>NC_134403.1:190130905-190762786 GCF_038048845.1 Mixophyes fleayi | reverse complement strand
GCGATGTCAAACAACAGAGTGTTTTCAAATTAGTGCAAAAAACAAAAACCAAAAAAAAATTTACTGTATTGAAGCGAAAAAGAAGTGTAACTGAGCAAAAGTTAAGTGACGATAAAAAAAAAATTGCAAGCATGCCATTCTACACACGCAGTGGCAAAGAGAGAATGAGGCCTTCACCTTTGGCTATTAGTGGCAGATCCCAAAAAGTTACCCAGCCTACAATTGGTGCACAACTACTGTTACGCGTCAAAGCCGAGCTGCAAGATAACAGTGAGGCATTACAGGAGAATATTTGCTCTGATTCACAAATGACAACAATCCCTGTGGAGAGTCCATCCAACAGTGGGATGTCTAATCGTGAGCATTCTGCTGATGTGTGCCTTAATAGCCCGAGTGTAGCCGGTGATACCCAAATTGAGGATGCCACTTTGGAATTAGAAGAGGATGAGGGGGAGATTTGTGTAGGCGACGAGGGCGCTAATGAGGATGTTGATGAGGATGAGGTTGTTTGTGTAAGTCCTGCACCAGTGGCAGCAGTTCTGGCACGTGACAAGAAAAAGGCCATTGTCATGCCTGGGCATAAAACAAAAAAATCCACTTCTTATATGTGGAATTATTTCTACCCAAATCCAGACAACAATTGTATAGCCATTTGTAGTGTATGTGAAGCCACAGTCAGTCGAGGGAGGGACCTTAACCATCTTGGAACCTCGTCTATGTTACGCTATTTAACGAGAGTTCATGGCAAAGTGTTGGGAAAAGCTGAAAGTTCTTCCCAAAAGAATACAAGCACTCCCTCATCAGCTAAGACCCTCCGCTCACCGACATACCGACGGCTACAAAATACACCCACCACACCATCCTCATCAATATCCTCAGTAGCGCTCGGAGTTAGCCCGGCATCCCACTTAAGGCTGGATGACTCCGGCACTATTATTGATTCCTCTGAAGAAAGCGTTAGTCCTGCTGCTGCTGTTGCTGCTGCTGGAGGTGAATCGTCATCCCAGAGGCAGGTTAATAAAATGAGCAGTCCTACATTTCAGCAATTAACTGTGAAATAATCATTTGCGAGGGGAAGCAAATATGACAGCAGTCACCCAGTCGCCAAGCGAATCACAGACGCCATGGCTGCAATATTAGTGTTAGATCTGCGTCCAATCTCCACAATAAACGCAGCTGGTTTTTCACAGTTAATTGAGGTTTTGTGTCCGCGTTACAGAATTCCATCGCGACACCATTTCTCCCGTAAAGCTATTCCACAACTATACCAAAAAGTGTGTAAAAATGTAGAGATTGCGCTGAAAAATGCCATTCTGCCCACTGTTCACTTAACCACAGATATGTGGACAAGTGGAAGTGGCCAAACCAAAGACTATATGACTGTGACAGCCCACTGGGTTGGTCATTCACCTTCACCAGCAGGAACAGCAGCAGCATGTACACCACTACGTAACATTTGTCACAGGCAGGTCACTCTTTGTATCACCGGCTTCACTAACAGGCATACGGCTGACAATTTGTTACGCAAACTGAGAGATGTGATTGATGCATGGCTTATACCACTCGGACTCTCCCCAGGGTATGTCATTTCAGATAACGCCAACAATATAGTGCGAGCATTACAGCTGGGTGATTTCCAACATATTCCCTGTTTTGCTCACACCATCAACTTGGTGGTGCAGAGCTTCCTACGAAATAACCGTGAGGTGCAGGAGATGCTTTCGGTGGCCCGTAAAATTTCAGGCCATTTCAGGCATTCAGCCACAGCATGTAGGAGATTACAGCAGCTCCAAGAGCAGTTTAACTTGCCCTGCCACCAACTTAAGCAAGAGGTGGTAACTCGGTGGAATTCCACCCTGTACATGCTTCAGAGGATGGAGGAACAGCGCAAAGCCATCCAAGCATATTGCACAAGTCATGACATTGGGAAAGGAGGGGGGATGTATTTCACTCTTGCACAGTGGGGAATCCTTTCAGTGCTGTGCAAGGTGCTGAAACCATTTGAAGTTGTGACATGTGAGGTCAGTGCAGACTCTGCTAGTTTGAGCCAAGTCATTCCTTTAATTAGACTATTGGAAAAGCAGCTTGAGAAAATGAAGGAGGAGCTGAAAGCAAGCAATTCAGCAAAGTATGTTGGCCTTGTCGATCAAGTACTTAATTCGCTTCACAATGATCCTCGAGTTATTAAGATCTTGAACTCGGATCAGTACGTTTTGGCCACTGTGCTTGATCCAAGGTTTAAAACCTACATTGAGTCTTTACTTGTAAATGAGCGGGATGTGAACTTTTGCAAGGAGCTATTGCTCAGCAAGTTGGCCGCTGAACTGGGCCTCGGCTTGACGACGTGTCCTCCTTCACTTTCTCAAGCTGTTGCTCGTAAAAAATTAAATTTCCAAAAAAGAAGCAGGGAAGACACAGGGGGCAGACCAGAACAATTTAACATCTGGGCTGGTTTGAAGGATTTTTCAAAAAAATGTGTCACTTTGCCCATAACTCCATCCAATATGAGTATAAACATGCAAAGGATGGTGGAGGATTACTTTCAAGAGGTAGTTGATATGGAAATGTCAGACAGTCCCTTTCCTTACTGGGAAGAGAAGCAGGCCATTTGGAAACCCATGTACAAACTTGCTTTGCAATACCTAAGCTCCCCACCCTCCAGTGTGTACTCTGAACGAGTGTTCAGCACAGCAGGGAACTTAGTCAGTGATCGCCGTAGAAGGTTACTTCCCAAAAATGTGGAGAAAATGATGTTTATAAAAATGAACTACATCTTCCACGAGAAAGGCCTTCACCATCCAAGACATCCAAGCACTGACTGTTCTCTAATGGCGGATTCAAGCGGCGATGAATTGATAGTCTGTGATGATGACGTACACACTGATGAGGGTGAGGATTAAGCTGAAGATGATGCCCATAACATCTTTTTAAAACTTTCTATGTAAGTGTAGGGTGCAATCTACCCCCAAAGAGGAAAGGGACTTGTGGCATTTCCATATCACATACCATCTTGAAAGGCTGCTGTTAGGGCAATTTATCATTAAGGGTAGGGTGTCATAGACAGAGTGACCCTAAACTGGCTTTGTCCATTTTTCATAATATTGTACAGTCTATAATGGCTGAATTTTTGGGTATTTTATACAAGTGGAGGGGGGCCTAGAGAGACAGAAACCAAACTGGCTTTTTCCATGTCAATTAATATTGTACAGTCTATAATGGCTGAATTTTTTGGTATTTTATACAAGTGGAGGGGGGCCTAGAGAGACAGAGTGACCCCAAACTGTCTTTCTCCATGTCAATTAATATTGTACAGTCTATAATGGCTGAATTTTTTAGTATTTTATACAAGTGGAGGGGGGGGCTAGAGAGACAGAAACCAAACTGGCTTTCTCCATGTCAATTAATATTGTACAGTCTATAATGGCTGAATTTTTTGGTATTTTATACAAGTGGAGGGGGGCCTTGAGAGACAGAAACCAAACTGGCTTTTTCCATTTCTTTACATATTTAACTATAAGTGTAGGGTGTAATATACATTCAAAGACGATGGCTGCATTGCCAATATGCATAGATGGAGAGGAAGACAATCTGTTTTTTGTGTAGAATAGGCCTACCAACGAAGAATTAAACTGTTTTTTTGGATGATTTATTACCTCAACAATTAGATTACTTGTCTCTAAAACAGTTGGAGCACTAAATTGGGTTAATTTAGGCCCAAAAACATGGATTTTCCAAAAAAATAGCAAAACAAAACCAAATAAAACCAAAACCAAAACCAAAACACGCAATGGCGGTTTTGCAAAACCAAAACCAAAACCAAAACACGACGGTAATCCAGATCCAAAACCGAATCCAAAACCAAAACACGGGGGTCAGTGACCATCTCTACTTTCCTCCCACAGTGCTGGCATGCTGGGGGATGTAGTCTTTGGCACCCAAGCTCCCCAGGGATGCTAACTACAGCTCCCCTCTTCTCTTTCTCAGCTCCCGAGTCTCAGCCTCCTAACACAGGTGAATGCTAGGACCAGGTGTTACACACAAAGGGCCTGACTTATTAAGGAAAGTTAAGCAAAAAAAGTAAGTAAGTTTACTTACTCAAGTTTTCTGGACAAAACCATGTTACAATGCAAGGGGTGCAAATTAGTTTATTATTTTGCACATAAGGAAAATACTGGCTGTTTTTTCATATAGCACACAAATACTTCATAGCTTATTTGTACACTGAAATTTAAATTTGATCTAGGACATGCCCTTCCCCAAATATAATTCTGTCCCCACATTATACATTTACCTCCCCCTCCAATGCAACATGGTTTTGCCTTACTAACTTTTGCTTAACTTTCCTTAATGAATCAGGCCCAAAATGTTTTTCATGTTTGAAGAGCAGCGGTTTAGAACTTTTTATACTGTCACCAGATGCAATTTAATGCAAACTGCATGTTAATAATTACTGTGGTTTGTATTTTAAAACTGTATTGGATTTATTGAGGTTTTATCTTTTCTTCAGGTTAAACCGATTACTGACTACAGCGACCAACAGATGTTGCTAGGTCAATCTATGTTCCTTTCCCCAATTGACTGCGCAACTTATGGGTGGGGTATGGATACCCGATGACAGTAACACCGACAACAAAAACTGCAACATAAAAATAACGATTAACATCACTTCAACAGTGAATACCATAATTTATATGTACAGCACCTCCGACAGCACTTATACCCGTCACCTGTAACTTCCGAATAAACAAAAAGCGGCGACTGGGAAGGACGTCATTCACTGCTGACAGTGCGATTGCCGCTTTTAGGGTGGCAATAGGTGGACCCGGTGCCTCTATATTGTATTCTGGCGCCGCCTCATATATATATATATAGCCAATGAGTTACTTTACACATTGGAAATATTGGACATTACCTATCACAGAGCCCTGCACTTCTCTACTCATCACTACTACTTATATGCACTCATAGGTTGGTCCTACTTACACTACAGACAAAATAAAAATGGACATACAGAGCTATCATTTACAACCCCCAGCAGTATATTGTTGATTGCCTATCTCCCAAAATGCTTGGATCCTATGCCCTCAGAAACTGTTCACTGATATCTCCAAAAGGGCCCAGACTTAACATGTTTTGTGACAACGGCCATAGTATTCATACTACTGTCACGCTAGAATGTGCTGCAGAAATCACCTTGGACAACTGTTAACATTACCCGGCCTGATTCATTAAGGAAAGTAAGGGAAAAAAAATTGTAAGTTTTCTCTTGGACACAGGGCCGGATTAACCCGAGGTCTAACTGGGCTATAGCCCAGGGGCCTCGGGCATCCAGGGGGCCCTTCAAAGTCCTCAGCAGCATTATTGATCGGTCCGGGGGCGGGGGCGCCCCAAACCCGATCAATGCTGCTGAGCACTGTCACTGTAGTCCTCCGTCCCCGTCGCTCAGTAATCTGCTTACTGAGGAGATCTCGCGAGTGAACTCTCGCAAGATCTCCTCAGTAAGGAGCTTACAGCGCGCCGGGGACGGAGGACTACAGTGACAAGTAAGCGCTTGGGTGGGGCCCTCACGGGGTACGGTGGGGCGGCGGGTGGCTCACATTGGGGGCCTCACGGGGGAATGGAGGTGCCCTTAGCCCAGGGGCCTCCATTCCCTTAATCCGGCCCTGCTTGGACATAAACCATGTTACAATGCAAGGGGTGGTGCAGATTAATTTATTATTTTGCACAGAAGTTAAATACTATAAATCTGTCCCCACTATTTAAATTTAGCTCCCCCTGCAATGCAACATGGTTTTGCCAAGGTGCAAAGTTAATAATTTTTTTTGCTTTCCTTTCCTTAATGAATCAGGCCTACTGTGTTTAAGATCTTACACATAGCGTGTTACACTTAACGTAACAAAAACCTGCAAATATTCCAGTTATGCAATATTATATCTTCTTCCACAACTACTCAGCTACTGATCTATTGGCCTAAATCACACTTTCCCTAAATCTTACTCTCCCTCATTTGTCTGTTCTATGTATGGTTACAGAATCTCATTTCCTTTTCTCCTAGTATTATCCCCATACTTGCCAACTCTCCCGGAATGTCCGGGAGACTCCCGAAATTCGGGTAGGTCTCCCGGGCTCCCGGGAGAGCAGGCAAATATCCCGCATATGGCAACATGCTCCTCAAAATGACACGATTTTCGGTGAATCGCATCATTTTGGCCCCGTCCCCGCGAAAAACCCGGCATTTTGTTGCGAGGGGCTGGGTCAAATTGACACGCATTACCACGCCCCACCCCTCCCGCCCTACAACCACGCCCCCTGCCTGGAATCTCCCGGGATTAGCTTGCCAAAGGTTGGCAAGTATGATTATCCCAAATCAGACCTGCTGGTTGCACAGCTATCCTGACACATTTCTCCTCCCTTGTACACTTGGGTTCTTTAAAAAGTGACTATGTACAGCAGTGATGGCTAACCTGTGACACTCCAGGTGTTGTGAAACTACAAGTCCCAGCATGCTTTGCTAGCTATCATCTAGTTATCTACTGGCAAAGCATGCTGGGGCCTGTAGTTTCACAACACCTGGAGTGTCACAGGTTAGGCATCACTGATGTACAGCTTTCTTTTGCAGGCCCCACTTTAACCTCATCACTGGACTAGAATGCTTTTACTTTACAGCAATACTAAATGATGTTATCTGTTGTATTAGGTATTAGGTATATATCTAATTTACTTGTACTTCATTGTTGTGCATATCCTACTGACTGTCTTTTACCTGAACCCAAATGTATTTTTATTTATCCTGTCTATTGCTGGTCTACTTGTTCTATTGTAAATTTGACTCTATTATTTGTCTATGTATAAATATATTGTTGCTTAACTTGATTAACACAGATCCACTTTGTAAATGAATTTGCTCAATGGAGATCACCTGGATAATTAAAGAATTAAATTGATTGACTTGATCCAGTGATCCTTGTCACAATTGCTGTAGCGTTGGCATCACAGTAAGAAAAGCACTCTAAGCACTATTTCATTATGCTGGAGGTTAAAGACTGTAATTACATTAAAGGATTAATGTAATTATTTGCTTTGCCCAGGATTTCCATACCCTAAATCCTTTTACTTGCTTGAATTTTTAATAGGTATATAACGCTTACAGGCTTTTTTTTTAATCAGACTTTTGTCCGATTGTAATTTCCTAGGTTAATTGTCTCTCGAGTTTAACGCACTGTACTATTCAGGATACTCTGATACAGGCTATTTAGTATATTTCTTTACCCCCGCAGTGCCTCATAGTTTTGTATCTTCTAGATGGATATACTCCTAACTTTAAATGAGGTCCATAATTATTAATATTCCAGTACAAGTTCTTGATTTTGCATTTATCTCATCATTAAAGTTAGTTCTTTTAGAACATGATCCATATATATATATATATATATTGCATAACAATTATTGTTAGTAACCACGGTAATCCCTTACAATTTAGTATTTTTAGTTGTATGCATTGTTATGTATTAACTATATGGCTTCCCCTTGACAAAGCCTGAGGGTGAAACGTACGTTGGGGCCAGCGTTATTTGGCGCCAACACCAATTGCAGATAGGGATGTAGCGGTAGCCTCTATTTAGTAGCAGACATAGATATAGATGGAGTTTGTACAATATTATGGGATTCTATCAGTCAGATAAAACGAGCTGAGCTACTGTGATTATTGTCCTCCACGGAGACTATACATAAGTTTACTCCTATCAGGGACCTCTTGTAGTACCACAGAGCTGTTACTGGCAATGAGTCAACTGCATTTATTATAGCTGACAAGGTCACACATCGCAGGAATTATATCAGCCTCATCATAGATGCACTAATGTGTATAGCTACTGTGAATATTGTCCATCACGGAGACTATATATAAATTAGCCCATATCAGGGACAACTTTCAGTACCACAGAGCTGTTACTGGCAATGAGTCAACTGCATTTATTATAGCTGACAATGTCACACATTGCAGGAAGTACACCAGCCTTAGTATAGATGCACTATTGTGTAGTGCTTTATACTGTTATTAACCCAGAACAAGCCTTGTATCCTAAGTTTACAAATATCACCATGCAAGCTAACACTATCATGAGCTAGAGGTTTCCCCTCATTAAATCCACGGAGATTAAGTATCTCACTCCGTTATCTGCCTGCTACACTTGTTACAGTGGTGACTAGAAGGCTTACAATACCAACACCATAAGAGACACGGTTCTCATTCACTCTTTAAATCACTTTGTCTTCTTACTAACCACCACTTACCAGTAAATGGTTTGCTACCAAGGATTTATACAGATAATTCTCTGTATCTACTAGATTATTCCTTTATATAATAGATCCCTATCAATTGGTGTCTTTTATTTTTATTACACGTGTGTATGTGTGTATTTGAAAGTAATTTTTAATATATTTCACCTTGTCTTCCGGGAGGATGTCATTATTAAACAATAATCATTAAAAGTTATATTTTAATCAACATAAGGAGTGCAAATTTGTCCTTCTAATATGAACCCCTGTTCATCATCATCTTTTTGTCCTAATATAACAGGACCAGCACCCCCACATGCTACATGTTAAAGATTTACATCTTGTTATATATCGCATGTGGATGTTTCCTTTCAATCCCTGTGCAGAGCATCTCCCCCCCTTAGTTACTTTAACTATATGGGACCTGAAATCAGAAATGATGCTTACACTCAGATACAAATGAAAACACATCTTAAGATCTGCATTGATTTGAGTACAGTCGGAACTACACTCAAGCAACATGCTCCTTTTTAAAACGCAACTTGGGTGCAATTATCTTTTTTATAGTAACCAGGGGAGAAAGGATTGTGTCAGGGTACAGGATCCAAGTGGAGAGAACAACATGGCAAGGGGAGTGGAGGGTGTTGTAGGACACAAAGAGGGTCATAGGGAGATGGTGAGCAGGAGACACGGGTGCTAGGGGAGAGAGGAAAGTATGTCAGGGCACAGATCCCAGAGACAGGGCTTCAGGGACTAGAGAAGACCGTGTCAGGGTAGAGGGAATATTTTTATCCCCCACCCCACTCATCAATATGTATGTGTGTGTAAATATATATATATATATATATATATATATATACACAGTATATATTTATTTCCTGACACTTTAGCAACATTCCAAGCTTACTTGATGCACTTCTCCATTATAGATGCAGTACATCTGCTCAGTGTTTCATCATGTCTGCTAACTGTGGTGGTATTGGAGTCCAGGGGGATGCAGACAAGTCTTTGATATTTCCATGGGGTCCCCATAGAGCCCTGATACCTCCTTGATTAGTAGTGATGATGAAACAGGAAGCAGGTATGCTGCTCATACAATGGAGATACACAGTTGGTTTCAATGTAGGAATGGAGCAGCAGTAGTAGGTGGGAGACTTGCTAAAGTGCTTGTGAGGAGTGTGAAAGTCCCCAGATTGAAGGCTAAATCTGTAATTACTAATTATACAAATTTTTTATACTAAAATTTTGCTGTTGCACCTAAGTGGACCTAAGGACATGAAGTAGTACTGTCTAACTCTGGTCCTCAAGCCCCACTGGATTAACTTTTGGAAATTAGGGACATGTGCCAGATATAGTATAAAAATTGGGATATACAGAAGATGTTTGGAAATAAAGCTTAGACAGGAATTGAAAATGCATTATCCAAAAATCCCAAAACATTTTTTACATATACAGAATAAAAGAATGCATATTTTTATATTATGTGATGTTAATCACCTTTTAACAACCACCCAACTAGTTTTATCTCCAGCTGCACATATCGCAATATATCAGTAGCCAAACCAAACCAAGGCAAACCTCAGCAAGCGCCTCGTGTTTTACCACTACAGTAACGATTGCCTATTTGTAAACACCTAAATGAAACATGTTTTTACACACCAACCGCATAACCTGATCTGTCCTTGCTAATCTCCACTTCATGTACTGGTACATTGTTAAAAAGCTTAATAATTGTTAACATCATATCATGCATGTCAATCATTCATACATTATGTACAACTTACACTGCTCCATAATCTAGCGCAATGTATGCCATGCTGCTTAATCACTGATGTTATGGTTCATGCACTCTCCTAATCTATTTTTATATATATTGCCCGTTTATATTTTTATATTATTGCCCGTTTGTTTGCGGAAGGGAGGGGTTTCTGGAGAACCAGAAACCCCCCCCTGCGTGCTTCTCTGATACTGCGCAATATTTCCCTCTCTCTGCATCTGGCTGCAAAGTTGTACATTTTGGGGATGGATTTTGTCCCTAAGTGTTCTCAGGCATATCCTAACCACATGAAACATCAGAGTGAATTGATTGTTTTCCAAGGTTTAATCATAAACTATAAATTCAGCAAAATGTGAAATTACAAATACAGAGCAGAATGGCATTTAGTGGAATGGTGACACAAAAGACTGTATGACCAGAACTGCTATATGGAAAAACTCAATTTTGCTCCATCTTTGCTCATCTCTACTTGGAAGAAAACGTTGTCTTTGGTATACTTTATAGTATGTTTTGACACTTTTGTGTGTTTCTCACAGCCTCGTAGACTCTGCTTTTTCATATCCTTTGCACCCTGTTTCCAGCTGCTGTTTTGGCTTTACAATCCTGCCAGTCTTTAGTGCTTTCTCTTCTGTTTATCACAGGATGGTCCAAACATCTGGAAACTCTTAGTTTTGTGTCACAGAACGTGATTCATGTGGAGAGAAAGATTTATAAAGGGACAGCACATTCCAAGGATGAGGAAGGGGAACAATGTGTATATAAGAAGTGTCTCAATCAGTATCGGTTGCATCTTTATACATCCATGATTTTAACATCAACGGACAATCCAAGTCAGAAATGTGTTGCTTTAAAGAGTCCATGCATTTATTGATCAGATGGTATTATGAGCCAGACATGTGGACATAGCAGACTACATCTTGTGGATACAAATGGAGAGTACCAGTATTGTTCTTTACAGTATAGTTCAGTGGTTCTTTTCTAAAACAAATAGTTGAATCTGTTTATTTCCTGGCATTTTCAGTGGAGGTAGTAGGAGTATTAAGATGTCTGTTACACAAATCATGTATTTAAATGGATTAAACATTTTTAAAGGCCCTGCAATAGAGCAAACTCTCAAGAAAAAAATGCTCTTTTGTGGTGTTACCATCCTGCATTTCAGCAAATGCACCTGGGAATTGGGCAAATGCATCGAATTTGCAGACTAAGGGGGTCTATTTATCCCATTTACCCTATTTATTCTAATTACCCCAGGTCGCGATTGTGCAGTAAAGACTCTGGGTCAGAACCCGGAGTAGTCATTAGAAGAGACTCACAGACTCCAATCAGATGACATGTCTTTAATGGTAAATTGCTCCGTTAAGTCATCTGTCATTGCTGCGATGACAGATATTACTTAATGGGGTAAAAATGTGAGCGATGTTGAATAGCCCCATAAGACCTTTATGGTCTAATGAGCAATGCTAGGCATATTCGGGCTTTCCTTCCAGAGTGTGATCAGGTGCAAGTGTGCAGGGACAAGCCCGATATTTTGTGTTCTTATAATTGGTACAAGTAACAGAAAAAATATGAGGTATATCTCATGGGTTTCAAAAATAGGCTCCTGAGTGAGCTTATCAATTCAAACCTCTGGTGCTCAAAGAGTTAAGATATAAATTAAGCTAAATTGAGCAATACTTTTAGAGAAAATGGTAGTAGTTTGGATATTTCATTCATTTCACTATGCACTTTTTCAGGTGGATCCACAAACCTGCAAAACTGGGCACAGATTGATTTTCAGGAAGCAGTTTCAATAACCGGAAATAAAGTAGCCTTAGGGGCAATGGCACAGATGAACCAATGTAGATTTCATATGCTGTGCTGCTGACTTACTAAAATAAATTGAAACAGGTGAAAAGGTATGGAAGCATATTGTGACAGAACCACTGGGAGAGTAGTAAATGGCAGGTATATAAGCCCTGAATTTCTGTCCTGTGTTTTAAAGAGTGTGTTTGGCTGTAGGAAGGGCCAGTATAAAGGTCCCTTGGGTATGAATGGAGAGAGAAGGGTGGGCTCCATTCATAAGGCCCATTTCGAGTTTTACAGCCAGTTAGTAAGTTGCTAGTAATCAAGAGTTGTGTCGCAATCTGCCTCTGGCTATACTGCAGCATCTTCTCCGTAGATGCTGCTTTGCCTTCTGCAGATCGTGCCTACTAGGGGTTAACTCCAAATCATTGAATGCAGATCCTAATCACCAGTGGTTGGCCTTTAAGAGACTGGATTTCCCTTCAATCTGAGCCAGTTCATCAAGTGTCTTTGCTGTTGCTGGTCTCTTTGGGAAACTCCTGTGTTCTGATCCTGACTGACTCCCTGATCATCTCGCATGCCTAGCATCCAGCTATAAGCTTCCCAGCTTATCCTGGACATTCAGACTCTCTGTGTCTGGAAAGCCAGATTCAGCTCCTCAGCCAATCCTGCATACTCTGACTACTTAGTACTTGTGTTATCTAAATTTTAATTTGCTGCATCCGAGTTTTACCTGTATGTTCTGTGCTTAAATAAACCACCTTGATTTATTTATATTTCTCTTAGTAGTGTTCATACTAGGAATCCTGATAAGTTGCACCTGATGGGAAGTTCATTCAGTCCCTCAATAGCTGGGAAGAAGGTCAGATGGCTCCTGAGAGATGTTTTTTGTGATCTGTAAGTTCTGTTGTTTTGTATGTGTGTGGGACACTAGGTCCCTCACTTTAGAGAGGAAGTTTCCATGTAATAGTTAGAAGCCAGTCAAGCAAGGATTTTGTTTGTTTTGTTTATTTCCATGCCAGTTGATTCTATTTAAACCAAAGATCTTATGACAATATCAATATATTTATGGAAGCTTCTGAGTAACCATAGATTATAAAAACTTTTTTTAAAACCCATATTCTGTTGTTGAATACAGGTGTAGTTGCGCTTTTCTCTAACAGACACAATACACTGCAGGATAAGTCTAATACATATGTAGAATATAAAGTCCCAAAAGAAGAAACGCAGAAGAAAAAAAAGTTTAATGAATATCACCTGTCAATAAATAATGTAGTCATGTCAAAATATCAAAATGTCAAAACATTAAAAACATACATTTATTAGGTTGAATTGAATCAATATATAAGAGATTTGTGTAGTCATAGGGCCTAGAGATGTAGAGATATTTGCTGCCCAAAAAATTGAAAGAATAAGAAATAGATGACTGAACACCAGTATTGTTAGATTCTGAAGCACTAACAATACTGGAAGAGCTTTGGACAGAGAATAATACACTAGGAGAGGAGGCTAACTCTATCACTACTATATTTGATATTAGTATTAATAATAATAGCCCTATTGGATTGAAGCTTTTAGATGAAGGAGAAAGTAAGACTGACCAATTTAAACTGAAGTCTAACTTTTACCCAATACAGCATAAAAGTACAGTCATCCAGTGCTTTTATAAGGCAACTATGACAGATTTTAACAATCTATGCCATAAAGACAAAACAAGGAATATATGGGTAGAGAAACAGGAGAAATAAGAACTTGACAAAAAAGGAGTGGACGGCTTTAAAGATCTCCAAAGTGACACAAAGATCACGATTAAAGTGGCAGATAAAGAAGGTAGGGTGGTAGTTTTAGACACTGAAAATTATATAAAAGAAGCGCATAGACCGTTAGAAGATAACAGTATCAGAGATAACTTAAGTTTATTAGATATAGCCCTGGCTGAGGGGGTTATTTCTAAAGATTGTTGGCATTATTTATTTATCACTTATCCAGTTATCCTCACTTTTTATCACCTACCAATGATGCACAAATCCCTCACTGCACCCCTGGGGCATCCTATACTTTCAGGCTTAGGTTCCCTTAGCACACCTTTGCCACACTTTGTTGATTCTTTTCTTCAAGAATTCGCTGTCTCTCTGAGATTCCATATTAAAGACACCACACATACTTTGAGACTATTGCAGGATGTGGTGTGAAAACCCTCCGATCATTTTGTCACATTGGACATGGTAGCCCTATATACCAACATTCCGCACAGTAGAGAGATAAAGGTCATACGTGAATCTTGGAGAGACAGCGGAATTTTATTATTGATTCTATTGCTATATTTTAACTCAGAATTACTTTCTGTTTCTCTCCAAGTATTATTAACAAAGTGTTGGGACAGCCATGGGCACACGGTTTGCCCCCAGCTATGCCAATGTATACATGGGCATTTTGAACAGACATATATCTGAGATGGTTCCTTTGGGGCAAACCTTGTGTTCTATGGCTGTTACATTGAAAATCTTTTTATTATTTGGGACAGCACTGTTGATTTAATTGAAAAGTTTATATCCTTTCTTAACACTTGTCACGGGCACTAGGAGTTCTGCCCAGGATTTCACCAGATGACTTTGCTTACCAGAGGGGCGGAGTCTGCACAGTGGTCCTCTGGCAGTAGGGTGAATAGTGGAACGTATATAACAGCAGATGAAGTGAGGATGCCAATGAAGCGGATGAATAGTCAGTGACTTACAGTGATATAGGTAGATGAGTCAGCGACTTGCAGCTATATAGGTAGATGAGTCAGCGACTTGCAGCTATATAGGTAGATGAGTCAGTGACTTGCAGCTATATAGGTAGATGAGTCAGCGACTTGCAGCTATATAGGTAGATGAGTCAGTGACTTGCAGCTATAGTGGAAAGGCAGGTTTAACCACGGAGACCAGAGTGGACGTGCACAGGTGAAGGAAGGTAACGGGTAGTCAGTGGTCTGCGTACAGCAAGTTGTACCACTGCTATGGTGAGAAGACTTGTCCAGGTGCAGGTAGGTAGCGGGGAAGTCAGTGGTCTGCATACAGCAAGTTGTACCACTGCTATGGTGAGAAGACTTGTTCAGGTGCAGGTAGGTAGCGGGGAAGTCAGTGGTCTGCGTACAGCAAGTTGTACCACTGCTATGGTGAGAAGACTTGTCCAGGTGCAGGTAGGTAGCAGGGAAGTCAGTGGTCTGCGTACAGCAAGTTGTATCACTGCTAGTAAGTGAGGACTTGTACTGGTACTGATAAGTGAATACAGGGAAAGAGTCAATAACTGAATGAGGACAATGAGAGCACAGAGGAACTTCTCTAAACGGGTAGGCAGTGTTATCGCTAATAGTCAATGCTGATATGTATACCACTGCTCAGTAGAGAGGCTTGTATCAAGCGGATAGGCAGAGTATCAGCCAAAGTCTATAGCGGGTATGGATACTGCTGTTGAGAAGAGGAGCTTGTCCTAAGCGGATATGCAAAGTAACAGTGGATAGTCAATAACGAGTGAGCATAACGCTGATGAGTAGAGAAGCTTGTCCACGAGAATATGAAGACACAGCAGGAGCATTGAACGACTGTAGCGGGTATGAGAGCTGCAGGTGAGCAGAGTCGATAATCCAACAGGCAGCTGAGAACACGAGCAGGATGCAGGAGTCAGTAGCGGGTATGAGAACCGCTGATGAGCGGAGCAGGTGATCCAGCGGACAACTGAGGACACGAGCAGGATACAGGAGTAATAGCGGGTATGGAAACCACCGATGAGTAGAGCAGGTAATCAGCAGGAAACTGAAGACACTAGCAGGACACAGGAGACACCTTCAGAGACTCACAGGGAATGAGACTCAAGATCAGGCAACGATGTAATGAGCACAGGTGCCTTAAATAGGGAGAGGTGCCTGATCCACCAATTAGGTTAAAAGCAAAAGGTCATAAGTTCTTGGATGCTGCGCATGCGCAGTCCATCAAGATGGTGGACGGCCGCGGCTCAGGACAGGCGCCGGCAGGAAGGTTAGAGAACCACGCACCAGCGCAGAGGCACTCACGGTCCGGTGAGTGACAACACTAACGATTATAATCTTAGTTTCACGTGCACTTGGAGTACACACACAGTCAATTTTTTGGATCTGATCCTCTCAGCTCAGGGCTCTATGATCATTGTTGAAAACAATCAGAAATATGTTGATGTTGACAATTATATTGACTTTACTAGTAGTCATTACAAGCCGTTACTTGAAAATATTCCGAAAAGCCAACTATATCGAATAAGGAGAAAATTGTGTAGCAGAAAGCTCCTTTGAGAAACAAGCAAAGAATGATCAAAATATTTGAAGAAAAAGGATACCCTAGGAAAATTTTAGAGGAAGCTTATGATTATGCACAAAATCTAGATTGAGACTCATTATTAATGAAGACAGAGAATGGATCGCAGGGAACAAAATTTAACAATAGGAAAGGATTTAAATATATACAGGGCCGCCGAGAGGAAAGGAGTGGGGGCGTATCAATTACCCAGGCCCGGGCCCTCACTGTTCACGGTTTACTTACTTTTATTTTCTTTTTCATTTTTTTGTTTTTTGTTGCGCGGGGGGTGAGGGGGGTGTTGGCGGTTCGGGGGGAGCAGGGTAGTAGAGAAAAAAAAGATACTCACGTGATCGCGGCGCCGGCGTCCCTGTTCCTTCCTCTTTGCTCTGTTTACAATGACTGCCGGGCGTGACGTCATCAAATCACGCCTGGCAGTCAGTGAGGAGCAGCACAGAGAGGACCAAGAATGAAGCAAAAAGAGAGAAGACAGAAGAGAAGAGAGGAAAACAGCTAGATAAGTAAAAAAAAAGGGAGAAAAGCACAGAGGAACAACGGGGGGAGAAAGGCACACCATGAGGATAATAAAATGACGCTGTTATTCATGATTAATAATCACTTGATCAAATTGATCTATATTCAATGTCTACAGATTAGATCTAAGGTTTGTGCAACTTTTATCCTCTATTTACCTTTTAAATAATATATATACACATTCTTAATTTTCATTATAATGAGATGTTGATTAATGGCTTAATTATATATTTACATATATGAATACAATGGGATTAATATAAACACTGAATATTGTTTATCAATTAATAGATTCTCACGAATGAATTTTTCTAGGTGAAACCCATATTGTACTTCTTCAGTGGTCTATGTGTAGGGTCGATGGTTAAGACACATGTGATGTATGTAGAAAACTCGGGTTTTATTCTTTCTACTTTTTATTTTTATAGACCCCTCTCTCTTTTTTAAGGTTTCTGCCTATAACATGCTATGTACATTAAAAAATCTTATGATCACAATGAGACTGAATGGATCTCTCTCTAAGTGAAATTGATCTGTAAAGATCTATTCCATATATAGGATACTTCTTAATTTGGGTTTGATTCCAGGAGTGGACCTCTGGAATAAAAGTTTATATATTTTTTATTTTCATTTTTATTCATTTTACTTTCTATTTTTATTTTAATTATTTTGGTTGTGTCAGGAGGAAATTGATCATTGTAACTATAATCTGATTTTTTTGGTGGAATATTAGAAATTCCATTTCTCACGTTCTAAAATGTATATATTTGCAAGTGGATAAGGGAATATACACTCTCCAGTTTCAGCCGTTCAGAATATAGGATATATAAACATGAAAATATAGGTTTTATGTCTGTTTACCATCAATAAGAAAGGCTGTGCTATCATGTGATTTAAATGACACTCATTGTAATGTGAGTAGATGAACATCTCACTCCAGGAGTATATACTAACGAGAGAGACACAGTGATTGGAGGACCTCTCCCCAACTTCACTATTTAAAGGAAGGGAAGTGAATGAACACATCTTTGATAAAGTCTTCATATGAGGACGAAACGCGTCAGGTTGCCATACACTTGTTACTAAGACTGGTGTGAGAAGCAGTTGTGTGATTACCTGGATACACGCTGAGTGCGCAATCTGTTGTCAAGTCACAACAGGATTGTTCTATATTAATGAGATATTCCACATATCCTGCACGCAGCTGTAAGTGAAGATTTACATATTATGGGAAACTGAGGACAGTGAAATCTCCCTGATTAACAACTGATAACTTACTGGACACAGAAGTGGATTGGAAGGAAAAGGGAAATATTCCCTAGGTGACATCTACCCAGATCCAGTGAGACTGTTGCTTGCTGTTCTCTATGATTGAAAACACCCTTCTTTGATGTGTAAGGATCTATTCCATATATAGGGTAGACACATGCGAATTGTGTAGACAATTCAGGTTCAATCCCAGGAGTGGACCTCTGGAATAAAAGTCAGCTTTGGGATACCATCTACATTTGAATAGATCTGAAGTACCCACCTGATTGCGATCTACATGGTGAACTGGCCACTCACCATAGGATTGCTTCAAATTCTTTCTTGAACCGACGATTTATATAGAGTACATACAACCAGGTTTTCATCAACAATAAGCTTCTCTGAGGAGATAAACCTGTTCCTTTCTCTTTGGACATTACCAAATACACATAGCAGATAGTGGAATTATATATCTGTGTGTTTTTATCTATTTTATTATTGTTATTGTGATTTATCATATTAGATGAATTAAAGAAAAAATTATTTAGATTCAAACTCAGCTGTTTCCGTATTGATATCCAAATAAGTCTGTATAATATATCTATCTAAATGTGCCCCTTTCTTTATTTTGTTTTTGTTTTTTCTCCTTAGGATTGGCATACCTAAGAGAGGGTGCAACACTAGATAGATTATACAACAGGTATAGCATAATACACAATATTTGTACAGTGAATCATGAGCACTTGAGAGTTGCCAATTCTTTATTTGTTTTAGGATGTTATGTATGTCTACTGTACATAAAATGCATTTTTAAAATTTTCCTGATTGCAAAAATATATTCTAGCTAGCAGGCTAGTCATCACTACTAATCGATACTTACACCAGACCTGTAGCTGGTGTTAGTGATACGATAGAAAAGCATGTACCTTTGAGAGGCCAAAAGCTTGAATCGCCCCTCACTGTACATTGACTACGTGCATAAGCCCCGTCCCCTCCTTGATCTCCCCCTTGAAATCATAGCCTGCAGTAAGGGACCTTTGAGCTGGAAGATGAGTTGGATGTTGCTGCGGTTACTGGTGTATGGTCCGTTTCTGGGCATACACAAAGCGATTTTACACAAAATATGGCACAAATCAGCATTTATGTTTCTTAATTAATCAGGCCCAGTGTGTCTAAATTATATGCGCTTGATGCAATGTGGAAGTAAGCTCTATCTTAACAATTTCTCTCAGTCCCCAGTAATTGCTGTAACTCCAGGAACTAGTGTTGTGTGTTGCTCTGTGCAGGGCCATCTTTCCCATTGGGCACGCTGGGCAACTGCCCGGGGGCCCCACTTGCATAGGGACCCCATAGCCAGGGCTCTGAAGTAATTAAGAAAAGAACATACCTTTTTTGTGGTCACACAGCGGCAATCCGGCTCCCCCCTCTTCCCCTCCTCCCTACTGCGTTCGCACTGAAGTCGGCTGTCACATCATCACACCCAACATTTTCAGTAAGGAGCGCACCCAGAGGAGCCACGATGTGACGGACAAGCAATCGAGGAAGAAAGAAAACCGAAAAGAAGGGAAGAAGGCGATAGAAATGTAAGTGAAGGGGGGACAAACAGGAGCATAATGGAGGGCACAGTGACTGTTACAGGGATAGACCAGAACCAGGATGAAGGGGGACAAACAGGAGCAAAATGGAGGGCACAGTGTCTGATACAGGGGGAGACCAGAACCCAGATGAAGGGGGGCAAACAGAAAAAAACCTTTATGTGGATTAATCTCTGTAGTATGGCATGCTTTTTTTAAATGTTTAAACACTGACTTTTTAAGCAGATAACAATAAATATAAATTTAATTTTATTGATAATTTACATTTTTATTCCTGTGAGTGGTTGTGTTGGTAGGGGGCCCAGTGTATGCTTGGCCCGGGGGCCCATAATGTTGCTAAGATGGCCCTCGCTCTGGGTAAAAGCAGGAATCAGTTTTACTCACAACCCAGGATTTAACGTTATACTGCTAGAATCCACGTGTCCAATTGCTTAATACTAAATTCTGTGAGCATTCACTGAGACCTGAAATCTACCTCTCATAACACGGGCTAGCTATTATCATGGTCTCCTTTAAGCATTCACAGAGTTTCAGAGTCTACTTCTTGGAACACAGGCTTAACACTTGATCTCAACTGGCAATATAGTATAGCGGGCTGTAGCTGACCTAAGCTCTCTCTCTCTCTCTCTCTCTCTGCCTTTGCTGTTGGTCTCTCCAGAAGAGTGTGTGATGGCAGTTCAGCAGCAGTATTTGTGGTACCAGATTTGATATCAGTACTTAGTATTCAGAGGAGGTCACAATATCCCCCTGATGAACTCAACCTCTATCAATTGAGTATTGGGTGGGTTAACCGCCTACAACAAGAGATGGGGTTATCAAATCCAGACTATTCCTGTAAATCTGACAACATTCATACCATATCAGCAGCTGTACCACATGTAAGAACATACTGAATCAGAGTGCACTCTTCGAGAGGTATTATAAACTTCTATATTTCAATATAATGGGATGGCTAATATTGTGTCTAGAGCAGTGGTTCCCAAAATTTTGCAGTTCGCGGCACCCTTAGAGTCTGCATAATTTTTTTCAAGGCACCCCTCCAAAATAATTACTGAGCAGTCCCATTTTATAAGTAGTTGGGTCAAAAAACGTAATAAGTATTTAGTTGTATGCAAAAATACACATAAATCCAAGGGAAAATAATATATTTATATATTTTTTCAATTATATTTCTGTCAAAGAATAATTTACACCTAACTCACTCTGTGCCCCTGCATCGTCTACACTCTGTGTCCCCTCTGCATCCAAACACTCTGTGCCCCCTCTGCATCCACACACTCTGTGCCCCCTGCTTCCACACACTCTGTGCCCCCTCTGCATACATACACTCTGTACCCCCTCTGCATACACACATTCTGTGCCCCCTGCATTGACACACACTGTGCCCCCTGCATCCACACACTCTGTGCCCCCTCTGCATACACACATTCTGTGCCCCCTGCATTGACACACACTGTGCCCCCTGCATCCACACACACTGTACCCCCTGCATTCTCGCTGTGCCCCCTTTGCATCCTCGTTCTGCCCTCTCTGCCCAATCGCTCTGCCCTCTATGCCCCCTCGCTCTGCCCCTCTGCATCCTCGCTCTGCCCCTTCTGCATCTTTGCTCTGCCCCCTCTGCATCCCGCTATGGACAGGAAGAGAGAAAAAATAACAAACAAAAAAAAAACAACTTACCAATCCGGCGGCGCCCGGTACCCAGCATCCTCTCTCCTGCCGCTTATCACTGAATGTCGGGTGTGATGACGTCACGCCAAACATTCAGAGAGAAGCGAGGAGGGAGGAGGTTGCTAGGTCCCGGCGCCGCCGGATTGGTAAGTTTTTGGGGGTTTTTTTGTTTGCTTTTTTTCTCCTCTTCCTGTCCACGGCACCCCTGTGACAGCGCCGCGGCACCCCTGGGAGCCATGGCGCACAGTTTGGGAACCTACGATCTACAGTGAAAAGTCTTCCCCATGTACTGACAAGTTTCACTGCAAGTCTATGGTTTTTCTCTATGGGTCCCTATTTCCTAAACTTCATAGCTTGTCTCACTGAAACCCAGAGTCTAGCTCTTAGAACACAGACTAGCTTGACTTATTCCAGCGATCACACATCATCTGTTTCACTCATCATCTGTTTAATTTTATACAGTTCCATCTGACACTTGAAAGAGCAATAGATCCCTGACTCCTCCTTATTCTAGTCTTCCTCAGTCTCTGGAGCTAAGATGGACTAGGCTCTCTTCATGCATGTCGATGGTGTCACTTTCTCAGAGGGGGTATCAAACTTTGCCTGTTGACTGAAAGGTAGCAATTGAGATTGGTTGTAGGTTTTGATGGGTCCTAACCCTTTCTCTGGCTTTACTCTGTATGATGGTACCCAACTTAGTTTCTCTATTATTACATGGGGGTCATCTCGCCAATAGTCTAGAACAGTGATGAGCAGCCTAATATACTTAAAGGGCCATATGTGCAGCCCTCAAATCTCCAAAATCAAAATGGCCACAAGTTACATTTAATTTCAAAACCTCTTCGGCACCAACACATCACTCATCCCAAAATGGACCCACATGCACACCTGCTCCAAAATTCCACCATGTCACTCAAATGTGCCTTTTGCTCCAAATCATCACCACATACCATTAGCCAGGTCACAAAATACCCCCATATTTCTACATGTATTGAGAAACTCTCCTACATGCCACTCAGACCTCCCCCTATACCCCCCATGCCACTTAGATCTCCCCATAGACCTCTTCACATCTCTCCTCAAACCTCTTCACATCTTTTCTCAGACATATTCATCCCGCAGAGAAAGAAGGGAGAGGATGAAGTCCAGAATGCATTGCATAACCCTCCTCCTCTGATTGGTTGTGCTGCATGATCTTCCTACTCTATGCAGAGGAGTTAACATGATGAGGAGGCCAGCTGTTTCCATTCACTCATTCACTTCTTGCAGAGAATAAGTGAGATTGGGAGCAACAGGCTGAGGGGAGAAGGTAAAACTCCAAGGGCCACTGGTGACCCACACCACTGATCTAGAAGCTTCTGTTTGAAGGGCACACCTATATGTCGGATCAGAAGCTGATCACAGGGTATCAATTTGATTTTAAATATGGTGTCATGTTGTGCTTTTTTTCTCTTCCCAGTAACAGCTTGCCCAATGTGTGAGCCTTCCTCAGTTCCATTTTCAGCCTCTCAATTACTGTATATAAGGCTTAACTGGTACGTCTTCAGAGGAGACCCCAAACCACATGTCAATTGAAAGTCTAGCTACTTTGCCAAGCAGCAAGAAATATGGAGGATTGCCTGTCAAGTCCATTCTTAGTGTAACTGTAGGCATACAAAAGATGACTGAAGTCTGCTCCATTTTCCATTTCTAATGCATAAAGATTCTCTCCCAACTGTAGTTGCCCTTGGATCTTTGATGGGAAATATCATATCATATCTGGTGTAGCAGTCTGTGACCACAAGGACATTGCTGATGCTCATCAAACTCAATAGTCAGGAATTCTATGCATATAAGTATACATTTCCGCAGGTGTTACAATATTACTCTATTTGATGCTCCATTCTTGATGTTCCATCAGTAAGGTATAAGGTCCAAATACTTGTTGATTCCTAGATATGCATGCTCATTATGCAGAGCTAATAAAACAGTCTGTGAGTGGACTAGCTGTATTCAAAATTCACCTGTACTGTCATTTATCTTTGAGACCTCTTTCACCACTTGCTGGCAAGATAGTAAGACTGCTTCCTCTCTTTTGAGGAAGCAATCCTAATATTGTGCCACTTCATGAGCCTGTTGGGCTCTGATCAATGCATCCCTTCTCTGTTGGGGCAAATGATGTGTCTCCAGCCAGATATCTCTGTAGCTCCCAAAGTATGTATGCATCCTTTGATTGATGATCGGAAAACTTAACTCTTCTGGCACATGTTTCTCACTTCTGTGGCTGGCATTTTTACTCCTCACTCTCCCAACTGGAATGTCTGACCAGGTAAGCGGGATAAGGAATCCACATCCATGTTTGTTCAGCCAGGCTTCTACGTTAAATTGAAGACATACCAATGCAGCCAACCACTGATGTCCTAAGCTTTGCACTGGTTTGGATGTAAGTGAAAAGGCTGTTGTCAATATGCACATTTAAATTTACTCCATACAAGTAGTCATGCAGCTTGTCAACCTTGGTCCACGAGTTCATGCACTGCATAGTTACTAGGTACCAGACCACCTTGATGATCCTGATATGGAACTGTCCTAAGCTCTTCACGATTTTCCTCCAGAGGGATGTCACTGTAATAGAAATAGAAACTCTCAGGTGTTAGCCCTTTACACCTTCTAATGTTAAGTAGCAGACCAGGGGGTAAATGTATCATGGTCTGGTTTTTTCAACTCGCCAGAAATCGGCGAGTTTACAGCTAAAATTTAAAGCGGCGCTGGCTTGTAAAGGCAAGTTTGCCTTTACAAGCCAGCGCCGCTTTAAATTTTAGCTGTAAACTCGCAGATTTCCGGCGTGTTGAAAAAACCGGACCATGATACATTTACCCCCAGATGGAATGAATATATAGTTGGCGAGCATAATTTCTCCCCCAGCTTTTCAACATGATACAAGAATATATGCTGGTGTCATGCATACTTGTAGATTGCTGTTGTCACTAAGACACCAGGCCTCTAGGACTCACAGGGGCTGTAATGGGACCCTGGGTAGGTGCCATTAATACCACCTTTCAAAGAAAGAGATTATGGCTGGGCTCACCAAACCCTCTGGAAGTAATTAAATCCACATGACAGGAAAAGGGTCTGCTGGATTTGTTTCTTTGAGAGGGGCCGGCGAGTTATTTTGCTGGCCCCCCTCTTCCGTTTCTCTGATACCAAAACTCATCACAGCTACATCCAGCCTCATCATCACATCATCACAGAACATCAACACAGCTACGTCCAGCCGCATTGTGGCTACTGGCGGGCTCTAGGATCATTCCCTCAAATTGGCTGAGGAGTTAGGCATGTCTAAATTAGGTACTGCTATGTGGATTTTGATAAATATTGAGGGGAATCTTTGAAGGCAGCCTTTCTCTCTTTGTGTGATTCTTCACTTGTGGCATTGCTCTTGGACATTAACACAGCTGTAGGTGAGATATTTTGTCTAGTGCACTGTCAACCTCAAGTGATTTACCTTCAACTCCCTCCTTGGCTTCAATCACTCTGCACTCTCTCGGCCCCACAGGCAGCTTATACCATGGGCCATCTCATCATTAAGCACTCCTTGCACTAGAATGCTTCTGTCTGTGCACTCTCACACTATATTAGGGCCTTAACGCTTGTCATATCTCCCTTGCCAGCTGTCACATTGGTAATATGAGTGGGATTATCAGCAAATCTCAGCAGTGCCTCCACTGTAACCAATGTACAGGCCTCCTCCAGGGGTATAAAATATTGATATGTTTCACTCACCAAATGGCTTTGCAGTGTTTCCACCAATACCCGCCTCTCTAGGCTCACAGCAGGTAATATATCAGGGCTTCCCAACCAAGGAGAAGCCCTGATATATGGTTGACTCATCAGCCACAAAAAAGCTCAAATAAGGAAATAGCGACAATCCAATATGGCACATTTACTAATGGTAAAGAGTAAAGTGAAGAAGGAATGTAAGAATAGGATTGACGTAATAAGATAATTGAACAGGGTTAAAGCATAATACAATCATTTGCAATATCATTTAATACAAACAATGGGTAGTTTATTATTGTGTAAAAGATGCAGGCATCAGCATTACTCAAAACCCAGGGATTTAACGTTATATTGCTACAATCCTGCTGTTCTCAGCGTGCACTGAGTCTCCCTTACAGGGGACACACTAGATTAACGCATTTCCTAATCTTCTATAGGCATTCACTGACTTCCAGAGAACAGTCTAGCTTGATACTTGTTCTGGCAATGTAATATATTTGACTGGCTTGGTCTCTTCTACATAAGACCAGACTCTTTCTCTCTTTGCCTGTTTCCTTAAATACTGCTGGTCCCACCAGTATAGAGTTGATAGCAGTTCATTCCCAGGTTTCATTGCAACTTGAGGCTGCTGGGAGATGTAGGTTTTTTTTAGAAACCAGTTGCTGGCAAGCACCCCAGGGCCCTTTGTACTGTCTGGGATATCTGGGGATGTGCCTGTCCATCTACTTACTTTGCTGCTGCAACTTGGTAGGCAGCAGGAGTTACAGTATATTTAAATATCAATATTTGATTATGTTTAGATTGAAAGAAAGATAGAATGATCACCCTCTAAGTTTCAAACGATGGTGTAAGGATTGGTCTTTAAGCATTAAATGCAGAAAAAATAAAAAAAAAGCAAAAGTGAATATATTGTAAATATATAATTTAACCCTTCATTGGCTGGGATTTTTTATTATTTCTAAGAATCTGTTTCATATTAGTTTATATTGTATGAAATATTTTTACAGGGGTACAAAAACTTAGATCTTAAATTGAAGCATTTACTAACAAAGACCTTGATTTCTTGAGCTATTAGCATAATAACATTATTTGGATCAAAGGCAGGTTGTGTAGCTGAAAGCATTCCTTTTTTACACTAGTTCTTGAATGTAGGGCAATGCATCTGACACATTGTTAACATTTTGTCTTTTAAGCACTTTGTGACACAAAATTGTAGCCCCATCTGGTTTCAATGAAGCACGATATCTTGATTCCGTATACTTCTAATTAGATAAAAATCCGACAATGTGGCTCCATGAGGGAAATTGTGGAAGGACAGCCAACCCAAATGGTTGTAGACGGGAGGAGGATAAAAGGCAGAAGGACTACTGAAAGCTTGCACTGTTAAGCACTTACAAAGGCAATAGGCATCTTTTAATTATAACCCTAAAATAGAAACAGGAGACAAAAGGGAGAGGAAGTAAGAGTGGATCAGAGCTAATGACAGAAAATGTGGCAAGCATATTGTGAGGACACAGACATAAGATAAGGATATGGAGAAAGGCTATCTTGGGGCAACAATGACTTGAAATTAGTTTTAGAGAATGAGCTCAGAATAAAGAACACAAAGGGTCTAGGATAATTGTATTTCATAATAGTACACTTACATATGTTCTCTGGGTCCCACTGGGTTTGAACACTAATGGGCCATCATAAATTTTAGCGCTCAGGTCATGGCCTGCTTCTTCATAACTGGTGCTGTTATTCTAGTATGTGATAACAAAAACTTGGAAAGTTGTGTGCCAAGTTTTACTTTTACTTTTCATCATATGACATAACATGCCACTCTACAAGGCTTTGTAAGCTTAATAAGGGAGCCAAAGGCAGAACTAGTGTGGTTGCAAAGGGTGCTGTGGAATGGGGGAGCATAACAGCTGCCCATGCCCTCAGTGATGGTAGTTCTGCGTTTCAGCAGTGCCATAGGAAGTGGGAGGGGGCAGCAGAGGTTCTGAGGATGTTCTGGGCCCTTTGATTAAATGCTATTGTCCTGGAGGGAGGCATGAAAATGTGGGCATTGAATGTTATGCCACTGATTTCCCATTGTGCAAGCATACTTAATAGAATATTATTCACCTTTCATAGAGAGGTGCATAGTTGTGTTAAGTGTTCAGTTTCTGCGTTTTTATACCCAAATGACAGTTGTGTAAGAAGGAGCTCTTCTAGTGCTTTTAATCCAAACTTGAGAGACTTTAGGATTAATTGTGAATAGATGACAGATTTAGCAGCAGTTTACATGAGAATATGATTCCTACCAGGAAATCCTGTTTATTCTTTTCAATTTTAAACTTTGGAATAAGCAAGCCAAGCTCTGTCACAGCGCTAAACTGTGCACAAGTTCTAGGGAAAAGAAACCTATCTGTGTGTTTCTCTCTGAAAAATCGGTTTGTGTCATTGTGTTGATCTTCCATAGCTCCTATTATATAGATGTACAACCTCTGGGCCGCATAAGGTCTGGAAGATCCTTTTTTTGCAGCTCACAGTAAGCAGTACCAATACAAAGGGACCCAGGATGCAGGAATACCATAGTAGTGTTTTTGTCCTGGCTTCCAAGGTTCCTCTATATCCAGGACTCTTATCTCTTGGGTGTTTGTATGGGTTTCCTCTGGGTGCTCCAGTCCAAGAATCACACTGGTAGGTTAATTGGCTTCAAAAAAATGGACCCTGAGTGTGTGATAGGGAATTTAAACTATAAGTGCCAATGGAGCAGGGACTGTTGTTAATTACTAGATATTCAGCGCTGTGTAATATGTTTGGTGCTATATAAACAATGATAATAATAACATTTGTCATGACCCGCATTGCATTGTGTCTCACTTGGCAGCAAATCAAAATTAATTCGCTGCATTCCGATTTCCATATTTTGATCTCATGAGTTAGTTTCTCTTCCGCTGCCTGGGAACCACCTTGTCCTCACCATAGAACAAGTAAGTAGATGAGCAGCTTTAGTGACACATGCCCCCTCTCTGGCCAGCACCTTTAGTCACACATGCCCCTCTCTGCCCAGCACCTTTAGTCACACATGTCCCCCTCTCTGCCCAGCACCTTTAGTCACACTTGACCCCTCTGTGCCCAGCAGCTGTAGTCACACATGCCCCTTCACTGCCCAGCACCTTTAGTCACACATGTTTTAACTGTAGAGCTCTAGTGGGCCTCCGGGCCCCCCAGGAAGTTCCGGGCTGAGTAATTTATACCCGCTCCCCTCCTTTCGGTGCCCTGTATAAAAAGCAGACTGTTTGACCATGTAATGTAGTATTATTCCATCTGTACCTTTCTGGAGATCACTAGTACTACAAACTAGTGTAACTGTCCATATTAGGACACTTGAGCTACTAAACATCATTGCTTCAAGATCCTGCTTACACGCCTATTTACCTGCGGAAATTATCTGGATGTTCTGAGGTTGGGACCCAGAATTCCAGTACAAACGCTCTGCCCGCTACCTTGCAACTGTAGCCAGTGTGATAGACCATGGGGAATCATCCACAGCAACCTTGATCTAAAGGAAGAGGTCAGGGGTACCAGCCCAGGTGCCCAGTGAGTGGGTACCATAGCAGCAAAAGTTACCCATAAGGAAGCGGGTGGAGCCTAGTGGTGGCAGCAGGCCTCTACTACTTTGGTTATAGGGGCGCACTTTGGGATAAAGAAATGGGACGGTGGCAAGGCAAGCTCAGCCGGTCCCCAGTAACAACGGACAGGGTGGCATAGGAGGTCCATACTGTCACAGTAACCATATATTATAATAAATAAAGTAATGTGCAGTTAGCATCTATAGATCCCAAAGTCTGAGATAAACATAGTGGATTTGATTTCAGAGATATAGTTGACCCTAAGGATTGACTTGGAGACATCCCATACAGCTGATAAGGTGGATGTATCTAGATTGATAGATTAGCAATCCTCTATTGTTGCCTTGATTATTGGGGTAATTTTAAGACTGGTTACCCAACATGGCAATAGATTCCAGAGTTTAGATCCAAGATCCACCCCCAAAATTATTAAAAATCTAAATCTACAGAGAGAGCAGTCTGACAACCCTCATCACAGACTATTGACAAAACCGTATTGCCCAAGATATTTGGAGAGGAAAAACAGTTTAAGGTCTTGAGAAAGATCTGTAAATAGCTAAGTGACATGTGTGTGATCTAGATTGAGGGCAAAAAATGGTGTATTACCTAGAGCAGAATACAAGCATCCACCAGATAATATAAATATTCAATAATCATGACAGGTAATATTCCTACATCAGTATATGCTCCAGTATATTTCTGGTACTGTTCCGGGATCAGCTACAGTATACTCCTGTTATTGTTCCAGCATCAGCTCCACTATATTCCTGGTATTCTTCCAGCATTAACTCCAGTATATTCATAATACTTGTCCAGCATTACCTTCTGTATATTCCTGTTATTATTCCAGCATCAGCTCATGTATATTCCTGGTATTGTTCCAGTTCCAGTATATTCAGCCCCAAAGGAAGAAGCACCTCTTCCTAGTGGAAGATCCCCTTTTCCTGCCCAGCAGGAAGAAATCCCCATAGCTAAGCTCTCCTTGAAGAATTCCCTCCAGACCAGGCTTCCAGCTTTTCTGCTTCTGGAAAAGAGCCAGAAAGATGGCTTCAGCTCTTCCAGCTCCTCTCTCCACTCTTGTTCCAGATCCTAGGAAGAAAGGAGAAAAGACCCCAGCACCAAAATCTTTCCCTGATGATAAACCTCTGCCTCCACTGCAGCACGGGCTTCGGGACAAGGGGAACTCACCCAGGAGCCCTTCTCCCAGAGAACTCCTACTCTGGATGAGGCAGACAGTCGTCCTGAAGCTAAAGGAAGTAGATGGAAGTGTTCCAGATATGACAGTTGAGACCTTTTTGCAAAAAAAATTATCCTTGATCGGGAATTCTTCAAGACTGAAGCAATCAGCATACAGAGCTACCTGAAGGAGATTTTCTACATAATCTTTGCCTCCAAAGCAATCTGTAATAGATACTGGGAGGCGGTGAAGTCTGCAAGACCTGAATCCCCATTTGCTTGCTTTGTGGGTAACTGTCCCATTCAAAGAGAGGAAAAAAGGGGAAGAAATGCTCACACACCTGACAAAGACATCGCTACCTTCTTGAGACAATTTTGCACTGTGATCAAAGACCCCTCCAAGATCCTGGATGTCAATGGCATTTGGACAGGCAAGTGGTCCATTATTGTCAGGCTCAGGAAGAACAAAAATGCAGCAGTTAGTCTCCAACACCTGCCATCAAGCTTTAACCTGGGCAGCTCTGCTGGACTCCTTCACTATTCCGATCAGCCAAGAAACTTGCGGGTGAGATGACCACGTGTGGAAGAACTACAAAGTCTCAGCTTGCATGAATTGCAGTGTAGCAGGACATCAAGGACTGCCCAAGGAAGACATCCTGCAACCTCTGTGGCCTGGCCAGTCACATCTACATAGACTGACCCCAGATGGCCAGAACCTATGCTGCAGCAGCTGGGAAAAACCTACTGGAAAGTGAAACTGCTCCTGTCCTGCAGTTCAAACCAGCCCAGAGGAAGCAGCAGAATCCTCAACCACAGTCATGAGTGGGTAAGAAAACTCCCACCCCCACAGCCTCTCTTCCCACCCCCCTTTCAAACCTTCCTCCCGATTTCCCACTGTGACAGCATCTCCATCCCTTCATGCTGTTACAGCTCCCCACCTCCCCTCACCCACTCCTGCCCTCAGTCCTTGCACTCTCCTTCCCCTGCTCCAACCCTCCCCCATTACTTCCCTGCAGTAGCACTAACCACCTCCAAAGCTACTGCAGCACCCTCCCTTTGGAATATTTCCTCCTCTTGTATCTGCTGCAGGTAAAGGAAACAAATTGAGGAGGAAGAAGAATAATCACGGCATCCCAGCTGCCGACTCTATATCTTCCAAGAAACTACTGGTTGAGCTTGTCAAGGACCTCCTTCCACAGGAGGGTCGCCTGGAAAAGATGGTGAATGAGCTACTGGCAGTTCAGGAATTTGAAACAGAAGAGTTGGAGGTGGAGAAATTCCTGCAGCTGCCAAACATCTGCCTTTTCAACCAGTTAAAAGAGAGAGGTCTGTTTCTATATAAACATGGAGACACGAGCAGACCAGACAAAGACGCAACTGACAAGGATGGTAACTAATGTACTGTATGTGCTAACTCTCTCTTTTACCCCCAACGAATGACTATTTTTTTTCTATTTACAGTTAATGTGAGGAGTATTAAGGATAAGTTTAGCCGTCAGTCTGTGTTTACCTTGCTTGCTAGTTAGAAATGTGATGTTTACATGCTTCAGTAATGTTCTTTGTCTTTCTCTACCTCCTCTTGACATCTGGGTAAGCAGTGGTCTCATGGGCCCTCCTACTGGTCTGGAGGGGGGGTGAGTGTAAATCTGCAAGGGGTGCCATACTTATCAGGGGAGGCCTCTTCACAGTAGATTCCAATCAGGAGTTTGTCTGCAGCAGATTTCTTATCGTAGATGGCTCTTGGGCAGATGAGTCTATTAGGCTAATCCGTGTGTATGCATCCCCTAGTAAAAAAGAGCGTTTGGAGCTTTCCCAGTCTCTGCGGGCCCCGCTTGCAACCACCAGGGCGGTAATGATGGGGATTGTAAATGTCCTATAGAGAAAGGTGAGCATAGTTCTAGTAGCACTGCTAAGCTAGATATTACCACTAAGTTGCTGCAGAAGATGGTAACCAAAGCATCCTTGCGGGATCCATGGGGGCTGGCTCTGTTAATTATACTTGGAGCCGCCCAATTGCTCAGTCTGTTCCTCGATTGACTTTGTGTTTACCTTTAGAGCAATAAGACAGAATAGGCATGTCATGGTTCCCTGCTTCTGCTCAAATCGCAGGGCCATTCTCTTTCAGAGGGTTCTGGAAATTGAATTGAGCTCTGCTTGAAAGGGATGATGTGTTAGAGGAGTTGAGGGATGCCTACATCACATGGAAGAATGACAAATTTTATTTTAATTACATGCCTAATTGGTTGGAATTTGCAAAGACAACTGCGGTCCCTGCTAAATCTCCAACTTTTCAGCTAGTATATGAAAGATGATCTGGTGGAGACCAAGGGGGCCTGAAAAGGCACTTTGGAGGAATCCAGATGCATCATTTTTTCATTCCAATGTGGAGAATCTGGAGAAGGGTAAGAATGTAACTGTTTTTCAGAAAACTTCACTCCGGCCTGACTAAACTGCAAGATGAGACCAGCATTTCCAGGAAGGGGAAAGATGGCATTATGGGAGTCTTCACAGACTACTACAGCAACCTCTACTCCCCTAAGACATTGAAGAGGCTGGTTCATTTGTGTCAGGTATCACTAACAGTTTTGATCCTACAGGTAAAAAGTCATGGATGCCCCCTGGCACTGTGGGAACTGCTCTCTGCTGCTAGATCTTTTAGGACAGGTGGGACCCTGGGCAGTGATGGTCTGTCAGCGGAGCTCTATATAGCACTGTGGGACCTCATTGGCCGGGACATGCTAGAGTAGTAAGAGGTTACAGTGGTGGTGGGCAGAATGCCTCAACTCTGAGGGAAGGAATGATTACAATTCTGTATAAGCGCAAGGGAGAGAGGTGTGACCTTAGAAATTAGAGGTCCATCTCTCTTCTAAAAGTGGACTAGAAGATTCTCGCCAACTTACATGTGGCCCAGTCTTGATCAGGAGAAGGCCTTTGATCAGTGTTGCTAAATGTCTGTAAGACTGACGCTTTGTCTGTTATGTCTAGGGTTAGACAAGGCTGCCCTCTTGAACCTCTTCACAATGTGCATCAGACAGAATCCAGAGATAAGAGGCATCGCCGCATTGGGTCCAGACCGACAAGAGGCCAAATGCTCGCTCTACATGGATGATGTCACTGTCTTCTGCGTGACCAATGATCAGTGACAGCACTCATCCAGACCTTTGAGAGCTTTGACTGAGCTTCAGGGGCAAAGGTCAACTGTGCGAAGTCAGAGGCAGTTGTCATCTGTCATCCCCCGCTGCATTCCCCTTCACAATCAAGCCAGACTTCTACAAGATTCTCAGAGTTTGGTTTGATTGAGATGAGGCGACCCCGAAGTGTTGGGAGAAAAGACTTGAGACTGTGAGACAGAAGATCGGATTGTGGAACCTCAGAGACCCCACCATTGATGGAAAAGCACTGGTGCTGTGCAATGAAATTCTTCCTGTTCTGCAGTACACGGCCCAAGCCTGGCCATCTATTACTGCGGTCTGCAAGACTATCACAAGGACAGTCTTCCACTTCATTTGGGGGCTCTGTACAAGGAGCCCGCAAAGGCGGGAAAAGGATATCGGATATCCCCACTATGCTATAAACCTTCTTTGTTTGTAACTGTATACGCAGGACTATGATCTAAAAGAACACATGCTACTGATGGGAAGTCCATGTCTTGCTTTTTACTCTTGCCTCTTTGGAGGGTCCTTGGCTGGAATAAGTAGGACAGCTCCTTACCTTACAACTGGGCTACACCTTGGTTTTACCTAGATGTTGGATAATTTGTGACAGAACACCATCTGGAGGAACTTAAACCAGATTTGTGGATGCCAAAAATGGTCTACAAGTTCATCAGAGCTAAAGACATTATGGGGTTTGTTCCAGGGCTTCATGCAGCATCTGCTAAACACGTGTGTGAGAATGTGACTTCTACTAGGTTGACTAATAAACATAAAGAGCCTGAGTCATTAAGGAGAGTAATGCATAAAATAGGAGTAACTTTGCACCTTGGCAAAACCATGTTGCATTGGAGGTGGAGGTAATTTTAAAATGTGGGGAAAGATTTATAGTTGGGGTAGGGCATGTCCTAGGTCAACTTTAAATTTTGTAAAAATAAAGCTATCAAGTATTTGTGTGCTACATGAAAAAACAGCCAGTATTTAACTTATGTGCTTTGCATATGGTTTGTCCAGGAGAAGACTTACTCCTTTTTTTTGCTTTGCTTTCCTTTCCTTAATGACTCAGGTCCAAACACATTGCATGAATGGCTATCCAGGGGGGTTTACCTCTCAAGACCTTCATGCACTGCCAGAATCTGTGCAGATATGTTCATTGCCCCTTCTGTATTATCAAAGGGAAACATCTCAGCATATCTTTTGGGACTGTCCCACTGTACAGGCACTGTTAGATGCCTTGGAACATAAACTTAAGGACAGTGTGCTCAGGACTTGCCTTTCATACCATTCTGTATTTTATGTATTATTTCCTGGAACCCACACTCTTGGGCCTTATGAACTGTTTTAAGGTTGCTATATGACTTGCCAGGAATCGCCTCATTTTGAAGAGGGAGCAAATGTCCATCCAGGACTGTTGCAGGCTGATCCATAGCTTGCTAAGAGATTATAACACCATTGACAGAACTGAGAAAGAGGAAGATAATTGGTTTTGTCTCCTTCTTCCACTTCTCCTCCATGTGTTTGTTTCTTCAATAAAGCTTCAGACCTGTGATTCCCCCCTCCCTTTCCCCATCACTTACCTCTCCACTCATATCCATTGCTTATTTGAAACTGTTGTGTTGTCAAAGTGATGCATGGTTAGTTCAGTACTTGATGTATAGTGTAGGATGTCATATCTTATACACCTCATGTCTTGTATTGTACTAAAAATTATGATTGATTATGTTTCACTGTGAATTGTGCTTACAGCTGTGCTGCAATGCAGTACACTTGAATGTATCATGTTTTTTGTACCTTTATATAGAATAAAGATGCCACAGGATTTCCTGTTATCAGAGAAATGTCAAAAATTTGGCTTTGTGCTGATATGGTTCCTGGCTACATCCTTGGTGTCACGCACCAGGCTTTCAGGTCCTGTCACTTACTGCTTTGCTGTCTTTCTAAGCTGTCTCAGCTGTCCACAGGCTCTGCTGGTCTCAGATCTGTCTGCAGGATGTTGTCCAGTCTGTCTCCATCTCAGAGATCCCTCTAAATACAATACATAGCGCTGCCATCTTTAATTCAGTCACCTGCTCTCCTTCAGCCATTCAGAGTACTTCTTCAGCTCAGCTGACTGGTGCTTCCAATCAGGAGATAGCATTCACCACTCCAGGGTTCCCTCCAAAATCAGTTCCTGGGTGCTGCCATCTTGGATCTAGTCACCTGATCACTTTCAGCCAGTCAGAGTGGTGCTTCAGCCCAGATTACCGCAGCCTCCAATCAGGTGATGACTGCTAGTATAAAAAGATTTCTTGGAGCCCTTACCTGTTGCCAATGCAATGTTGATTCTCCAGACGCCAACCTGAATCCCAGCAGTCTGCATTCTTCTCTGATTACTCCTGCTCAGACAGTGCAGCCTGTATTCCAGTCTCAGTCCAGTCCAGCATTCCGGTCTCAGTCTGGTCCAGCAATCCGGTTCCTGCCTGGCCTCCTCTGATAGGCTAATCATCATCTGTACCAGTCCTTCCACTTACATGCAAAGGAACATAATCTGGCCACCCAGCTTTGTGTATGTAGCCACCAGCTTAGCTCCAGAGACACAACCCAGTCTGGGTACAGACAGATCCTCAGGCGTGACACTTGGAAGCCAATGGAATGTGTGTGGATACTTACGGGTCTATTTTGGCATATGTAGAGTGGATTAATGCATTTACGCTATGCAAACAGGCATATGTTCAACTCTGCATCAGGCCCAATGTGTTTAATACACAAGTAAGCAAGTTTTTAGCATATCTGCCCTAAATCTGCAACTCCACAGTCCCCACCTGGTGTCCAGTACACAAAATAGAGCCATACTCTGATGTCCAGCATATAATAATACCCCCTTCTAATGCCCCATACACAATACATTACCCCAATATGTTGTCTAGTATAGAATACATAGGTTAATTCTGATGGCTAGTATACAATATATGTATAATAGTATTGTATACAATATATACAATACATGTCCATCTGACCAATATGATTAAATTCTACTGTGAAGTACCAGTTTTGACCCACTGTATAAACTATTGCTTTAGCAGTGCATGCTGCATGGTACTATAACTTGTACCCACTTACCACAGTCTTGTTGCAGACTTAGTAGTCCCACCCATGCCTGTATTTTTGCCCACTTCTAGCGTCCAGAAGTACTACATATTGTTCTGTGCATATACACAGCAACTAGTAAATAAGAACAAGCAAGCCATTTACGGTAGAGAGCTAAATATTACCTGCCATGAACATAGAGAACTTACAGTTATTTATAAGGGTTAACCCATCACATAATTGTGGGGGACAAGGCCTAAATCGTGAGTGCAGTGTAAATATGGTATATCAAATGAATCCATTGATAAATTGAGCTACTAAAGTGTAAAATGTGAAGTCAAGGAGTCTGTTGTGTGTGTATTTGGTGGGTCTGCACATCCCAGGGTTAGAAGATAGCAGTGTCACCTGTGGCAGCTTTAAAGGCCCATGAGGTGAGCCATATCCTGAATAGACTTTTAGGAACCACTCAGCATGGTGTCTGGCTCAAAGAGACATGTGTTGACTTGGCTATATTTTATATAGACAAAAATAATTTTCATCACATTTTGACTAAAACATACGCTGCAAAATGTTGTGTTTTCAGTAGTGTTACTTTGTGTGTGATATTGGTTGTAAAGCCAATATTTCTGACGACCACATGCTATAATGTGTGTGATAGTGATCGCACACATATAAGATATCAGCTGTGATCACTATGACTGGCCTCGGTTTTTGCCTCTAATAGCATCCAGTTATATCTGCCAATATATCACTTTGTACATGAAGGGCCGAACTTCCTTTCTGTCTGTCTGAATTTCTAACTCTTGTACAAAGCCAGACTATTCCCTAGGTGATACCCTGCTGTCTATTTCTATTTTTATCTCTAAGAATCTTTCAGAATTAGAACATGTTTCATTCATAATTTTTTTTCGTGTTCCTCAGCGGGCAATTTACAGCAACAGCATTATATTGCCATATGTCTCTTCACCTGCAACCTTAGCAATATGACAAGAAGATGTACAGTGTATCTCAGCAATGCAGTGATTTACAAATAGAATCATTTTTGAAAATTGCTTACCACATTGAATATACTGCAAACGTAAATGCAGATTATAAATAATGCAGCAATCCCTTGAGTGATATTGCAAATGTAAAGTGCTTTGAGTCCTATTGGGAGAAAAGTGCTATATAAATAGAATTATTATTATCATTATTGCATACTAGATGTATTGGGGCTTTATCGTGGAGTAACTAAACTGAAAACCAAGCAGCACATCCCACATTTTATTTACTGCCTATACATGCTCAGTGAGAGGAGCTGGATGTCTTATGTGCTGGTGTACAGTGACGTGGAGTTGCATCTGGTGTTCATTATTTTTTTCTGCAGAAATAGATTCAGCAGCATCGGAAGAATTCCACGTGGAGCATTTCAGGAAGAAACAGAACCCTTTGTCTTCCTTGTTTTAATTTACTGATCGAGGGCAGGGAGCAGATTGGAAAGGATCAGTCCCCCACCATTACTAAAAGTGCTGCTGAACTCTCCCAAGAGTTGGCTCTTCTTGATGATATAGTTGTGGTCAGTGCTAATCACACTTTGAAATAACTGCAGTGCAAACCTATCCCAGCCTATTGAAAGGAACGCTATAAGAATAAAGTGATAGGATAGTTATATGATAAGTCTGTCACTTTACTCATTCATGGCTGTGACATCATAGTCCAGCTCTACACTCCGAGTGTAGCATTGACATGACATTGACGTTCTGTGTGGCCCACCCAGCTTACACCAAGATGCGTGCCCCCTCTCCAGAGAGGTGAAGCACTGTACAAAAGCGTAGGTATCATATCAAGTCCACTCTCCTGCCCTTATAGTATCACCCCTTTCTATCAAATAAAATACTGCTAAACTCATTTATGGCTTTGATAAAGTATGATTTTGAGGGGACAATAGGACTGTTGTTTATTAAGCGTCACGTTTTGTTTGAATCTTCTTATTATATTGCTTGGACTGTGCCTAGTAATGAGCTTCTCTGGTGAAGTGTAATATAGATGTGCAAAATGTGTCTCATCAATTTGGACAGTGTCATAATAATAATAATAGTAATAATTAAAAAAATGGTCGGCCAGCTCCAGTGCTTGACAGGTTGAGTTAGTTTCCACTATAACAGGGAAGCCACGTCCATGGGATCCCCTAACATAGTGAAAACTAACTCCATTCTGGTAAGTGTAGGGCTGTAGCCTATATGCAAAAATCAGTCCCATTTTTGAAAAGGGCTGGTGCTCTTCCAAAGTTCCTGGGCTGCAGGGATGGGGTAAGTAGCAAGATTGGAGTCCCTTGAGTGGCAACTTTGACACCCCTAAAACACACACACACAATTTATAAACAAATTTTAATTTAATAAAATACTTCCCACAACCCTTGTTCATCACTTAATTACATATGAATCTTCTTTTCTTGTTTCCTGATTCAATGTAGCCCAAATGGGTACAAAATGTAAAAAAATGCCCACAAAAAATACCTACCTGTGCTGTGGCTCTTAATAATTAAAGCCAGAAGTTCCATGGACTCCCCTTTGCCAGGCATTTAATCACTAGCGGCCAGTTTAGGAAACTACTAAAGTTTGTATTACATTACTTGGAGGGCGCCAACAACTTCACTTCTCCACCAAAGTGCAACATACAGGCGCAAAAAAGTCCCATAAAAAGTTTAGAATGAGGCCAGACTTCCAGCGGCTTTAAGCTGGTGCAAAATTCAAGTCCTTTTTCAGAGTGAGAATGCCCATCCACAGCTAGGAACACCCCTGAAAATGTACTCCATAAATCCATTTATCTCATTTCAATAATCTCTCTCTAAAATGAATTCTCATTTCTGATTGCTGGACAAATCATGGGGCACATACTGCATACTTTGCTAGGAACGGCCTCACTCCACCCAACTCCTCTCCTTTTTCATTTACTCAGGCTGTTTCTTTTACATCAGGGCATTTTTGATATTTCTACGAACATTACTAGTTACTACATTTTGTTTGTTGTAATCGCATTAATAGTGTTCCCACGTGTGACTGTTGCTATAATAGAGTACCCACAAGTGGCTGTTGCTACAATCGTGTTATCTATTTGCCTAACCTCTTTCAGTTCAGTGAGGTTGACGCTACAGATAGTCACATGGTTACAAAATGCATGTACACGATACTGATAAGCCCCAAACAGGTGATCAAGATTCTGTTTCAGAATACCACTCAAATTTCTGGGATGTAACAGGTATTTCCAGAAGTATCTGCTTCTATAATGGAGTTGTTTATAGACATCCAGAGTATGGCATATATAAGGACATATTTTCCATATTCACTTTTATTTTTGAAAGATATCTTAATGAATATAGTGGACAAATATTAATTCAAAGTTAATATTAATCTCTTATCCACCTTTAAGGAGCTGGATCCACAGTAAGGTAATGACAAGGAGCCTGATATAGTGTAAGATCAATATTACCTTGGAAACTGCTAGTCTTCCAGCATTTATATTTTACCATGCTAACCCAACAGCAGAGTTTCATGGGGTTCCTGGACCCAGCTGCGCTCTTCTGTATTGCCTTCCCCTCAGTATATTTCAATTCATGGGGAAAGTGCATGTGTACTACAATGGACCAATGGTGCCGTTCTCAGGGCCCAGTTATCTCTATCTCAGTTTATTGCAGCAATAGAAAATCTGTTATTGTTGCAATTGTGTATTGAAATATTGCCAAAGCAACTGAATGATACTCAGCTGTCTCGCTATTCTGGAAACAGAAAGGAACAAACACAGAGAAAAAATCCCCAGCACACTGCTGTGAACCAGTAAAATAGCTGCTGTTCTACTTATACATGCAAATGTATGATAATCCATCGGCTCGACCAAGGCGCTTCTGCTATTAAAGTGGTCCTAAATCTGAACAATGAATCCCTATATTGGGTCATACATTTATGCGTTTTTAAATTGAGAGCTAACTTACCAAGAGGTTTCTGCGTCCCGGTTGCCAGGGCAACAACCGGGACGCTCAATGTCTCCTGCCACCGCGTCCAGCCAGCTGGCTAACAGGATTCACTAGGTTTAGCCTGCAGGGAGAAACAGAGAGTGGCAGTCACACCACCTTTTGCGGCTTTGGAAAGGGCCCTGAGAAGTTGCTGTACTAGTGCCCGAATTTCTCTTGGTGGCCATTTAAGCACCTCACCCATTGCTGTAAAGCTCACATGTGCATGGACCTTCTAGTCATTTATGCCGACACCCAAGAGCTAGCTATGTCCAAGAAAAGTGCAAGGAAGGATGTTCATTATCCGCTCATGCACCCCAGGACCACACACACAGTGACAGGGGGATCCTCATATATGTGAAAATATCACACATACTGAGCTGTTCTAAGGCAACCACTTGGAGGTAGAATTTGGACAAGCACTGAAATTACACAGTTCATTTGTAAAAATCACTGTGCTTTTTAATTCTGTTTTTTGTGCAGGTTTCTAACAATGTCTATGTCTCCAATTTCTGTTATTGTGTTATTTATTTTTTTCTACCAAGTTCTACTAATAGTAAAATACAGAGCAGCAGCCCAGTGCCACGCTGGGATACTTTAATTGAAGCAGCTTTCTTGCACAAACCCCTTGACATCATAGCTGGGAGTACATGGAGAATAATCTAATACGTAAAACACATCTGGATCCAGACACAGAGGGGGCCCAGAGCAGACACAGGGAGGGAGTGAAAAGTCGTCCAAAAGAAGTACAGCTCCTGCCAACATCTTACACTGAGATGTAAACAGTCAGAAGCCCGTAATGGAGGAAAAGATGAGATATTGAGTCATAGGGAAAGTAAGAAACTAGGAGAGGTGTGAACACAGGAGAAATACTCACTTTTCTCTCACAGTTATTCCAGTTTGACGATACTGTGCTGATATAATATAGCCACATCACTCCTTCCACTTATCATAAAATGTCACATCTTAGCATAACACCTTTGCGTTTTTGTGATCTGTTGAAACATGTGGGAATAAGTATTCAGAAATGGATTCATTGAAGAGAAATTCCAGGGAGATGGAAACGTGGATTGTAGGCTAATATGTAAATCATGAGGGATGCGGGGCGTTTCTGCAGTTCCCTCAGTAGCCTCCTAGCAGAGGTTACAGAGGTCAGTAGCGTAACATTTTTTAACAAATGCTTGGACAGACAGCAAACTATGAGCAGTAAGGGAAAATGATCATTAAGAAACTAGGGATCACATTAAGAATAAAACAAGCAGAAACACTGGAATATGTTTTCAGTATATCCACATATACATTGTGTAGTAGTACAGTATATCTACATATACATTGTTTTGTAGTACTGCATTTCTATGCATTCATCCAAATGATTAACTTGCATTTATTTACTTAGTGTTTGTTATTAACAAAGTTGCTTAAGAACATACCTGTCAAACTATAGCAGCAGTGACTTCTGTTGCCAAGCGGCATGGAGCCACTTACAAAAGATGAGATAGAAGATAGTGATTCATCGATGCACTGAATGGCAGAACTCATAAGCATATAAAATCCCACAATGCACTGCTCTGAGCTAGAGAATAGATTTGTCTCACCACGATCGGAAAGAGTTCTAAGTTGCAGGTGATTACTCCATTCAAATCCCCACAACTTTGCGCAGTGGCACTACCGTAGCTAATGAGATCAAACTCCTGATGTCCTGTAAAGATCCAGCAATGTAATTTTGTGGTTGCCAGATTATTGAGTCATTCCTGAGCAGGGCCCAGCATACTTCTGTTTGTGGTCATCAGTATACCAGACCTATACTTATCTATTTGCCCGCAGCCTGCAGCTTTGAGCATGACTATTTGATACAGTTTCCATCCGCCCCCTGCCTTTTCTGAAACAAGCTCTGTGACCTCCATTCTGTTTTATAGGTACAGTGAGACCTTTATTGTGTACCAAAATCAGCTAGGACATGTACATTTTAAGAAAGCAATCACTCCAGCGACAAGGAGTGCCAATTTTGTGGCTGAAGTGCTTGGTTTGTTTGAGCCCCCACAAAATAAGCTATGAATAGCTTAGCTGCCATAAGCCCAACAGTGCTGTCAATGAACTCTAAGGGCCTGATTCATTAGTGAACTGATATGCCGTTTTTTGCGGATCTTACAAAAATCTTCTCTGCGCATGCCAAGAAAAAGGAGATACGAAGGAAAATCCGTTGCGTAAGATGAGAATTTCTTAAGTTAAGATGAATAGCCTTCCTAACTGCACTTAAGATTTTCTACACTTAAGAAAAAAGGGATGGGAATGGGAGGGGAATGGGTGGAGATCCATACGATGTTAAGAAGAGTAGGCATTATCTGTACTGAGTTAAGAAGACTAGGTGTTACCTCCGTATCCTTTGGATAGTGAGAAAGAAATGCTGTGAGTTTTATCTTAACTTCTTGCTTAAACTTGACAAAAAAATATTTAACTTCACATAGATTTTTCTATGTGAAGTACGGTACTGCAATAATAATTTTGAAATATATTTTTTTTGCTTCACACCAGCGCTAAATAACAACACTAAACTGTTCAAATAGCTTCGTTCTTTTAAAACACTCACAACTAAATATGCACAACATACATCTTAATGCACTTCCCATAAAAAAAAAATTATTTTATATTTATATCAAACATTAAACATTGTGTACTTTTTTTAAAAGCATGTGGTTGATGTGTCTAACAGTTAGTTGCTGATATTTGTAAAAATGGCTAACAATACGCTAGTAATAATATAAAAGCATAACAGCTAAATAAACCAAGTGTACTCTTACATAAGGGACATGTAGGAAATCCACACAAACATGGGGGGATATATAAACTGCAGAGAAATAAGTGCGTTGGTGAGAATTTGAACTCAGGTCTCCACTGTTGAAAGGTGGATTGTCTAACCACTAAGCAAATGTGCAAGTGGATGAAATAGACTAAAAGGAAAAGCTGAGCATCAACTTCTTTCATAACAAGCTTTTTTTCTTTGTTCATTTTTATTAATGTCAGTAATTATACTTTGAAATATTAGAGCCCTAAATCCTTGGTACATGCACAGTTTAAATAGTTGGATATTGAAAATCATTCATGTATAATATTAATAATAATTGGACTTTATTGTCATTTTTGTTTATTTTTTTGTTTTAATTGGCACTAGGCATTAGCTTTTATCTGTGGATATTTCCTATGTCTTTGGAATCAAGTTATTTTGCACAGCTGCTTTTCTGTGTTGTAGCTGCACACAATTTTCAACATGCAATTTATCCATTTATCCAATTTATCCATATTCCACAAAATGGGTCAGGAATTGAACTCATGAACCCACTGATGAAAAGTGGATTGTCTAACCACTAAGGCAACATGCAAGTGGAAACAATATATGCATGAAACAGACTAGAAGGAAAAGCTGAGCATCCATGTCTCTCATAAAAACTGTTTACTTTAATAATTTTAATTAATGTATCAATCAATCAATTAAATTATTATCATTTCTACAATAAAATATTAGATGCCTAAATCCTTGGTACATGCACAGTTTAAATATTTGGATATGGAAATTCACAACACAACACATGCATTACTGACAACATGAAGGTTTAAGGATAAACAATAAAGAATTACACACACACATTCGCTTGTTCTCTAACCTCAAAAATGTGTCATCTGTAAGTTTGAATTGAAAATAACCGTGGATGCGGATGTAACGGCTGATAATTTGCAATAATAAATATGCATGACACTAGCCATAGTAAGCGCCAAAACATATTAGCATACTCTTCTATAAGTGACACTTTGGAGTAAATCCGCAGAAACATGGGGATATACAAAGTCCACACAGATACAGGCATGATTCTGGATTTGAACTCATGACCTCACTGTTGCCAGCTCATTTGTCTAACCAGTAAGGCATACTTCAGATTGGACCAAACATAGAACACAACACAGGACCTAGTGGAATCCTAAAGTGTTAATGACCATAATTAAATGAACACTTGCACACACCTTCTTAGTAACACAAAGGATCATGTTTTGCTTTTTAAAAATTCAAATAAAGTATGCATATCAGAATAATTCGCAATCAGAAATGAAATCAAACATTTTTAATCAGTATAAAAGGAAACAACATATTTTCGTAAACAGCGCTGCATAGGCCAAGCATCAGATCCGTCATCTGATACTACAGTGGGCCATACACCTGCATATACTGTCTCATTACAATCAACTATAAAAGACTGCTTCATGCACACTTGAAGTTGGTTAGGGCTCTATACTGTGTTTTTCTAGTGTGGCTTTCTATAGTGGTCTGTTATTTGTATTGAGAGTTATATTTTAGTTTACTCTTTTATAGACACTTTAAATGTTTGTGTTTGTAAGATATTGTATATTACACAATAACAGTGCATCTCTATTTTCATATGTAAGGTGTTGTGAAGCTTTTTAATCTAATATCTATTAAGATAATTCTTATGTGTTTTTGCACTTTCCCATGTTGCATGTTTATCCAACAGATCCCCAGCCCTCCTGAAACTGTGGAGACAGGCCACTTCAGGTTCAACACTGATTTGCAAGGTAAAAAAAAATTTGAATATGGTATAGATCACACTTTTAAAATTCTCTAACATCCTAAAAATACAATTATTTAGTGACAAAAGTAAAGGCCTGTTTCTTTTTTTTGAAACATATACAAATGCATGCACCAGACTGTTTGGACTTTAAAAAATATTAATGTTTACCTTTGAACTCTGCAAATTTGAAAACAGCCTATAAGGGCTGCCTCTGCCACTGCTGAGATTATCATATGTAACTTTATTTTATTTTTATTTTTTTATTTTTATTAAATTTTAGAAAACAGCATATACAAAACATACCAAACAATATACATATAGAAAACAAGATGATTACAAATATTGAGAAAAACTCAGAATTACAAAAGATGAATAGGTATGCTACCATTTTTTGTTTTTCTTGTTTTGTTTCTTGAGGGGGGCGGCAAACAAGGGGAGAGAAAGGTTGGGGGGGGGGGAAGGAGGAATATAGGAGATTGCTACTTATTAAACTATGAATCAAATGATGGAGAAGAGGATAAGTGATATGCATAGTTGAACAGATAAAGAAGACAGCCATTATGGGTTCCAGCATGACCTGCTTTGCAACACCTGTAACCAATGGGTAAAAACCAACATGCATGTTTTTTGTATCACAAATTTGTTTTTATTTAACAAAGGAGTTTGTATTTTCAGCTTGGTTTTATTTTGTGTTTCATTTAAGGATGAGCGGGCTCGGATTTCTCTAATCCGAGCCCACCCGAACAGTGCGGATCCGACGGGATCCGAGCACTGTTCGGGTATTTCCGGCACCAAAAAAATGAAACTGAGGCTCTGACGTCCGAGTCTCGCGTCGGATCTTGCGAGACTCGTATTGCGTAAATTCCCCGCTCACGCCCGGCATCTTCAGTCGGGCTCAGATCATTGAAGAGGGAGGTTATAGGTTTAGTGGTGTTCCATCCTGTGTCTTGTGTCCTGTCACTCTGTCCTGCTTAATATCCAGTGGTTACTTGGTCCTGTGCTCTGTCCTGCTGATCAGTTCAGTGGTTATTTTTTCCAGTGCTCTGTCCTGCTGAGTGCAGTGGTGCTTTTGTCCTGTGCTCTGTCCTGCTGAATCCAGTGGTGCTGTGTCCTGTGCTCTGTCCTGCTGAGTCCAGTGGCGCTGCCTGTGTCCTGTGCTCTGTTCTGCTAAGGGCATTGTCATTTATAAATTATTCAAAAGTTATAAAAAAAAAATTAAAAAATTATAAAAAAAACTTATACAAAAATAATTTAAAAAAATTATCAAAAAATTATCAAAAAAAATTTGAAAAAAAAAGATAAAAAAATTAGTTAAAAAATACTAGGTACTGCTATTTCAAAGTCAAACTACGTTCACTGTTGCTGCTGTACCAAAAAATAATAGGTACTGATATTTAAAAGTCAAACTACGTTCACTGTTGCTGCTGTACCAAAAAATAATAGGTACTGCTATTTACTATTTATTTATTTATTTATATACTGTTCATTCTTTCTGTAGTTCCAAAAAATAGGAACTGCCAGTTCTATTACTACGGTCATTGTTTGTGTAGCTCCCAAAAAATAGGAACTGCCAGTTCTATTACTACGGTCATTGTTTGTGTAGTTCCAAAAAATAGGAACTGCCAGTTCAATTACTACGGTCATTGTTTGTGTAGTTCCAAAAAATAGGAACTGCCAGTTCTATTACTACGGTCATTGTTTGTGTAGTTCCCAAAAAATAGGAACTGCCAGTTCTATTACTACGTTCATTCTTTCTGTAGTTCCAAAAAATAGGAACTGCCAGTTCTATTACTATGTTCTTTGTTTTTATAGTTCCAAAAAAGAGGAACTGCCATTTCTATTACTACGTTCTTTGTTTCTGTAGTTCCAAAAAAGGGGAACTGCCATTTCTATTACTACGTTCTTTGTTTCTGTAGTTCCAAAAAAGGGGAACTGCCATTTCTATTACTATGTTCTTTGTTTTTATAGTTCCAAAAAAGAGGAACTGCCATTTCTATTACTACGTTCTTTGTTTCTGTAATTCCAAAAAAGGGGAACTGCCATTTTTAATGCTATGTTCTTTGTTTTTATCTGTGCAGTGGAATTCAGACCAGTTGAGGGTGATATATTGTGGCAACAGTACCAAATTGGGTACCGGGGCCACTCCACTACGCAGTCCAGATAGATGCGTATCAACTACATTCAGTGTTGGGGCCAAATCCAAAATTAATGAAAATTACCTGTCATCGTCAAAAACAAGAGGTATTGACGCGCTCGAACTACACCCTGTATATGCTCCAGAGGATGTAGGAGCAGGCAGCTGTGCAGTGGAATTCAGAACTGTTGAGGGTGATATATTGTGGCCCCGGTACCAAATTGGGTACCGGGCCCACTCCACTACGCAGTCCAGAAAGCTACCTCGGTGCAACGTTTTGGACTAAAAAGAATATTGTGAGGTGTGAGGTGTGAGGTGTTCAGAATAGACTGGAAATTAGTGGAAATTATTGTTATTGAATGTTATTGAGGTTAATAATAGCGTAGGAGTGTAAAAAAACAAAAAAAAATGGATTTTAGCGCTTATTATGCTTTTTTAAAAATAAATCAGAACCCAAAACCCTAAATCAGAACCAAAACCTTTCGTCAGGTGTTTTGGCAAAACAAATCAGAACCCAAAACCTCAAGCTAATCAGAACCCAAAACCCAAAACACTAAAAGTGCCCGGTGCACACCCCTAAGTTTCATTTGATTACTGTAATTGTGTTTAGAAATAAATATTATTTTTTTTGCAATACTCATTCTCCTGTAACTCTCTGCTGCTTTGGACACTGTTTAACACCCTCTTCTCCTACACATCCTTCACTCCATTGTCTATCTAGACACAGTTCTCTCCTGGGGCACGTCCTACCTCTCTAACTGCTCCTGTAGTGTGCCCACCTCTGGCACATTCTCCCTTCTATTATCACTCTCTATTGAGGTCTCACAAGGCTCCTTTTTTTTCTAAATGTTGTATGATAATATACATATCTTGTCTTGGGCTACTAATTTGGTCATTTGGCCTCCAATACCACCTCTACGCCGAGTACATCCAAATGTACATTGGTTTCCCTGCCCGATTTCTTTCAGCACTGTTTTAAACCACTGTCTTTCTGCATTTGCCCCATGGATGTAACAATGATAGCTAAAGCAAATCATGTTATATACAGAGCTCATTATTGTCCTCCATGCCAGAGTCACCAACTGACCTCCAATCTCACTCACTGTCAATAACACCCCTATACCCTCTGTGTTGCCTAAAATGTTTTCAGTAAGTTTGTGCGGATAGGAGGACCAGATTCATGAGGTAATTTAATGGCCAATAAATGTGTTACTTTGAACCTTAGCAAAATCATATCCCAAAGTTATGTTTTAAATTAGGCACATATTTAAAACCATAAGTAAATTACTGTCTGTTTTTTTTCTGGTAGTTACATCTCAATGTTACACTTTATTTATTTGCTTACATTTACAACTCAGTTGGACAAACTACCACACTTATAAATGTAGGTCATGTTATCAGGTGCATGCAGGTACAGGATCCTGTTATATAAAGTGCCAGTAATTGCGAATAGTGGAGTACATATCCCATTTATCCGCCCCCTCTTTGCTAGGATACGATGAGTGAATGACAGGCAGACATTTTGTGCACAAGTGTAGAAAAGATCCGCGAGTGACGTGACCTCGCCTAAATGTCCTCTGCAAACCAATCACAGAGCAGAGTACTGGATTGTGAGTGACGGCAAAGGTGAGGTCCATCACTTTTTGCCAGGCGCAAACTCCATGTACTGACTGAGGTCATGGACGAACTAAAGTTGCGGGCATACCAGAGAGTGTGCCGGCACATCTGGCAGAGTTTTAACCGCCAGCGTTTGGTTGTCCAGCTGCAACATCGCTGGTACGACTTACGCCGGCGCCAGTCCCAGAGATCTCAGGGAGGAGATTGTAAGATGTGAGTTCGCTATTAATCGTATAAAATATTGTAATACAAACGCTTGCTTTATTCGTAAGACTAGTTTCAAAGTTAAGTGTCAAAAAGTTGCCAAGGAGGTGCTCTACCCCAAAGATAAATCTGTCTCCAGATTAGCAATGTTAATCCCTCTCCAATGCCACATACTTAGGCCCCAGGATCCTAATTTTATAGTGCTACATTTACTTTCCTTAATGATTGAGGCCTAAACTCCAGACCAATAAGCCATATTTTGGATTCAAACTCATGACCCCAGTGCTGTGAGGCAGAAGTGCTACCCACTAAGGCAACGTGCTGACATTACCTTACAGACATTTTTAATATGAAAGTGGCAGATGTGTTATATTGCAAAAAGAGTTGAACGCCATCTTTGTAAACAATGCTCACGCTCAGTTGGCCTAAGATTGTTTTCACGTGTTAGCAGGCCAAACACAAATACCTCCTGTATTATATGTCCCTAATCAGTCAGTAATTATCTGGTTGATTTAATTATGATGGGCCCAATAAAAAGGACTAAACTGAGATTTTCCACATCCCTAAGGCTAAAGCAAACATTGTTACAGGCCATGTGATAGTGGTGTGTGTCTGTCATGTCTGTCATGTTTATATCCTTTTAGTAAAGACTATCTAGCCCTTCCCTGGCCACAACAGAAATGTGTAGATATATAAATCTGCAACCAAAAAGACTAAGGCCTCTTGCTCCAATTGTATATTGCATCCAATTAGACCATACTTGCCAACTCTCCCGGAATGTCCGGGAGACTCCCGCATTTTGTGAGAGTCTCCCGGACTCCCGGGCGAGTGTGGCAATCTCCCGAATTCTGCCCACTTCACTAGGAAGTGCCCCACTTCCTAGTGAAGTGGGCAGAATTAGATCCCAAACGCCGCGATTCCCGGTGAATCGCGGCGTTTGGCCCCGCCCCCGCTGTCAAATGACGCAATTTGCGTCATGACGTCACAGGGGGCGGGTCCGAAATGACGCGATTTCGGCCACCCCGCCCCTTCACGCCCCCCTCCACTGGCTGGCTCCCGGAAGGGAGCTGAAGAAAGTAGGTAAGTATGAATTAGACATTGCTGTAATCTGAAAGTTAGGTAACAGTACACGTCTCTGCTAACTCCCATGTGTTTTCAACATTCGGTAAACATGTATTCATTTTTTTTTTCCCCCTCTTTCAGCTCCCAAAAACACCTCCAAGGGAGATATGTGGCTACATTCTGGCAAGATTGACAAGTACCAAAAAAAATTAAGCAAGATCTAAAATTATTAGATGACCTGTATGGTTGATTTTATTTTTTTTCAAAAAAGTTGATATTAATATATTCTATTCAAACACAATCATTGACGTGGGTGTCTTTATTAATTTATTTCAATTGCACAACATGTGGGTATTAGGTCAATAAGGAATGGAGATTTCAATAATAACATTTATTTAAGGTAGATTGTTTCGTTACTACTACCTCATAATTTTCACATTTATATAGCCCCACTAGTTCTGCCTCACTGTACAGATAAGGCAATCTGTCCCACACACATAAGGCAGGAAACAAACTCATGACCCCTGCACTGGATGACAGAGGTGCTACACACAAAGTCACCATGCAGACCTGGTGTTGGCTGCAGGGTTTTTCTGGACAAGATGGGGACATAACATACAAGCATGAGATGAAAAAACAAGGTTGGCAGATGCTAATGCTAATTGCATTTCACAACAACATAAGGTGCCCTGGGGGCATGAATCATTAAGGATGGTATATGGCAAATGGCAAACCAAATAAACACCTCCCCAAAACCATCTTGCATTGAAGGTGGTAGTTAATGTGAAATGAGGTCCGATTAAAATTAGAAAAAGAGCATAGCGTACACCAACTTAAAATGTCAGAGTAAACCAAAAGAAACATGGAAGAGAACATACAAAGTCCACATATATAAGGGAATGGTTGGGAATTGAACTCATGACCCCAGTACTGTATTGCAGTAGTGCAAGCGACTAAACCACTGTGCTGCTCGACTGTGATCTGCATTGATGTTTTGTAAAGCTAAGTACATAACATAACACATACAAGCCCCCCTCTGAGTCTTCGGCCATTCATAGTGATAGATGTCAGCATGCACAAAATAATGTGAATGTGACCTGTGGGGCATCTTCCTTTTTGAAAGTAAAACAGTGTAATAAACTCCAACAATCTTCTTCTCCTCTCTGGATACCTCCCTCCCATCCCTGAAGAACTGCCAAACTTATGTAGACACAGGAATGGATATCACAACTGGAGTGGCATTACATCTGCTTCAGTAGACTGTGACACGGAACATGTGGGCAGCAAGGAATTCGTCATCTTGGAATATGCTGCATTGAACAGAGATTTAAACCAATATATAGACACAGTTGAGGAGATCGTATTTAAATTAAAACGTGACCCACCAGATGAGATCCCGATTATAAGAGAGCTTGTACACGAGAGATACACTGTACTTCAGAAGAATAATACAGAGGAGCCCCTGAGGCAGAATGATAAATATCTCCAGCTTAAAGAACAGCTAAGAGACCTGAGAAAACAAATGGGTGTGTGACCAGCCCCTGCAGGCGAAGATTTGGAAGATGAAGACGAGGAGATCGCCGTCACCTAGAGCACTCCTATAACACAGTTGGAGATGGTGAAGGCAGTGAAAAACAAAGTATGTGGTCACACGTATGAGAGAGAAGCAATTGAAAGGATGATTGAAAACAAACAGCACTTATAGCACATGTAGGTAACATTGGCACACAGTGGTAGCTGAAAGGAAAAGTGGTGCAAGATGGAATTGTCCTTGGGATCCTCCCACCCACCCTAATAATGGATTTTAAAAAGGACATGCACACTTTAACAAACCAAGCACTTCAGTGACAAGGAGTGCCACTTATGTGCCTGAAGTGCTTGGTTTGTTTGGGCCCCTCACAAAACAAGGTAGCAATGGGCTTAAAGCAGCTAAGGAGACTGCACTGTCAATGAACTCTACAGTGGCAAGATGTTGTTGTAATCATCTTCAGCCTGATCCTCACCCTCATCAGTGTGTACATCATCCTAACACAATATTAATTCAGCCCCGCAGGAAACCACAATTACAGAAGTCCCTGTAACATAAATGTCAAAAACAAAAATGTAAAAAAAAGGTTTACTTTTTAAAGGAAAAAACACATCTTTAATAAAGGTGAAACTTTACTGTAGAAAAACATAAAATTGCCAACATGTAATTTTACCCAAATATTAATAAGCATTCCAGCATCAGCTAGCTTCCTTCTCTCAGCTAGATCCCAGCACCTGCAATCTACATTGTCATCATCCTCACCCTAATCAGTGTGAACATCATTATCACTCAATACTAATAAATCCCTGCTGGAATCCATCATTACAGAAGTATCTGTACTTTGATCTAAATGCCAGTAAAGTCCTTCCTTGTAGTTCATTTTACGACAGAGTTGTCACGATTTTTGGGCAATTGTTTTAGACCAGACCAAATGTCAAAATATTCTGCTGAATCATCTGCATCATCCTCGAGTCTATTAGAAAAGCTTAGTTTTTACTAGTAGCAGTAGCCTGAGAAACTGAAGGAGGGGATGCCGTCATGTCAGGTACCACTTCAGCTATCATCTTGCTCACCAGGAGTTCTTGTGATCTGGGACAGTGGGAAATAAAGAGAAGATATAGCTCTTAAACCTAGGATCAAGCATATTCGCCAAAATGTAGTTATACGTTTTCCAGAAGTTGATAGCCAACGATTAAAGTACTTCATCTACAACACTTAGCGTAATTTCTAGGGGTGTGCACCGGCCACTTTTGGGGTTTTGGGTTTTGGGTTCTGATTAGCTTGAGGTTTTGGGTTCTGATATGTTTTGCCAAAACACCCCACGAAAGGTTTTGGTTCTGATTTTGGGTTTTGGGTTCTGATTTTTTTTTAAAAAAGCATAAAAAGTGCTAAAATCCATATTTTTGTTTTCTTTTCACTTCTACACTATTATTAACCTCAATAACATTCATTTCCACTAATTTCCAGTCTATTCTGAACACCTCACAATATTGATTTTAGTCCAAAAGGTTGTACCGAGGTAGCTGGATGTCTAAGCTAAGCGACACAAGTGGGCGGCACAAACACGTGGCCCATCTAGGAGTGGCACTGCAGTGGCAGACAGGATGGCAGTTTGCAAGAGTTTGCTAGAGGTGCAAGATGGAATTGGGCCCTCCCACCCACCCTGATGTTGTTGAAATAGGACATTCGCACTTTAACAAACCAATCAGGAACAGTGAACGTAGTTTAATCTCTGGTACTAATATTTCTGGACTGCAGGAACAGTGAACGTAGTTTAATCTCTGGTACTAATATTTCTGGACTGCAGGAACAGTGAACGTAGTTTAATCTCTGGTACTAATATTTCTGGACTGCAGGAACAGTGAACGTAGTTTAATCTCTGGTACTAATATTTCTGGACTGCAGGAATATCTCTGATCGAGATCGTGGAGGAAATTGATGAGAAGGGTGTTGCTGGAGTGGATACAACAGGACCAAGGGATTTAGGTGTCCCTGGACTGCTGACGGTCCTAGCCACAGGTCCTGAACTAAACAATGAATTATGAAGGTTCTTCAGGTGACGTATAAGGGAGGATGTCCCTAGGTGGCCAAGATCCTTACCCCTTCTTATTTGAGCTTTACATAAGGAACATATGGCCATACATTTGTTGTCCGGATTGGGATAGAAATAACTCCAGACCGAAGAGGTGCATTTTTTGGTCTTCTGCCCAGGCTTGACGATGGGCTTTTTCATCCCATGGACAACAACTGTTTCCCCCCCTGGTGCCTCTTTTAAGATAACCACATCAGCAATATCCTCCTCCCGGTGTACAACATTCACACCTTCATTAGCCAAATCTGTAACTGGACTGTGGGTGATCCTTCCAGCATATGCAGAGGGCGTGCTGCAAATGGTGGAAGGAGCCACCTCTTCTCGTACAGTGATGGGAAGGTCAGGCTTCGCAACCACCAACACCCTTGGACTCGCCTTGGGGATTTGTGATGCCATCTCTTTAGAAGGCAGAGTTGTTTGCTGTGTTGTTGATGACAGCTTAAGTCTCTTAAATTTTTTAGAGGGGTGGGGAGGAGGAGGAGGGCTTAGATCCTTGGGTGAAGCTGAACCACTAGTCATGAACACGGGCCAGGGCCTAAGCCATTCCTTTCCACTCTGTGTCGTAAATTGCATATTGGCAAGTTTACGTTTCTCCTCAGATGATTTCAATTTTCTTATTTTGCTAATTTTAGTGAACTTTGGCTTTTTGGATTTTACATCCCCTTTACTAGGAGATTGGGCATCGGCCTTGGCAGACGACGTTGATGGCATTTCATCATCTATGTCATGACTAGTGGCAGCAGCTTCAGCATTAGGAGGAAGTGGTCCTTGATCTTTCCCTACTTTATCCTCCAAATTTTTGTACTCCATTAAAGTTTAATCTCTGGTACTAATATTTCTTGACTGCAGGAACAGTGAATGTATTTTTATATATTGCAGTACTAATATTTCTTGACTGCAGGAACAGTGAACATATTTATATATTGCAGTAGTAATATTTCTTGACTGCAGGAACAGTGAACGTATTTATATATTGCAGTACTAATATTTCTTGACTGCAGGAACAGTGAACGTATTTTTATACATTGCAGTAGTAATATTTCTTGACTGCAGGAACAGTGAACGTATTTTTATACATTGCAGTAGTAATATTTCTTGACTGCAGGAACAGTGAACGTATTTATATATTGCAGTAGTAATATTTCTGGACTGCAGGAACAGTGAACGTATTTATATATTGCAGTACTAATATTTTGGACTGCAGGAACAGTGAACGTATTTATATATTGCAGTTCTAATATTTCTGGATTGCAGGAACAGTGAACGTATTTATATATTGCAGTAGAAAATTTTTAATACTTTTTTTATAATTTTTTTATATATTTTTTTAAAATTATTTTTGTATAATTTTTTTAAAATTTTTATTTTATTTTTTTATAATTTTTTAATAAATTTTTAATAACAATGGACTTAGCAGGTCAGAGCACAGGACACAGCACCACTGGACTCAGCAGGACAGAGCACTGGACAAAGCACCACTGGACTGATCAGCAGGACAGAGCACTGGACAAAGCACCACTGGACTGATCAGTTGGACAGAGCACACCACAAAGTAACCACTGGATTAGCAGGACAGAGTGCCAGGACACAGACAGGACACAGGAGCACCACTACTACAACCTTCCCTGATCTGAGCCCGAATGAAAATGGCGGCCGCAAGCGGGGAATTTATGACATCCGAGTCTCGCAAGATCCGACACGAGACTTGGACGTCAGAGCCTCAGTTTTTTTTGCCGCCAGAAATACCCGAACAGTGCTCGGATCCCGTCGGATCCGCACTGTTCGGGTGGGCTCGGATTAGTGCAATCCGAGCCCGCTCATCTCTAGTAATTTCTTTGTTTTATCTCCTCCTTCAATTCTTCAAGGTGCTTTTCCAAAAGTCTAATTAAGGTGAGGGTGAGGATGATGACTGTATAGATTGCAGGTGCTGGGATCTAGCTGAGAGAAGGGAGCTAGCTGATGTTGGTATGCTTGGTAATATTTTGAATAAGAAAGTGGGGGGAGCGCTCTCAAATAAATACTGCAGCACCTCTAAAAATAAAATTTGATATAAATTAACGAAGGAGGGCGCAAAATGATTGACACAGACTAATGATGGTATGTTTGATTAAGTTTATAGCTCTTTCCAGAAAAAGTTTGATAATTCGAATAGGAAATTCCAAAAAACCATCAGCATAAAGGAGAAAAAAACGATCTTACCCTATATGACCCTGATCACTGGTCCCGGGACTCGATCCGATTTATTTTCTTCCTTAACTCTCACAGTCAGCAGTGGATGAACTTGTTGTGAGATTTGAAGTTACTCCAGACGAAATCCGGACAAGTTGTTATGGTAAAATCCTATTTTTATTTTTCAGCGTTCTGGTAGCCAAAACGTCCCGCCGCACACAGCAGGCAGGATGATGTAATGCAGACTACGGTGGCTGAGTTGAGTCTAAGTTAAACCAACGCGTTTCATCCGATATTGGACTTTTTCAAGGATGTTGTGGGGTAGATGGAGAAGGTCTTATAAAGAACCTGCTAAGTCCCAATTGGTTGGGCACTATTTTAACATTCTTAAGATTTTTATTGATTAAAATAATAACATATTATACCAAAATGTTATTAATGTTAAAATAAGAGATAATTATAAATATAAATGATTAAAATTAGATCTTTAAAAATGACCCCAAATCGAAGTCACTATTGGTTTAAATAGTGACTTCGATTTGGGGTCATTTTTAAAGATCTAATTTTAATCATTTATATTTATAATTATCTCTTATTTTAACATTAATAACATTTTGGTATAATATGTTATTATTTTAATCAATAAAAATCTTAAGAATGTTAAAATAGTGCCCAACCAATTGGGACTTAGCAGGTTCTTTATAAGACCTTCTCCATCTACCCCACAACATCCTTGAAAAAGTCCAATATCGGATGAAACGCGTTGGTTTAACTTAGACTCAACTCAGCCACCGTAGTCTGCATTACATCATCCTGCCTGCTGTGTGCGGCGGGACGTTTTGGCTACCAGAACGCTGAAAAATAAAAATAGGATTTTACCATAACAACTTGTCCGGATTTCGTCTGGAGTAACTTCAAATCTCACAACAAGTTCATCCACTGCTGACTGTGAGAGTTAAGGAAGAAAATAAATCGGATCGAGTCCCGGGACCAGTGATCAGGGTCATATAGGGTAAGATCGTTTTTTTTCTCCTTTATGCTGATGGTTTTTTGGAATTTCCTATTCGAATTATCAAACTTTTTCTGGAAAGAGCTATAAACTTAATCAAACATACCATCATTAGTCTGTGTCAATCATTTTGCGCCCTCCTTCGTTAATTTATTGGTAATATTTTGGGTAGAATGGCATGTTGTCAATTTTATATTTTTCTACAGTAAACTTTCACCTTTATTAGAGAGGTGTTTTTTTCTTTATAAAGGTACAAGCTTTTTATTTACATTTTTGTTATCCAGACTTAAAACCACTATGCACTTGAACATAGACTTTAGCAAATGAGGCAGACAAATTAGTATTATCATGACTGAGACTGGAGAGTGACAAGAACAATGCCACCCCTCCTGTTTCTGTATGAGCTATGGCACAGTAGAATTTCACTGGAGAATTTTAAGAACACTGACAGTCCTATTATTACAATTTCTGTTTCAGCACTGATCCCTGCCACCTCTCCTGTTTCTGACAGAGCTATGGTACAGTAAAATGTAACTGCAGGTTTAGACCAAGACTGTCAGCCCTATTCTATTTCAGCAATGACAATTAGCAGTGGAGCTCTCCTCTTTGTGTTTTACCTATATAACACAGTACAATGTGACTGCAAATTCAGAAGACCAAGCCTGCCAGCATTAGTATTTCTATTTCAGCAATGACAATTAGCAATGGAGCAATGGAACTCTCCTCTTTGTATGTAACCTATATAACACTGTACAATTTGACTGCAAATTCAGAAGACCAAGCCTGCCAGCCTAGTATTTCTATTTCAGCAATGACAATTAGCAATGGAACTCTCCTCTTTGTATGTAACCTATATAACACTGTACAATTTGACTGCAAATTCAGAAGACCAAGCCTGCCAGCCCTAGTATTTCTACTACCATCATCAGTTATTTATATAGCGCCAATAATTCCACAGTGCTGCACAGAGAACTCATTCACATCAGTCCCTGCCCCAGCTTACAGTCTAAATTCCCTAACATACATACATACATACACACACACACAGACACACAGACTAGGGTCAATTTTGATAGCAGCCAATTAACCTACCAGTATGTTTTTGGAGTGTGGGAGGAAACCAGAGCACCTGGAGGAAACCCATGCAAACACAGGGAGAACATACAAACTCCACACAGATAAGGCCATAGTCATGAATTGAACTCATGACCTCAGTGCTCTGAGGCAGAGGTGCTAACCACTAGGCCACTGTGTTGCCCTATTACATAGTTTTTGTTTTTTTGTGTGCTTTGACATAAAGCTAATTTACATTTTAACTCAAAAACATTACAATGTGCTATTTTCACCTCCATGGCGATGATCTTCACAATCATTACCCTACCCTCCTTCTGTGCTTCTTCACTTTCAAGGCTTTGTCAAAAGAAACTGAAGTCCGACAGTTGTCACAGTTGTCACGTACAGTCTTGGCTGCATTTCAGTAACTGACGTATATATTTAACTCACGCTATATTCCACATGTCAGTCTCTAATTTGCACTTATTTTATAACTATCCACCATTCTTGCATGTTCTTGTGACTGCTAATTAGGGGTTTCTGATTCGCTGTCTGGCAACAATCATGCATAAACAAAATAAATGTATAATGAGGGATGTGATCAGAAGAATTGACATTCCATAATAGAAATGTGTGTTTTACACTCTTTTTCATCTTTACAATCAAAAATGATGTCATGTGGAGAAATAGAACATTACTTGGCAATATGATTATTATCAAGAACTTCACAGTAGTGAGTTACATGCAACACGTCATCTGAGAAATATGCACTGTACCTTAAAGGGTTTCATCTCTGTCACTTGCTGTCTTTAAGATGAGTTTTACTTTACACCCCACATATAAAGGATTGCACACATGTATTGAGATGCAAGGTGCGTGAAAAATTAAAGTAAAGGGATTAGTGTGAAACGTCTACAAAGTGCATCCAGTCCGGTCGAAGAGTCATTTCAAATGTTTTTCTCATGATGAAAGTGCTATAAAGTTGTTGTTTCATGTCTGTCTTTCACTCAGCTCATGGGCTTCTATAAACGAAATATCACATACCATGAACCGCCGGGTCACAGAAAGCACAGTTCCCTTTAAAACTAATGAAAAATGCTTTAAAAGGACCTGTGGTTTTGGTGGTATTATGCCATGTTCATCATCATCATCATCATCATTTATTTATATAGTCTAATTCCACAGCGCTGTACAGAGAACTCAATCACATCAGTCCCTGCCCCATTGGAGCTTACAGTCTAACTTCCCTAACACATACCCCGAGAAAGACTAAAGTCAATTTTAATACTAGCCAATCACCTACTAGTATGTTTTTGGCGTGTGGGAGGAAACCGGAGCAACCGGAGGAAACCCACAAAACACAGAGGGAACATATAAACTCCACACAGATAATTGCCATGGTTGGGAATCGAACTCCTGACCCCAGTGCTGCGAGTCAGAAGTGCTAACCACTAAGACACAATGCTTCCCATGTCACAAATTATTATATTTGATTTTCAATTCCAGCAAGTGAAATGTTGAAAAGCAGAGATCAGTGCATTGTAGGACAACGTTGCTTGTTAAAAATGGTCTCAGTGAAAACCAGCACTATGCACTAGAGAAGATTAGAGAAAGTCTCATCATTAGCTGTTATTGCTCAGTTGTTATTGCTCTTCTTGCTGAAGGATCATAGTTTTCCTGAGGGATTGTCTCACTGATAGCTGGAATCACTAATTGGAGATTGTCTCAGTGAAATTCTATATCACTACTTTGTGAGCATACTCATTAAAACAAATTCTCAGTCACTGGCGAATAGTGTTCGTCATGTAAAGGAGAACATAAGCACATGAAATACTACAATACTTTAAACTAGAGAATAAAATATATCACCTTAGCTTTCTTTTTTGCTAGAACAGATTTGTTAGAAGTCATTTAAGAGCCTATCTGGTGTTCCAAGTTTTTCTTTCCAAGAAATCAAGGTTTGGCCAAGCTTAAATGATAACTCCTTCTTTTAATAGCATTTGTAATAAAGCTTATAATACGCCAAATAAATGTGTCTGTGTGTTCGTTTTATTATCGTGACCACAGAGATATATTTTGTAAGGTGCGTCTGTAAATCCCAGGAGCAGTTTTATATCTTTATTGCTTTCTCAAATGCAGTTCTAGTGGGTGAATGGTTGGTTTTAGCGATATCACAGCACTACGTGCAAAGATTGTGGCAATAAACTACAGCTCACATTCATAGCAAAAATGCATCCATTAGCGGAACTGAACACTTCCTGTCTCTACCTCTGACCACATCACCAACTTTCCTGCAACCTGGTTGCATTGGCTAGTGTATTTATCCTGACAGATAGCGCTTGCAGAGAAGGCACAGATAGCGGCTGATGCACAGTGAGCAGTACGACTGATTGTGTGTTGCATCTTGCGTGAAACCGTGTGATGTATGCATAGAAAGCTGGCGCACACAAATGTGCCATTCCGGATTTGCATGATTTTTCCACATATGCCATCTTGCATCTAGAGAGATGGACGGGTACATTCTAACATACACCAAGTACAGTAAGGATGTATTTGCACAGACTGAGAAAAAGACGCATATAATACAGGGAAAGTCGTATTATTTCCAGGTGGTCAGGGGCAGGTGCAAATAACAGATAATGATGACGATAGTCTCTGGCACTAGCAAATCGCTTGTGATTGGCTGTTTGTGATTGCACCATTGACGATGATTGGTGCTTTCATCGTCATTCAGTCATATATAATGCTATTGTGTGCTTGTTTAAGCAAACCTTATATTTTGTACACGAGACAGGGAGCTGTCTCTGCTATATTAGATAGCTTTTTAAAGTTTTATTGAGGCATAATAGTGAATGCGCTTATTTCACATAAAATGAATGGTTAAAAACATGGGTGTAAGTGGGATGTAAGTGTCTGTGAAGTGTCCTGGGTGTAAACCGGGCACATATGGTGCTCAGCATATGGGTGTAAAATACACTATTTTTACATCCAGTTTTTTTTGAGTGGAAATTACACCCAATGTGCCTCCAACTCTGCCTCAAGCTCATAGAGTTTAAAGTGGGAGGGACCAGGACAGACGATATCTAGGCTGCATAGCAGTATCTGTTCCTCAGAGACATCCAAATAAACAATATTAATTAGAGATGATCACTGACCCCCGTGTTTTGGTTTTGGATTCGGTTTTGGATCTGGATTACCGTCGTGTTTTGGTTTTGGTTTTGGTTTTGCAAAACCGCCATTGCGTGTTTTGGTTTTGGTTTTGGTTTTGTTTGGTTTTGTTTTGCTATTTTTTGGGAAAATCCATGTTTTTGGGCCTAAATTAACCCAATTTAGTGCTCCAACTGTTTTAGAGACAAGTAATCTAATTGTTGAGGTAATAAATCATCCAAAAAAACAGTTTAATTCTTCGTTGGTAGGCCTATTCTACACACAAAACAGATTGTCTTCCTCTCCATCTATGCATATTGGCAATGCAGCCATCGTCTTTGAATGTATATTACACCCTACACTTATAGTTAAATATGTAAAGAAATGGAAAAAGCCAGTTTGGTTTCTGTCTCTCAAGGCCCCCCTCCACTTGTATAAAATACCAAAAAATTCAGCCATTATAGACTGTACAATCTTAATTGACATGGAGAAAGCCAGTTTGGTTTCTGTCTCTCTAGGCCCCCCTCCACTTGTATAAAATACCAAAAAATTCAGCCATTATAGACTGTACAATATTAATTGACATGGAGAAAGCCAGTTTGGTTTCTGTCTCTCTAGGCCCCCCTCCACTTGTATAAAATACTAATAAATTCAGCCGTTATATACTGTACAATATAAATTGAAATGGACAAAGGCAGTTTGGTATCTGTCTGTATCAGATCCTCTCTCCACTAGGAAAAAAATAGAAAACTATTCAGCCGTTATATAATCTAGAATATAAATAGAAATTGAGAAAGGCGATTTGGTATCTGTCTGCATCATAATCATCAACATCATCATTAGCGCCCTCGTCGCCTACACAAATCTCCCCCTCATCCTCTTCTAATTCCAAAGTGGCATCCTCAATTTGGGTATCACCAGCTACACTCGGGCTATTAAGGCACACATCAGCAGAATGCTCACGATTAGACATCCCACTGTTGGATGGACTCTCCACAGGGATTGTTGTCATTTGTGAATCAGAGCAAATATTCTCCTGTAATGCCTCACTGTTATCTTGCAGCTCGGCTTTGACGCGTAACAGTAGTTGTGCACCAATTGTAGGCTGGGTAACTTTTTGGGATCTGCCACTAATAGCCAAAGGTGAAGGCCTCATTCTCTATTTGCCACTGCGTGTGTAGAATGGCATGCTTGCAATTTTTTTTTTATTGTCACTTAACTTTTGCTCAGTTACACTTCTTTTTCACTTCAATACAGTAAATTTTTTTTTGGTTTTTGTTTTTTGCACTAATTTGAAAACACTCTGTTGTTTGACATCGCCTTGGCCAGATGACGTACTGGGAACACTAACATCAGGACTGGTGACAGAACCTGGTTGCTCATTCAGATCATATGTGGACTGCTTTGAATCCATTCTGAGCGCAAACCACTGGGGAGTGCTAAAAATTATTTAGTAGATTCTGCTGACAGTTATGACTTTTGACAGCCAGAAATATTAATGCACAATTAGGGAGGACACCCCAAAAGCACTGAGGAGTGCTAAAAATTATTTAGTAGATACTGCTGACAGAAATGACTTTTGACAGCCAGAAATATTAATGCACAATTAGGGAGGACACCCCAAAAGCACTGAGGAGTGCTACAAATTATTTAGTAGATACTGCTGACAGAAATGACTTTTGACAGCCAGAAATATTAATGCACAATTAGGGAGGACACCCCAAAAGCACTGAGGAGTGCTACAAATTATTTAGTAGATACTGCTGACAGATATGACTTTTGACAGCCAGAAATATTAATGCACAATTAGGGAGGACACCCCAAAAGCACTGAGGTGTGCTACAAATTATTTAGTAGATACTGCTGACAGATATGACTTTTGACAGCCAGAAATATTAATGCACAATTAGGGAGTACACCCCAAAAGCACTGAGGAGTGCTAAAAATTATTTAGTAGATACTGCTGACAGATATGACTTTTGACAGCCAGAAATATTAATGCACAATTAGGGAGGACACCCCAAAAGCACTGAGGAGTGCTACAAATTATTTAGTAGATACTGCTGACAGATATGACTTTTGACAGCCAGAAATATTAATGCACAATTAGGGAGGACACCCCAAAAGCACTGAGGAGTGCTAAAAATTATTTAGTAGATACTGCTGACAGATATGACTTTTGACAGCCAGAAATATTTATGCACAATTATGGGGGACACCCTAAAAGCGCTGGGGAGTGCCAAATATGAAGAAAAAATAATAAACCTCTATCCTCCTCTCTGCACTAGCGATTTTGGTTAGAGCAATTGCAAGAACAATATTGTATTCTCTGTCCCTGCTCTAATTAGCCTATGACTACACCCTGCTCTCTCCCTCTGTCAAAAGGCGATGGATTGCTGTGGAGGCGTGTATTTATAAAGTTGAAGTATCGCGAGAACCGAGCCCCGAGATCCGACGACGTCACAATGACGTTCGGCCTCGATTTGGATTCGGAATGGGCGGGAGAGTACCGAGCTGCTCAGCTCGGTACTCGGATACCCAAAGTTCGGGTGGGTTCGGTTCTCGGAGAACCGGACCCGCCCATCTCTAATATTAATCATCAGGAGTCAGGCACTGCTGGATTTTCTCAATTAAAGCTCACATGTATCGTATACTTTTAGCAAATACGTGTGTTTAGGTGAAATATATTTAATGGATGCCACTTTTTCTTAACCAAATGGCTGTCACAAAAGATCACAAAACCCTGCCTACATGTGTCAAATCACTCTATATTATAGTGTTCTACAGGGGAATAATAATATGAGAATATCTACTTTTAAAAATTGTTTCTAAAAGGTTTGTTAAAAGAAACTGCCTTATTGTTAAAATGAAAATGTTTTATTCCATTTATACACTGTTGCTTTAGTTACAGAAACTTCCCAACTGACTATAAATGTGGTTATCATATATTTTTACCTCTGGCGTTATGTATTTGTGAGAGAATCCTTATTTATTTTATTCTATTTGTCCTTATTTGCAGATTTGCACCCTCATATGTGTGTCATGTAACATCATACTTGCCAAATTTTGGCAAGTGTATTCCGGGAGAGGGGCGGGAGGGGGCGGGGTGCGGCCAAACGCGGCATTTTGGCCCCGCATCGGCAAATGCCGTTTTGTCGCAGGGGCGGGGCCAAAATTACGCGATTCACCACGAATCGCGTCATTTAGGCTAGGCAGGTTAGGGATGCGGGAGACTTGCCTGCTCTCCCGGGAGTCCGTGAGACTGACCCAAATTTCGGGAGTCTCCCGGACATTCCAGGAGAGTTGGCAATCATGCGTAACACCCATCCTGATGCATTTGGCGCCATTTTGTCAATTTAAGTCCAAGACTGGCATCAATGTTAGTTGTCCATTACAGTCATCCTACTAGTGTTCCTGGGTATATTAGGTTCAGCAAGTGTTCAGCAAGTGTTCTGTATAGCTTTTCCTTTTGTACCAACATTTGATTATTCACTATATTTGATTTTGCCTTCTCCTAAAAAACCTTCATCTGCCTCACAGTTCTCTTACTGTATGATTTCCAATCCAGCTTGTGTCTGTTCCAATATCCATTTGACTTTGGACTCCCACAATTGAAGTTTCAGTTCCTTGTATTAAAAAAAATATGTTTTTTTAAAATAATAATACATTATTCAGTCATTTTCCTCTGTTATCAGAACAGGTTTTGCAGCGATACATGTACCGCCACAATGCTTGTTCAATAAGCTTATCTTCGGCGAAACCCGGCAAACATTCAACAGTAGCCCTTTGATGTATACGGTGAAGCCCTGTTGCTGCCGAAAACACTAGTTTCTGCCCATAAGTCCTTTAGCCAAGCGAGTACAGGCATAGCAAAATAGTGAAACAGATGAGGATTGTGTCACTAGTGTTTCCCAAAAAATAACTGTTAGTCAGTCATGATTGTGGCTATCCAAATAAGCCAGTGGTAAGGGCATTGATTGTTGCATACATTTTCCATGCTTTTTTGTCTGTAAAATAATTTTTTCTCACTCATCAATTATTCAATGCTCGCCGTGCAGGAGACCTTACCCCATGGCAGGGCTGTAATGATTCTTGTTCCCATCTTTGGCAACTGGGAGTATTTAAAATTTGAACAGCGCAAATACCTATGTGACAGAGCCATGGCTCTGTGCAGTCACCACCTGTGTCAAAAATCATTGCAGTACTGGGGGTAAGGGTGAGTTCTTCAAAAATGCCTGGTACCTAGCATGGGTCCATCACTGTTTTGCTGGTTAGGGTCAAGGCATGTTGCTGGAGTTACCTTTTAAAATAATTTAGTCAATTTTCTTCATGTACACAAATCTAAAGCTGCATCTTTGCAATTGTTGGCAGGACATTTGCATGGATATGAACTGTTTGCAGCAGGGTAACGTGTACTAGATACTTTGCTGCAGAATTATTTTTATCCAAAACTAGTTGTCACAACACAAACGTTTGTTCATGAAGGTCTAGTGAGAAAGCCTTGAGTCAGCATTCGTGCAGAAGGGAGGGAGAGCAGCTGCCTTTCTGCTGGTTTGTCACAGCCTGCTGTGCTAATCTTTTTTCAATATCTACAAACAGCCAAAATAAGCACGGTAAACACACATCAGAAAGTCTTTTCTTTCCTTAACATTCCACTAGCTTTTTCCTGTCAGGAATATGCTCCAAGTGCTAGACTTTATCAGAAGCTACAGACTTTGTCAGTCAAACAGTAATAAACTTCCAGCAATCTGTCTTAGTCGTGAAGCATATTTTTTCCCCCATTGTTATGGCTTTGTGGTTGCCACCTCATCTTTCTTTGTAGCGTTCCTAGATTTATTGCAGAGCTTAGCAGACACAGTTACAATTGGATGACATTAAGACTCATCCTCAAACAGGGGCAGGCTGGGCTAGGGGGCAGGGGGGCATCTGCTCCCCCCCTCCCCAGGCCAGTCCCTTATTGGGCTACCTGCATTTTTTCCATTAAATTAGGCTGCTAAGTCGAGTCTTGCCCCCGAGCTGAAATTTGCCAGCCCTCCCCTGTCCTCATATGTGAAAAAGATCGAACTCACGGCAGAATTCATTTTTTGGGATATAATTACACGCCTACCTTCATAAAAATGCATCTGGTTTTACAGGCAAACACATGAAGTTGCAGGCCAGGATATTGGTATCTGCGAGGATACAGACACTGATGGGTTTTAGGACATTTCTTGCTGGATACGGATTATGTGAATTATTGCATGTAGTTATGCATCAAAATGCAAAATGGGATTACATTTTGAAAGATGAAATTATTTAAATGAGGAGTGGAGAGGGCACACGGGGGGGTGGCATTGCCATTTTCTAGGGCGTCACACAATCATCATCTCTCCACTACAATTTTCCACCACCTCTTGTTACGAGCCGCGGCTCCACGACGGGCCGCCGCGGCTCGCTTCCGGCTCTCTCAGACGCCCCGGCCGTCTCCATGACGACCGGGGTCTCACTTCCGCCGCTGACGTCCCGGTTGCCTAGGCAACAACCGGGACGCTGTAATCCGGAGGCCGCAGCGCCCGGCCAGCGGTCTGACACCCGGGCGCAGGCGCGCAGAAAAAGGTAACTTCTTGTTTTGTTTTTTGTGCATAGATTCTGTGTTGGAGTCTTGGCTAGGAAGTTACCATACCTGGCTCTGATAGAATTGATTATTCTGTTCTCCTATTTTCTGTATGGCCTATTCTCTGAGATTAGTGCAGTAGGGAGGGGTCTCACTGGCACTCACTCCTATTGGCTCCCCTTGCTACTTAAGGCAGTGAGGACAGAGCCTCATTGCCAGTTATAGCTTCCTGTTTAGCTAGGCTCCTGTTCCTGTTTCCCTGCTCCTGTGTTTACTCTATTATTGGATTTCCTGTGTATGACCCCTGGCTTGTTTTTGGACTTCGTTGTATTGCCTGTGACCCCTGACTACGGCTTGTTTTCTGATATCCCTGTCTGCTGCCGGCCCTTGACCTTTTGCCTGGACCTCACATCGCTGTGTTCTACCACGCTGCCTCTGGGTTCTCCCCAGTCAGTGCACACTACACGACCCTCCGTTTGTCTGCAGCCAAGTCTGTCCCCACCACTAGGGGCTCCAGTGAACACCAGACATCGGAGTAGATTCCGGGTTCTGTCGTGCTGACTGAAGGAGTTCCTAACATTATAACTGGCCCAAATAAATAACGATCCTATTCTCCACTGATGGAACCCAGTCCAGCTCAGGTCCTAGCAGGGCAGATCCAAGTCGTCTCGCAGATGGTTCAGGATCTTTCACTCAGGCTTTCTGCTCAAGAAGAAGCCGCCAAGGCCTCACAAGCAACTCCGGCACCTGAGCCAAAGTTAAATCTTCCGGACCGGTTCTCTGGAGATAGAACCTTATTCCGAAATTTTAAGGAGGGCTGTAAGCTGTATTTTCGTCTCAGGCCCCGCTCCTCGGGCTCGGAGCAACAGAGGGTCGGCATTGTCATCTCCTTACTCCAAGGCGATCCCCAATCCTGGGCGTTCAGTCTGACTCCTGTGGATCCAGCTCTACAGTCCGTAGACGCCTTCTTCAACGCACTTGGTCTCTTATATGATGACCCAGATAGGGTGGCCTCGGCTGAGTCCCACCTAAGAGCGCTGAAACAGGGGAGGCGGACAGCGGAAGAATATTGTGCCGAGTTCCGACGTTGGTCGGTCGACAGTCAGTGGAATGACCCCGCACTACGGAGTCAGTTCCGGCTTGGGCTCTCGGAGCAGATAAAGGACTCCTTAGTCCAATATCCTTCATCATCTTCCTTGGAGGCCTTAATGCAACTAGTTATTAAAATTGACCGCAGGATCAAGGAAAGAAGGTCCGAAAAGGAGGCCGCCTCACCATCCTGGCCCTCTCCAGCCGTCTACTCTGTTCCTCAGGATTTACCGGAGCCCATGCAGTTAGGGGCTTATCGCCTGTCCCCTGAGGAGAAATCCAGGCGCCGGTCACTGGGGCTATGTCTCTATTGTGGCAATAAAGGCCATCTCCTGCGTAGCTGCCCTAACAAGGCGGGAAAAGACCAGGCCTAGGAGTAAAGGAGGAGGTACGCCTAGGTCTCCAGATGGTCTCTTCCAAGAATTCGGTCTTAATCCCTGCTCGGATCATGTATGGTAATCGATCCGTTTCTATCCCTGCCTTTCTTGACAGCGGGGCAGCTGGAAATTTTTTGGATATAAACTTTGCCAAGAGACTTGGTTTTCCGTCCGTAAACTTAGACTCAGAAATCACGGTCTGCGGTCTGGACGGTAAACCGTTAACTGACGGAAGGGTCTCATATCAAACACCACCTCTGCAGCTTACGGTGGGAGCTCTCCATTCCGAAGTCCTCTCGTTCTTTCTAATTCCCTGTTCCTCCGTACCATTGATCCTCGGACATCCCTGGCTTCAACTTCACAACCCTCACATAGATTGGAGCACGGGGGAGATCATACGATGGAGTAAGGCTTGTTCCTCAACCTGTCTTGCTCTTCCTCTCCGGATTGTTCAGCCTAGCCCTGAATCTCTTCCATTGCCTTATCGTGAATTCCACAACGTATTCTCGAAAAAAGAAGCAGACGCTCTACCCCCACACCGTAGCTACGATTGCTCCATTGATTTGGTTCCAGATGCCAAGCTTCCTAAGGGAAGATTATATGCCTTGTCTATTCCTGAAACTAAGTCTATGGATGACTATGTGGAGGAAAACCTACGTAAGGGATTCATTCAACCCTCCAAATCACCCGTAGGAGCGGGCTTCTTCTTTGTGGCAAAAAAAGATGGAAGCCTTCGGCCGTGCATAGACTATAGGGGTCTAAATGGGATTACCGTGAAGAATACTTACCCGTTGCCACTCATCTCCGTACTTTTTGATCAGCTCAAATTAGCCACGATATTCTCCAAGATCGATCTGCGGGGGGCATATAATCTGGTTCGAATAAAAAAGGGCGACGAGTGGAAGACGGCCTTCAATACTCACTCAGGCCATTATGAATATCGGGTCATGCCCTTCGGCCTATGTAACGCCCCCGCAGTGTTCCAAGATTTTATTAACGATGTCCTGCGAGAATTCCTGGGGAGATTCGTTGTAGTTTATCTTGACGACATTTTGATTTATTCCCAATCACTGGAGCAACACCGTACTCATGTCAAACAGGTACTCCTGAAACTCCGCCAGCACTGCCTCTTCGCTAAACTCGAGAAATGCGAGTTTGAAGTCACTCAGGTCACGTTCCTCGGATACGTCATCTCACCTCGTGGCTTCTCCATGGATCCGAGTAAAGTACAGGCAGTTCTCGATTGGATCCGGCCTAGCAATCTTAAAGCCATTCAGAGGTTTTTAGGATTCGCTAATTATTATAGGCGATTCATCCAGTCATTCTCTGTATTGGTGGCTCCGATCACAGCCCTTACACGTAAAGGGGCTGATACCGTTAATTGGTCCCCTACGGCCTTGACGTCCTTTCAAAAGTTAAAAGAGGCCTTCATCTCTGCACCTGTCCTCCGACACCCCAATCCGGAATTACCGTTTGTTCTCGAAGTGGATGCCTCTGACGTCGGGGCAGGTGCGATCCTTTCCCAGAAAGATATCACTGATCACTGTTTGCATCCCTGTGCCTTTTTTTCCAGAAAATTTTCCTCCGCTGAGACCCACTATGACGTTGGGAATAGAGAATTGCTAGCTATCAAGTGGGCATTTGAAGAGTGGCGCCACTGGCTAGAGGGAGCTAATCATGTGGTTACAGTATATACTGACCACAAAAATCTACAGTATATTCAATCTGCTAAAATTGTGAACTCCAGGCAAGCCCGGTGGGTCCTTTTCTTCTCCCGTTTCAACTTTACAATTACGTTCCGGCCTGGATCCAAGAACATTAAGGCAGACGCCTTGTCTCGCAGTTTCATCGCCTCTCATCCTTCCCTCACTGAAACCGCTTTCATTATTCCGGCATCCAAAGTAGTCCTTGGCCTAACTCAGGATCTTGGCACAACCCTCCGGGGTCTCCAACAGTTGGCACCATCAGCTACTCCCAGGGGTAAATTATTCGTACCAGCTTATCTGAGGAGGACGGTCTTCACTGAATGTCATGATAATAAAACCTCAGGTCACCCTGGAGTATCCAAGACATTGGAACTGCTGTCTCGTTCCGTCTGGTGGCCTTCCTTGGCAGCCGATACCAAAGAGTTTGTGTTATCCTGTGAAACCTGTGCCAGGAATAAATCTTCTCGCAGACGTCCTGCCGGACCTCTTATGCCACTATCCGTTCCAACGAGACCCTGGACCCACATATCGATGGACTTCATCGTAGAATTACCACGCGCATCCAGCTGTAACACCATCTGGGTGATAGTAGACAGATTTAGTAAGATGGCACATTTCATCCCTCTCGTAGGATTGCCATGTGCTAAAACCTTGGCATCCCTATTCATTCAGCACATTTTCAGGCTCCATGGACTTCCTGTTAATATTGTCTCTGACCGCGGCTCCCAATTTGTAGCCACATTCTGGAGAGCATTCTGTGCCCAATTAGGAATTAAACTCTGTCTATCTTCGGGGTATCACCCACAATCCAACGGACAAACGGAGAGGGTTAATCAATCCCTTGAGCAATTTCTCCGTTTATATGTAACTAAATGCCATAGTGATTGGGCTGCTTTGCTTCCATGGGCAGAGTTCGCCTACAACAACTCGTGCCATTCATCTACTCTGGTATCGCCATTCTTCTGTAACTTCGGATTCCATCCTCGGTCCAACTCGCTGGAAGTCTCGAATCAAGCCAGATCTAGTTCTTCGATTTCTTATCTGTGCCGGATATGGAGAAAGGTTCACCTTGCCCTCAATCAAGCTTCATTTAAGTCTAAATATTATGCTGATCAGCATCGTGGACCGTGTCCTTTCAAGGTCGGGGACAAGGTGTGGCTGTCTACCCGCAACATTAAACTTAAGCAACCTTGTAGGAAGTTAGGTCCTAGGTTTATTGGACCCTTCTCCATTATTAAACAGATTAATCCCGTGGCTTTCAAGTTGAAACTTCCTCCTTCACTCAAGATTCCTAACACATTCCATTGTTCCTTGTTGAAAGCAGTTACATGTTCACATAAATTCAGACCACGTCAATTGCACAGACCTCGTCCTGTCTCAGTCAGAGGACACCAAGAGTTCATTGTTGAAAAGATCCTAGACTCCAAAAAGGTGCAAAGTCAACTCCACTTTTTGGTCCACTGGAAAGGCTATGGCCCGGAGGAACGGTCCTGGGTACCGCAGAAGCATCTACATGCTAACCAACTCATTAAAGACTTTTTTAAAAAGTATCCTGGGAAACCTGGAAGTCGGGGTGCATTGACCCCTCCTCAAGGGGGGGGTACTGTTACGAGCCGCGGCTCCACGACGGGCCGCCGCGGCTCGCTTCCGGCTCTCTCAGACGCCCCGGCCGTCTCCATGACGACCGGGGTCTCACTTCCGCCGCTGACGTCCCGGTTGCCTAGGCAACAACCGGGACGCTGTAATCCGGAGGCCGCAGCGCCCGGCCAGCGGTCTGACACCCGGGCGCAGGCGCGCAGAAAAAGGTAACTTCTTGTTTTGTTTTTTGTGCATAGATTCTGTGTTGGAGTCTTGGCTAGGAAGTTACCATACCTGGCTCTGATAGAATTGATTATTCTGTTCTCCTATTTTCTGTATGGCCTATTCTCTGAGATTAGTGCAGTAGGGAGGGGTCTCACTGGCACTCACTCCTATTGGCTCCCCTTGCTACTTAAGGCAGTGAGGACAGAGCCTCATTGCCAGTTATAGCTTCCTGTTTAGCTAGGCTCCTGTTCCTGTTTCCCTGCTCCTGTGTTTACTCTATTATTGGATTTCCTGTGTATGACCCCTGGCTTGTTTTTGGACTTCGTTGTATTGCCTGTGACCCCTGACTACGGCTTGTTTTCTGATATCCCTGTCTGCTGCCGGCCCTTGACCTTTTGCCTGGACCTCACATCGCTGTGTTCTACCACGCTGCCTCTGGGTTCTCCCCAGTCAGTGCACACTACACGACCCTCCGTTTGTCTGCAGCCAAGTCTGTCCCCACCACTAGGGGCTCCAGTGAACACCAGACATCGGAGTAGATTCCGGGTTCTGTCGTGCTGACTGAAGGAGTTCCTAACACCTCTGAGTGAGATTCCGGATCGTGTCTCATAATAAACTTTTAGTGGGATTCAGTTTGCATCTTTCCATTGCACTTCTATGGGAAAGCTTATTTCTAGGTGCTCTTTAAGCAATATAAAAGCTTCAAACAAAAATGTCACATGTAATAATGACAGTCCCCATATTCCAAAACTGGCATGATTAATTTAAGGCATGATTGAAAAAATACAGAGTAGTATTCTAGGCAAAAAATCAAACTGTTTCATTGAAAAAAGGAGAGTAATCTAAAGTGTTAGTTTTAGGTTGGACTTTGCAGTGATGATTCACTCTTTCCACCATTCACACCTTGTAAACCCACAAAGCTTGGAATACATTGATTTCCCAGAGGCAGACACAAAGAACACGAAGAGGGCATGCAACCTCCAAATGCACTAGGGGGACAGGTTTCACACTTGCCGGTCCTTGCAGGCATTGCAGGATTTTGTGCAGTATATAAATGTACCATACTGTTGATAGCTTTTAGAAATATCGCTGTATAAATTGTGTGCATTATTGTAAATTGCTTTTTTATTCTTTTATTTGAAAGCCTGGGATGATGCTCTTAAAAACCACCAGTGCATCCAAAAAAAATTCTAAAAAACCCAAAAGGGTGTTCAGGGGTCCGGTTCTTCAGACCCTCCTCGAAAGATGAAGGACCCTTGTCAGGGATCTGCTGAAGCTATACCCAAAGGCTGAATCTTCTTCCCTCCACTAACACCTTCATATGACCCCTTCACCACGGAGGGGGGACCTCCGATGTTTTAGGGAGGTGGGAGCCACTAGAAACACCACAGCTGCCTTAGATCATCAGGAGGAGAGCTTGGCCTATCACGCACTTTTACCAAACATTTACTAGTGGGTAATTGTCTTCCACCTAGCATACAAACCTATCTAAAAGGAGCTAGAGACACCTTTCCTCGGAGTGCTATACCAGCTGCTGAGCCCTGATCTTCACTCCTCTACCAGCAAGGTTGGGACAAGTTCAATATCTCTCTACTTTCAACAGACTCACAAAATAACAAAGTCCACAGAGGCTTAATCCATTAAATCACCAGCACGATCCACTAATCCACAATAAGTCTAACAGAAGCTGTAACCCCTAGTCAGAACTGTCCAAGCAGAATACTCCTGTCAGTGGAGCAAAACCCTTTATTATACCTAGTCTGGTTCCCCCTGTGGTGTGGCTTCACACAAGGATGGTTCTTAGATATCAAAGTCTCTCTGGATTGGGACCTGCTCATTAGAGGGGCTGTCACCTACTCCCCCTCATCCCTCACAATAGTTAGCAAGACCCCTGTTTTGCTGGGATCAGGGAAGTTTGCTAGGCTGAAATGTTAAACAATGGGACTTGTCCACACAATAACGCGTGATTACCTCAGTATCTGGGCATCTAGCGCCACCTTCTGATTTAACCCTTTCCAATCTTTTTGGGTGAAATCATGTTTAAAGCTTAGCACAACTTCCTGTGAAATATGGCCAACCGCTAACAGAGGAAGTTCTGCAAGAATAATGCCAGTGGACAGCGCAAACCATCTCTGTGGCCTATATATCCTAATGTGCCTAAGTTATAATCCCTCTTTTAGGGCACATGTTACAGAATCTAGCAGTGTTTAGAGAACCCACCTGATGGCAGTTAAAACTGTGTAACATTAAGCATTTAGGGGCCTATTCACATTTAATAAAACAGCCCAACATTCAATCAATAGCTCCCAAACCACCCCAACATTAAATTAAAGGTCCCATTATCCCATCTTAAATTGATAGGTTCCACTTTCAAATTTAATTGCCCCACCAGTTAATAAAATTGCCCCTTCATAACCCTACAAATGACACTCATTAATTACCCCCACCTACACTCCACCATTAAATAAATAGCCAACCTCCCACCCACATCATATTATGACCCCCACTCACTTCCATCACACATTATATATTAAGACCATGCTTCCCTTCCCTCACACATTATATTAACATACTTCCTTCTCACACATTTTATTAACATACCAGCCCTCCCTTCCTCACACATTATATTACCATACACCCCCCTCACACCAGTGGCGGAACTACCATTGGTGCAACAGGTGCAGTGCACCGGGGCACATGGAGATAATGGGGCCCGCTGCACGGTGGACTTGTGAACTGTGGGTCCTGGTTCCCTCCTCCCTGCTTCCCTGCATCAGGCCCAACAGTTCGCGTTCTGCCACTGCCTCAAACATTATATTAACATACACCCCCCTCACACATTATATTAACATACTCTGTCCCTCACACATTATAGCAACATACCAGCCCTCCTTTTCTCATACATTATATTAACATACAACCCCTCAGACATTATAGTCTTATTATTATAAGTCTTATAGTATTATACTTGTCCCTTCCCTCACACATTATAGTAACATACCCCCCACCCCCCTTCCTTTCCCTCACACTTACCTTGTTCCAGTCTTGGCTGAGTTAGAGACTCCTCTTTCTGTCTCTCCTGCACCGTGTACACATGGGACAGCACATGTCATGTTGTGCGCATCCCATTGACATCTGCTTCTTAAGGGGTTAAGAGGAGGCAACACATAGGGGTAGGGATGGGTCATAAGATCCGCGACCAACAGAAGGAAGGTGGCTGGTCCCGGGGAATGGGCCAGCCACCAAATACTACACTGTCACCCCGTTGGTATCCTTTAGTGTACTAAGTGCAGGGGGCCCTCCTAATCCAGCTCTGGTCATGCATGTGGCATGTGCAAAAGGGACTTAAGAGGTAAGTCTCTACTTAATGCAGCCAGCGAGTGTAGCCAGGTAACTGAGCGTCGCTCAGCTACACTGGCAAACTTTTAATGATAAATTACAGTGATAGATTTTCTATCGCTGTGAGATGGGGCGATAGAAAATCTCTTCTGTTGCCGCTTTTGATAAATAGACCCCCATTCCTATTTTGGGCTGTGGGAAAAAAAACTCCTTATGTAGGTGTATGTAGGTGTATCGAAGTAAGCAAATTTTATATCCCTCAAGGCAACATTAGGAGCAAAAGCCTTAAGGACCACTCAGAATCCTCTGATAAACCCTTATTCATTCTACAGTTTTTGCTATACAAACACCTCCAAAATGTCTGAGATGAAGGGAGCAGATGATAAATTTTGGCTCTGAACAAGCACAAGTAAGTGGTATGTGGTACTCCAGCAATACCACATCTTTACAGTAACAAGCTTATAATGGTAAAGGGAAATTGCTATATAACTGCACTGCTGGTCTGTTAAATGCAATGATGAATTAAGCCCCAAAACCATTTCTCATATTATAACATATAAAAATACTGTTAATGCACTTACCTAGATAAAAGTAAATTTAATCACTTTTTTCATCCATCTTCTTTCGTTAGGGTGCGGAGTTCAACCACAGGAGCCCTGCCTACGGGAGCAGACTTAGGATCAATGCTGTGATAGCGAATGAAGCGCTGTGTAGGTAACCTGAGGTCATGACCAATACTACAGCCCAACACATAATGGGGGTCTTGCCCAGGGAGCGCATGCCTCTCTCCGACCTCTGACTTATGCTATAATTATTTACTAACAGTATTTCTGATCTCACATTCACTTTCTAGCAATGTTAATCCTTCTCTAACTAAACAATATATAGACATATGCAACCAATAATAGTGCAACCATCTTTGTACATTTGCGCACTGGGCAAGACTTAGGACACATGCTTCTAACAACAGTACCGCAGGCCTACACTTAGGGGCTGATTTCTCAATGGGTGAATAGCCCTGTTGCCCGGGAAAACTGGAGTTTTTGCCAATGTTAGGGTTTTTTTTTTATTTCATGCAATACATGAAAGGTTTACCACCAATGATAACACTACTATCGCCAGCGATAACCACAGCTATATATTTTTCGGCAAATTGCTGCAATAAGTTATTTATCACAGCATTACAAATATCAGCCTTTTGCTGGAGCAAGGGGTCTATTGATAATCTGCAATATTCTGTGTAGGGATCGGCTTTATTCGCAACCCTGTGGTTTAAAGTTATGCTGTGATACATCTTAAAGTCCTCCAGCAGCTTAATCCTTCTCTTCTCAGAGCTGACTATTATCCACAGTCTACCACTCAGAACCCAGGCTCCCTTGACACTTGATCCAAACTCCAGCAATATTCACTGGGATCTGGAGTATCTTTGAACTCAGACTTTCTTTAAGGTTCTGGATAATGCTTTATAAAATGATATAGTGTGCTGTGGCTTGCCCAATGCTTTCTTCAGCACAGCAGGCTCTTGCCCAGCAACGTCTGCACATGATGCTGGCCCCACCAGAAGACAGTGTGAATGTGGCTCTTTGGAGGTGTTTTTCATCATCATCATCATCAACATTTATATAGCAGCGGCAAATTCCTTCTCTTTGATCCCGGTATAAACTGATACTTGAGGCTGCTGGAATATGCAATTTCACAAGCAGCCAATCAAACTCCTCAGGGCACCCTGGTCTAGCTAAGTAGTATAGGACATTGCCTGTCATTTCAAACCTGCTATTGCTGATACTCAGCAGACAACAGTCAAGGCTTACAATTCATAAGAAACAAATTCATTAAACATGCCATGATGGGGATTGTAGTGCTCCAAGGTGCATCAAACAAAAAATACAATGCATTATGAGCTTAGATCAAGAGGCACAGCAGCAAAGTGTCTCTGGATAGTATTTAAACATTTTTAACAGGCATGTTATCTTAACAGCCTACCCAAGCACAACCAACCCTATTTTCCATGGATAGTGTTTAAAACACTGCACTGATTGCAGTAATAGTCATTTGTGACACTTTAGGACATATCCCTAAAATATTTTCCATGTATTCTTTTTCTTAGCTGTGGGCAATCTGTGATTTATACATTACATTCCATCTGAACACTTCAGGTTGTGCTGCCCTGCATGCAGAATGAGAAATTCCACGATTTAGCACCGATATAAATTATAGCTGGTTATTTCACATAAATCCATTACTTCACACTTCAAGCTTTCATTTTACAAACTTCAAACAAGGGCCATTTTGCTTCGCATGATATATTGGTGGTAAAATTTGCCATTATGCTTTAGCACATCTGTGATAAAGGATTTATCGGAAACACAAAACTAGAAAGCGTATACTTTCATTATCTTTATCGAAAAGGATCAATGAGACTTTAAAATGTGCAGTACTGGTCTGTGTGCAAAAGAGCTTTCATTCTACTCCACCTGACCAAATTAAACACAAGGGGGTATATTTACTAAATTTGCGGGTTTGAAAAAGTGGAGATGTTGCCTATAGCAACCAATCAGATTCTAGCTGTCATTTTGTAGAATGCACTAAATAAATGAAAACTAGAATCTGATTGGTTGCTATAGGCAACATCTCCACTTTTCCAAACCTGCGGTTTAGTAAATCTAGCCCAATATGCCATCAGGATAGGAAAATAACTAATTTTATCCTCCTGTCTGTAGCTCTAGGGTAAAAGATATCTATATTGTCCTTGGAGATGTAAAAACACTGGTAAAGAAAAGTGAGTAACCCAAGATACATGAAAGAACCAGATGGACAGATTGAGAGATAGTGAGATGAGGAGGGGGTTGAGAGTTTGGAATAGAGGGGAGGAAAATAAGTTTGAGAAAGGAGGAGGAGACAGGAGGGGAAGGAAAGACTGAGTCTGAGTGAAGTTTCAGTACAGAGGGGAAAAATATCGCTGAGTTTCAAGCTTTTTTTTTTGCAACATGGATGCAAACTCCTGTGTCTGAGGAAGGTCAGTCCCACAGAACGGTGAGTCTGAGTGATGTGTGTGGCCTGTGATCTGGCAGACAGAGAGGGCAGTGTCCGCACTTACGCTTGGCAGCATCTCCTGTCTTGAACGTGAATGTTACAACCACAAGACAACAGACACAAAGGAGAGTACTGGGGACACCCCTTGTTGATAGTGTTGTACTCACTCTCTCTGTCTGTCTGTCTGTGGTATTAGTTTAGGATTAACTGAGCATGATACTAAATTCGGAACCTTTGCAATTGTAACTATTTTTCAGGTATCCCGTGTCACAGCTACTTATAGGCTGTATCTCACCCTAAATATATATTGATTTAAATGTTGTTATACCTGTTGCCCCAAGTAAAACTGTACCATTCACAGGCAGCTTTGTGTGCAAAGATGTTATTTAATGTTTTAAGTATTCCTATCAAACCGCGCATCTATCTCATATATATATATATTGCTTGCAGAATGCACTGTGCAGTACAACATCTGTATAATGGTTTAATCATTTTCCATTTTACACGAGTGTCACAGGAGAGTATTTGAACAATTGTATAATGCTGGGTTAATGAAATAGTTTGATCTTGAAAGTTTCTTTTCAATTAGCAAATATTAATTCATATAGCACAGCCCTCCAAATTAGCCTTTTCATATGCCTCTTTCTGGAGATCCTCCTGTGGAAACAGTCTCTGCTAAAATAATTACATCAGAGCTGCCAACGCAATGATTTTATGGGAGACCTTAAAACTCCTGGATCACTGTAAGCAAAAGGAGGGGAAATGTATGCAGGATATGTGATATTCCCAACTCTCAGAGCACATTGTATATCCCTGGCCCTTTTCTTTCACTGTTCTGCCTATACAATTTGCTGGGATTCCCAGGTAATAAAATAAGCTTGTGCATAAACTGTAATAAATAATCTGGCTTCACAGCACTTGTTACAAATATAAATGATAATATAATATTATGGGGCAGTAAAAGTGTAAATATTGTTTTTAACTCCCTGTAATATTGTAATAAGTAGTAATCAAAGATGCTCACATTTATTTTAAAGTGTTTCATCTCTCTAAATAGGATGTTCATACCTAAATGAGTACACTGTATTGTACTGTTTAAATTTGTCCATGCTATCTTGAACTTCAGACTGTAGGTTAGCAGTTATAAAATGCACACCATGGTGGTGGAAACAAAAAATCATTTTGATATATTCAAGATTGAATTGACCAAAATTTCGAGGGGGTTGGACCAGGCCAGAATAGCTTCCGCATCTCTAGTAATCATATTAAGAAATGGCCAATGGACATCTCAGCTAAATTACAAGGTAACGTAGGGAAGGTAAACAAGGAACGGACACTAATCCTAAGACAATGTATCCTCATATTTCCTCTATACTACAAACACACTGTTTAACAATTGTTGCACTACTGCATTGTCTTGCGCATTAATTAACCCCTCGTGCAGTGACATTTATCTACCTATGTTTTGTCTTCACTCAACAAGCCTTGAACAGTAACATTGCAGTTGCAGTTCTCTTTGCTACAGTACCTTGCTCATACGCCCAGGGCCCCGGGTATAGTGTGCAGGTGGGAATCCTAGCATGTATTTACCTGTATATCCCTGATGATCCTGGAGTAGGAGTCCTGTCGGTACAGGCTCATCACCTTGTGACACAGAATACTGCCCGATAACATCTCCACTGACATTTTACTGGCTAATGTACAATACTGCATTAATATATTTATAGTAATGTAATAGTAACCTCATGTATAGTAATGTATCTTATAACTCATTTAGTGCTAACCTGTGTAAGTGTCTGCAAATAGAAATTACAATTGGATTTCAGTTACAGTATGGTTCCTGTACATTCCTTTGTACAGCCTGGGGTCTATTTGAAAAAATGATAAAGTGCCACAATGATATTAGTCTCTGCCTCACTTCTATGAGGTTATTCTTGTGCATATTACACTATATCAGTGTATACCTGATCCGCGCCACATAAAGTGGTGGAACATGGCAAAACCTATTTCTCTTTCAATAAGATACTCTACCAGCACAATACATTGTATTGGTAAAAAGTGTAAAACATGAACATCTCATGGAAAATGCATTAAAAAAACGTATAACTAAAATGCGTCCAAAGCAAACGTTTTTATTATGTTTTTACCAATTTTTCCAGAGTATATGTGTAAATGAGCCCTTAAAACTACATTAATATGCTTTAGTTATGAACGTTGTACAAATCATACTAGAAAAGATCTCATACTTTCTCCTGGAATGTTTGGGACATCCTCCTACATCCTACCTGCTTCCTAGTGAGTGGATGGGATGGGGGCCTCAATGACGGGATTTACCATCAAATGGACACAATTCACTGCGCCATCCCCTCCCCCCTACACTGGGCATGTGACCTCCTCTCTGGAATCTCCTCACAGAGGGCAGTTTGCTAAGGTTGATAAGTGTGAGGTATCTTATACAGACACTTGCAGCAGAAAGACCACTGACAAGGGTACTGTACCAGTAGAGACCTGGTCTATCATCACCACTTTGTCACAATCACAACTCTCCAGAAGTCACGTGGCAGCATGTTTCTATGATTATATATAAGAAAATGTATTCTATGCTGTAGATGATATTAGAAGTCACAGAGAATTCTGAGTTCCTGTAAATGCTGTAGGCCAAGTGCTTTTATACAGGTCACAGAAATCCAAGGTGACCCATAAGGTTTTTACCTAGATCTCCCAGACACATGGCCTTTGAGATACGAATAATCATAAAACACAGCTTACTATACACAGCTACAATCACTACAAAGCAATACATAATAATTGCAGGATGGCTGATGTTATAGATTTTGATGCCAAACAAGCACATTTTAAAGACAGTAAATGAGACTAACCATACTGATCTATACATTAAACCAATAATAGGGACAGTTTGGAAGAAAAGGGACAGGTGGATATAAGTACAAAGGAGGGACAGTTAGGAGGCACTATGTAATGGTATACAAATATGGAGATCAAAGACCTTATTCTAAGCAACCTGAATTTGCACTTGCGCTAGTTGTTTCTACTGGTCACTAAACCTGATAAGCGCTACTATATATATGACATGATCTAGTCACAAATTTAATTTGTGTTGTTTAATTTTTTTGGTTTTCACAATTAAATTTTACCTTGATATGTTCCGTGGTCCTAGAAAAGTAAATTTTGTTAAATTCTGTCACCATTACAAAATAGGTAAGGTCAACCACAGTGACCGACTGGCAACATGTGGCTTTTGTGGACATCTGCAATTTACCTGATCAGTTGCTTTTTGTGCAGCAATGGAAGAATCCTACCTCAAACAGGTAACACCCTTCTCTAGCATGTTCCCTTCTTTCCCCTCTCCTTGTTCTAGGTTATACTAAGCAAGACTCAGCGATGTACATGAGTCTAGACGCACACTGGTAGCTAATTTCACTTCTGCCTGGGGTTTGGTTATATTAAAGAACCTGTATCTCCAGTTCATTTTCTTTGAAGTATACTGTTTGTGCAATATATAATTCCTCCTAAACGTGAATGATGAAAGACAAATGGAATGTTAATACAAATAAGTGATACATGGTTTTAAAATATTTATACCCTGCAGTTCAGAATCCCGAAATAACATAGCATTGTCCCTTTTAAACCTCTTGCTCAGTGAGTGCTTAAAAAATCCACGATTTGTGTTGGTCTGTACTGAATAGTATATGCACCATGCAGCACTGCAATAAGAACCATTCACTAAGTATCCCAATTACAGAATGTACAATTTATGGGAGGTTGTAACATAACAGAGCAATTAAGATCGGCAGTTAGTATAGAAAGAATGTAATACACATTCTATACTTGATTTGTAGACATTCATATCTTCCAAGATTAGCCTGTAATGAGATGCAAATTATGTTCATAAATTGCTGACTTAGATATATATGTTCTGCATGGTTTTTAACATGCCGCTTCTATCAGACTGGGCTGAAAATTATCCAGTATTTTTTAAATATGTTAAAAACGATAGTGAAGTAAGTAAAGTAAAACAAGTAAGTAAATATGAACTACCCATATGCACATGAATTAGTTTTCAACTGTTGCTAATACTTTCATGAAGCCTCAGGTCTAGAAGATTGTCTATGGATGTTGTGGCCCATAAAAATGTTTAAAAGGGATGCCTACAGCCATGTTTGTGACCTTCGTCTCGTTCCTCTGCAAATTATTTAACAGGTCCCCCACTGGGAACCATGACATTACCAAGTTAAAGCATACTTGCCAACTCTCCCGGAATGTCTGGGAGACTTCCGCATTTTGGGTGAGTCTCACGGACTCCCGGGAGAGTATGACAATCTCCCGCATTAGGCAGAATTTGGTCCAAATCGCTGCGATTCACCCGGAATCGCGGCGTTTGGCCCCACCCACGCTGTAAAATGACGCTTTTGGCACCATTACGTCATGGGGCGGGGCGTTTTAGGCGCCCTGCCCCCTGCACACTTCCTTTTTTCTGCAGCTCCCGGATCGTACTTGTCATAAGTTGGTAAGTATGAGTTAAAGAATACCTAAATTTAGGTTCTGCAATCATCAGTGGCAGAAGAATTTTCATAGCGAGTGATGGTGGCCCCTGTTTGAATAATTGCTGCACACTTCCAATGACATACTGCTGTCTTGATGCCACTATCCTGACACCTTAGAAATTCTCCAGGCATTGGTGTATAATATTCAGTAGATTGAATTTTGGTTTCCCATTAGTGAGGACCACCCCCACTCCCAGTTATTTTCTGCTTATCAGTGAGGGTTCAAATGGAGGCCCGCTGGTGGTAGATTATGGAGGGGGCAGATGAAGCTCCGGCCCCTTCTGCCCATCCATTGCCCCATTTGAGCCACATTAAAAGCTGGGTAAAGTGACTGAGTGGACCGATAACTTCCTATTGGTCAAATGGTTACAATGTTCCTAGGCTTCGCGCTCAGCAGAGGGATCCACACAGGTACAGCCCCTAGGCTACAGGCACTGTAGGCGAGGAGAAGCAGGCCGAGAAATAGCAGCACCAGGCCCTGACATTACTTTCAACAGCCCTGGTTATTGAACAATTAATATTATTATTATTAGCCTTTATTTATAGAGTGCCACAATATGTTCACAACGCCGTACAGATTGCAAACATTAAGACAGTACAAGGTACAATAAATGATTAACACTATAACTCTTAAAGCTCTCAGCGCAGCTAATAGTATCCAGCTACAGAAAGATTGGAAGGGGATGGGGGTGCAGGCTATATGCGGCACAAGCTGAGAAACTTGTGGGTGCAGCTAACAGGTTAGGAACCAATGCAAGAGGTGCAAAGATAAGCAGGAGTGGAGTCAAAGGGCAGAAAGCCCAAAGAGGATGTGGGCAGAGTAGTTGGAGCAAAAGTTTTAGGTAATGAAACAGGAGGTAAGAGGGCCCTAGTCTCCAGAAGAGTCTGCGCATGCGCGATGGATTCAAGGGAGAAAGAAAAAAAAACTACAAGTCCCAGTAAGCACTGGGGGAGAAAAAAAAAACTTCCAAAGGAGAGAGAAGAGGAGGAGGGGCAGAAATAACTGTGGAAAGAGCCAGGACAGGGCTGTGGCAATTAGAGACAGCGTTGACAGGGATATAGATTATGCTAAACTATTCCAGCTGAGGGAGTCAGGGCATAAAATTGGCTACAACGTTTGGCAGAGGTGGAAGCAACATCCCCTGCGGAAGACAGCGTGGCTGAAGTTCAGAGAGGGGGTGATGACAGTTTAACGCTAGTTCATGGATCCAGTGTGCTAGCGGAGAACAGAACCATAATATTTTTGAGGAGAAGAGCAACCTGAAGCTGGTGACAGAGCCTGGAAGTGATAAGTAACCTGTAGTTCCTATTTATTGTATGGGACTCAGTTTAATATATATTACTATAGTAGTTAATGTGGGAAAAGGCGGGGAGACACAAAGATAGTGAGTGAGCCTGTTCCTGGACTTTGTTTGTGACGAGGGTGAGAAGTGGGAATAGGTAGAATTAGGGGAAGAGACAGTGTTAATTAAAGAGGTCCCAGTTTACCCTATATTGCTATCTGGTACCTGTGCTGAGCTATACCTAAGGGATGTATCAACTGTCAGTCAGTGATTTTTCTATGCTAGTAGCATTATAGTATTGGAAAGAGCCAGAAAGAGTTTATGTAAGGAAAATTGCACTTCAGAGATAACAAATAAGGAACCACAGTTAAGACGAAAGTATTTCGACTAGATATTGCTGAATATAGCGAGAAGAGTATTGCTAACATGCTTGAGATTACTCCGCTGCAAACAACGGCTAATATGAGTGATGTCACATTGTACAAACTCAACTTTACTGCTGGATTTACAGCTGAACTAACAGGAAGCTGGCAGGACTCCTTAATTAAGTGGACGGACCTGCATTGTTTAATTTTGCATAACCTAATGTTGAAATGTTTACGCATATATCTGATGTTGAAATGTTTACGCATATATCTGATGTTGAACTGTACATTGGAGAAGTTTAGATTAGACAAAATCTGTGTATTGATGCTGTAGTAATTGAAGTATTAAACTAATATATAAGGTAAATACTTCTTAGGGAGGAGAGAAAGATTATAAGTATACTGCACTGATGTTTAAATTGTGACGTGTTTATAGTGAAACTTATTTTATGCTAGTCTGCTGGTTGGATTAACTCTTAGGAATAGATTATAGTATATATTCTTAATATAGCTTTTAATTTGGAAGTAAAAGTCAAGCTTGACACAAAACCCAGTTTTGAAGGTCTGCCCTAAACAATAAATGTGTCAGCGTGGTTTTCAAAACCCACTATGTAGTATTGCCATTGCATTTATGGTGTGCATGCGGTATTGAATTAGGGGGCCTGGGGTTCCTTGGTGTCCCTCTGGTATCACTAACAAAGGACATTACCCGACGAAGAGCCTACTAAATTTGACCAAGGTGGAGGCACTTCGCTAATAGATACTCAAGATGAGAGTATATTCTACGCTGCCAGGCACACACATTTTTTTTAAAAAACACCCACTTGCTTGGGGTAGGTGAGAAAGGGGGTGTTACATACATTTAATACTTTTGCAAATTATAAAGCTTTGGATTGCATAGAAGAAATTGCTTTTGTCCTCCACGTGTTTTGTGGTTCATCAATAACCCCTGCAGTGTCTTTCTTTATCTATTAGTACTCCTTAGTTGAAGATCAAAACAAAATAAAAATATATTCCATGCATTTATTTGTAGATTATGGTTTCATATATATTTAGGTGTTTAGTGCAGGAAATAGGGTCAAAGCACCCTATTCATTTTCTGCTTGTCCATGTGCCCCCAGTTTTGATGTGAATGTGAATAGAACAGCCTGTGGCCAATCAGATCATTGGAATGTTTACAGCAAGTAGTTTATAAGATTAATGTGATGTTCTTGTGGGTCGCAGTAACATGTCCACCGATGTGAGGGCCATGCTGCATGTGACAAAGGCAAAGCCATGGTGAACAAATAAATGGGCAAGTAGGACACTGATTATTTTCTAGTAAATAGAAGTAGTATTTCTAAACAGCACATAAACTGCTGTCAGACTGATAAAGGAATAGTACAAGGTATACTTGCCGACTTTCTCAAGTCAGCATCCGGGAGCTGCCTGGGGAGGTGGGTGGTCCGGGGTGGGGCTATGCAAATCACGTCATTTTGGCCCCACCCTCGTGACGTAATGATGCAAATGCATAATTTTACAGTGGGGGGTGGGGACAAATGCCGCAATTCCCTGAAAATCGCGGCATTTTCGATCTAATTCTGCCCACTTCACTAGGAAATGGGCAGATGCGGGAGGCTGCCATACTCCCCCGGGAGTTCTACCAGGAATCCGGGAGTCTCCCGGACATTTTGTGAGAGTTGGCAAGTATGTTATAAACCTCTACTCTACATGATACAGAGTTCATACATACAGCTTATTACATGCATAGAACATAGTACAGAGAGAGTCCCAATTTCAAAATGATAACCATAGCAGCCCCCAGACATGTGATCCTGATGTAGCGTCATCTTTAATTTACCCCTATTTCTTAGTACTATGAATGTTACAAATTGAGTTTCAAACATTTCTGTGTTTGTGTCATCTTCTTTAGTTGCGGTTACCCTAAAAAGCCATTTATATTCTAGTTAAAACACAGAATGAGATGTCTAAACCAAGTTTTTTACAGGTGAGCTGTGCCCAACTTTACAGGGCGAAGGACAAAGCACAGGAATGGAAGAGAACAGCAATATAACCGGTATGTATTACGTATAAAGTAAGTGGAATGCTGTCACTGTTAGTTAAAGAACAAAGAGTATTGAGAGAAAACATTTCTAGAAGACAAAAATTGGCTTCTGTTGTACGCACATTAAGGTCATAAGTGAATGGATTTGCAGACCATGATCGAGGTGTCTGTGGTGGGGTGCAAATATCTGCACTGTTCAACAGCCAAAATTGGGCTATTTGGGCTCACAAGTGTGCCAAATTTTGCTCTTAAGTTCAAAAAACGAGACTCAGTTTTACCGGATGGAATTACTTAATTGAACTGGTGGGGGTGGAGAAAGTGCATTAAGGGAGGGGTTCCTCTTTTTAGTAGTAGGTCACACAGCCTTTTCCCCCATGTAAAAGGACTTGAATTATTCAACCAGTCAGAAGTTTCAGCCTATACTTTAAGTTGGAAGCATTTTGCATATTTGGCAGAAAAACTACAAATAAAAATAAACTAATTTTTTGGTGCACGTCATTCAATGTAATAAAAAAACCTTCAAATACGAGGTCCCCTCACACTTATGATTCATTTAAGAGATAAATGAAGGTCAACAATGCAGCATTTTAGGGGGAGGAAAAAAAAGTAAAAGTTAAATTAGTGACGTTAATGGTCCTACAGTGGAAATAGGTTAGACTTTAAAGTGACATGATACTGTTGCCACCTTGTACTATTTCTGCAATATCTGCAAAGCTACAAATGTAGGGGAAAATTTATTTGACTTTGGTATTCCAAGACCTGTAACTCAGTGTATACTTAAAATGAAACCTAACATATTTTTCTTAGGATTTTCTATTTTGGCATTGTTTGTATACGTGGTATGGTAGAAAGTGGTGTTTTTTTAATGTATAGTTAGTTACCTGTAGTCCTTGGCCCCTATCGGTAAAGGATGGTTACCTCTAGGGCTAGATCCTGGCAGGTAATGGTGATGCAGCTTGAATATGTTTTGCTGTTATTTGTTTATTATGTTATTTTGCTATATTCATTTTTTGTTTTTACTACAACTTTTGTGCTCCAATGTCATGCATTCTGTGTGTTTGTGATTATATATATTTAACAAGAGCATGTTCAATGTTACCTTAGTCTTGGGCTGTGTGGTACACATCAAAGCAGTAAAGTTTATTACACTCTACTGATTTCCTGTCTTCACCTTTACTATATTTCTGAATTATACTTGTTTCTAAAATCTAAAGTGTTATGTTAGAGTTGTACCCTTTTTGTTTCTTATTCTTCATTTCAGCTTTTATTTCTTGTACACGTTATTTAGAAACCTCAGCAGCTTATTTGTAGGTCTCTGTAAGGTGACATGCTGTGATACATGTATTGCTGCAACAGCGAGTGTTCTCTGCTAACCAGCAGAAACATTATTTGCTGCCTGCTAACAACTGTATTTTTTAGTGTTGTTGGAGATCATTATCTCTGTAGGTTTATGCCACTAGGTACAAATTGTTTATGCCAAGACAGAGGCAATGTCAGATAGGAGTACAAGTTTCCACCTATATTTTAAGCAATTTATACATGGGAAAGCAAAATGAAAATTTGCAGCATCTGTTTAAAAAGACACTAAGGGGCTATTTTATACATTTTCAAACCAATATGCAGCTTTTTGTACCAATTCATCTGAGTTATTTATTATTCCACCTGGACAGCATTTCCAAAAAACGGCTGGCCCAGTGAAGTACTGTCCCCCCCAGTGATGTCTTTAGCCACACCACAGAAAGACGTCACTTCCATGCTTGGCCGACTTGTATATACTTCGCATGTGCAGATTCAAACTAATGAGTAATTACTCAGGTGACCATAAAACATGGTAAATTATCTGAAGATGGCGTTAAGCAAGGGATACCCCCTCTCTCATGAGCACAGGTTCAGCTTGCTCTGGTTCATTCCCCCACATCTCCTCAATCTCTTTTCTGTTATTTCTTCTGTTATCTATTACTTCTGCAATTTACTCATAAAATATCCGGAGCAACTGAGTGATACTGCGTGATACTGGGTGATACTGAGTGATACTGAGTGATACTGGGTGATACTGGGTGATACTGAGTGATACTGGGTGATACTGGGTGATACTGGGTGATACTGGGTGATACTCAGTTGCTTGGCAAAACTGATTGGAACAGTAAGAATAGTCTTACCTCTTCGCTGGGCCAGTGTTAGTACATCTGTGTGCACGTTCAGATTCACACGTGCACAGTGCAACTGAGTTGGGCTGTTTTTGCTGGAGATAGGGCTCTTTCCCTTAATAAATAGACCCTTTAGATGTGAATCAGGGAAGTCAATCACAGTGAAAACATCTTAAACCATGAACTAAACTGTACTCATCCTCTTCATAATTGGCCCCAGTGGTATTCCACGACTCTTAACAGGGGCGCACGCAGGGGGGGTTTCTGTGTCCCCAGAAACCCTTTCCCTCCGCTAAAGAAGTGCCCCTACATAGCGGCACTGTACTATACAGCAGCCATGGCGCTGTAAAAGAAGCGTCCGCGGCGGTGCTGTATTGTATACAGCACCGCCGCGGACGCTTCTTTGACATCGCCGCGGCTGCTTTATAGTACAGTGCTGCCGAAATGGAGCTGCTGCTCTCTCGCTATTTTTCTTTTTCGGGTGGGGGAGAAACCCCCCCCCCTTAAAAATCCTGCGTGCGCGCCTGCTTAACATCCATCAATGTAAGGTACCATTGGAATTTTAGATATGGGTTCCTCTGTCAGCCAATAGTCAACAAGTGAAATATTAACATGTCAAGCTACTTGATTGGATAGTATGCAGGTGGGAAAGCATTGTTGGGAGGGTGTGCCTCCGTGTGAGTGGGGTTGGATTGGGAGAAACTGTGAATTTGTGCTACTTTAATCTTATTTCAAACAATTACGATTCTGACAATCTCAGGCAGTTTTTCCTATGTATAAAAAAACCTTGTTACTACTGATGTACTGAGTGATGTGAAGCAAGCGAAGAATATAAAGAAAGAGAAACAAATATCCATATTTGTAACAAAGTAGACAAACATCTACTGCTACACAAAAAGCAGTTTGTGTAGTATGCTAAAAGTTAAATACAGCTTTGAGAATTAGAAGAGCAGGAAGTGTATGAATAAAACACAAATAAAAATATTCCCTTAAGAATTAGACATCTTTTATACATGCTTTTAATATTTCATTTCAGCTAAGGTTTTAAGAGATCGAAATAGTGTTTTATATATAGAAAAAAGTGTACTTTATTGGATTACCCATCCCATTGGGCATATTACAAAGTTCCTTTTTGAACCTGAACATTTCTATATTGTGGATATTTACAAGTTACTAAAAAATAAACGCATGTCCCCACAAAAAACAAGCAAAATGTATATGTTTAGGTATAATAATAATAATAGTAATAATATTAATAACAACAACAACAATAATAATAATAATAATAATAATAATAATAATAATAATAATATTTATTACTGTCTTCTACTTTATTATTCTACAGAGTATACATTTTTATGCTTTGATTTGATTTTAGTACAATGACAGTCTGGTATTAAATTGTGAGGAATTTGGCCAAGCACATTATATTTTATTTCAGATAGTGGCATTTTGTGATCAGTTGATTTAAATGTATCTGTAGAGTATCCTGATTCTAGATGAATGTAATACTTTTTTTTAATATAAACACCTATTTCCATAGTAATATCTGCTAACTCATGTATTATTATTATTATTATTAATTTTTATTTATAAGGCGCCACATGGTCTCCATAGCGCCGTACAGGGACAAACAAATTACAATACAATGGGAGACAGCACAGTACAGTAAACAGTAAGCACAGTAACTCAATAAGCTCAACGCACAGCTAGAGAGGGCGGGGAAGGGGGAGGGAGGATCCGCAAACGACAGGGCCCAAGAAGGAGGGAATGTATGAGGTTGATGGAAATGTTACGGTATTTAACAGTTATATTTAGCTACTGAGCCCTGAATATAGAACCAAGTGCTGCTATACTATGAATTTTGTACTATGGTCTTTTTTATGGCCGGATTTGTAATGAATCCCTCATTGTAGCTAATAGCTCTTAATTTGTTACCATCTGAATTTTGACTGTTATTTAATCATTAGTGCCTTAAGGTTTCTTTTTCTATTCAGATTAGTAGGTGTTAAATGTCCACATTCCAAGTAGTCTTTTAAAAAGCTCTAAAAAAGGTTTAGCGGGACAGTGACAATCTCCATCTTGTCTGTTGTGAGGAAAAATAGGAGCGATGGGTAAGGGAAGGTGGTGAGAGAGAGAAAAAGTTGGTGAGAGAGAGAGGAGGCGAGAGAAGTAGGGGTCGATGCACAGAAGTGAGCAGGTGGAGAGGGACACCATTTATGGGAGGGGGGGGGGGGTTGGACAGACAAAGTAAATGGGTAATGGAAAGGAGAAGAGCTCATGGAAGAGATATATTAGAGGTGAAGAAACATAAGGGAGATATTATGGAAGATTGAAGGGAAATATAGTATATATATATATATATATATATATATATATATATATATATATGAGGAAAATTGCAACTAGCCTTGTATTAATTAATATGTTTTATATTATACATTAGAGTGTTAGAAAAACATCTAACCCCCCAGCCATTGCTTTAAAATTTCATACCAGCACTTCAAAATTTCCACTTTGACCTCTGACTACAACACAGTACATTACTATAGCATATTACAGTATATTGTTCCAGACACCTAAGCAGAGCCTTACTAAAAGAGATGCAGCAGAATTTCACCCAATTAGAGTTGTGCAGCAGAACATTCTGCTTTGCAGAGATTTGACGTGTCGACCATGTAGTCTTCATGTTTCGCTTTTGCTTGGTCTTTTCGCAGAATGCTACTTCACACTGTATTTGTAATTTCACACTGAATTTATAGTCTATAAATAGAGTTAGGATGATGGTCAATTCATTCTGCTGTGTAGTTTGGGTAGGACTGGGAATACAAAGCCCAATTCCGCTGGTAAAGCATGCAAAAGGTTTGCGGGCAAATGTAGAATGTGGCAAATATCTCGCAGACCAGTTTTAAAAATTTAGCATCACTGCCTTCTGCCTTCTACCGCAGCTCTGCTATGAATCTAAACCAACTATACACAGTAAATTACTAGACCAGGGGTCAATAACCTTTCTCTATCAGTGTGCGCCTAAAATCCAGTCAAGCCCAGATGGTGCCGCTTGTATATACATATATACATTTTAATTATTTCTTATTTTATCATGCTATTGACATGATAATATTAATAGTAATGGGACCAACAAATAGATGGTCATATTATGACACAGTAGTTCCCCCTGTTCATATTCTGCCAAACAGTAGTGCCCTCAGTTCATATTAATCCACATAAAAGTGCCCCAGTATGTTTTATGCCACAGTATTGCCATCAGTTCATATTATGCCACAGTAGTGCCCCCAATTCATATTATGCCACACAGTAGTGCCCCAGCATGTTTTATGCCACAGTATTGCCCTCAGTTCATATTATGCAACAGTAGTGACCCCAGTTCATATTATAATTATTATTATTATTATCATTTATTTATATAGCTCCACTAATTATGCAGCGCTGTACAGAGAACTCACTCACATCAGTCCCTGCCACATTGGGGCTTACAGTCTAAATTCCCTAACATACAGACAGACACACACACGGATGGACAGAGATGGACAGAGACACACACACACACACACACACACACACACAGAGACGAGGGTCAGTTTTGTTACAAGCAAATTAACCTACCAGTATGTTTTTTTGGAGTGTGGGAGGAAACCGGAACACCCAGAGAAAACCCACGCAAACACGGGGAGAACATACAAACTCCTCACAAATAAGGCCATGGTCTGGAATTGAACCCAAGACCCCAGTGCTGTGAGGCAGAAGTGCTAACCATTTAGCCACCGTGCTGCCCCAATATATACCCCACAGTAGTGCTAACAATTCATATTATGCCACAAAGAAGTGCTTCCAGTTTAAATTATGCCATATAGTTGTGCTCCAATTCACATTATGCCATACAGCTGTGCCCCCAGTTCATATTATGGCACATAGTAATACCTCCAATTCATTTTATGTCATATAGTTGTTATGAATCCCAGTGCATTCACGGAAAGCAACGGAAGTGTAAAGCAAAGTGTCTTGATTCAGGTAAATACACAAACAAAGATAACTCAGATCCACTAATAAGAACAGGTTCCTAAGGAGACTGTATAGTATAAATGGCAGGAACAGGTATTATAAGTTTTACCCCAGTCCAGAAGGCACAAGGCTGTCCAGGAAATCAGACAGAGTCCAGGGATCAAACAGAGATTAGACAAACAAATCCAAATAGCCAGGCAGAGATCAAGCGAATAAGCGAGGTCCAGAAGTCAGGCCAAAAGATTAGGGCAACAGGCAAAACAGCGTGGTCCAAGGTACAGGCAAACGATTCGGGGTATCAGGCAAGCAGGCAAGGTACAGGCAGGGGTCATACACAGAAGTTCAATCCAGAAGGTAAATACGGAACAGGAACAGGAACAGGAACAGGAACAGAACCAGGAACAGGAACAGACGGATGAACTGCACAGAGCACAGCTAGAGGCAGGTACTTAAAGCAGTGTGACAGGTGCAGTTCGAATCAGGCATAATGCAAGGAGATTAACTCTTTCAGGCATGTAGAAGAGTTCAGGAACAGAACAGCAGCACCTCTGGTGGTATGAGGCACTGCTGCTAGGTACAAACAACAGACAGAGTTGTAACAGTTATGCCCCCAATTCATATTATGCCACAGAGTAGTACCCCTCAGTTCATATTATGCCACATAGTAATACCTCCAAAACATATTATGCCACATAGTTGTACCCCCAGTTCATATTATGCCACACAATAATGCCCCCAATTCATATTATGTCATATAGTTGTATCTCCAGTTCATATTATGCAACATAGTATTGCCCCCAGTTCATATTATGCCACACAGAAGTGCCTCCAAATCAATTATGCCACATTATGGTGCCCCAAGTTCATATTATGCCACACAGTAGTGCCTCCAAATCATATTATGCCACATAGTTGTGCCCCCAGATTATATTATGCCACACAATAATGCCCCCAATTCATATTATGTCATTTAGTTGTGCCCCCAGTTCAAGAACGGATTGGGAACTTATAGTGGCCCTGGAAAAATTCTGAAAGTGACCTCATGTGGGTGTGGCCAAATAAATGGTGGGTAGGGACCAGTATGCGTGTGTACTCACTATGTCTGTACCTGTATGTGTGTGCGCTCACTGTGTCTGTGCGCCTACTGTATGCACCTGAGTATGTGTGTCCTGTTCTTGTCGCTTTCCCTACCTGCTGGTGTCTTTAGCTCAGTTGCTGCTTGTCTGGATCCTGGAAAGTTTAGGGGCATATTCAATTAAGTTTCCGGTCCGCGTTAACGCGCGTTACCTTCGGATTATTGCCGGTAATACGGTATAGTTAATCCACGTTATTGCGGTACCGTGGACTAACTTTGTGGCCTGCTCCGGCGCGGATCGGAAACGTAATTGAATATGCCCCTTAGAGTCCTATTTGGAAAAAAAATGGGTGCATGAAATTAAGAAAACTCCGAGCCCCGGTGTTAAATCATTAGCACACAAGTTTAATAATTAAGCCTCCCTCCAGCCCCATTAAAATAATAGTATTCACATTTGATAAATAGAGATATTTCCCTCCAACCCACCCCAACATTAAATTAATAGTATTCCCATTTAATAAATTAACCTATTTCCCTAACTCCAAAAAAGGCCCAGCAATAAATAGCTTTTAAGTTTAATAAATATAACCATTTCCCATAACTATCCCTGCCATTAAATTATTCATATTCACATTTAATGAATAGCCCCCCTCCCCAAACTCAGCCCCACATTCAATTAATAGCCCATACCAAGCATTAAATTAAAAGTCCTGCCTCCTCACCTTAAATTAATAGGCCCCACTATTAAACTAAATTGCCCCACCATCACCCATTAGTCACCACCTACCTCACACCCACATTTCATTGCCCTAAGCCCCCTGCCCTCACCCTCATTTCATTCTCATAAGTCCCCCTTCCCTCACCTCCATTTCATTGCCATATGCTTCCCTGCCCTTACCCCCATTTCATTGCCATATGCCTCCCTGTTCTTACCCCCATTTCATTGACATATGCCCCCTGCCCTCACCCCCATTTCATTGCCAAAAGCCTCCCTGTCCTCACCCCCATTTCATTGCCATAAGCCCCCTGCCCTCACCCCCATTTCATTGCCTCAAGCCCCCTGCCCTCAACCCCATTTCATTGCCATATGCCTCCCTGTCCTCACCCCCATTTCATTGCCATAAGCCCCCTGCCCTCAATCCAATTTCATTGCCTTAAGCCCCCTGCACTCAACCCCATTTCATTGCCATAAGCCCCCCAGCCCTCACCCCCATTTTATTGCCATATGCCTCCCTGTCCTCACCACCATTTCTTTGCCTTAAGCCCCTGCCCTCAACCCAATTTCTTTGCCATATGCCTCCCTGTCCTCACCCCCATAGCATTGCCATAAGCCCCCTGCCCTCAACACCATTTCATTGCCTTAAGCCCCCTGCCCTCAACCCCATTTCATTGCCATAAGCCCCCTGTCCTCACCTCAATTTCATTGCCATAAGCCCCCTGTCCTCACCCCAATTTCATTACCTTAAGCCCCCTGCCCTCAACCCCATTTCATTGCCATAAGCCCCCTGCCCTCATCCCCATTACAGTGACATAAGCCCTCTGCCCTCACCCCCATTACAGTGACATAAGTCCCCTACCTTCACTCCCATTACAGTGACATAAGTCCCTCCTGCTCACACACACTATACTGACATAATCCCCCTTGCCCACACACACTATACTGACACAATCCACCCCATGTTAGGCTAGCACTGATTGTCGGCCAGCACCCAATGGTAAAAAAATAAATAAACCAAGGCAAAAAAAGATGTAATGGAAAAAAAAAACATCAAGCAGCCTACAGTCAGCCTCATTAGGTCCCCGGCGTACCGGTAAAATTCCTGGTAAGGCCTGTGGCCATTCCGCCTCTGCCCCAGTTCATATTATGCCACACAGTAGTGCCTCCAAATCATATTATACCACATAGTTGTGCCCTTCAGTTCAAATGCCAACATATGTAAGCAGCTGCTACTCACCTCTGAAGTCAGCACACAAGTCTTCAGTTCCGCAACCAAAGTCAGCTGAGTTCTGACTCCTGAGGTGTGCGCAGCAGCCATATTCAGCTGCTTTAGTGGAGGTCCGGTGGGCCAAATAAAACTGGTCTGCATGCCACATCTTGCACGCATGCTGGGAGTAACCATCCCCTTTGATAGACCAATGGGACACAAAACTCCTCAGAACTAATACTGCTGTGAAAACACCAATATACACAATAAAAAAAACAAATATACTCCAAAAGACACAAGTACTAGACCCCAAAGTCTAATAATACTAACACAAATAAGCACTAAAATGCCCCTCTGTACCTAGAATCAGTGTAAAAGATTCAGCCTATATTATGAAATTGGGAATACTTAAATAGAGAGTACAAATTAAAAATCTGATCATTTTACCAAATTAATACTACTCTACAAAACTAATATTAATCTTCCCTCACACCCAATGTAAATACAAAATATTAAAATTAGGGTTATAGTTACTTACCAGTACTTCACAGGAAAGTGCAGAGGAACATAAGTCATTTATATTCTACATTTATATGTTTTAGAAGAGCGCTAAAGCACTACATCCAAAACTGTAAACTAAATATACCATGCCAAACACTAAGTAAAATCAGTGACAGTGGCCAATTTGTTGACGCCAATGTTCATCAAAACATATCAGATACTCATGAAAATGTTTCCTAGCCTGTAGACAATGTGTTATAGTTCATTTAATGAGTATACTGACTAGAAGGTTCCTAGAAGTCGGTGATTAGAACAAGGGGGGTTTCTGGGTAACTGGAATCTCTCTATCGGCCCACTCTTGAATCTGGCAACAATATCAATGTAGCTATTAATGTTCCCTAATTTCCAGGAGTTTTAAGGATTTGTCACTGGAATTTTTTATCCATGGAAAGGTCCCTGGTTTTAAATATTGACTATTTGTACAGTACAGTTCCTGTTATTTTATATACTGGATACCGTTTTCACTGCTACACTCTTTTTCTTTTGGCTTTATAACTTAATATTTATTAATATATTATTTGGCAATGTAAATAAATTACATTGCAGCCAAGTTTAAAAAAGTCATAACATTTCAACTGCATATATTGCATACAGTTTTGATGGCATTGTTCTTGTCATACGAATATATATCTACACTTTTGGCTATGCAAAATATAGAATTATAATAAACACATATAGCATTAGCAGCAGCAGGGACTTTTGCACCAGGGGTCAAGCACACACCAGATACTCCTACTGACATCTGTATCTTGCAGATGTGTTCACCTCTACTTTAGCCGCCATTACATGAACCTAAGCTTGCCCACCCCTTTGCTCCCTTGTTGCTCCTTTCTAAGTTTAAGGCATCATAAAAACATATGCATATGTATCTTTGGTGCTCAATCGCAGTACCCAAATGTGTACGTTAGATAAAAATGTCTTACATACAGCTCTACACAAGGCCCTATATGTCAACTACATTTACTTTTCCACTTTTGACCCATGTATTTTTACACCTCCGTTCAATCACCACTTTGTTTTGCATATCCTATTAAGCCATCACAGACTCCCACCTTGCAATCGTTCGGCATGTTAAAAAAAATTCTCATTAGAGCTGCCATTGAGGCTGTCTTTTGTAGCATTCTTATGACCTGGTTGGCTGTAAGTACACCTGATGTAATTCTGGTGCATTTTCAACCGATGCAGAGCTGGATGCATGTTAAGATGTCTCTGGCATATTGGTGTACATATGCTATTCTCACGCACAGATTTTTAAAGATCTTTTTTATGCATATGCATCAAACTCAGCGCTCCCTCGCCATCAACAACAGCTAAAGGTGAAAATGAACTTGTCTTTCATTTAAAATTCTGCTTCCTTCCTGTTTACTTTTGCATGTTTTCTCAACTCAGCGCCACTTGGCTTTTTAAATGGATCACAGCAATCTTTGTCACTCATTTTGATTTAATTAGAATCAGAACTGTATAGTGGAACGGAAACGTGAATGAGCGTTACTGAGTGTGAGGGCTGTTGAACCTACACCCATCGCTGTCCTAGTCTCTCCTACTTGCATATCCTCAAGCGCCTACCCAAGGTTGACTCATTGTCTTCAGTCTAGTCCGCCTATTGGATAATCAGGCCCTGTGACTATAGACCAGTTTCAAACTTTCCATTTCTAGGGAAGGTCATTGAGAAAGTGGTTTCAACCCAGCTAGAAATCCACATGTCAACCTATGATATTTCACAAAAGAAAAAAAATCAGAAATTTAGGAATTTTTACACTCAGCTTTTCTGTGTATTTAAGATTATGTTGTATGGGAATCTTAAATACACAGAAATCATGAAATGACTTAATTCTGTTAATCACTGAATTTTTATTGTGCTTAATGTTGCTTTTTCAATATTTCTAACTCATTCCTCCACATGGAAACTTTGTCAAATAAGGATATATTCTCAACAGCAAGTAAATAATTGCTGTTTTCTTGGAAGCCTCCATGCAGTTTGTTTTGCATTTTGTTTCAAATTGTATGCACTAGGATATTTTTTTTGAAACATTGATAAATAGGAGTAATGTTGTCACTTGACATGTATAACTTGCAGAGACATTCACGTGTGTTAGTAATGTTCCTAGATGTATGCTGATTGTGCATCTTCAAGAGGTAAATGCAGCATATAAACACACACAAAAATTACAATTGGAAGGACTACTAGGTTGCAAATTGAAGAAAATTAATGTACTTTAAGTACTACATATGCTAACCTATTATTTCTTATAAATCTTAATTTATAATTCTTATACATCTTTATAACTTCTCATTCAGGGTTCAATTTGATCAAGAGATTTTCTCTCCAAAAAATGAGCTCTGTAAAGAAAATTCGGAATCCCAAAGGACCTCTAATTATGCGACTTGGAGGGGCCCGGCTTGTGGAGCATACAGTGTGAGTACAACATTATTATAACGATTATAATATGTTACTATAAAATGTCTAGATTAATTGCATGTTATCCAGATATTTATATTTGTGTGGATTTAATACCGTAGTAGTTGTCAATGAAGTAAAGTTTATCCACCTCAAATGTTTTAGATGGTTTTAATCACATCCCAAATCAAATGCTGACAAGGCGACTGTTATGATTGATATTGTTAAGGTGTACACCCTGAAGGCAGCTATCTGAGAGTCTCGTAAAACCCTTCCTAATCCTGGAAAGTGAGCCTCAGGCACAGAATCATCCTGGGCACCTCTCCAGCTCATTACGCAATAGAGAACTGCAAGCTTTTCTTTTTTTTTCTTGTCTTGGCATTTTTCCCAGATGGTCTTGGGTGGATGAATAATGGTTTTGAGGAGCCCATATTCATAAAAACAGTATTTTCCATTGGAGGATATTACATATTGCTTTTTTGGAACATTATCATGCGAACGACAGATGATATCACAATCACACTGAGCAACCTGCGTTGTCATAAGAAACCTTCCTACCTACCCTTGCTGATAATGATAAAGAATTATATAACTTTGAAGATATTGTTACTACTACTCTGTAGCATCTGTGTTATTTAATATAATGTAGTCAGCAGCCCAGAAATGTAAAAAAAAAATCACATATAGAACATAGTCCAAGACATAGTACTGTTTTGTAAAGCAAACATTGAGGCTCTAAAAGCAAGCTATAATAAAGACTATATAGATGTTAAATAAAGTGGTGGAACAAGAGGTAGAGTGGCAAAGTGTGCCTTGTTAGAGCCCATGTATCAGTCCACAGTATACAGCTATAGGCAAGAGTCATAAAATTGCATTTAATTTCTTGCTTGTACTTACTCTTGTGAATCCACAATGGCCTTAGGTCATGTTCATTTATTATTATTATAATCAGGATGCATTGTCACACCAGTTCAACCCTTTCATGGCCAGGAGTGGCTGCAATAAATTAGATAATTTCCTGCAGGCAGGAGGTCTAGTTAGTGCCAAATCCTCTTTTGGCACCGTAATGAGATTGAAAGTGTAATTAGCTATTCTCTGGGCTGTAATTAAACCACCAGCCTTGACTATCTTTTTCCAATAAAATGACAGCGTTGTGCAAACGGTCTGCATTTTTCTTATTTTATATCTAACTTGTTTAGAAGAATAAGTTTTGATCTCGTAATGGATATTCAGCAGAGGCCATAAATCTCAGCAGAACACACAAAGTCTGGATCAAAGATGCTGCAAAAAAACTAGACTTGGTGTTCACTGTAAGAGTATACAGAAGAGTTACACAATCTGCCACTCACATTAAACTATCCTTTAATTAAATTATTATGGAGAAGGCATTAATACTTCAATGAATGGACTGTGGTGCAGTGTATTCAAGAAATCCCTCATTGGAGATTAGGAGAACACAGAAAAAGCATGTTAGAAACTAAGGTAACCTGGGATGTATTGTCTTATCTTAGACAGGTGTTCCCTCTCGGACTACCTCATGAGTTCACGTTGGTGACAACTCTGTTACTAAAGAAGCAGGTGACAGATGAAGACTGGTACCTCTTTCAGATCAGTGACCAGCTGGGATATCCACAGGTACCTTACCACCTTGTTCATGATCCTTCCTCACAGCCTTTCTACAAGACTATATTTGTTGTACATGTAGCCATTTAGATAACCAATGTAGGGGGAAGTATGTTTGTGGCTCTACTATCTATTTTCTTAGGTCTCATGCACCTATCAGCATCCACCTGTGGTCCTATGTTGCCTTCACAGCATAGTGACATCACCTGGAATTGCAATAAAAATAAAGATTATTGATCCCTATTCAAAATGCATTTTCACTTTTCACTGTATGGTTTAAACAAAAGATGAAACATAAATGCTGTTTATGTAAATATATAGCAGTGATTATTGATCATGCCTTTTACAGAGGGTTCAGTTATGTCCAATGTTAAAGTTGCATACACCATGCTATGAGCGCAGCACAGAGCAACAGATCATGGCCCTAAGACTCCCCATGACTCTATTGTGTAGAAGTCTTTACTGTGCTGGAGATCATCCACACTTATGCTGTACACTACAGTCAGTAATAAATTGTGTCTCATGTAACTCTTGTCTTGAGAAACAGACAATACTGTACCTAGATTTAGGACATAATACTCTGTGTTAGAAAGTAATAATGAGCCATCTTTATAAAACTCTGCACTCTCCTTAGTCACTTTGTAACAAAGCTCATGCACATTACAGACCAAGGTGATCATAACATGTCTATCTCCGAGTTTGCCAGTTCCATTTTCTTATTCACAACTCATTGCTAATTCTATTAGTTATTCCTAAACTTCTCCAACTTCTTCCTGGAAGTGACTTCACAAATCCTCTTACTGTGAATCCTCTATAGATTTCTCTAGGTATCAATGGCAAGGAGAGAAGCTTGGACTTCCGTGCTAGAGGTCGTGACGTAGAGTACGTGGGTTGCACGTTCACTGGACATGGTGTGAGCGCTCTGTTTGACAATGGGTGGCACAAGATTGTGCTGAGCGTGCAAGAGAGGGTTGTATCCATTCATATTGACTGCAGCTTCATATCAAGCAGACCTATTGAGCCCAGAAAAACCATATCTGTTGAAGGACACACTTTTATTGGGCTGGACATGGTGAATGGAGCTCCAGTACAAGTAAGTTTTAATCAAAATAATAGAATCATATCAGCTTTTCAATACAATATGCCCCCAGTTTGATAGTACTGCTCTCTTTCTTGTTTGAATAGATTGACATCCAAAAATTCCTTATATACTGTGATCCACAAATGGCAATGCAAGAAGGATGTTGTGAGATCCTTCCTTCAGGTGTAAGTATAAACTGAACCATTTATCTGGATTTGAAGCATATGATTTCTGTGTGAGAGTATATTGCATCAGCAATAGTGATATTGCTTTACTCCCTGAACCTAATTTGTAAAAAAATGGAATGATATGAATTTTGCTTTTAATTACTATGATAGAACACACTCAGCGCTTGTGATGAGCAGTTAGATTACTTCTGGTGTAACTAGGGCTTGTTGGTGTGGTCAACAGATGAAGGCACAATCTGGTATTGGTCATTATAATGGTCAACACATAGCTATCTCAAGGTAACCTTCAGAACAAGGTTTACTAACGTCTTTTCTGTTTTGCACATATGTTAAATACTGACTGTTTTTTCATGTAACACACAAATACTTGATAGCTTATTTGTACACTGAAATTTAAAGTTGATATGTGTGTGCTACATGAAAAACAGTCAGTATTTAACTTATATGTAAAACAGAAAACTCATTTGCACCCCTTGCATTGTAACATGGTTTTGTCCAAGAGACTGAAATAAGAAACTTCTTAATTTAAGATCCTTAATGAGTCAGGCCCATAGTTTCAGTGTGTGTTGCATAAGATGAGTTGGGAGGGGAAAGAATTTGTCTGCCATCAATGAGATGAGAATCATACCATTAGTCTAGACACTCCCCTTTCGCCCTTTGACAGGTGGACCGACTTGCAGACAGCCAGAACTCAGTCATTGGAAATGAATGAAAATTAAGAAAAACTGCTAAGTAGTAACATAATGGAACTTAGCTGTCACATAAATGGATACCTTAAGAGGTTTATAAGAATAGATCTGGGAAGCTTTGGAAAATAAAAATTAATTTTAAATAATGAAATTAAAAGTAAATTACATTTTTCGTGTTAGTGGACCTTTGTGTCTTGTCCTGCAACAGCCCATAAACTAATGGAAACGTTTTTATACCAGAAAGAATAAGAACTCTGTAAATAGGTGATAAATATGCAGATCTAATTATATTTTCCCTATTATACATACCCATGTACAGTGCAACCCGGAAGCCTCCAAGACAAGACGTAATGTGGAGGGTGTTGAGAATGTGCAGAACAGCAACTTCATTGAAGTGCCTGCAAAATCCAAGCAACGGGGTTATACGCGGTGCTTCTGTCTTGAGGATTCATTGAGCAAAACGGTAAGAGAAAAGATGAGATCATCATCATCATCACAATCATTTATTTATATAGCGCCAGCAAATTCCGTAGCGCTTTACAATTGGGAACAAACATTAATAAAACAATACTGGGTAATACATACAGACAGAGAGGTAAGAGAACCCTGCTCACAAGCTTACAATCTATAGGATTCGGTATATACATCAATGAGGTATGGGAGCGCAAACCCAGGTCATGAATGGGACAATCCAGTTACGCAATATTGAATGTTCTGCTTACTCTGTAAACTTAAAGGTCCAGAAAACCTAAAAAACCTAAAATAGAAGTTAGTTTCTATAAAAGAGCTACTAATAATATTAATATAAAGATAAATATAGATACAGTATATTTGTGTAAATGATTAATGAGCTTGTCATGATTGAAGATATCTGAGATAAACTAATGAATGTGGAGGAAATGTTTTCCTACACACAGCTGAGTTGCTCTCAACCACTTCATATATCATCCACATTAAGCCAACTTTATTGGGAATACTAGCTTGCAATTAGCTATATAACAAATGTAAATATAATGTAAAGTATCTCAAGTTCTGTCAAGGTATAGGAACTTTTACACATATGTTTGTAAATATTATTAGTAGCTCTCCTATATAGGGACACTAACTTGTATTTTAGGTTTATTGGCATTTTAATCTTTCTTTTCTTTAATAAATACATTTTACTGTTAGTACTATTTGCATTTTTTCTCAATAATATGTTGTTCATTGGACCTTAGCGTTGTAAATATACTCACTAGGTAGAGGTAGATTGTCCTATTGGGATAGGGCATGACCTGGTGGTTGCCCAGTGCTGAGCCTTGACAACTGCACATTGAAGCAGTTTTCCCAGGGCTGTAGAGCACCGGAGTCACAACACTCGGTATACTTGGATGGTCAATAGTGGTAACCAGCCGAATATGTATGCCATAAGGTTTCCAAAGACCGAGAAGTAGGTATACAGCTTCAAAAGCACTAATAGATTTAGGCACACACTGAAAGAGCATTCTGGGACAGAATAATTTGTGCTTAAATTATAGGCCCTATTGTTTGTTTGTTCTTTCATTTGTTCTCTTAGCAACGTGTCCTGTTTTTCTCATGCTACTGCTGTATTTTGGGGTTTTTTCTAAACTGGATATTTTTAATTTGGCATTTTCATTTTCCTAGAACCCTGATGCACCTCAATTTGCATAGTAGAGGGCAGGGGCAGGATGGGCTGGGGGCAAAGAAGGGCATCTGCCCTCTGGGCTGGTCCCTTGGTGGGTCACCTTGGGCTGGGCCATGGGCTTTATATAGGTAACTGTTCTATTTCATCAGGGTCCCAAAAGAAAGCAAGGAATAGTATAGATAAGTGAAATTGAGATGGCATTCTGCCCAGATTGAGTCTTGCAGCAGAATAGGCCATTTTCCAGAGGTGTGACTTTCCGGTACAAAAATCTGAGTTCTGCGCTTGCTCCACCATTACTTGGAATACCATTCTACATTGTAGTTGTAAATTTCAAGGAGTTTACATAGAGTTGGGACAACTGTGCCAATTATTTCTGCTCTGTGGTGTGAGTGAGGGGATTCCGTACTAAACACTTATGGTAAAATCCCAGACATATTCATCTGAACATGTAAATCTATATGCAGATGCTCAGAAGAATATGTCTGGGACTTTCAGAAAGTTGCCAAATATGAATGCCAACGGTGAAAATGGTTCCGGTGAGTGAGTGGCCCAGCTAGATTCACGTAGGTTATAGTGCAAACTTTCAGAGAAACTTGGCACAACATTGATGTAAAGATGTGACTCAAAGAAGAGGTAACTGAGGATTAACTCAAATTAGGCAGCATGTATGTAGACTATTATTATACATATGTGAGTCTAACAACATTATGGGCCCCCGGGCAAAGCAGTGCACCGGGGCCCCTAGATATAGTTATAGATATATAGATGTATACAGATGCAGATATAGATATAGATATTTAGAGATAGATAGATGTACTTGCTCAGTGACCCTTGTAGGTTTTTTTGCAGGTTTTTTCTTTTGCAGGATTATTTATTCTCATTAAGAGCCGTGCCTATGGGGCCCCCTTGCCCGTGGGGCCCCCGGGCAGCTGCCCATTGTGCCCAATGGAAAAGATGGCCCTGTCTATAGCAAGAATTAGTGCGGATGTCTCTTTAATGTTCATTGGAAACGGGTTCTTAGGATATTTGAAGTTACTGCAGGGTTGAACTTCATTATTTTATATCTTTTATATCAGGGTGTATGCAGAAGTGGTCCTAAGCAAAGGCCCCCATCTACCATCTGATTGCAGGTTGCAGGGGGGGTTGTATGGGGATATCCCATGTAAGGTAGGTATAGAAACTGCTAGATCTGTGTGGTAGCAGAGGCTAATATCAGGCTGAAGCCTCATTGTGGACTGAGAAGTGAAAAAGTATTTAGATTATGTGTTATGAACAGATGTGCCCCTAGATGTTTTTTTTCCATGTGATAATGTAAGAATTGTGAGAACTTAATCCTTTAAATGTCAAATACGGAAAGACGTCTTAGAAAAACTCGGTGATATGGGATTCCCAGTAAATGCATGCAGGTATATTTCTATATAGTGCTTATTGTACCATTTATTTTGCATTTAAGATCAATTAATCCTGCACATGTTGCATATAAAAATAAGTTTGAAAAACTGGAGCAGCCTGTTGTGTAGTGGGTTAAATAAGTCATGTATAACAAAAGCAGTTGAGAGTTCCAGTATCATACACCCGGGAGTATATTTATCAAGACTGCCGATATCAAAGCTCCTATCATTGCAATTTATCAATAAAATCACGCAGAGCCAGCATTGCCAGGCCAGTATCTGCAGATATGCATGAGGCGTCTAGGCGGAACTGGAATCCCGTACTTGGGTTTTCACTTCCACCTGGTGGGCAAAAAATAAATAAATGGTAAAAATATATTTTAAGAAAGGTGAAATCTTCAGACATATAAAACATATTTTATGGAAAGAATAAAGCATTTGTCTATGATTTACTTCTGTTATCCCAATACTGAGACAGAACAGATGTTGCGTTCCTTGCTAAATAGGCTATCACTGGCGAATCTTACCATCAGCTGGGGCTACCTTGATGAATAGGGTGAAGCCCTATCACTGGCAAAAGCATTAGTTTTCATCAGCCATAGGGCTTTTCACCTTTTGGTAACGAGATCCATAGCTATGGCACTGAACATTGTTATATTTTGTAGTGTAAAGTATTGCATCTGTTCTAAATACATGTAAATTGAAATCCACCCCCACCGCTCACAAAAAAAAAGAAAAGAAAAACCAAATAACTGTAACTGAAGTACACTTATTCCCCAAAGACATGTCACAGTAGGCTCTCTGAAATGCTCCATTTAATTAACACAGCTTGTAATAAAGTGTTAATTAAATAATAAAATAGTGAGGAAAGCCTGGAAGTGCTTCTATCAGCAAAATGAAGGACAAACTAAAGCAAAGTAAAATGGTTATTAACAACGAGTAAATCTTTGTTTAGATTGGTTTAAAAAGCTCATACTTGCCAATAGTTTTTTTTCTTTGTCTTTTTATCAAATTCATTATATATACATTCATCTCTGACCACGTTGTTTTATATATCTACATTATACAGATTACTGCAGCTCAAGCTTTTATTAAAATTATTTGACAATGTATAAGCCATTTTATTTCCCTGGGAATTATTGTGATAGTATACTTGGTACTAAAGGCTGGCTGTTTGTAGTTCTGCCATATGCAAGCAATGTTTTGAATTAAGAGGACCAAGAGCAACTAGTCATTTGCAGATGCACTTTTTTCTTTACTGCCCCTGTACTATGGAACAGGGCGGCACATGTAGTGTGAACTGTTTGAATTGTTTACAGTATAAAGCAGATGTGTTTCTGACCCGTGTGTTATGTTATATTGTCTTCTATAATATTGCCGTGATTCTTATGCCTTTGCTCTATTCTTACTTTTTTTTTTTAATGAATAGCCACGTGTGTGGAATTTACTGTGTGGGATTCACAGCAGTATTGGAAGCTTGAATAAATGTTTGTAGAAAAAATGAGCAGAGAGGATGGAGGGAAAATGAAAAAAAGGAGGGAAAGAGGAAGGGAGCTCACATAAAAGGGAATGATTCATGTGACTTCCAAAAAGTTTACTGCAAACCTCAGAAAGCATTAGTGGTGAGAGGGTTGGATGGGAATCTTCCGCTAGCTGCTCCAACTCTGTGCTGACTTCGCAGAATTTCTGTAACTTCACTGCTCAAGTAGACAGTTTAACAAACTGTCCAAGGGAAGGCAAAAGAATAAGTAGGGCAGGATGACTGAATAATTCCTGGCTGCACTGATTCGCTACAAACATAGCACAATAAAATGTCTCTGGCTCTGATGAACAGAACACAGGCAGACGCACTTATTCAAAGATTAGAAGCCAAGGCCAGTAATTTTGTAATTAAAGATTTGTGAGACATGTAGAAACTATTAGGGTTGGTTGTACACGTAGACAGCAAGTAACGGCATCATATTAAACATATGGTAAAACAGCCCAAATGATCACAATACTACACACAGCTGAGTCCAACACATAATACAACACACTTCTCTGTGCCCAATTGTGTATCAAGATGTCATGGCGTCCGGAGACAGTACGTGTTAACCCCCCCACCGTCCCTGTTGGTATAAAAGTATCTGGCCTCCCTCCCACCACCTAACCCTCCAAAGCATATATTAAACCAGAACTGCCAAACAGTTAAAAAAATAAATACATTTGCTTTATGGCATGAGTAAATAAAGTCCATCATGGAATGAAAAATGCATTTATATTATTTAGTATATATATATATATATATATATATATGTATATATTTATATATATATATACCTAGTTTCTGATAAGTTCATAACAGCTTTGTGTTGCTAAGCAACCATTCATGGTGTATCTTCTCTTGGTCCTGGTGCCGGTCCAAACAGAGTATTGAGACATTCCACTCAAGTTTCCTGCATTCAGGACAAATGTGGCTGTCCCTCCTAAATCAGTACAGTTGTGAGGAGAATAACAAGACAGGAATGGCACTTGTGTCTGAATGAAATACAGAGAAATGTTATTGTGCAGTTGGTATTACAACTGGGATAAAAAAAAAAAATAAACCTCCTACTGTCCCTGGAAAATAGAGAGAGCTGGCAACTAAGCAAATACATAAAGTAATAAATTAGTTACAAATAGGTCAGCACTATTTTATACTATGCACGTCTAGGACATGTAATCCTTCTGCAATGCCTTCATTCATATACTCAGTTGCAAACAACAACATATTTAGTAAAATACAGCAATAGTCAGCGATCAATTTGACATTGCATCATGTTTATTTTTGACTGTTGCAGAAAAACCTAAATAATAATAATAATGATTTCATTATCATGGAATTTACAGGAATTACATTTGGAAAGAGTGCAGGGCAATAAAAAGGTCTAAAATGCGCATGCACAGTAAAATAATGTGGAATTTGGAATGAAGAACAAGTTGCATAAGTAATAGTGATTGATAATCCTTTATTAAAAATAAATACACACCCAAACCATCTTTATTATACTCCTAAATCCTTAGGGATATTTTTGTCTTCCATCCTGAAGTGATCCAAGATTAATTTAATAGGTTAAAAAAAAACCTTTTAAATGATTCACAGGCTGCTCTAAGAGTTGCAAAGGAATGAATGAAAAAGGGAACCATCCGTGACGGGTTGGCTGCAGCTTGAGGAAACCACTGTGACAAATCGTTTATTGACACTTCATGGACTATGAATAAGTTGCATTGTGTTTTGACGCAGTGGGATCGGGCAGAGCTCCCCTGCTTTTCAGAACAGGGCTGATAATTCCTGGGAGGTGGCACATAGGCTGGGGCAGGAGCAAATTATGACTGGGGGAACCCACAATTTAGGTCTCCCCCTATAGGTTAACCGCACAGCCTGACAGGGGCTTGTGCTGATTAGCGCATTTGCAAAGGGCTGTTTTGCGTTTCACTACAGTATATGTAAGTGTACATTTTGTCCCAGTAAACTCCACATATGGAGATAATACATATGTCATATACAGTAATATTTGTATAATAATTCATTTAATACATAATTGGCTGAATGGTAGGCTGCAAATTTAGTTCACATGGAGCATTCTCAGAGCCAGGACCAGATGTACTTTTTGCCACCTACGAAGAATTATTTATGCCACCACCTGCTCCCATAAGTCGCGATCAATAGTACCATCCCTACCATATCTTGCTTATTTCAAATAAGTCAGCCTAAAAAACATAAGGAGAATTAGGCAGACATACCGAGATTAGATAAAATAATGTACATATATATATATATATATATATATATATATATATATATATAGTCTTTTATTTTTTAATTTTAATTATGTAGTAATTATGTAGTGTATGTAGTTATTTTAGGTCTTATCCAGTCCTATTATTTACAAACACCGCTCCATATAACACTTTACCGGCGTATTATCTCAGTGCTATGCTAGAGAGCAAAGAAATATCGCCCAGATGGAACATCTCAGGTTGACATCTACATGTTAATGTGAATTAAAAGTAGATTGTATACACTTGTCGCTTCACTTATCCATCAGATTAACATAATTTTGTTTTGCCCATTTGATCTTCCTCGTCTGTAAGAGTGGAATTTGGTTTTTATTTACTTGAAACTTGAAGTGATGTAGCTTTCTGCATTGAACCTATTAGTACACAGTTCTGTGCGTGCCTGCAAAATGTTACTGAAGCTTCTCATAAACAGCAGCTGGGGAAATCACTTATGGGAAAGCGTGACTAGTCCAGGTACAAGAAATATTTGAATACAATTTCCAGGGACACTTTGCTGTAGCACATGTGTATCTAAGCCTATCATGCCAAGATTCTGTGAAATAGCAGAAATAGTGGCAACCTTCACCCCTAACCCATCCTGTCACATGAACATCAAATATGGTCATAACATAATTTTACTATCTATAGCTCTCAACCGTTCCTAAGTTAAATATAATCCTCTATTTATTTTGAATAGAATATAATGTATACACAATGTACATGAGGCAGCTTTGGAGAAGGGTCACAAACGTTACAACAGGGGTGTTGCACGGCCCTAGAAAAAAATTCATTCCATGAAGCTCAAAAACAATATCTCAGGTCAATCTTAAAATTGGGTTTTAATTTCTTTATTTTTTATTTTTATTTTGACAAACTGTTGTTTGATGCTAACTCAGTATAATTGTAAGAAACAAAAATGTCATATTGTATTTTATTGAAATATGTAAATTTATAAAGTGTGCATAGTGGGTGCTACTACGACTTTGGTAGAGGGGCTGGGACCTTGATTTCTTTGGACCTTGCAATGCTACTTTGTTACACACTAACATCCTTTCCCATCTTTACCGTAAATAAAACTCCTCTCAAAATTGATTTTCTCCATTAAGAATCCCGTACAACCAAGTGTGTTGAGAGTCTCTTGAGAGTTTCTTGTTCCTAAGGCTAGGTACACACTGGAGGTTTTTCCTCCAATTATCGGGTCAATCCCCGATAAATGACTGCTTGGCCACATATCGCATTAGTGTGTATACTTACACGATGAATGACAGTTGTTCCAAAGTGTCGATTGTCGTTTCATTTGGTTGGTCGTACTGTTTAATAATCTCATTCCGCTCATTTGAGCCAGATTGTAGCCTCCTTTGCCCCCCCCCCCCCCCGCGGCACTGTCGTGGGTTGACATTGAATCCGCCTATCTTAAATTTCCCATTCTGTCCTGTATATGAGGTCTTTTAAAACAAACTAGATCTCCCCTCCCCGCCCAATGTCCTACCTTATTATTCTCAGCTGCGATATGGGAGACCTGCCGGCCCCATCTCAATATACCGGTGTCCTCTCTTACTGTTCTACCTCTTTGGGGTAACCCTGCCTTTCCTCCTGGGCTCTCCTCTGCCTTCTATAGTCCCTGTGTCACTGCGGGAGTTCGATTTGTCGGAGACCTATTATTTCAGGGGGCCTTTATCTCCTAGGATGATCTACGCTCTAAATATCCAAGTCTCCATCCTAAATGTTATGAGTATTTCCAGTTACGACACTTTCTGGGCTCTCTCCTCGGGAGGGCTCCTCTCCCCTCTCTTAAGTCTCCCTTTGAATCCCTATGTCTCCTCACCTTTGGGTAGGGGCACGATTTCCTTTATCTACAGCTTAATTCTCAATGAACTTTTACCTCCAGGTGATAGGCATGAGAGGGAGTGGGAGAGGGATCTGCCCCCCCACCCCAGAGGAGGATTATTGGGAAATCATAATGGATCAAGTTGCCGCCAGCTCTATTTCCACCTTGGTGAAGGAGAACCCATATAAAGTATACTATAGGTGGTACTACACACCTGACAAACTCACTAAAATGTTCCCCTCTAGTTCTCCATTATGTTGGCGGGGTTGTGGCCAGATGGGATCTTTCTTACATATTTGGTGGTCCTGCCCTAAAATATCCTCCTTTTGGGACCGAGTTAGGACCCTCCTCTCCTCCCTCCTTCCATGCCCTGTTCGGAAAGACCCATGGTCTTTTCTTCTCTGTTATCCTCTGATTGATGATGATAGACAGTCTGCAAAATTGGCCTCCCATGTTCTGGCTGCTGCGCGTTGTCTAGTAGCTAAATCTTGGAAACAGGTGGAACCCCCCACTATGGCGGCCCTGCGATCCTATATTTGTTTTATTGCCCAGATAGAACAGATTACATACCACCTACATGATAAGGATGATAAATTTCACCAGATTTGGGCTCCTTGGCTTTACCTATAACCCCATACCTTGTGTAACATCTCCTCCCTTCTAAGAAGAACTTCCTTTTTATTTATTTGTCTCTCTTCTTAAAAAGGGGAAGGGGAAGGATAGTGATGAGAAAATGTGAGGATAAAGGGAAATGTGTGCTATTTCTCTCTGTTTCTCGGTGACAACCAGTACCCCCCCCCCCCCCTACCCGACTATATTGTTATAAAATGTTATAGTATCCTGAATATTCTGGATAACAATTGTACACTTACCTGTCTGTTTAATGACAACCTGTTGTTGTCTTTGATAAATGCTACTCAAATACTTTCAGCACCAGTGACATATGCCCATGATCTGTATTGTTCCCCGTTTTTGTTTCTATTTCTGCAAATGTACTAATTGTTGATTGTTATCTGTACATCATTGCTATTTTTCAAAATGAATAGTTAAAAATAATCTCATTCCAATCACCTTCCAATCATGTAGTGTATATGAACTCACAATCTCCATAGAGTTTACAGTGTCATTGTCTTTTCAGCCGATGCTGGCAATGAACATGTCCTGGTGACTAAATGTAGAGACTGCTGTAGATGGAATAATTTGTTCGATCGTTCATTCGTTCGTTCGTTCGTTCTGAGACTGAATATTTTGTTTCAGAATCACAGAAGCTAACGAAATTGGTTATGATATGTGGATAGCTATGACAAGGCAGTTAATCAGTGTGATATGAATGAATGAATGAATGAATGAAAGCATATTGTGCTGTCATTTTCGAAATGACTATAGGACCAGATGAAGTGCACAGATCTGAAGGTAAATCGTCTTTAGTGTGTATGCATGAATCACCCGACTGGTAGGACCTTCAGTCGTAGATACAATCGTTGTAGATAACTGTAACAGATTCTGGATACTATATTACTAATCTTGATTAGCACTGGCTTACCTGAGGTGCGGAGTCTAACGATCTCCCCGGTGTTCACCAAGAACCGCCGCAAGGCGGGGTGGGCTTCGCTGCCAGGAGTCGCAGGTCGCAGTCCCCAGGTTCGCCTCAAGATGTAGTACAGCGGAGTGAAGCGGTGGTAGCGGAGTCAAACAAGCCGGTTCGGTACACAGGAATGGAGTCAGGCAGAATCAGAAGGCAACTCGGAGTCAACAAGCCAGGTTCGGTACACGGGTCACAAGAATAGGAGAATGGTCAGCAAGCCGGTTCGCTACACAGGGAACGGAGAGCCAGGGAAGTCAAACAGGCAGAGATCAGCACACAGGAAGACACTGGAAACTGGAAGACACTGCAATCCACGAAGAGCAGGAGCCAGGAACAGGTAAGTGTTGCTCTGACACTCAGCGAGTGTCAGAGTGAGGTTTTTATACTGAAGGGGATTCAAAATCCCCGCCTCTGGGTTGTGGTCATGTGACCACCTCCGGGTGCGGTCACATGGTCCTGAATGCGGAAGTGCGGCTGGATGGGATCAGGTAAGTCCGTGACAATAACAGATTGATTGGAAAATTCTTCAGTGTCTACCTAGCCTAAAGCTGGGTACACACTACAGAAATTTCAACCAACTTTTTATGCCGAGCGACTTTACATGCGATCGATGGTCTGATCGCTCGGTCCATGGACTGCATACACACTAGCCTTGTTTAGGACGATAAAGGGAAGAGCGGACGTCCCTTTAGCGACTTTTTACAGCCATGTTGTCGTGAGCAATGACTGTAATTTCGTACTCACTGTTGTGGATCGGTCGGAAGTTTATACACACTACACAACGGAAACGGGATTGGAACGAAAATATTAAACGGTACGACCAACCAAATGAGGTGACAATCGTCCATTTGGGCAGATTTTCGACCATCGTGTCACTACACACACTAACCCGACTTTTGAACGAGCGGTCGTATGTCGGCTGATTGAGCCGACTATTGGACGAAAACCGTGTAGTGTGTACCCAGCTTTACTTTGCAGGTATCACTTGGGAATAAGCAGAGCTCAGGAGTGTGAGCCCTGCAAGGCTAATTAAAGCCAAATAGTTGTTATCATAGATTGTATCATGAAAGAGTCACCCTGATTACAACTAACATTTGAACCTTATCCAAAAGCCCCACAACGCCAGCACTTGTGGTGCTCAGTAAAATGGCTTATTCCAGTGGTTCTCAAACTTTGCAGTTCGCGGCACCCTTAGAGTCTCCATAATTTTTTCAAGGCACCCCTTCAAAATAATTACAGAGCAGTCCCGTTTTATAAGTAGTTGGGGCAAAAAAATGTAATAAGTATTTATGTCAGGACAGAAATACTTATTCAGTTGTATGTAAAAATAATACACATAAATTCAAGGGAAAAGAATATTATTATATATTTTTTTCAATTATATTTCTGTCAAAGAATAATTTACAGCTAACTCACACTGTGTCCTCCTTCATCTCCACACACTATGTGTCCTCATTCATCTCCACACACTCTGTGCCCTCCTTCATATCTACACACTCTGTGCCCTCTGCATCCACACACTCTGTGCCCCCTGCATCCACACACTATGTGCCCCTTTCATCCACACACTCTGTGCCCCCTTCATCCACACACTCTGTGCCCCTGCATCCACATACTCCGTGCCCCTGCATCCTCACACTCTGTGGCCCCTGCATCCACTCACTCTGCCCCCTCTGCATCCACTCACTCTGCCCCCTCTGCATCCTTGCTCTGCCCCCTCTCCTTCCTCGCTCTGCCCCCTCTGCACTCTCACTCTGCCCCCTCTCCATCCTCGCTCTGCATCCTCGCTCTGCACCCTCTCTCTGCCCCCTCTGCATCCTTGCTCTGACCCCTATGCATCCTCCCTCTGCCCCCTCTTCATCCTCGCTCTGCCCCCTCCTTCACTCATTTGCCCCTCCATTGCTGTTTCCTATCACCATTCCCCTCCATTTCTTTACTTACCATACTTGACCTTCTTTCTTATATTTCTTCTGTCTTTTCTTCTGTCTTACCAATTCGGCGGTTCCTGGGACTCAGCATCCTCTCTACTGCTGCTTGTCACTGAATGTCAGGGGTGATGACGTCACACCCCTCATTCAGTGAGAAGCGACGAGGGAGGAGGTCCCGGGTGCCGCTGGATGGTAAGTTTTTTTTTCTCCTCCTGGCCACGGCACCCCTGTAACAGCGCCTGGGAGCCGCGGCGCACACTTTGGAAACTTAGTGCATATTCTGTTTCTGTTCAAGATGTGAATTCAAAGTAATGAGTCCTGGGGGTTAGTGTACTATGTAGGTATAAAGCTTCCTTTCAGTGTTGTTCCTCTTTAAATCTAAATTTAGAACAGTATATAGAGCCAATATTGTATTCTATAATGAAAACATACCTAATAGTTTGAATAATTCACCATTATAAAGGAATTGTGATGTACGATAGCAATCCTTTCTGCAGAGAATATGAAACCACAAAAATGCACTGATGTCAGAGACTCAAGATAAATTCCAAATCAGTGGGATAAAAGTCCATTAATTTCCATTACTAGCCAAACAAGCTAGTTAAAGAATATTGTGACATTTGGAATGTGTATTCCAAATGATCCTGTCTTTTTCCATGTCCCTTGAACACCCCAAAAGTTTTTATTGTTTTTTTTTTACCAACATTAATAGAGATATATAAGTATTTAATTAAGTGGTTAATTAATTTGTTAACACTTTGATTTTGCTCAATATTGGATGCTTAGTGCTATTTCATTATTATAATGCAGTGGACACTTTCAATATTCAGCATAATCAGACATTGTTATGAATGAATGGATTAATTAATCCATTAATTAATTAATCCACTCAGTTAAATACTCTTCAATCTCTATTTATGAAAGCTTTAAGAGTATTGCTCCTTGCTGCAGACAATAAGGGCCTAATTCATTAGGGAAAGGAAAGCAGAAAAAAGAGTAACTTTCCACCTTGGCAAAAAACATGTTTCATTGGAGGGGGTGGTAAATTCAAAATGTGGGGACAGATTTATAGTGGGGTAGGGTGTGTTCTAGATCAACTTTAAATGTGCTGCATGAAAAAGCAGCCATCATTTATCTTATTTGCAAAATAATTAACTAATTTTGCACTGTAACATGGCTTGTCCAGGAGACTATTTATACTGTTTTGCCTTAATTTCCTTAATGAATCAGGCCCTAAGAGTTTAACTTTAAGTAGACTCCTTCAGGATGTTGGGCCTACAGCTAGAAAAGGTTGGTTTTCACAGACTCTTGTTACCAGAATATTGAGTTCTGTTCATAACATAATGACAACATATTCTCTATATAGTGCTGCATATTTTGAATGGCATTATATAAATAAACAGTACTAACATTGAAAAAAAGTGTGCACTTAAACTAACTTGTACAGTATAAACTGATCTTGTTTATTGCCAGTATTACCTGACCACTTATGTGAAAAGAAAAATATTTAACTCTACTGGGAATCCCAGGCACATAGAAACACTAAGAAAACAGGTAAAACTGGCACCCAACAAGAAAACATTGGGCATTTAAAATTCAATTGACAACTGTAGAAGGGTTTCCAAATGTCAAATTATTCAATGACTAGCCTATTTGGCTAGTACCAGAAAAATCCATAGAGCTTTTCCCATTCATTTCAGTGTGCCCAACAATTTCAACAGTGGGAAACATCATTGATATGAGTGGGTACATTGAAAGGAATGGGAAAAGCATTGATTTTTAAATCAACGGAAATCACAAAACAATTGCTGCTTTATGGATTAAAATATTGGGATAAAGATTTCCAAGGATTTTGACTGATTTAATATAAGTTGTACAAATTAGCTTTAGTTCCTCCTCCCATCTCATATATATCAGGACTCCAACTCAAATGAAACTATTCTGTAAGTCACATGCTACATGTAGATAGAAAGGAGTGTTCATTACAGTAACTTGGATCTAAAATCTTTGGAGTGGAAATTCCAGAAACAAGAAAAGTCTGAGGTTTATTTATTAGTCGGAGAGCAGAAAAATGTATATTTAACTCTGCAGAACAAATCCCATTAATGCTTCATTTGTCAATACATCACATTTTCCATTGCAATGCACAGCCAAAAAGTACGGGAAAAGAGACAGGAATTGAAGCAAGGTGGGAGAGAGTTTTATACAGTCAGAAGAAGGGAGGGAAAGGGTCCAGCTTCCGTGCTTGCATAATGCATCCAAGAAAGAAGAAAGGACATTTTGTTTTTTGTGTGTGGGCACAAATCATTCCCATTCAGAGCTGGATTATAACAAAGAAATGAAAAATACTTTAATGTGTGAGCTCACTCAGGAAAATTCAAATTATCATATCATGCCCAGAATTGTTGCCATCCCATACAGGGCCCGATTTACAATGTTCAACGTAATATTGTGGTTTTCTTTTTTTCTTCTACACACACAAAAATGCATTTACATTCCTGTGGCTCTATTTTGGTTGCACGTATCTTAACTACAACTACAGCTTTAAATATAATGTGTAGATACAAAGTGCAGATGTCATCATCATCTCACAAATTTGCACCAGGCCAACGAGAGGAACAAAGATAAGTCACAATTGGACTTCATGTGTAAGGGGAGTGGTTGTCTTGTATGTCCATGACATCACTGTACTGAATTATGAGTGAATACAAGTGGACACAAATAGAATATACTCTCTGCTCAAAATACAGGTGCAAATTTTGTGCCTGCACAGTGCGACAAGTTTTACATTTATTTTTCAGGCTGCAAATGGACTTACGTCCATCTCTAATGAGCTTATTTATCAAAATCAGGCAATAAGGATGGTTTTCTAGTGCCACTTATCGCAGCCTTGATTTATTAATAATATATTGCAATGGCATTTGACTGATACTAACTGCCTGTCTCTTCTGACCAAGAGCAATAAGGCTTATCTTACCACACCGACGGGCCAATCTCCAGGGATATGTAAATGTGTGACCCAGTGGTTTCTTGCATGCACAGATAAACTGAAGGCTCAGGTCCACATGTATTAAAAATGTTTCAAAATATTGCTAAACAAATGAATCTTTACTCCGGCGTGAATTGCCCTTTGATGGTAGAGAGAAAACATAAAACATCCATTTACCCTGAGATAGGGCTGTTATCTGTTTAATAAATAGGCCTTCAAATCGGACCCACAGACTGCAGAAACCCAACACAAACTGATTTTACCTATTAAAAATAACAAGGTGCATTTAAATATTGTGGCTCGTCCCAAAGGACATAATATGATATTTATGTTATTATTATTATTATTATTAATTTTTATTTATAAGGCGCCACTAGGTATCCGTAGCGCCGTACAGGGACAGACAGAAACACGATACAGGGTGAGACAGCACGGTACAGTTAACAAAAAAGCACAGTAACTCGGAAGCTCAATGCACAGCTAGATGAGAGGTGAGAGCCCCCAGCGGGGTAGCTAGAGGGGTAGAAGGGCAGGAGGACCTCACAGAGGAGACAAGGAGCTGGAGAGCAGAGTTAAGGTGGTGGAGAACAGGAGGAGAGGAGGCCCTGCTCGAAGGAGCGTACAATCTAAGGGGAGGGCAGGACGGACCAAGACGCAAGGGTTGGAGGAGGAAAGGGGGAGAACGGAGGCAGAGACGGAGAGAGGGGGAGAGGAGAATGACGAGGAGGGAGGTAGGAAGAGGGCAGGATAGGGAGGGCGGTAGGCGGGAAGCTGGAAGGGGGTCAGTTAGGTGGGTGACTGGAAGGCTTTAAGGAAGAGGTGGGTTTTTAAGGCCCGTTTGAAGCTGGACAAGTTGGGGGATGTTCTGATGGAGCGGGGGAGCTGGTTCCAGTGGAGGGGGGCAGCGAAGGAGAAGTCTTGCATGCGAGCATGGGAGGAGGTAACCAGGGGGGAAGAGAGGCGACGGTCATTAGCCGAACCCAGAGGGCGGGATGGAGCGTGGATGGAAATGAGGTTGGAGATATAGGGAGCAGTGTAGTTGGAGAGGGCCTTGAAAGTAAGTGTGAGGAGCTTGAACATGATTCTGTAGAAGAAGGGGAGCCAGTGAAGGGACTGGTATAGGGGGGAGACAGAAGAGGAGCGGCGAGAAAGGAAAATGAGCTGTACCACTAGCACAGTGTCTGTAATCATCAACTGCTTAGAGCCAGGAACTAACACAGTGCCCATATCCGTGACTATGTATCTTAACCAACAGCTACAATTGTTATACTGCGACCTTATGTTTCAAGTTTACCCACACCTCTTAGGATATAAGCTTGTTTGGGTGGGGATACTTTTACCTCCTGTTTCATGTCATTGTATGTCATTTATTTGTATTGTGATTCATTTAATGTAAAGCACTGCATAATGTTGGAGACTTATAAAAGGATAATAATAAATTATATATTTTCTGTTTCCATGTCTAGGGAGAGAAAGTGTCTTCTGGAATGTCTGTAGACCTACCGCCAGAGGTGAGTGAGACACTTCAAAAGGAAAAAAAATATCTTTCCTTATCTGGTTCCGTAATTGTGGGTAGATTCCAATAACCAAAAGGCTAAAACATTTAATTTAACTCTGCACTAACTAAATACTGTTTGGTGGGGCCAAAATTTATTGAGAAAATTAAATAGTAGATTTGGCAGCATAACAAAAATTCTCATCGGGAAAGTTCATTAAATTAAATACACACAATAATAAAGTTTGGATAATTAAAAATTCTGGGCCTGATGCAGAGCTAAACATACGCCCGTTTGCATAGCGTAACTAGCGTATTTCACTCTGGGCATGTCCATAAAGAAACCATGCATGTACACGAAGGGCATGTTCATGGAATTTCACGATGATGCCGACGTGCTTTTTACAGACATATTATTTTCACCACATATACACCTATGAAGATGACGATCGCCAGCACTAGCAAAATGTTTCTGTTTGGCTGATTGCTAAATCACCTCTAAAGCTGCTAGGTGCTTTCTTCATTGATTGTTCATATATTATAAGATCTTGTGTGTGTATTTCTCTAGAAATATCTTTGTTACTTTCATGCATAGATAAAAGAAAGGTTATATTTGCTTAATAGCAAATGCATTTTTCCTATGAAAATATTTTTTTACAGTTTTATTGTGCTTGAGATCTGGTTCTGTGTATGCATATATGGGTGAAAGTACGTCTGCCATAAAATTGGCACATAGGCTACAGATGCAGAGCTAGATGCATCTTGAAATGCTATGCTAGTTTTGCATGTGCGCTTTTGGCCCATATATTACACCCAAATTGCTTTCAACTCTATATAAGGCTCTAGGAATGCAATTCATTTAGTGTAGTTGAAATGTAATATTCAAGACTATAACCAGGACCAACCACCATAATTATGGGCACCCTGAAAATGTTTAATCTTTGACCCACCTCTGCTTTCATTCCATTAATAAACAGTTCAGTATCAAGGCACTGCCTTTGAGATCTGTAGCTTGATGTAATGTCTGCAAGTTGTCAGCCATTGTTGGTCAGAATTATATTTTGTAGGGGCCTCACAAGTGACCCTTGGTCCCATAAGGGGCCGCACATTACATTTTAAGAGAAACATAATATTACAGTATGGGGGGATCAGAACACCAGCATGAAGTGGTCAGGCCAAGCAGTATATTAACCTATTGCTAAATAGAAAGCTGGTAAGAAGTCACTATCCAAATAAAAAATGCTTTTTATGCAACTATTTTGGCCTAGAAACATAGAATTTAACGGTAGATAAGAACCTCTTGGCCCATCTAGTCTGCAAAATGTTTAACCTACGATAACCTCAAACCCCTTTTGATTCTTTAGTCTTTCTAAGGATATCCTTATGTCTATCCCAAGCATGTTTAAATTGCTCTACTGTATTAGTCTCTACCACCTCAGATGGGAGGCTATTCCACTTATCCACAACCCTTTCTGTGAAGTCATTTGTCCCTCCAGTTTCGGTGCATGTCCTCGTGTTCTAATATTTATCTCCCTTTGTAGAATGTTTCTTTCCGGTATCTTGTTAAAACCCTTGATATATTTGAAAGTTTTTTACTATGTCCCCCTTTTTCCTGCTGTGCTCCAAACTATACATATTAAGATCTCTTTGTCTTTCTGGGTAAGTGGTGTAATGTAGGACACGCACCATTTTAGTTGCCCTTCTTTGTACAGTCTCTAATGTATTTATATGCTTCTGGAGATATTGCCTCCAAAACTGAACACAGTATTCTAGATGAGGCCGTACCAATGACCTATACAGTGGCATTATTACTTCTTTCTCTCTGCTACTGATTTCCTCTTCCTATGGAACCAAGCATCTAACTTGCCTTTCTCATTACTTTATTACATTGCTTACCTGTCTTTAAGTCATCTGAAATAGTGACTCCTAGATCCCTTTCCTCCTCAGTAGTTTCCATTATAGTGTCATTAGTACTAAATTTAAACTTTGGGTTTTTGAGACCCAAGTGCAGGATTTTGCATTTTTGGCATTAAACTCTAGTTGCCACACTCTTGACCATTCCTCTAGTCTACCTAGATCATTTGCTTTACCCCTCCTGGTGTGTCTACTCTGTTGCATATCTTTGTGTCATTAGCAAAAAGGCATACTTTCCCTTCAGTGCCAATAAAGATATTAAAAATCACTGGTCCAAGTATAGATCCTTGGAGTACTCCACTGTACCTTTCCATCTTGTTACTAGAACTCTCTGTTTTCTATCCTGCAATCAAGATCTTCTTTATTCAACCATCTTCGAATCCAATCCTAAGCTTTGGAGCTTGTTTCACAGTCTACGATGTGTGACAGTGTCAAAAGCCTTACTAAAATCTACATTTACACCCCCCCTCCCCCCTCCATTTTATCTATTACTTTATCTATTACTTTAGTCACCCAGTCAATCATGATCTCCCCCCAGTAAGGACATGCTGTTTGGGATCCTGTAAGTTACTGGATTTGAGTAACTTTGGGCATGTTGCCCAAGCCTGATATCTATAAAGAATAATAACAATAATGCTGCTTTATAGATGTACAAAATGCAACTCATCTGCTACAATGCACTTAGCTGCCAGCTGCACCATGTTGCCAACCGCTTTCTTAACTCTAAATCCTGATTCCCTATCTATGTCTAAGGAAATACTTGGGTTGTGTATAGTAGGCAGACACGTTTATTATAATTGAATGAATTAAGTTCTGGCAAATAGCACTGGAAGTAAGCTATCAGCATCCCAGAGGCGTATCCAGAGGCTCTATTGTCATTCTAGGCTGGGAATTTTTGGTTTATAGTTTCCAGGCTTCGTGCTGCTAGTTTACAAGTGTACAAAATTCCCATTACACTTTTCCAGATATCCAAGTAAATGATGTTCTATGCTACTATAGCAACAAGTGTATGTGCGTTTTGCTCACATGTAACAGACACTCCTATTGGTAAGCCTCAAGATCACCCTAAAGTAGGTAATTGCGTATTGGTTCATTTAGAGCACAGATACAATTTCTAGATAACTGAGTTGTTTTGGCTTTCTACTTTTGCAAAGTATATTCACATAGGCTAAATCATTTCTATAGGGCCTGTAGGGATTTGTAGTAAGACCTCCTAGACCGAGTACAGTACAATTCTCATTTTCTATGTTTCTAATGTTTTTATTTTGTTATTAAAATAATAATAATATAAACATTTATTTAAGCATTTATTTAAACACATTAATATTTAATATCAGATGTCACAGCAAAAAATGTGCATTATCTCTTCTGCTACTGCACCTAGATTTTCGCCTTTTTTATCATGCACCATGGGCAAAACATTTGCCAATTTGTTTTGATCAATTTCTGCACCCATTGATTCTTGCAGTTTGTGACATTAATGTGCATAAAGATTGAAACGTGAAAAAGTCAAGTAATAGTACTCCATTCTATATAAAGTTCGACATGGGCTGGTATACAGTGGTAGCCATATCGCCACTTCTACAGCCTTCACTGTAAAACGATCAAATTCCATTCAATAACATTTTCCATACACCCACCTCTACATTTCCACTTCCACCACTGTATTAATTCAACGTAAGCGATATAGGTGATAAAGTCAAGGCATTCTGCCTGATAGAAAAAAAAGCTTGACACCAGCAGGAAAAACTTAACTAATTAGACACAGAGGGTAGGGACTAATCAAAAATAAACAAATATATAAAATGTATTTAAAAAAATTAGATCAAAGCAACGGTCATTAAAGAGGTTGCCACAAACCCCACACTCAGAAAACAATAGAAAACCTAAAAGCTATAACTATGTGTAGTCAATCAAAGCATTTGAGAAGCTCTGATGAAACGCGTCAGGAGAGTACATAGAAGCGATGAGAAAACTATAATTTTTATTAAAAAGGAATCTGATTGACTACACATAGCTGTAGCTAAGCCGGATTCTGTAGTTCTGTGATGGGAGTGTGTTCCTTTGTTTCACTGAAGTTTGAAAAAAAATATATGATGATATTTTATTTGTTATTAATAAATAATGGTTTATTTTATATACTATTTGCAGCTTGTGCTCATTGGTTTATGTTTTGCCATTTGTGTTTGATAAATTTATTTTTATAGTAGATCTAGAGCACTGCTATCAGCTTTTTGGTTTTCCATTGGCACCAGCAGGCAAAGTGTGAAATTTACGTTTGTTTTGTCTCCATATTTGATCATTAAAATGTTGAGATACTACTAAGTTTGACACCAAGATCTGGGATTCTTACTCAAATTAAAAATCACATCTGCCCTTTCCCCCCTGACTCCCATTTGGTTTAATCCTATATTTCCTCCTGGCCTCTCCAATGTGAGACACCGCCATTGGACTCAAGCTGGCCTCAAATTCCTATCAGATTTCTCGAAACAAGGCCAATGGCTCCCACTAGCAGAACTCCAGCCTCGCCCCCCAGCTCGAAAGCTTAACCCTTTCGAGTTCTTTCAAATCACCCACTTTTTAAGATCCCGACCACCTAAATATTTACTACATCCCCCTCACCCAGTTCTAAAACCTTTGCAAACATCACCCCATGGATAAGGGTATAATATCTTTCTAAAGACTAAAAGAAACATCTTATAAAATTTATTATCGTTGGTACTATACCCCCTCCAGACTTCATACAAAGTTCCCCTCCTCATCACCTGACTGTTGGCGGGGCTGCGGCCACAGAGGATCAATGCTACACATCTGGTGGACTTGTTCAGTTATTGCTCCCTTCTGGGACGCGATCCATGACTTTATCAACACTCTATTTGAGGCTCCCGTGGTGAAGGACCCTTTTTTCTCCTTTGTTACCCTCCTCCAGACCTTGATAAATTTTCTAGAAAACTAACCGCACACATCCTTACAGCCGCCAAATCCCTTATAGCTCTTAACTGGAAATGCAGCTCTTCTCCATCTCCCTCTGCCCTTAAAAAGAAAATTTGGCATGTGGCAGCCATAGAAGAGATTACTTACTACTTACACGATAGAGATTACGCTTTCAACCAAGTGTGGGCTCCTAGGCAGTTCGCAGAACATTCGTTCCCCTCTGGCCTTTAATGATTCCGTTGTGACCCATGTGTGGTGAGCAGGACTCTGCTCCTGTTCCGCCATCTCCTGATTCTCTATCATTTACATTTTTACCTTCTTTCTGATCACACTCCTGCATCAACCTTTGTGGTCTTCCCTTCACTTTCCCTCCTAATTCTCCTTCACCCCTCCCCCCATTATACTTTTTGCATTTTTGTCTCTTACACTTGCAAAAAATGAAAATATGGTCAATATTTGTTTCAAGTTGTCGAAGGACACCTTCTCTGGACTCCATTACAATGTTATTGCCCTTCTATGTTTACATTGTAAACTCTTGACTTTGTATTGTATACATCTTTTGTTGACTGACCATTCAAAATAAAGAACTTTTTTAAAAAAAAAATGTTGAGATGCACATATCCCTTTCTGTGGTTTAGTGATCTAGAGTTGTACTAGTCGCACACATGTCAATATACATAGGATATCCCTGATCCTGCATCACCAGGGGGTATATTTACTAAACTGCGGGTTTGAAAAAGTGGAGATGTTGCCTATAGCAACCAATCAGATTCTAGCCATCATTTTGTAGAATGTACTAAATAAATGATAACTAGAATCTGATTGGTTGCTATAGGCAACATCTCCACTTTTTCAAACCTGCAGTTTAGTAAATATACCCCCAGGGAAGCCTGAGCCTTTGCAAAAGCCTTTATCTTGCTTCTCAAAGCCATGGGTGGTAGTTTTAATTGGTTTCAATTTGTGCCAATGTTAGTCTGATGTATACTATTTGAATACGATTTTGGTTTTTTGAATACTTTTTTGGACTTTAGTTGTTTTTATTCCAAGGGTGTGCTTGGCTTATTTAGCACATTTCTCATCTTTGTACAGGTCACTGACTCGAATATTTATGTTTATATATTTGCTAACTTGCTTAGGTTACACCAATGTTGTCCAAGTACTGACACGAAGATGGCTACATATATGTTATAAATATTTACTTGGCAGTACATAAATTATTTAACTCACTTGAACCTATAGAGGTTGGGAGGACACATAAAAAAGACTTGTAGGAACATACCCAGCCTGCAGGTCACAAAACAAAGCCAAATGAAAGCTAATATGATACATGTTCTTAAATATCAATCAACCTGAAAAAATGATAGTACCAGGTATGTTTTTTGTATTTGTAAGAAACAAGCATAATTTTGAAGCTTTAACATTCCCCTTTTCCTCTCTGGTTATCATTTATATACTGGACTTTTTGCTTGAAGCTCCATACAGAGAATGGCTTTGAGATTGTTCTGGCTTTGTTACTGCCTAAGGCCAGGCACCTACTGGCATTTTTTTTACTTTTAATGAATGGAGCACTCGGGAAACCACTACACAATGGGCTTCATTGTCTGATCCATTTACATGGTTGTACTGACATTACAACATGGGTAAACACCTCTTTCTCAAAGCCTACCAACCATCCACTTAACCCCCATCTCCTCCGCTCATTCTCCCCTCTCTCCCATTCCCTCAACTGGCTCCTCTTGTGCCTGGTCTGTTTTACCCTCCCTTAGGATGTAAGCTCGTATGAGCAGGGCCCTCTTCCCTCCTGTCTCCTTACCCGTTCTTCTGCTCCGTGTCTATTGTATCTGCCTGGCTGGAGTTTCTGAAGTATTGGTACTTTTTGTTTATTGTTCTGTACTGTTATACCCTGTATAGTCTACTGTTTGTACTATGTGCGGCGCTGCGGAAACCTTGTGGTGCCTAACAAATAAAAGATAATAATAATAATAATAATAATAATAATAAACTCATGTAACTAACACCAGTGGGTATGTGGTCTTTGGGTTGGGTGTGCCAAACTCCATTATTTAAATGTAATGAGAGAAAATACTGGATATAAAGTGGGTTTTCACAAGTAAAATGTGTTACTGTATGTACTGTGAAATACCTCATCATGTATAGTCAGTAGAGGATACATGGAGTACATAATGGAAAACATGATTGACAAATGGAGCATTAGTCATTAGTGTCCAAAATACACATTGCACTTGTTTTTCAAGTTTCAAAAATCTACCCCATGTCACTCCTGCCCACAGTTTTTGTTTATGTGTAATCCTTTTGTTTCAGAAAAAGTACAAACATTATTTAGGACTAATGATTAACAACCTAACCCCAAACAGTCCAAATTCTCCAACCCCATAATATTCATGTCTGTGGCTGTTTTCCTGGGTGAAAATTACCCTAAATGTATGATACCATATTCTATGCTAAGATTTGTGAATGATATTGTAGTTATATGTGTAGTATATAATACCCCTACATAGGCAAACTAAGGGGGGGGGGGGGGTTTCCTAGTGCCTGGAAACCCCCTCAAAGCCTGGGGCACTGTATAATTGAGGTGGCTGGACCCTGTCCCCGCTTCACACAGCTCTGCTTGAACAGGGAGAGCTGCGTGCACCTAACAGTAGTGCACACAGCATTGCCCATGTATATTATGGGGATAGGAAGAGTTGGAGAGCAGCCAAGCGCTGTCTAAAATTATAGCAACGCCCCCATGCATGCTTGTCACACCCACTGGCGGCGTGGTGTGGAAACCCCCCTCTACAAATCCTGCGTTTGCCCCTGCCCTACTATAGTTGTCACCTTGTCACTGAGTGCAGTGTGAGGTGCACAAGTTAGGCAGTGCATCTCCTTCTCAGCCCTGGCTAGCTCCTGGCATGGATGTAGATGGCCAGAGGGTCCCCACACATGCAGGTTATTTCATGCAATGTTTCTTTAAAGGTGTTGGGACACATGGATTGTAACTTAGGGTGCAGTGCAAACAGATGTCTCAATAATTTGACCATCTCTATTAAAATAGCCTCTTCACTTTAAACGTGCTCTTCGCTCCATCCTCCAGCATGATACATGAGTTGCAAATAACACTAGTGCAGTAACTATGTACAGCTCCATTCTCACTCCTACACAAATCTTTGTCAGTTTTCAGGTTGTAAATCACATTACATACCACCCTGGGCACTATAGTTCCACATCAACTGGATGAATCAGCCTCTCCCTGCTCTCCATCTACAGGCAAATGTTTAGGTTGTCTGTTCCTCCCTTCATCACATGCAGGCTCCTTGTAATCCAGTAGCTCAGGAACACCTGCCCACTGTCCGGTTCCCTGGCTGTCCTATCACCACACAGCCCCACTATCTCTTGCTCTCTCTCCTTTTCCTGCACTTTTTCTCACCCCCCCCCCCCCCCCCCCTTTTTGCTCTGCCCCTTTTTCCTCCTCTCAGCTCATCTCAACCTTGTGTTGCTAAGCAACTGCACCTGGTGTCTCTCTCTGGGATTTTACTGGGGCCACACATTTAGTTACTGGGCGGCGTGATCAACAACGCGAGATGGGATGTTACATAGTCAAAATTATAAATCACCTTGCTGCTTCACATAAAGCCAGAAACCCACAACTATGGACAGATTAGTTAAATACATATTTTCTACAGTACAGTAGCTATTATGTTGTTCTGTATATTATATCATTTGTAACTGAATTCCAAGTAAATGTGTGAGTGATCATTTTCCAGTTCTCTGATTCTGGTGATGATACCACTCCTTTGATTCCTAATCTGCAAGAGAGTATATGGTATAAAAGTTTGCATTTTATGCACGTTGTTACTCTCTTTCTTCCGTGGAAAACCACTTGTACTGCTCCTGTTTAGATTATTTGAATGCTGTTGAAAGCTATTTTCTCTGGATATAATTTGACTTTCTGTTTTTTATGCAGTGTGCGTCATGTGCATTTCGTCTCCCAGAGCCCAATGTAAGTAGACCACACTCACATACTCAGCTCTCATTGCACACGTTTCAAATAGCCATAGAGACAAACTGCATGTCTTTGGATCGAGTTTCTCAACATTTTTCTTACCAAGCACTCTATTTTGTCTGTAAATGTTTACTAAATATTATCTTTAAAATGTAAAGCTTTAATAAATAACCCTATGAATTTGTGTATATTTTTTTTTTGTTACTAATGAGAATTTTGACTGCTGTTTTAAGTAATATTTAACAGACTGGAATACCTCTTGAATCCTCCTATGGTATACCAAGTGTACCAGGAATCACATATACTACAGGCTGTAAAAACTTAGATGAATGGAGGAGTGGAGAATTTAAATCTAAAATATTAAACATACACATCATGTGACATTCTTACCATTAACCATGATGGTGCATCTGTATTATAATATATGGTTTGGGTTCCAACATCTCAGCACAATTGTGTAACAGTTCCCAGCATGCTCTGTTCAACAGAGAGCCACAGATTACCTAGACCTTTTTGACAAATACTTATTATAATACATTACTGTGAAATGTGATTCTAATATACATAGAACAGTATTGTGGACTGGACAGCATTTTGTTAGTGTGTAAGAATGTCTATTGCACTCTCCTGACATCCATATTGTGGTAAAGCAGGAAGACAGTTAGCAGCTGTAGATTGTACTTGGAATGAATTCCCGACATAACATGAGTGGTTTCATTACATGAAGACTAAGAACACTGAGTTAAGATGGAAAAAATGTAAGAAGAAAAGCCGCTGTACATGTCTACCAGGTGTTGCTCACCTATGGTAGGTGTACACCCTATACATACATAGTCAGGAGGGGCGAATATTCTGTCTGTATGCTTTGTTTGTGTCGAGGTCGTCACATGGTTATGTCACATGGTTATGTAGCCTGTAGGCAAAGGATGTTCTTTAAAATATCCAGGCATTTCCATGACAGAAATAACAAAGTTATTAATAATTACAAGAATACATTAGGTTTGCAGCAGCGCCAGCCAGCTTGTTGTGTAAAACACTGCTCCTGGATACTTTGAAAAGCATTTCAAGTCCTGGCCTGTCCAATTCAGATTGCGTTCTGCTTGTGTGTGTTTGATGAATGGCAGATATATAAAGGACACAATAGCACATGGGAAATAGAGTAATAAAAGTGATAAAAATAACAAAAGTTGATAGATAGATAGATAGATAGATAGATAGATAGATAGATAGATAGATAGATAGATAGATAGATAGATAATGTTCCCAAAAGGTAGATTTAAAACTCAATAAAAATGCATATTATTCACCTGGTATATACCCAAACCTAAAGTGAGCAGTCACATTATTTTTTCATTATAACACAAAGGAAATGCTGAAAAATAACATGCAGAGATTTCTGTAGCTCACACTTACATTTCATCTAAGTCAGTTCCTGCAATGTAGCATGACAATTATGCAATAAATGTGTATTCTAGGCCCCTGTAATGCTTGGCTTACAGATGCACTTTAATTTTTGTTTGTCCCTACAGGTTACAGCGGGACCACCAGGGCCCAGGGTAAGTGTCTGTATTATAAGCCTGTTCATGTATTTTAATATATTCTTATGGCTGTTTCTACATTTGTCACTTGCCCAAAGTGCGGTAATTCATTTGCTTGTCTGACCCCTATTTTATTATTAAACAATTCAGGAAAGGGAAAGCCTTAATAATCTATGTTTTCTAATTGTTTCTTGTTTGTCATTGTGTACCCTTGTATTACATTGCTTTACAGTGTGCACAATAGTACACCAGTTGGCTTATGTGTGCCTACATGTGGGAATTGATAATCAGATTACACTGCCTTGAAGGAGACATAAACTCCAGGCCGGGTACACATGAACGGCTCCAAGTTTTGCCCAGTGTTCTCCACTTTTGCTCATTCAAATATTATTCTCACAAACCCACCACTTTTTTGTGATTTTACCACATCTTGTTATGCCTAAGGCTAAGCTTAGCTTTGCTATTGTCAAACTAAACTAAAATGTATGCATAGTTCATGTGCAAAAACTAGCTCAAAATCCAACACAATGATGTTTTAAACATTGAAGTGTATGGCTAACCAGTGGCAATGCTGCCTGCTTTGCAAGTATAAAAGTGATTTAAATTATGAAATCTGTAATGTAGTCTACATTATGTAGACATACGATGTCACATCACTCCCATGAATGTTTACAACTTGAAAAGCATTATTTATGCAGAGCAAACAAATTACATTATGGAGAAACTGGAGGAGTAAATGGTGTGTGCTGACAGGGTGATGGAGACAAAGGACATGGAGAGGAAAAGACACTTTAATGAACATGGGGCATGATCAGACAAGGAACAAGGCTAACAATATGGGAAATGGTGAAGCAGACATGGGGCTGCAGATTAGGAAATAGGGAACAGCGTGGGAAGCATGCCGTGCATGTGGTGTACTACACAATAGGGAGCAGACAAGGGGAGCTGCCCCTTGGGAGTCTGTGGTGTACTCGGCCAAGATACAATCAAACACTATTAGGTAAGAATCTTTGATCTCTTTAGTGAAGGTGTTGTTCATAGTTAATGTTTGGTGGTCTTTGAAACTATAATTGAAGTGACTAACTTTTCAAGAATGGGTCAGTTTAGTTTTGATAGAATGCTTGTAGAGTATATATATATATATATATATATATATATATATATATATATATATATATATATATATATATAAATATGTGTAATATATATTCTGTATATGTATATTCTGTACAAAAAGGAAACTAATGGAGGCCCCAAAGTCTGTGGGTAACAGAAATGGTTTTAGAACTACCAGTTACAAAATCCTGGCTTATAGTGGATTTAATCATATTGGAATAGAATTTCTCATATTGCTCTAATGATTGTAGGCTACAGCATTTTTCCAAAAACTGATATAGTGATTGACTCATAGCTTTGTTCTGATTCAGCCATATTTTGTATACAGCATTCATTAAACGTCTTAAAATGTAGTTGTCCCTTAGAATTTGTGCTTTTAAGATGCATTTTTTCAATTTCCAGTAAATTGTATTTAAAAATGTTACTGTGATCACTTAGAAGCAGCATAGGGTTAATTTCTCCAGAGGCATGAGATAGCTCCCAATGGATGGGCTTATGTCCCTCATGTAGACCAGGAGGCCCAGTATAATAGAGACCACTAAGAAGAATGGGTGTAGTATGGTGGCTCACTCTGTTCTACCCTCTGCCAGTGTAAATGGCGTTATATGTCATATAAACTTCTACAACATTCACCCTCCTCCAGAACTGCACATTTTGGTGTTTCTACACTTGGATCTAATAAAGCTGTTGAACTGTATGCCTGTCCTTCACTCCTGACTCGACCCTGCCCTCTACACCATCCTGCTCATTCCTAATGAATTTTCCTTATTAAAATGCTTTACACATTTTGACAATTGTTTTATTTGTTTATTGAATTATACATGCCCTTCTTTAATCCTTGTATTACTTTATCTTTCTTGCTTGGTTGATTATTATTTTTTAGCTAAAGCATTTATATCATCTAGTCAGATGTTTATTTTCTGTACATACGGGCATTGAAAAACTGGATAAAACCTTGTACTTTGTCCTTGCTTTTAACAGAGCATTCGTAATGTGCCCTCAACGCCTCTGTGCAGCATAGTGTACTAAGTATTGAACATTAACTCATGAGTGCGGCAGGCAACATTGAAATTGAAATAAACACTCGTCAGAACGTGTGTATATGTCTATTCAACTACATTATGTTTTGGACTAAAGGGCTAGATTTACTAAGCTGCGGGTTTGAAAAAGTGGGGATGTTGCCTATAGCAACCAATCAGATTCTAGCTATCATTTTGTAGAAGGTACTAAATAAATGAAAGCTAGAATTCGATTGTTTGCTATAGGCAACTTTCCCACTTTTTCAAACCTGCAGCTGTCACTCACCGGACTGTTAGTGCCCTTTAGGTTGGGACATGGGTCTCTCTCGCTCTTGCCGGCGCCTCTCCTGAGCCGCGGCCATCCGCCATCTTGACTAAGATTGCACATGTGCAGAAACCCTGAACTGTTAATACCTCGCCTCTAGTCTCATTGGTTAATTAATCACATCTCAGTACTTAAGGCACCTGTTGCCCTATTACCTTTGCCTGTTCTTGGTTCTCATTTCTTGAGACTCTGAGGTGTTTCCTGTTTCTGCTCGTGTTATCCGTTTGCTCTGGACAAGTCTCCTCTCCACATTGGTAGTAGAATTTACCCGCTGCAGACTACTCTCGCTACCTCCGTTACCTGCCTGCTCCTGGACAAGTCTCCTCTCCACATCGGTAGTAGAACTTACCCGCTGCAGACTACTCTCGCTACCTCCGTTACCTGCCTGCTTCTGGACAAGTCTCCTCTCCACATCGGTAGTAGAACTTACCCGCTGCAGACTACTCTCGCTACCTCCGTTACCTGCCTGCTCCTGGACAAGTCTCCTCTCCACATCGGTAGTAGAACTTACCCGCTGCAGACTACTTTCGCTACCTCCGTTACCTGCTTGCTTCTGGACAAGTCTCCTCTCCACATCGGTAGTAGAACTTACCCGCTGCAGACTACTCTCGCTACCTCCGTTACCTGCCTGCTTCTGGACAAGTCTTCTCTCCACATCCATAGTAGAACTTACCCGCTGCAGACTACTCTCGCTACCTGCCTGCTCCTGGACAAGTCTCCTCTATACATCAGTGGTACAACTTGCCTATTGCAGACCACTCACGTTACTCCGTTCCACGCCTGTACCTGGACAAGTCTTCTCTACACAAAGTGGTAAAACTTGTCTATTGCAGACCACTCACGTTACTCCGTTCCATGCCTGTGCCTGGACAAGTCTTCCCTTCACATCAGTGGTACAACTTGCCAATTGCAGACCACTCACGCTATTCTGTTACACACCTGCGCTGGACAAGTCTTCTCTACATATCTGTGGTGAAACTTACCAGCTGTAGACCATTCATGTTTCCTTGTGATATAGCTACTACTCTGTATGGTACCTATTAGCTAGACTAAAGTCTACTAGTGCCTCTGTATTGTAGCTGCAAGTCGCTGACTCTTCTACTATATTGTTGATTGGTCTTTGCCTAACGTCATCCAGTTATCAAATACTGGCCTGCTATATGCTACCTGCGTGCTAAGGCACTTGGACTTTTTCCTCATTTTATCCTGTTTACTAAACTGCTGTACCATCACAGTTCCACGGTGCCAAGACTCAGCATTTATACTATTGACATTCCTTTCCTCTATTCTACTGTATGGTTCCACTGATTCACCACACTACCCAGAGGTCCGCACTTCTGGTAAGTGTAGTTACACCTGGTGAATTCTGGGTAAATCTCCTAGTGCCCGTGACAGCAGCTTAGTAAATCTAGCTCTTAATGTTAAAGGGCATTAAGCAGACTTTAAACACAGGTACATATATATAAATAAATACGAGCTCTTAATTACTGCAAAAAAACTGTATTGGGGATATTATGCAAAGAGCATAGCTAGACTTAGCTGTAAATACATAACTCGTTTTAGACAATATATCAAGGACTTGGTTGGAAAAACAAAACAAAAGCCAGAATGATGAACTAATATATTTAATAAAGATTGTGGGAAGGTAAAACCCAATAAATCATGGAACAAGTCCACTTTCAAACAAGTGGCTTCCATAAAATCTATTAGGTTTAGATACACATATTTGCCAAAATAACATAATACCTATGCGTTTTAGTTTAAAAGTTACAACACTGACTGGACAATTGTGGTTTGGTTGTGTTCGATAATAGTTATGATGATTAATAAACATTGTATTTTTATCAATTGGTGACTGTCAAAGAATACTTTTTGATTGTATCTTTGGGAGCAACAGTGAATTTCATAGCACTGCATTTTTGTTTTATTTTGGTTGATTTCACCAGCATTAACCTAATTACTGCCCATTATCGCCAGGGGTGGGCTGGCAAATTTTAGCCCAGGGGGCAAGATTAGATTCAGCAACCTATTTTAAAGGAGAAAAAATCCAGGTGTCCCAGTGGCCCAGCCCAAGGTAGCCCACTATGGGACCAGCCCGGGGAGCAGCTGCTTACCACTGTCCTCTTAGACCTCTTAGGCTTTTTGATGCAAAGTAACGCCATTTCAGGATGGTGTTACCGGCCTTTCTCAATGGGATCCAGCTGAAGCCATTCTGGATCCCTCCTGGATGAAAGCGCTATGTACATGTTCCAATCACCAGCAGCGTTAGGTAGCCAAGTCTTTGTGGAGGAGGGGTCTTTGTTGGGGATCCCAGAGCAGCCCCAACATGGTATATTGCAGTGGTACTGCCAGGCCCGGCGCTCCCATTAGGCAACGTTAGGCAGTTGCCTAGGGCGCCGGGCTCTGGTGGGCACCACAGAAGTAAAATGCAGTTACTATTGTACTTTAATACTGTGCGGCGCCCGCTGAGCATACCTTCCACGGCCGCCGCACAGCTTCAAATAAATCCACATGCAGGGGGGAGGGGCCACAGATTGCGACCGCCGTCCTCCCCTCCAACAGCTGATGGGGCGCACCGTCCCTCCGTCTCCTCTCCTCCAGTCCCCCTCCCCTCACTGACTGTCGGGCGTGACATCATCATAACGGCCCGACAGTGTCAGTGAGGGACGGGACCCAGCAGAGAGGAGCATCTTTATGGAGTCACCTTTAAGGTAAGGAAAGAGAGGGGAGGGGGACATTTAGACCCAGGGGGGAGGCATTGAGACCCAGGGGGAAGATTTTGAAATTGTGCCTAGGGCGCCGAGGACCCTAGCACCGGCCCTGGGTACTGCATTATGTATCACTGTGATTTGCAATGATACATAATGATTGGTACTGCAGTTTAATAATAAATAGACCCCTTTGTGTTGCTGTAATGCGTGCAATTGATAATAGAAGATTACATTTTCTACAATACTACTATGTTACTGCATGCTGCTCTTAACCCACCAGAACAGTATTTTGAAAAGCATCTAAACCAGAAAACAGTTACTGGGATTCACTGAAACTCCAACAAAAATATTATTGGAGAAACCATAATAAAATAAAAACAGATATGTTTTGGGGCAAATATTAGCTTTATTAAATAATTTGTTTGATGGTGGTCTGAAATTGGAAAATTCCCTTTAATAACTTTTAGAAAGTAGGAACTGACATTGAGGCAGATGCTGTCTATACAAGTTTGAAACAATCTAGCAACCTTGGACTAATTGTTTGTACACTTATGTTCCTTGGAATATTTGTCCTTGTACTCTTTCTGTAAGTCAATTTCAGCTCTCATGAAGGGGGTGATGTCCAAAGAAATATTTTTAAAAAAGAAAAATTATTTAACATGTCTAAAGTAGAGGCAAAAAAAATGTATGCTGTAGCAATTGTTTAATCATTTTTTTAAGTACAGTAATTATGTAAATGTTAAAAAATGTCATAAGAAAGAACTCACTGCAGTAGGATTATGAGGGGGATACTTCATTCACATTTTTGTTTATTCATGCACCACCGCCGATCAGACGCAAGCATAAATGGGTATGTGATCATTGGATGATCACTACAACCAATAGGTTTCATCTCTTAATGCCAGTAAATGAGAGCCTTATGGTTGAAAAGCACAGTTTTAATCTATTAGCTTTTCTACACCACTAATGGTTAAATGGATTGTAGTTAAACAATATGAAACCAATATAAAAATATAAAACAGTGGCAAAGGAGCCTGCCAAGTTCTAGGAATAGGAAAGGGATGTGGATATGAAAGCTCAGACTATTAGTATTCTTTCCTCCATATTTTCCTAGTGCTGTGGCCGGCAGAATATTCAAGGCAGAACGGGATTGTGCACACGTTGTTATGATATTAATCATTATCATGTGACCTATTATGCATCTTTCTCACCTCTTCCTTGTGAGGAATTCCTCTGTCATCTGTGAGCTGGTGCAGGTCAGCTCTGCACTGTCACATATGCCCCCACTCTCAGAGTGGGGGCATATGTGACAAGAGGAGATAAGAGTGGGTTATAATATGACGCCAGACCAGGAGAGAGGTGTGTGTGCCAGGCCATCCAAGCCGCAGCTACATGTGAAATGTACATTATGTGGTGTACCACACACCTGAATTCAGTGGTATGCTGCTTAATGTATGTATCACATGTAGTCAATGGTGCTGGGTGGGTGCCCATGGCATATGTACAGCCTAGGGCCCAGATCATCTCAAATCACCATTGATGTTAATTTCCATGATTGCAAATCATTTTATGTTTAATTAGGTGCTATGCTTTTTTGTGAAATAGTTCTGAAGGCATTCTAACCTAGAACAGGCTAGTGTACTGTAATAGTGTAATGTCAGTTTTTTATGCTACTCTAAAAAAAAGTCTGTTAGGGGACTGTGTATAGTTTCACACACTGCTCAGACATAATAATGGTCCTTTTTTGTCCCTTGTCCTCCTTCAGGCCTGGCTGGAGTACAGATAATGTGTACTCTGGTTCATGAAAAGTAAGCAAAATGATAAAGCAAATTAAAATGCTGTATTGAAGTTAGTGTTGTATGAGTTGTAGTCACTGTTTAGCAGCCAAAGTTAAGGCAGAAATATGGTTTAATCCCTGATCTCCCGCTCTGAGCTGTGACTGCTTAACAGTTAATGAACAACTGTCATTGCAAATTACAAAATTACACCAAAGTACAAAAGAGGATGCAATATAGAAGTTTAAAATGAGCCTGTTTGTGTAGTGGAAATGTTCCCTCTCCGCCCTTTATCTCATTTCTATAATCTTCCTCTGCTAAAGGCAAACTAGTTCCTACAAATGTAGACACAAAGAGCTCCTACTTTGTGCTTTTCAAGGAACACCCTCCCTCAGCCTATGATATCTACTTCCACAAAGCAGTGTAGCAGCTTATATAATGACGTATCCTGCTGTAATTTTATATTATGTCCATACTGCATTATAGGAAATACACTGTTAAATTAGCTAACAGTGAGAAAAATTATTGTCCCTTATGAGTGAGATTTTTATTTTTTATTATTTGTATTTTATAATGTACTGTGCTGAGCTTTTTAATTCCTATTATGGCTTGGGCTCTTAAAACTGATGTAAGGAATAAGTGCTGTTCTTTCTAATACACCTAGTTTTAGGGGGCTTAAACGCTGATTTGGTTTACTCAAGGGTTCATTCTTAGAATGTGTAAAATTGTACATACGCAGTCAGAGATACGTGTATAGAAATTCAACAAACAACCTGGACATTCTCATCTCAAGCTCAAGACTTCATACCGACTGGTATCAAAATGAATACTTTTACTAGCATTTCTAACACTCGTAAAAGAACAGAAACGGATATGGAAATTGAACACTTTACACTTATGGAAGGTTTTCACTGCACTACCTCTTTATTAGTCCCCTAAATCCATAGGGTACCTCCTTTCTTCGTTCATGAATTAGTCAAATGGAATAATAGTTGAAAAACCTTAAGAGAATGATGAGACTTGGTTGTAGTGGAGTCATGATGCAAATGAACAAAGGGATCGATAAATCCTGTGTCTGATTGGTTAGAATGTGGTAAACTGCCCAGCGGGCCGTTGCCTGGTGCAGGCTGCCGCATTGTTAGTGAGACCCAATGCCCTTTGTGCCCCCGGAAAATGGCACTGAGATTATATATATCCCTTTTCTTTTCTTTAAATATTAAAGATATAGCATTAATCATCAAGTTGATGGTGATGTCTGCAGTATCTTTAATCCAGCAACATATTTATACTGTCTTTTGAATCGCACGTATCTTGTGATACATTCAGCTCAAAATACATGTATAAGGCTGCAGTTTTGTGGTCGTGGGTTTACGTTTACATTTGTGCCACAAATCTGGCCTACTCTAAATCAGGGCTCATGAGTACAAAATTGCTTAGCATAGAAGAAACATGGACTATCTAGCACCGGGTTTCCAAAACCCAGTCCTCAGGGCTCCCTAACAGTGCAGGTTTTCTGGATCACATCTGACATAATTAGGACCACCTGTGGATCTGTTACAATGTGTCAGTCAGTAATGAATACACCTGTGCTCCACCAAGGATATGTGGAAAACCTGCACTGTTGGGGAGCCCTGAGGACTGGGTTTGGGAAACCCTGATCTAGCATCTGTCTGCAAGGACTGTACTATGTTAGTATGTAATAGTTCTGACATTGTAATTTTTCAATACAGAACAAACCATTTCATATACTTTTTTAACAATATCGTTGGAAACATGGTAAACATTGTCACAAGTCGTTAGCATGTTTGTCAGACCTTAACAATATCCAAGTATTGCTGATAAGTTGTTCTCTAAGATGAAGCCAGACAAAACAATAGAAAAATAATAGAAAACAAATAAAAGCTAACCAAGATAAATAGAGCAACAACTTAACTTAACTTAATTAGTGCAAGACATACATAAGGAACAAGAATTGATGGGGGGATCTTGGTAATCTATAGAGGAGTGAGGGGGTAGTGGGTAGCAGTGTCGCAGATGGGACTAAGCTGTTCTCTTTTATAACAAATGGTTTCCTCTGTTTCCCCCAGCAATCTCTTCAACATAACACAATAATACTGATTTCCTTAATATTATCCTCTAAATGGTGTTTATTAATTTGTTTATATAGGAACCTGTCTGAAGTAGTTACGTATTATGTTTATCAAAAGTGGATGCGTATTAAGTAGTTACGTATTATGTTTATCAAAAGTGGATACTTGATATGAGTGCTCTGATAAAAAGGATATAATCAGTGTGCCGTTTACTGTACAGTGCAAAATAAAAGCTTATCTGTGGTATGGCAAAAAAATATGTTCATCAGACCTTATTGGCCATCACATATAGTCCGAAGTCCAGCAAATACAATAAATCTACAAGTCCACCATGAACAATCCCTGTTCCTACTATATAACTATATTATTCAGTCAGCATACAGTTCCAACATACCATCATATTTGTCAATTATATCCCAAATATAGACTCATTATTCACCATATAGTTTCAGCATGCAACAATTTATCCTCATAATGCCACCATATACTCTCATCATAGTACCATATAGCCTCGTCATACCCTACCAATGTATGTTTGTGTGGTTCAGAATTAGACTGCATGCTCTAGTAGGACAGAGGTTGATGTACAATATTCTCTGGAAGCCCTGCGTAATATGGTGTTGCTATACAAATAAATAATAATAATAATATAGCTGAGGTGAAATGTGTAAGTACACAATGTTGTACAACAAAAGTGGCTGGGGGGACTAAACGGTGAAATCTGCACCTGAGGACAAATGGTGTCTTTTACGTAACTGTAATCTGTGTTTTGTTTGTCAGAATACTGCCAGTATATATGTATATGTCTGGGTTTTTTATCGCATGTTGGTAATCTGTGAGTGTGATAAAATAATGTCACCTTACCACAGGGTCTTAAAGGGGAAAGAGGACAGTTTGGATCTTATGGACCAAAAGGGGAGAAAGGAGATCGAGTAAGTAGTGTTCAAATATTTTATATTTTCATTACTTATTAAATTTGCATACTGTACAGGATATTTACATACTCGAAGAAAACGTGTCCCATCGCTCATTTAATTAAGCACACTGCACCTATTTTGTCCTAAATACATACCATAGGATCATAGCCACATTCCTTTTTTGACAACTTAACTGTGAAAACACTCTGCGACCTTTTGTGGGATTGTGGGTCCACAAGGAAATGCACATGGTGGGAACAGGAAAAACATCATAATAGCAGTTTAAGACCACCCTTTTCATTACATCAGATTTTACATTTCTCTCCTAAAATGCTGCTTGGTCAAGCCTCATTATGAGTGTGAATGGACATTAGGATGCAAATGGTTATCCGGCCCTAACCACTGTGTCTGCATTTGTGTAGCTTTGTTAATGACCTTAAGTAACTACCTGCTGGACTGCAGTTTATGGACACTCATTGCACAAACATGCAATATAAGAACCACATTGAGTATCTGTAGATGAGTGATCTTGCCTCTCAGCCTTTTGGCTAAGATCAAGTGTAGTATCTGTTTTTGTACGGATATGCTGCACATAGCGCTGCACTCACCTTTTGTCTCTGTCATTCATATCTCATTCTTCCTATTTTTCATTTTAGGGAGCAGATTGCATTCGGACCTCATCAGAGGGACCTCTACAGGTGAGTATCCTACATGACATGCCCCCATTCCCACCCGTCATGTGAGTAGCCAGGACCAGTTTAAGAGCCACATGGGCCTGGAGCTGAAACCTATGGATTGCCTATTGTGATCAGCAGCACGCCGCGGAGTGGGTGTGGCCAGCATCATGGAGGGCATAGGTAGCGCCTCCCTCCAATCATCTCCATCTCTAACTCCTCTTCCCTTGCATAATGCACACACAACTAACTGGTTCACCCAATATTTAAGGAAAGTGAACAGTAGCAAATACCTCCCAATTATTCCTGATGTTCCTGGCTAAGCAAGGCAGTCCCCCAATATATGGACTATCCTGATGAAATTAGGGAAGTTGGGAAGTAAAGTTATGTTATATTACTGACCATGAATAACGACAAAACAGACACTGCATATAAATGGTACCAATCAATATAAACACAAGACTGCATATAAAAATTATATTAATCAAATTAATGAGGAGTAAATAATGCCAATATAGACGGGAGACTGCACATTGCATCATCAAGGAGAAATAACAGGGATGCATTACAAGTAGTACAAAGCAGCTATTATGTTTTTTTATGCATAATAATTTTCCTAGTATCAGTGACTGATATGTAATGCTAATAGCATCCTATTGACTGATACACAACACAACATTTCATATAAGAAGAATCATCCAGCTCTGTATCTCCACCCCACAAAACTATTGTACGCAATTCTGCATGGATCTGACTATAGCAACTACACAATTACGTTCACTCAGTTGTCTGAGACAGATGTACACTACTTTTTGGCATTACTTCACCAAACCAAAGGTTTCAATAAATACAAAGGGCAATGGCCATCCATCTACATTTACCCAGTACCAGAATTGCCAACCCACACACTGCCACCGTGAAACACACGCTTAAGGATTTGTCATACATTCACCTATAGACAAGGAATGTTTCTAGAGATAAAACATAAACGCAATTATATTTGCTCAATGAGTTAGGTTCCCTGGCAGAACGGAACAGCCGTTATCCTGAGGTGTCACTAAGTAAATGAGGTGTTTCTATACTGAATGCCAGCTAATTGGTGTTCACGTTATGAATCAAGTGTAGCACCATGATCAATGACAAAACAGGTTTTTATGGTGGACTTATTGATTGAAGTCACAAATTAGTACACAATGAGTAGTCTGACCAGCCAAGTAGCCGTACATGCTGGGAATATGTATAATGGTCATAGACATGCTGGGCATTAGGAATATTTATGTTGATTATAGACATGTGTATGCTGGGCATTAGGAATATTTATGTTGATTATAGACATTTGTATGCTGGGCATTAGGGATATTTATGTTGATTATAGACATGTATATGCTAGGCATTAGGAATATTTATGTTGATTATAGACATGTGTATGCTGGGCATTAGGAATATTTATGTTGATTATAGACATGTGTATGCTGGGCATTAGGAATATTTAAATTGATTATAGACACTTGTATGCTGTGGTGGTAGTCATTAAACTGAAAACATAAATGCCGACAACGGTTAGAACTATATGTTAATAGCGACTAGTGTAAATTCCGGCATGGATAACATTTGATGTCTTGAAATACTGACATACCAGAGATCAGAGAAACACACTTCCCTACAGTGAGTCACTTCTAAGTAATAGCTGATGGGGGGGTAATGTGAGGACCCGGGGGCTGTATAATGTTTTATAGGAAGGGTTGTACATTATGCAGCCGGCGGGTGTATTATTAATCAATAATATGCTTACACAATGCAAAGTATATGCTCATCAATAGCCAGAGTCCTGCAGTAGCTTATTAACTGTGTACCAGTCAGACGGTGCTACCTGATCCTCCTTCTCTACCAGCATACAGACAGTAAGCAACGGGAAGGTCAGAACCTTTTACACCCAACATTGGGAGTAAGGACTAAGTGCTGACCTTAAAAATCATATGTTGCCAAAAACCATTAATAATGCCATTAAAACCCTTAGAAAAAGATCAAAGATGCTGTTTAACTGGGGAAGTTGTTTGTGTATCATCTTCAATTAAAAGAAGAACAAAAAACAGAAATATCATAGAAGCACAAAAATGATCCTATCTAAGGTAAGAAATATATCACTGTAGAGTTATATAGATATATATTAAAATGTATTTTAATAACTAAAAAGACAGCAAATTAAAAGTCAATATCACATGATATATAAAAATATATAAAACAACTAAAAAACACTAAGATCCGGACCTGTGAACTAATAAATATCTTGTATAGAAAAGTCTCCTAAAATGCACATATAGGGAAAAATATATCAATTGTGTCCTCCAAAAAGCAGTATTTTATGCCTTGATCCTGGATTGTTGTTTATATATGCATATGTTATGACTCATTACTTGAGAGGCTCTCCTGGTCCTGGCCCCAGACAGGATGTATAGAAAAAAAAACAACATGTAAAATAAAATAAATAAAAAAATTGCTACAGATCGCCTAGGGCCTTTTTCAATGTAAGGGCCTGGGGAGCAGTCCCATCAGGCCCATTATTAATCCGGCCCTGTGTCTAGCTACATAGAAATGAAGGACTATTGTGAATCAAATCATGTTTGTTTGCAGGGTTGCAGCAATATAACAACTGTTATTTTCTTCTTCACAGTGCGCTGAGGGTGTGAAAGGGGAAAAAGGAGAGCGAGGCATGGAGGTAAGCTTGTGAAATTCATTTGAGAACACCATAAACAATGTTGCCAACTATTCCTAATTTTGAGGACAATTCCTGCTATTCAGATTTGTCTCTGGAAGCTTTCATGCTTTTTATTCTTTGTAATGACAAATTGCACAATACAGCCTCCCTAATATTGTACTCTTGAGAATCCAATATAGGTGTACACAAGTGCGCAGCTAACGTACACAGGAAAAGATATATTTGGGGATATATCCACTATAAATTACGCTACAATTACATAATATGCCCTTTCTACTCAGCCTATGCTTCCACAGCCCTGTTCTGACTCTTCGAACGCATGGGGATGCAGGTCAACAATACGCTACAACCTGGATACAGATGGATGAGTACACTTTTTTGTACATGTGCACAATATAGAAATGGATATTTTATGCAACAAAAATGGCATAATTCCAACTCTAAATAAGCCCCTTTGTGCGTAGCTTAGTATCTGCTCTCTCTATACTGTATAAGTTGCTTTTAATTAATTGAAGGATAATATTTATGACCAAGTGCTAGAGACATTACATTTGCCCCAATTTCTCTGTCTTGGTTGCAGCATATGTAACCTTTAAAGATGCATTTAACCGCAATAACGTGTTCCTGGAAATGATTTTCAGATGTTGGCAACTATTATAAAATGCTTTTCACAGTAATCAATTCCATACAAAATGCTTGCTAAACTGTTTAGTTATCTGACTAGTAGAACCACCGGCATTCTTGCCAGGCTGTTTGATTAATCTCTCAACTAGTTTCTGGTGTTTTATAAGCATTCTCTGCATTTAGTCTCTTGTTCAGTCCCATCATATTATCACTAGAGGGTGCTGGGGACTGTCACATTGCAGCTTTATGCTCATAAATGAATGGTCTGAAAACACTTTTAGGGAAAGGTAATAATTATGTGGGTGAATTGTGAATAGTGCTTAAATGTTTTAGTGTATTAAAGAAAAGACATTGCACATTAACAGTTATTAATGTTGTAAAACTTATTAATGAGCAATTAACAAATAAGCACTGAAAATGTCATAGTGAAGATGCTAGTAAATGTATTATTTGCCAACAGAACATAAGTGCTGACTATATGTAGGAACATATGTAGCTCCTATACCTGTTGTTGCTGAATTGTTTCTCCAGCATTTATGAATGCTTTATCTTTTCCATTGGCATTTTGTACAAACATAGCCCAGATACCCAAAGAAGGAAATTCTAAGTAATAATTACCCATACACAAATGTTGTTTTTCCTGCGTGTGAAACTTTCATACAACGAGCTATGACTTGTAAGTCTAGTAGTCAGATATTTGGATCTCTGCTCCTTCTCTAACGTTGTTAATACATATAACTTTGAACAACAAAAACACTGTTGACATGAGAAAAAATATATTTTGTTTTAAATAATTAACTTACGATATTTTTTTTACACTAATATCAATATCTGATTTATCCAGTAGTAAGCATAATGTATATAATGTACACATACATGCATATATATCTGCTAACTCTCCATAATGCATGGGAGGGGCTTACCCCTGGACATTTATGTCAATGACAATGCCCCTGGCATTAAAAGAGGTTATGTAAGTAAACTTATTTTTATAGTGGTCATATCATGTATAATGCACACCTAAGGGTTCATTAGCTAACTGCGTTTAGGTGCAAAATTGGCACTGCACCATCATCCAGTCAGCAATTAGCTTTTATCTGTTTAATGCAAGTTAGACAATGAAAGCACATGTCCAATTGGATAATGTAGTTTAGTGCAAATTTAGTGCAAACATTGTCCTGTTTTCAGGTTTTTAACTGGTGATTTGGCCTTTAGTAAAGTTTTAAAACCACCGGAAAAAACGTAGAAATCTGGCAGTTTCATCAAAGCACCCTTTAGTAAATCTAGTCTGCCCATTGTCTTCAGCCTTTACCACGGTAATAAATCTAGACTAAAACCTGACTGCATTTTGTCTTTCATGTTTAATTTTTATTTTGCAGAACACATATTCTCTTATATTTAAATGAATTTCAGTTTGCACTCCCAAAAGCTTTGTGCCCTAGGCTGCAGCCTAGTCAGCCTATTGGATAATCATGCCTTCCACATGGATTTGTGGATCATAATGGCTGCATCTGAAGGCTGCAAAAGTTTACACTGTCTGATCGGAGGAGTTTTGAAAATTGAGGGCGTTCATTACTGAGTACAGATTGGACAAATTATTGAACCTACTTTTACACCCACACACACACACAAACATGAGATTGTTTTTTTTCAGGACAGATTATTTATATGAAATTAAGGGATGGTTCATGCAACAAGGAATTCCCTGCATTGCAGGTGGGCTAACAGCTTCTCTCTAATTGCTAAAGGATTTCACATTTTCATCACACCTGAGGTTGTAGAGATTGGTCCTCTTCTATATTTTCTATCTGGTTCATTTTGCAACTTCCAGATCTTACCTTTTTTTTGTGGAAATGCATATGACTAAGCACACTTTGACCAATGGGATAAAAACTTTGAAATACACAAAGATGATACATATAATAAGCACAGTCCCAATGTCCAGCCGTTCTTATTCATAGTATAAAATGAATATAAAACAAGCAGTAAAAATGTTTTTATATTTTTAAATTAAAAATAAAGAAGCTGTATGTGTCTTCAATTTTTGCACTTTCTAATTGACCCCAGATCTTGAAGGAGAATAAGTTTAATAATAGGATTGTGATGTTTCATACTCTCCTTGTGAAACCTGCATTTTCCGGTCATCATTCTAATAAAAATAAACACCTTCTAAAACACAATAATAAACTCCTGTGATGAAAAAAGTGACACAGTAAAGCCTAAGATATGTAAAAATATACATGGTGGTAGATGAATGTCAAATTAAGTAATTTGGCTCATGTTGCTTTATTAATTATCCATTGTGTTGAACTGCATTGGACATGGGTGAAGGTGTGTGCAGTTTTGGCCCCAGGTAGCAAATGATAAAGCAGGTTAACTAATGAAAGATGGGACCATACTGCACAAACTTGAATCAACATAAAATGTGAAATCTCAGACCATTAGCATAGTAAATCTCAAATGCATGAGCTCTGTTGATGACCCTTTTATGTTGAGGTTGAATGTGATTGAACACTGATACTGCCTGCAAGGTGGATCCGACAGCTATTCAACACTTTTTATTCTGCATTCATTCCATTGTCATGACAACCACACTGAAAATGCAGATTTGGATCAGAAAGGTGATTGATCTTGCAGCAAAATGCGTTTTGGATTCTCTCATCTAATGGAATCAGCTTGGTTATCATTTGTAATAAAATCAATCTCATATGTAGTTATTTTGCAGATACCAAACTAATTATTTTATCGCCAACAGGGTCCAAGAGGATTTGAGGGACCATCTGGACCAGAAGGAGAGAAAGTAAGTTACATTTGTTGGTACATCACTATGTTATATTGCACATCAGCTTCTTGTTCATAAAGTAATTTCCTTCTTTTACCTAGGGACTGAAAGGCGATAAGGGAGATACAGGAGTGAGAGGATTAGCTGGTTCTCCTGGTCGAGATGTGAGTATCCGGCATCTTTTAATTTTTTTTCTTTCCTATCATCTCTATCCATCATGATTATGTTTCATTTTCTCTACATCCTTTTTTATGTGATTTGCATAGTCCATAGCTTAGTGATGCTAAATCTTTTTGGAAGGGGACTTTTGGTTTAGTTAATGTAGCATTTCTGCTAGGTCTGTGTTAGGAAAAAGGTAACATCCAACTGTCCTTCTGCCACTTTACCTACCTTTCATGTTTGTAGAGTGCAAAGAAAGTGGTGGCACTGGGCAGAGTAGGGCAAAGGATGGGCCTAAGAAGGCTGCACCTAAACAATATAGACTTTCTGCTCCATCATGATTTATTAGATGTATTTAATAGAGATGTTCACTGAATAAAATCATTTTTTTTTCTTTTTATCCCTCTACATTATTATTATTAACCTCAATAACACTAATTTCAAGTCATTTGCAGTCAATTTTGACCACCTCACAGGTCACAATATTATTTTTAGACCCTTTCAAACAAAGACTGCAGATTTAGAAGACCAAGCCTGCCGGACCTATTATTTGTATTTCAGCAATGACAATTAGCAATGAAGCAATGGAGCTCTCCTGAATGTCACTGGAGACTTTGAAGAACACTGCTACCCCTCCTCTTTCTTTTCTACCTATGACGCTGCCCAACTGCACTAGAGACTGACAAGAACTGTGCTACCCCTTCTGTATCCCTCTGGGAAATGGCGCTGGATCGTGGACCATGGAGGGTGGTTCTTAAAGAATTCAAAGCTCGCGAGATCTGACGATGTAACAATGACGTTTTGCCTCGTTTTCTATTCCGACGGTGCGCGAAAGTACCGAGCTGGCTCGGCTTGGTACTCGGATCTGCTAAGTTCGGGTGTGTTCAGTTCTCGGAGAACCAAACCTGAGCATCTCTAGTATTGAAGGCCATCTTAACACACAGAAAGATAGCATTTAAGCCCAAGAGCATTGTTATGCAGTGACCATTCAATTACACTGTGTTCGCACGTGCAGGCCTCTAGGGTTGGGCATAGTTTGCATCTTTGCTTTCAATGCCAAAATAGTTTGTCCAGCCATTGGTCCCTGTCACTTGAGCTCTCTGAAAGAGACCCTTGTTTATTTTCCCTTTGTATTGTCTAAGCCTGCTATTCAGTAGAGTTGCCATTGTTAACATTACCTTGCATATAATCCCTGTATCTTCTCCTAAGAACTCTTTTTTTAGTCTGAATTAGATGTGATACTCCTCTCACAACACAATAGTATGGGAGGCATTGCCTATTGGCAATGAATCTTCATAACATTGAAACATTCCTACTGGGATAATGACACTCTAGTTCTCTAGAATGTCTCTATGTGCTGTAGTATTAAGATTTACGTTCACTTTAACTAAGGGGCATAGGTCAAACAATGAAAAACAGCCACAGACCATTATTCCTCCTCTAACAAACTTCACAGTTGGCAGCGCGCATTCAGGCAAGAAACATTTTCCTGGTCAAACCCTGCATGTTTCCACTGCTTGAGTCCAATGGAGGTATATCACACCAGTCAACGTTCAGTATTGTGCATGGTGATCCAAGGCTTGTGTGATCATGAAAACTCAATCCATGAAGCTCCTGACAAACAGTTCTTTCACTTCTAGAGGCAGTTTAGAACTCGGTAGTGAGTTTTGCAACTGAGGACAGCACTTGGTGATCCCATTCAGTGAGCTTACCGCTTCGTGGTTGAGTGTTGTTGCTCCTAGATGATTCCACTTCACTTTAACAGCACTTACAGTTGATTGGGACATCTCTAACAGGGCAGAAATTTGACAAACTGACTTGTTGGAAGGTGTTTTCCTTTAGTTACACGTTGAAAGTCACTGAGTTCTGCAGTGCACCCCATTCTACAGCTAATGTTTGTCTATGGAGATCACATGGTTGTAGGTTTGATTTTATACGTTAGCAATGGGTGTGGCTAAACACAGTAATTGGAAGAGGTGTCCACATGTAGTGTATTTCTAGCATGTACATTCCCCTTGCTATGCACAGTTAAACACATTATAATGTTGAGTTTAACAAATTAAATGTAGGAATAGGAACAAATATTTGTTTTCAATTTTAAATGAATTAGCTGGTTCTGACAGTTTGTGGTTATGTTATTTTTATTAATAAACAATAGGTGCACAGTAAGGATCTGATCTTTAAACCATGGTAGATTTACTCATCTGCCATCTGCATTACCAGTGCTACCAGGTAGTTTAATGGGTGAACAAAGATCGGGCAATCGTTGTGTGTGATGATGTATTCATTATAACATTGAACCAGGCATTATTTAACTGTGTTCTCTTTAATTTAGGGAAGACCAGGTGAAATATGTGTAGTGGGACCAAAGGGACAAAAGGTGAGTGACAGTTTGGTAATGGTCTATACACTACTTAATCTATGCAGCAGCTAATCCAAAACTACGTTGTCACATGCAAGCCCCCTGTGTGAGCATACATAGACCGGCTCGCATCTCACACACATGCTAAAAGTGAAATAAACGTGTTTAAGTTAGTATATAGAGAATACATTTTGTATAGACAACTTTTATATTTTGTGTTGTGAAAAAGATACAGTTGCTTAGTATTAGCTGAAATTTGTCTCTAACTATGGATTTTCATTCCCATATGTTAGGGGGAAACTGGAATAGTAGGCCCAGAGGGTCTTGCAGGAGAACCTGGGCCTCCAGGAAAACCAGGACTCCCTGGGATTGGAATACCAGGCAAACCTGTAAGTTGCAGAATTCTCCTGTATGCTCAGAACATTCTTTTATTCATATCGTATCACTGAATATTTGCTTAATCCCTTAGTGTTGACAGATAGGATTGTAGTTTGTATGCCTTAAGTATAAGTGCCAGTTGCTCAGTGAAGTACCTTCGTTTCAGAGATCCACAGACTTTATATAGAAGAAGTTTATTTAAAGAGACCTTAAATCTGAAACACATGTACTTCCTACATGCCTACTCTTTGGTTCAAGGGGCAAGTACGATTTGCGTCACTAAGGCCTGCCCCCTTTACAAGAAAGAGGAGTGAAATCTGGGAGTAGTCCCCAAAATTCTGGAGTCTCCTGTATGTTCCAGGAGAGTTGGTAAGTATGGGCTGGCTGCAGTGTACTCCAATAGGTTTACTGGACAGGAGATTTGCTGTATATTGAAAAATATCTCCCCAATCACAGCTTTATATCATATACAATATATTCAGTTCTTATGAACTTTTGAAACTTTTACATATATATTTGTGAATGTTATTAGTAGCTCTATTTTATAAACCAATTTGAGTTTTAGGCATTCTTTAAAGTTGTATTGTAAATAATATCTGTTCTAATACAATTAATTTACCATTGCAAAATAAGGTCTATCATTTATATTTTGATTTATTTGATACAATTAGAATTTGCAGCCAGACAATGACGGCAGTCTAGCAGTGTGGACAGACATTTGCTGATCTCATTAACTGTTGCAATATGATCTGGTCTCTTGACCTGAGCACAAGCAACCAGATCCTTCTATTTTGGTCAACCTTGTCCTACTTTAAAGGAATGTGTTACTTTGTCTGCTTCCCGAGTTCACTATTCACTACAGTGCCGTTCTTTTTGTTTCACATATTCTTACCTTTCTTAGAAGAGAGAGAGTGGTTGCATCACATTGGAGGCATGCCACACGCCCAAGGGGCATGCCTAGTGTTTCTAATGTGCTAGGATGTCTCTAAACCCCCAAAGTGTTGCACATTAACTTCAATAATTAAAAAACAGTCCCAAAACGACTTTGACACCCCCTAATCCCAAAATGCCTCCAAATGCCCCTCACTTGCTCCAAAATTCCACAAAAGCCCTCAAAGCCCCACCTGCCATAAAATGCCCCCACATGCCCTCAGAACCCACATTTAGTCCAAACTCCCCTTCAGAGGCCTCCCCACATGCCATTCAGACCTCCCAATATGCCACACAGACCCTCCCACATGCCGCTCAGACCTCCATACATGTTACTCAGACCTCCCAACTTGCCAACCACATGCCACTCAGACATTCCCACATGCCATCCAGACTTCTGCACATGCCACACCATGTGCCCCTCAAACCTCCCCATATGCCCCTCATACCTCCCCACATGCCACTCAGATCAACCCACATGCCATGCAGACCTCACCACATGCCCTCCACATGCCACACAGTCCTCCACACATGACATCCAGGCCTCCCTACATGCCACATACATAACACTCTGACCCCTGACACACACACATGCCACCTAGATATCCACACAGGCAACCCAGTCCTTCCCAAATGCCATTCAAACATCCCCACCAGCTAATCTAGTGACCTTTAGTCAATTAACTTACCTTTAATTCGGAGCCCCCAGCCCATGGAGAAGGTGAGAGCATGTAGTATACAATGCCCTACACTCCCTCCTCCAACTGACTGTTCTGAGTGACTATCATGAATATTTGAGCATTTTTTTCCGATAATCTTGTAATGTGCCCATTTTAACTATGTGTCCTGATTTTTATCTTTTCAGGGTAGTCCTGGTGGTCCACCTGGTCCTCCAGGAGAAAAGGTAAGAAATATTGACCATTGTAAAAAAAAGTATTATTTCTTCACTTACACATGTAATGTAGCCTGTGTAGCATTGTCAAGTATTTCAGTACTTGCCATTTTCTAATCCTCCCCAGGGTCCACCAGGAACTACTGGCAATGATGGGTCTGTAGGAAAACCGGTCAGTATCCCAGGATTGGTCTACTTGTAATGTGTACTTCACCTTAATGGTGAACTTATTTAAGTGGTGCATGCAGAGCATCTGTTGTACGCCATAACAACAAACTGGGTATCAGCTTATTAGTCTGATTACACTAGACTGCAAAAAGACTATTTCTGATTTGTTGCTATTGGTTACCACACATCATTTGTTTTTGCACTGTGATATTAGATAACCTGAAACCAGCACTCTGAGGCTTATGTCCAACTGTCTATTCTAGATTTCGGTGTGATACTTGTACATATGCCCACAACATAAGAGGTATTAATATTACATTTGAAATATCGTCTACCTCTGACACCTTCTGCTTGTACCTAACATGTACATTTGGAAATACAGCACAGTGAGTGAATTAAGGGCTTTGAAAAAAAGTTAGTCAGTTCAAAACCTTCCCCTGATCCATATTTCCATGTTGTCCTCTTTTCAGCTCTCTTATTTTTATATTTACAGATACACTCATTCCCCTACTTCTATATTACTAGCTTACTATCAAATGCTCTCTGTGTACTTTGTGACGCGTATGACTGTGTAGTAAACTGTTTTCATGTTAATTGGTGTCCAGACATCTACCAGTTTTGCGTGTATCCAAATATACAGTATAAATTTGAGAAACTTGTCTCATTTTGCACTTTACACTATCACACCTGAACCCATTGCATATGTTGGGAAATACGGATGATTAAAGTACAATCAAATTGTTGGCAGGACAATGTGCTTTTCTAATGGAAGTATATGAATTGATATTCTGATTTGTACTATATACCTTATAATTTGTGATTTTTCAGGGAAAACCAGGCAACCCTGGACTGAAAGGAGCGAAGGTAAACCAACATTCTCAATGTACACGTATGTTTGTATAAATAACAGTGTGTGTTCCTGAGCAGATTTTACTGTATCAGGCCATTATCATCTGTACTTATGCACTGAATTTTATGTGAGCCACTTACAGTTAATCTATGAGACCTACGACTAGTATTCCCTATTTCTTACAGGGTGATCCATGTGAAGTTTGCCCAACCCTCGATGGAGACGGGACACAAGTTATAAGTATGCCAGGTGCCAAGGGGCAAAAAGGACAAACGGGTCTCCCTGGTATTGGAGAGCCAGGAAAAACTGTGAGTAACTGAGATAGGTTGGATAATTCAGAGGTCATTGTCTAATAGTTTTAGAATTTTATATATTTAATATTAATATTAATAAATAAAACATTTTAAATAAAATGCCTTCCAAAAGCTATTGGAGATCTGTATGGCCTAAATTAATTGATTTTGCACCTAACATAACCATGCTCAACATCACCTCCCATGTGGTTTTGACTGGAGAAATGTTTGCCTGGTACAGACCAACTAGCCAAAAATAAAAAATAAAATAAAATCATACTATGTATATGCTGCCCTTGAAGAGAAATATCCTAGACATGTGGTTCACTAGTACTATATAGTAAATATATCTCTATCATTGACCAATGAAACAACAGCTTTACTAATACCAAACTAAACTGGCTCACCAAGATTATGTGGCATTTCTCCGTCTCTCTTTTCACTCTGTAATATTTTGTATCTCTTTCAGGGAGCAACAGGCGAACCAGGACCAAAAGGTGAACAGGTATACCTGGCGTGGTTTGGAGAGGGAAACAACAGGCAATTCTTTTCTCAAGCAACAGTATTGCCTGAACATTACTTTACATTTCCTGCTATAACTGACATTATGCAAGATATGTGTTGTAATAGGGATTAAGGATATAGGCACTGACAGCACGTTATGGAGCGTTCTCCATTGTACTGTGTGGACCTATTATTTGTACTATGCAATCCAACATTTACAAGGAGCCACCACTGAAAGTAGTGGACATCTAGGACCTCATTTAGAGTCGGACACAAAGTCTGTGTAAGGAGTGTAGCAGTGGGAGTGTGCCGCAGCTTGGTAGGGTATTACGAGTTGCAAGCAAACCCCAGTTGCGTTCCACTCGTAATACCCTATCGAGCTACGAGCAACTAGCTAACGCTTGCACCACCTAATTCCTCCCGCACAGCTTTAGCCCTGTTTTGAGGTGTGTTGCGTCTGCGCCTCACTGCGACTAGGATGCATTTACATGGTCACGCCTTCACAATTCCGCGTTCCTTCCATTCTCTCGTAGTGAGTCGCAAGCTGTCGCAAGTGTTAATTGTATCCAAGATGCAGACGGATTTGGAGCTTTCTGCACATGCGTGGTAGTGTTTTTTGGTTAGATGCGCCTAAATCGGACTTTGCGTCCGACTCCAAATGAGGTCCTGAATGTCCACTAAATTGACCTCGTAATTGTTGACGTTCAGTGGGATTTTATGCTTATGTTTTTTGATGACCAAAGAAATGTTGTATTTGCTGTATAGGAAGTTCAATGAAAATCCGTAATTCTTATTGGAGCACAGTGTACAAACAAATTATTTTTGGCTTGGTATTAATATAGTATACAGCAATTATCTAAATGGATTTCCACCGTAGGATACCTTTAACTTATTGATTTAGTTCAGCTCTCAAGCAGCTTCTAGTAAATATATTGCCAGGGTCTGTTTAATATCTAGGCAGTTTTTTATTTGTGTTTCCCTTGGGTCAGGAACAGCTCAGCTCAATTTCGTGCACAGGATAAAGTTGTATCAACAAAGCGGTTTTGTGTCTTATCCATCTGCAATTAAAATAATCAATTCTGCTTAGATCATATAAAGGAATTTGAGAAAATACAATAGGAACAGGGAAATCTAAAGCAATGTGTTTAGTAAAAGTTTTAGGGTGATGTGACAAACAAACAAACAAACAAAACGTCGTCTGAAGGTGGTATCCCCAGATCTGTATTTCTCAGTCTCCAGAATGCTTGGATTATTTATGTTCAATTATTTTAAATACTGTTATGTACAATTTGTGTACAAGAGGTGGTGATACACTCTTTTTCTCATTGTACTTACAAAGTCTCCCTTTATAAGAAGGCAGCAATGGTAAATAACTGTTATCTTTCTTTTTACATTCTGTTGAATGCAGGGATCATCAGGCAATAATGGCTTGAAGGGTGAAAAGGTAAGAGGGGCAGTATTAAATGGGGCAATGGTAATATCAAGCAGTTTAGATGCAGAGAAACTGCAAAAAAAACATACATGTCAGCATCTTAATTGAAAACTATTTGCTTCACTATTTGATGATTAAAGCTGGAGTCCAGACTAAAGCTGAAGAACATGAAGAATTGAACTAAAATTATATGGTATAAATGGCAAAATTACAGGTTTGGTAAAAATGCATTACATTTATGGTTAGAGGCCAGCGATTTGTGGTCAGTAAATCCTGGCTGAGAACACATTACAGTAGATCTGCAGAGTTAAGGGCCAAATGTAAACTGTTCCAAGCAATACAGTATATATAACCTACATTACTAAGATCTGATACTGTTACTATTTCATGTACGAACAAGAGTAGCACAGCACTCTAGTGTAGTGTTGGCTAACCTGTGACACTCCAGGTGTTGTGAAACTACAAGTCCCAGCATGCTTTGCCAATATATAGCAGCTTATTGCTGAAAGGGTATGCTTGGACTTGTAGTTTCACAACGCCTGGAGTGTCACAGGTTACCCAACACTGCTCTAGTGTATATGAATAGGCTCTAAATCTGTGTCTCCTGAACTGTAAAATAGAGAGACTTGTCATCATTTTAGACAAGGTCCCCGTGCTTCAGTAAGATAGCAATGGACAGCCCAAACAGATAAAAATAAAACGGGGGAGGCGCAAAGCACTAAAAGGGGAGAGACAGAAGTTACACAAAATATAACAATAAATACACATATTCAGCGTCGGACTGGCCCACCGGGATACCGGAAAAATCACCGGTGGGCCATGCTGCCTCACGGCCACACCCCCTTTAAAAAGTGGGCGGATCTGCCCCTGGGGACCCGTTGTCCCCACTAAGGAGCCCACTGTCCTCCCCGCGTCCCCGTTGCTTTAAATGTGATCGCAGCTGCGATCGCATTTGGAAGATGACAGCCTGTCATCTTCCAAATATGATCGCAGCTGCGATCATGTGACACACCCTCCCCCTCCCCCTGTCAGCTGACTGCCTGATGGATGCCTGAGAGGCTGCCGGGAGCATCAAGGAGCAGAGAGGCCGCTACACTCAACAAATGGGTAAGTAGCTTTCAGCCAATTATATATATTTTTGTGCTATCACTGTGTGTCATATATATATATATATATATATATATATATCTCTGTGTGTGTGTGTCATATATATATATATATATATATATCTACTATATAAATGCCTAGTGGTGTGTGTGGGGAAAAAAAAGCCAAGCTGCAGCGCCACCTGCTGGGCAGAGTTATACACTGACCTATATATTTCTTGAAGGAGAAGTGACAGTTGGGAGTGGTTGGTGGTTGCCGGGGGTGACAGTGGCGAGTTTTTAACACCTTAAGTAGCTTGATGAAGGATGTGGCGATGAAGATGAAGGATGAGGTGATGGAGAAAAATGATGAGGTGGTGACATGTGGACAAAACCACGTTAAAAAAGGGCGCTTGCGTCGGGAAGTAACGCTCTTCCCCTGAGGAGGCCTGGGCTAGGCCCAAATGCATGACAACAACCTTTTTAACAACCTAAGTAGCTTGATTTGACTAGAATGCATGAGTATCATGCACGGGTTAACTTGTGTGTATATATATATATATATATATATATATATGTGTGTGTGTCATTTATTTATATATATATATATATATATATATATATATATATATATATATATATATATATAAATTGGGTGGCACTATTGCAGGTATAATATGAATTGGGGGCACTATAGTGTGGCATTTGTGAATTTTTGGTACTACTGTGTGGGATAACATTGGGGGCACTCCTGTTTGGCATAATATTGTTTGGGGGGGCACTAATGTGTGGGGTAACATTGGGGGCACTCCTGTGTGCCATAATATTGTTTGGGGGCACTACTGTGTGGAATAATATTGTTTGGGGTCACTACTGTGTGGAATAATATTGTTTGGGGGCACTACTGTGTGGCATAGGAGGACTGACTATACTAAACTATAGGTTGGCTGCCGTTCTACACTAAACTATAGGGAGGGGGGCTGCCTATGCTAAACTCTAGGGAGGGGGGCTGCCTATGCTAAACTATAGGGAGGGGGGCTGCACAGAGAACACTATAAGGAGGGGGTGATGGGACCTTTAATTTAATGCTGAGGTGTTTTGGGTCTATAATTGAATGTGGGGCTGAGTGTGGGGAGGAGGGCTATCTATTAAATGTGAATTTTTTTTAATGCTGGGAATGGTTGTGGGAAATGGATGAATTAAATGTAAATGCTAATTCATTTATTGCTGGGGCTGTTTGGAGGGAGGGTATCAGGTTTATTTATTAAATGGGAATACTATTAATTTAATGTTGGGTCTGGAGGAAGGCCTAAGTATTAATTGTGGGTCCTATTTATTTAATGCCGAGGCTGGTTGGAATTTTCTAAATGTACCCATTATTTTTTCCAAATAGGACCCTCAACATTCCAGGATACAGACAAGCTGCAACTAAAGAAACCAGCAGCCACAGATGGTAAAAGTGACAAGAAAAGGTAGGACAGTCTGTCAAATATTCTGAGTCTAGTGCAGGCTTGGCTAACCTGTGGCACTCCAGGTGTTGTGAAACTACAAGTCCCAGCATAGCCTTCCAGCAATAAGCTGCTATATATTGGCAAAGCATGCTGGGGCTTGCACTTTCACAACACCTGGAGTGGCACAGGTTTACCAAGTCTGGTCTAGTGGGACAATCCCGATTTTTGGTGACTGTTCTGCCAATCTAAGGGGCAGGTCAACACTGTGTACTCTTTATATACACACTACATTATTTATATACTACACTATGGTGCTAGCTGTCCTTCGTGGGCTGACCACTCCCCCACTAGTGTCTGGTCACGCCTCTATGATGGCTGGCCACACCCCCTCTGGTGGGCCCCTAGCGTTGCAGTCCCCCGGTGGGCCCTTCATGCCCCAGTCCGACACTGCACATATTTATGTATGTATTTAGAGTCCATATTTTCTTCCTTATAATTTATAGGAAAATCCATGAGTTTGGCAAGAGACACTTGAATTGATTTTACATTCTGCAGAATAGTATCCACTATCAAAAAACCATACTTTACTATTTGTGTATATCAGTGTGTATCACTTAATGCAGTGTTTTATTTATTAAATAATGAGTGTTTAAAAACCAGTAAAATAATTTAGAGTTAGGAATCAATACACTGAATGACAATCCATGCTGCTATGTCAGGGGTGGAAATGCAGGTATATTACTGGATGCTTTTGCATGGAACACACAAATACTGGGCAACTTTATTTTAACATTGTGATTTAGATTTGAATTAGGACACGTTCCTCCCTATTCTAAGGGGCATATTCAATTAGCTTTTGGATTCGCGGTAACGCACGTTACCGCGAAAAGTGCGCGTTCTTGCGGGTATTACGGTACCGCATTAACGCGGATTTTCGTTCGCAACCCTATGGGCTGCGAACGAAAATCCACGTTATTGCGGTACCGTGTATTACGTTTCGCGGTTGTTCCGGCGCGTTGCCGCGAATCCAAAAGCTAATTGAATATGCCCCTAAATCTGTAAAAATGAAAAGTCTAAAATGACCATCTGCACAGAAAATATTTTTCGTTTATGGTACACCTTCTGTCTACAAGTTTTGCTTAACAAATAGCCCTGCTTATTGAAGTTCATACTTATACGCTTAGTTTTTGATCCCAAATTCCCAACTGCTTTAATAAGGGATCATGGATTTTTTACTTTAGAACTTTTCTTTCTCTTCCAGGGAGAGGCCTGTACATCTTGCCAACCGTTTCCAGATCCTGCTGGTTTACAGAAACTACCAATTGGTCCCAAGGGTGAACCAGGGAACCCTGGAATTGGTTTAGCTGGCCTCCCGGTTAGTGGATTTCATTTGTGGCATAACTAATGTGATTACATAACTATTGAGCCATTTGCACATTACATAATTTTGTGGCTTCTCAGTGGCGATTACCATCTTGATAATGTAGCTCCTCAAAGGATTGCATTTAAGAGCAGAATGACACTTTCACATTCACCGGGGAATATTTGAGAAAAGGTAAAAGTGGTGTTAGCAACCAATCTGATATTTGCCTTTATTTTATAGGGGACATCCCCTTTTTATGCTAACACATTTTCAGCTCCAGAAGTGCTCATACAGGAAAATAAATGCACAATCACCATAAAAAAGGTCCTTTATTAAAAATAAAAATAATACCCACACACTCAATCTCCACTTTTTTGCTCTCCTATATCCTGGGGGAATTCCTCTTTTCTCTTTCAGATGGCATGCCAATGGCAAAAGATAAATACAACTATTGACACCGCTTACTGCTCCACTCGGAGCTCCATTGTGAATGACAGGCCTCCAGACTTGTCAGAAAGGAATCCAGCAGGGCTGTTTTGTTATGACTGGCAAGTCGCAGTGATTGGTTATTTAAGCCAATCTGACTGGTTAGGAGCTGCTAAACTCCACGTGGTGTTTAGCTGAAATGACAGTTGGGACCTACCAGTCTAGGCCATAAGCACTTTCTTGGGGTGAGGGGGGGGGTCATTTTTTTTTTTTACTTTATTTGTTTAAATGTTTTGATCTTTAAATACTAGCAATGTCCATGCAGATGACCTTCAGCAGCAGCATTTTTATCCATTTTTTTCTTTACATTTTTTTCTCTATGGACACAAATAACACTTACAATTGGTTCAAGTACCGGAATTTTTTAGTCAATTCCGCATGGAAGTAATCCGGAACAGAACCTCCTGTATTCTTCCTCCTCTAGAGGCTTCCTTCAGCAGGCCAAAGAGCATACATTATACAACAAAAACATTTTCATGTATGATATTGAAGTGTGTTTTACTCCCTCAATAACTGTGTGTAATAACCCTAGTGTTAGTGCTGGTTTAAATGTTGTGCTTTAAGCATGGGATAAAAAGCGCCTCTGTGACTCCACCTTTTGTTACTTTGATGTAAAAGATACAGTAGCTTGGCTGTTAGACCCCAACATTGACACCAACATTGATGGATCTTCTATACAACACCGACTGGCTATTATTTTCCAATACTTTATTTATGTCTAATTGATGATTTATAATTACATGCACTGCAAATGTCTGCAATGTCTTGAATTTCTTTGTCCCAGCCTATTTAAAGGAACACTAAACCAGAGACACATTTTAATTCAATATGAGAAAGTCTTATCTTATCTGTCAATATATGTGTATAAATTCCTGAGTTTATACATAATTGTGTTAATTAATTGTCCTGTGTAACCATTAGCCATCATTCATACACTGAACAAGTGAACTGCACAATTCTAGAAATGACACACCATTATTTTTCCACAGTTGGTCATTTTTATCTTATAAATTTGTGACATTTCTAAGTCACATACTTATTTATATGCCACACACCATTTTGGAATTGAACATAAGCACAGATAGAAAGTTTAGCTACTGTAGCCAGTATGGAGCATTTATAAAAAATGGTGCAGTAGAAAAAGGTGGTGTTGCCCATAGCAGCCAATCATAGTCGGTCACTTTCCTAGTGCATTTTAAGACAGTACTGCAAAGATCTGATTGGTTGCTTTGACTAACACCACTCTTTTTTCCACTGCAACAAATATTCCATAAATGTCCCCAAAGATTTATTGTTACAAAATATTTATGACCAACTGAAATATTTTCAGATCCTGTTCAGGTAATAATCCAGGAAACTCCAACTCCTTTTCAGATGCTTATATCTACAAGCTAGGAGAAGGTAGTTTATATGACTTATACACTAATCTTAACGAGTCGTATATCAAATTTTAGCTGTGAAACATTCTTGGGAGACAATATTTAATGAACCAATATCCAAAGGTACATTGAAAATTATTTTGGAACATTTCAGAAAAAGTTACAACTGTCTAGGGATTATCAGCAAGTGTTCAAGATGTTACACAGAACATATATCACATCAGCCAATCTACATCAATTTAATAATTATTATATAATAATTCTGACTGTAATATGATGGTTACTTCTGTCATATCTTGTGGGAACATCTAAAAGTACAAAGTTTATGTGCACTGGAAGCACATATTCAAAATATAATATCTGCTTGGCCACTCAAGGGGGTATATTTACTAAACTGCTGATTTGAAAAAGTGGAGATGTTGCCTATAGCAACCAATCAGATTTTAGTTACCATTTATTTAGTACATTCTACAAAATGACAGCTAGAATCTGATTGGTTGCTATAGGCAACATCTCCACTTTTTCAAACCTGCAGTTTAGTAAATATACCCCAAGGCATTGTCTCAAGCTTGCAATCTGGCTAGTTGCATTTTCTTAAAAATAATTAAACTTGGATATAACACCTTTTAAACAATATTTAGATTTAATGTAATGTAACAATACATTGATTCCTAACAATTTGGGTTCCACAGGTAACAATATTTGTAGGATGATTCAGATGACAAAGATAGATGTATGGAAAGTTTTATTTATCTTGATATAATTGTTTGAACTTGTATCTAAACTTGATTCCTTACCAAAACTTCTGTAAGTTTCTTCACAACATATGTAAGCGCTGTGTCCTATCACATACTCACCTTTTAAAGAAAGTAACAAAATGTAGTTTTTCAGTGTAATATTGCAAAGCTTTAATACTAATAATAAGCTAATTGCAGTGTCTGCTAATTAGCAGCTGTACAAATAGGATCCATGTGTGCTTATATATAGAAATAACTATTCAAGTTTTACAAGATATAAAATGTTCTTACATTTTTAAGTACACGAATCCTGACCTCATTTATTTTTTTAAACAGGGTAAATCTGGTGTACCTGGACTTGCAGGGCCCAAAGGAGAAAAGGTGATGTATAAATAACTAGACTTCTCTTGCCTAGTTTTAAAGTGCAAGTACCTGTCAGCTAGTAATACAGTATCTGTACCCTATGATCTTATTGCAAAGGTTAGGGCCATGAGTTAGACTCCGACTAGGGAGTGTGAAGTTTTTATGTTCTCCCTGTGTATGCATTGGCATCCTCTCGGTGCACCAGTTTTCTCCTATAGTCCAAACAAATTATGGTAGGTTATTGGCGTCTGACAAATTGGACCCTAGTTTGTGTGTGTTATGGAAATGATACTGTAACCTCCGCCTGGGCAGGGACCGATATGAATGATTCAATATTTTCTAGAAAACTCTACATAATATGGTGGCACTATGCAAATAAATGATAATAAATACAGGTGTCTCTTCCAGTGATTGATCACAGATATATCTCAATTGTTGTCTTGCACAAGTATCTCTGTTCACCTTATAAGAGGATCTCTCATGTCTTGATCTTTCACAGGTATCTCTCTCAGCTAGGTCAGCTGATCATGTAAGGTATCTGTCATATAGTTGCTATTTATAGCTATTGCTCACCAACTTATCACTTGATGAGTGGTATATCTACATAATTATTGCATGAGAGATACCTGTGCTTGATCACTAGATAAGAGATACCTGTGCTTGATCACTAGATAAGAGATACCTGTGCTTGATCACTAGATAAGAGATACCTGTGCTTGTGTCACTAGATAAGGGATAACTGTACATGGTTAGATGAGAGATATCTGTGCATGATCACTACTAGACAGATAGTGTGCGTGATTGCAAGTAGAGAGATACCTGTGCATGACCACTAGGTGGGAGATACTTGCACATGATCATTAGATAAGAGATACCTGTGTCTGGTCACTATATGGGAGATACCTTGGCATTGTTACTACATGAGAGATACCTGTGCATGACCACTAGGTGTAAGATACCTATACATAAGAGATACATGTACAGGATCACTAAGTGAGAGATACCTGTGCCATGATCACTAGATGAGGGATACATGTTTATAATAATTAGATGAGAGACAGCTGTGGGAGATACTTCTGCATGGTTACTATATTAACTAAACATGTGCATGATCAATACAGGAATGACACCTATACATAATCACTACATAATGAAAGATACCTGTATGGAACACTAAATGAGAGCTCAAAATAGCAAAAAATCCTCCTCACTGGTATACTTTCATCTTTTTTCAGTATAGAATTGATTTATATTATATACATTATAATGAAATGACTTAGGATAATTGTAAGCACAATACATTGAAAAAGGAAAAGAAAGTATATATATATATATATATATATATATATATATATATACACTATATGGACAAAAGTATTCAGACGCTTGACCATTACACCAACAGGAACTGTAATAAGGTTGTATTCAAATACATATACTTTAATATGGAGTTGGTCCCCCTTTTGCAATGATAACAGCTTCCACTCTTCTTGGAAGGTTTTCCACAAGATGCTGGAGTGTCTCTGTGGGAATTTGTGCCCATTCATTCTTTAAGAGGTCAGGCACTGATGTTGGATGAGAAGGCCTGGCTCGCAATCTCTGTTTGTGTTCATCCCAAAGGTGTTCGATGGGGTTGAGGTCAGGGCTCTGTGTGGGCCAGTCAAGTTCTGCCACACTGAATTCATAAAACCATGTCTTTGTAGTCCTTGTTTTTTGCACTGGGGCACATTCATGTTTGAATACAAAAGGGTCTTCCCCAAACTGTTGCCACAAAGTTGGAAGCATAGCATTGTCCAAAATGACTTGGTATGCTGAAGCATTAACATTGCCCTTCCCTGGAGATAAGGGGCCTAGCCCAAACCCTGAGAAGCAGCCCCATACCATTATCCCTCCTCTACTAAACTTCACAGTTGGCATAATGCGGTCGGGCAGGTAATGTTCTCCTTGCATCCGCCAAACCAGGACTCTCCCATATGACTGCCACACAGAGAAGTGTGATTCGTCACTCCACGGAACACGTTTCCACTGCTCCACAGTACAATGTCGGTGTGCTTACACCACTCCATCCGACTCTTGGCATTGGTCTTGGTGATGTGAGGCTTGCATGTAGCAGCTCTGCCATGGAAACCCATTCCATTAAGCTCCCGCCGCACAGTTTGTGTGCTTACATTAAAGTCAGTGGAAGTTTGGAACTCTTCAGCTCTGGAATTAGCAGAGCATTGGCGACTTTTACGGACCATGCGCCTTAGCAGTCGTTGACCCCTCTTTGTGATTTTATGTGGTCTTCCGCTTCGTGGCTGAGTTGCTGTTGTGCCTAAATGCTTCCATTTTCTAATAATATCACTTACAGTTGACCGTGGAATATCCAGCAAGGATGAAATTTCACAAATGTCTTATTGCAAAGGTGGCATCCTACCACAGTACTACGCTTGAAGTCACTGAGCTCTTCAGATCGACCCATTTTGTATCACAAATGTTTGCAAATGGAGACTGCATGGCTAGGTGCTTGATTTTATACACCTCTGGCAACGGGTCTGATTGAAAAATCTCAATTCAATAATTAACAGATGTGGCCAAATATTGTTTCCAAATAATGTGTGTGTATATATATATATATATATATATATATATATATATATATATCAAATCATATAGAGAGATTTGCTGCTCTTATTTCATTTTCTATTATCCTCCAAGATCCTCAGACACTCATCAAGGGTGATTTTTTTAACCAATCCTTATTCAATGTTGTTATCTATAAATGTATAGATATATATCACATCTTAGACAGAGTAATAGCATTGGGCCATTAACCTATCATTATTTTTCCTTAACAAACTTCACATTAGTTGCCAGTTGCTTCATTAATAATGGGGGAGATGGAGTTCACATTTTGTTTCTTAGAATTGTGTATTTCTTATCAGAAATAGTGAGTTTCCCATAATTTTTTACAAATATCAGTTTATAGCAGAAAAATAGCAGATAGGTTTATTGTATATAAGTGCCAACTTTTGTTGCAGAAAATGTATTTCTGCCATTCACATTTCCTCTATAAACATTTATTTACATACTCATTTATCCCCTAGTAAGCAATTCATATTATCATCCCACTCTGGCATGCAGGTACATATATATGTCCATAATGAGTGGACATTTATGTTTTCATACTTCATCACTCAACTGGCTATACTAATTATCTCGGCTTATTGCTTGTGTGCTTATGAACCTAATACAGCATTGGCTTTGATGCACAAATCACCCTTAGCATTAAGACTGTGCTTGCTGATTCTATTGTTCACCCAAAACATTCAAACCATGACATTGGGTTCTATAACAGAGAGGTTCAGGGCTTCTATCTGCAAGAACTGAATATCCCCCAACTGGGCTGCTGACACTATTATATCTTTTTTAGCAGAATTAATTTTACCTAGTTTTAGTTCTCTTCCTCTAACTATATTAGATGACAATAAAATATACTTTATCTTATTGGACACATATTTTGCTTTGCATTAAATAAACCCAATTGTATCTCTGGATATTGTATTTAAATGGTAAAACCTCCTATCAGAGTCAATTTACATAATTGTCATCCTCTAAATCCAATCAGAAAACATGAAAACATAATTCTACAGTGTGCGTTATTGGTATTCAAGTTAAGCCAAAAAGGAATAGGACATACATATATGATTGACATCTTATTTCACCAATCAGAAAAAAACACTCTTTGTTATTAGAGATGCTCAGGCTCGGTTTTCTGCTCACAAGCTGGCTCATTACTCTTGCGCGTCCTCGGATCTGAATCGAGGCAAAATGTCATTGTCGCGTTGTCGGATCTTGCGGGTTTTGGATTCCATAAGTACCTCCCTCCCTAGGAGATTCAGTGCCATTGCTCACACAGACAGGGCCGGATAAACCAGAGGTCTAACTGGGCTACAGCCCAGGGGCCTCAGGCATCCAGGGGGCCCTTGAAAGTGCTCAGCAGCATTATTGATCGGGGCGGGGGCACCCCTGGCCCGATCAATGCTGCTGAGCACTTTTACTGCAGTCCTTCCCCGGCACTCAGTAATCCCTACTGAGGAGATCTTATAAGTTTCACTCTCATGTGATCTCTTCAGTAAGGAGCTTACAGCGCGCCGGGGAAGGACTACAGTGACAGGAGAAGGAGGTAAGTGCCTGAGGCAGTGAGGGGCGGCTCACGGGGGAATGGAGGTCCTCTTATCCCAGGGGTCTCCATTCCATTAATCCGGTCCTGCACACAGAACCAGGGGTAGCAGTGTTCTTGTCACTCTCCAGTCTACAGTGACATTGCTCAGTGTCATTGCTCACACAGAAACAGGGATAGCAGTGTTCTTGACACTCTCCAGTCTCCAGTGCCATTACTCAGTGCCATTGCTCATACAGAAACAGGAGGGGTAGCAGTGTTTTTGTCACTTGACAAAAATTGACTGGAAATGATTGGAAATTAATGTTATAGTGGCTAATAATAATGTAAGGATAAAAAAAGAGCCAAATTATGTGATTTTAGCAAAAAATAAATAAAAAAAACCTCAGGATCAACACGCGAGTGCGGTTTTGCCAAAACCAAAACACAAAGTTAATCCAGATCCAAAACCAAACCAAAACCAAAACACGGGGGTCAGTGAACATCTCTACTTGTTATAATTACTACAAGTGTCCCGAGTTGATCTATTTCTTAATCGTTATTATTAATTTTTAGGTGCCACGTGCATCAAATGTTTATGCGTTATCTCCTTTAAAAGAACTATTTCATATTGTATACATTGCTGTTAATATTCTTATGTGCTCTCATCATTCATATTACTACGTATTATCAATGCGAGACTCAATCACCCAAAAAGCCAAAATGTACTGCTGTGAGGTTTTCATAAATGATGATTCCTCTTTGCCAGAAAATGTAATATATACATTATATTTACATGAAATAAGGATCATTATAGGACTTTTATAGACACTGGTGGCAAATAACATGCAGCTCTGGTTAATAACCACCATTGATGAGTGTCTGAGGATCTTTTTAGATCAGATAAGAAATCTCTCTACAGGATTTGATACCCACTTAGATATGATTAGATACGATTTTGCTAGTACCAACCTAGGCTAGCAGCACTAGGATTAATGTGTTTGAGGGAAGGGGGGTTGAGGTTAATGTCTATGTATGTTTTTTTATTAATATTAACTATTCTATAATCAATGTTATGTTTGTGTATGTATTTATTTTATATTTATATGAACTATTCTATAATCAATGTTATGGCTGTAATGCCGGCAGGTTAGCTGGCAGGTCCGCCGGCTGCACCTAGCATTGCCCTTGAAAGTCGACATTGTGACTGCCGACATTACTACTGTCGACAATCACAATGTCAACATTTTAAACATGTTGACAGAATTAATCTTTCGACAGTGTGACTGTCGGCAGATTCACCATACCCAACCCGCATTATCTTGTGTAAAGTAAATGCATGTATATTTAGATTGATATGCATAAGATGCCTATCTATGTTTTATACACACACACAAACAGCATTGCACTTTTTAATATTTTGCTTTTATTTTGGTTCCAAATGTGAACTAATATTGATAAAGATTTGCCGTTTTAATGTGTCTAATTAGTTGGTTGGATTCCCCTTATTTCTTCCTCATGTTCTTAGTGAGTAATATCCTACCTGACAATCCCAGCCTTATCACTGTTCTATAACATTCTAGGCCAGGTTTAACATTTGTTTCTATTTGCAATAACCTATACTGAATTAATGCCTAGAAATTGATTACACCGATAAATGACTCAAATTAGCATATGTAGTGGTTTATGTTCTACCATGTCACACCTACTGAGATTGTGCAGGTATCTCAGACACAGTGATCAGTCATTAATTCTATACTTCTGTCATGTTGTTTTTAGGGAGATAGCGGTGAAGTCGGACCAGCTGGGATACCAGTAAGTACAATATTGCAATCAATGTGGGTTTACCTTTTAATACTGTCACCTTGCCCAATAGCATCACAGCCAAATTAGGAGGGATATAATTGCTGAGCCTTGGGAGGGATGTTATAGTGTATTTGCACTTTTGGTCCATTGCAATAAAGTGCCTCAAAATGCACAACTGGAATTCTAGTCATAAAAGCTCATATTAAAGACACTGTGTCAGTGGGATAGGCAGCATCAACAACTATCAGAGTTTTAAGCAAACAAACCGCAGCAGCTTGATTATTCCACAGGGCTTAACAGGAGACCTGGGGAGCAAAGGATCTACTGGATCCAAAGGAGAAAAGGTCAGATATCGTTAATTTTACTATTTTGTTCTGTCTTTTGTGGAATGTTTCTCCTGACAAATGAAGGTGCAGCCTCCTATACATCAATCTATTTTCTATTGCAGGGGGAACCTTGCACTACGTGTCCATCTCTGCCAGCGGAACAAATTATGCCTCAGACAGTCATTGCTGTGCCAGGGGAACCAGGACAGAAAGGTGAACCAGGGGAACCTGGATTTGGACAGCCAGGGAAAAATGTGAGTACCATGGACAGAGCAAATTACAACACTAAAGGAAATGAATGAGAGGTAGCAGTAGATGATGGTTGCAGCGAGGAAGAAAATAGGAAAGGGGTTATAATAAAGGATTATGGGAACATAGAGCCATCTTCCATATTGTATGAGTGTGATATAACAATACTGAGAAAGATACATCACTCACCTACTCTAGATCGTCAACTAAACTTGTTTGTTTCATCACATAGTTTTATATACCTTTATTTCCGCGTATTCCTTGCTGGGAATGATGTCATGTAGATGATAAAAGTTCATTAATTGCTTCTTCTCTGCTTAATTGTCTCTTCTAAAGAATAAATATTTGTTTTGTCTCTAGGGTAAACCAGGCGACAATGGAATGAAAGGACAGAAAGTAAGTGGTTGAAGACCCCAAGGAAGATGCATATTCCCACTACAGGAAACTTTTCTTGTTTCTTCAGGCTCTATTTTTCTAGGTTGTTGTAACTCACACTCTTGTAACCCCACACTGTTTACTTGTGATACAGGGTGAGTCTGGCAAACAAGGGGATCATGGCGTGCCAGGGCTCGCAGGTGAACCAGGTCTGTCTGGTGAACAAGGAATCCAAGGGCCCATTGGATTCAAAGGGGAGAAGGTGAGAGTATGATGTAAAGGTGATCTCTGTTATGTTACACTCAGTCTCATGTTAGTATAGATACAGTAGCCGTTCAGATCATATGAAAGATGTGAAGAAGTCAAGACAAAAACCAGATGCATTTGAAGTCTCAGAAATCATATTTCTTTAGTACACTTCCCATCATGCTGTGACTTCAAGTAACATTTTGCTCAAATTCAATTTCCTTTATAGCAAACAATGAATTATGTGTGAAAAAATGTTTAGGTCTTTCTGTGCATAAGTACATATGTTTGTAACAATTTACAAACTACACAACCTACACTAGCTGGTTAAAGACACGTTAACTATTGTTTCCATTAAACCATTATTTCTCCAGTGTTGTTCACCAGCTACCTAAACATAATCTAACAAAAATATGGTGTTATTTCTTAAACTTTGGCAGGAAAGTCAATAGTAAATATATTTAGATGTCAGTGATATGATATGGGAAATAAAGAAAAATATGACTTTGTGTAGGCCGATTATATTAGTTGTAAGGAGGGATAAAAACATATTATTTCCTGTTGCTGAGGAACATCAGGAGGTAAATGTATGAAGCTGAGAGTTTTCCGGCTGGTTTGAAAAACCAATCAGATACTAGCTATCATTTATTTAGTACATTCTACAAAATGAGAGCTATAATCTGATTGGTTGCTATAGGCAACATCTCCACTTTTCAAATCCACAGGAAAACTCTCAGCTAGACACATTTACCCCCAGAACTGCAAATATGCTTCTTCATTACCTCTCAGATTCTTCTATGGCTGTCTAAACACATAATACAGCAATAGTGTGGACACTCAACATTACATTCCCACTACATAATGATGGTCAATGGATTCAATTCACAGTTTGCATCTTTACCTTCTGCTTCACCAGGTACCCAACGATGTTGGGTTATCATTTTTTAATGCTAGTGAAAATACAGTCTACTAAAATGTTGGTAATGGGTTTGTTATTACAGCGTTTGAAGCACACTGTAGGCTTCCACAATGTGTTTACCCATTGTAAATGTATGGGGATAAACAAGATGTGTTCCAAAAAATGGAATGTAAACGTAATGCTACCACAATGCTGGCAGACGCCAATGATGGGTAAATAGGTACATGTATTTTAAAATGTTAATAAACACCAGTTGGTATGTGGCCTTGTAAAATGATCTGTTTTGCCAAATGTATGCTATTTAAAAGTTTATACAGTTAAATTGCTATGAAAAAGGCTAAAATATTTTGGCAGTGGTCTCTACCCACCAATATTTATCTTGTTTACAGGGAGATGCCTGTGACTCCTGTCCAGTATCTCTGGATGGACTCGCAGATGTTATTGGTATACCAGGAAAACCAGGAGCTAAAGGAGACCAGGGACTTCCCGGAGTGGGACAGACAGGAAGGCCGGTGAGCCACACTTTAATATTTAATATTTCTGTTATCTCACTAAATCTTCTCCCTAATCATTCTGTCTGTTTGTAGGGCCAACCTGGTCTACCTGGCGTACATGGGCCACCAGGAATTAAGGGTGAGCAGGTAAGTGAGTGCACCAAGCAACATCCAATACATTCTATTAAGTCTATGCCAATAGTGACAATGAACCAATAAGTATACGATTCACTATTTTCCTCTGTATTTGTACTTCAAATTATGATTGTTTTTTATTCCCTTTTGCCTATTTTCAAATCTTTGCAAATTCACATTATAAAATGCAATATTTATCCACGTTTGTGTTAGAGATGAGCGGGCTCGGATTGAGCTAATCCGAGCCCACCCGAACAGTGCGGATTCGACGGGATCCGAGCACTGTTCGGGTATTTCCGGGGGAAAAAAAAACGAAAGAGAGGCTATGACGTCCAAGTCTCGCGTCGGATCTCGCGAGACTCGGATGTCATAAGTTCCCCGCTTGCGCCCGCCATTTTCATTAGGGGTCAGATCAGGGAAGGTTGTAGTAGTGGTGCTCCTGCTCCTCTGTCCTGTCACTCTGTCCTGCTAATCCAGTGGTTACTTTGTGGTGTGCTCTGTCCTGCTTATCAGTCTAGTGGTGCTCCTGCTCCTGTGTCCTGTCACTCTGTCCTGCTAATCCAGTGGTTACTTTGCGGTGTGCTCTGTCCTGCTTATCAGTCCAGTGGTGCTTTGTCCAGTGCTCTGTCCTGCTGAGTCCAGTGGTGCTGTGTCCTCTGCTCTGTTCTGCTAAGGCCATTGTTATTTAAAAATTATTAAAAAGTTCTAAAAAAAAATTAAGAAATTATAAAAAAATTTATACAAAAATAATTTAAAAAAATTATAAAAAAAGTATACAAAAATAATTAAAATATATAAAAAAATTATAAAAAATGTCTATAAAAATTTCTACTGCAATATATAAATACGTTCACTGTTCCTGCAGTCAAGAAATATTAGTACTGCAATATATAAATACGTTCACTGTTCCTGCAGTCAAGAAATATTAGTACTGCAATATATAAATACGTTCACTGTTCCTGCAGTCAAGAAATATTAGTACTGCAATATATAAATACGTTCACTGTTCCTGCAGTCAAGAAATATTAGTACTGCAATATTTTACTACGTTCACTGTTCCTGCAGTCAAGAAATATTAGTACTGCAATATATAAATACGTTCACTGTTCCTGCAGTCAAGAAATATTAGTACTGCAATATATAAATACGTTCACTGTTCCTGCAGTCATGAAATTTTAGTACTGCAATATATAAATACGTTCACTGTTACTGCAGTCAAGAAATATTAGTACTGCAATATTTTACTACGTGCACTGTTCCTGCAGTCAAGAAATATTAGTACTGCAATATATAAAAATGCGTTCACTGTTCCTGCAGTCAAGAAATATTAGTACTGCAATATTTTACTACGTTCACTGTTCATGCAGTCAAGAAATATTACTACTGCAATATATAAAAATGCGTTCACTGTTCCTGCATTCCAGAAATATTAGCACTGCAATACATAAATACATTCACTGTTCCTGCAGTCCAGAAATATTAGTACTGCAATATTTTACTACGTTCACTGTTCCTGCAGTCCAGAAATATTAGTACCAGAGATTAAACTATAATGGAGTACAAAAATTTGGAGGCTAAAGTAGGGAAAGATCAAGAACCACTTCCTCCTAATGCTAAAGCTGCTGCTACTAGTCATGACATAGACGATGAAATGCCATCAACGTTGTCTGACAAGGGGCGATGCCCAATCTCCTAGTAGAGGGCATGTAAAATCCAAAAAGCCAAAGTTCACTAAAATTAGCAAAAAAAGAAAATTTAAATCATCTGAGGAGAAACGTAAACTTGCCAATATGCCATTTACGACACGGAGTGGCAAGGAACGGCTTAGGCCCTGGCCTGTGTTCATGACTAGTGGTTCAGCTTCACCCAAGGATCTAAGCCCTCCTCCTCCTCCCCCCCTCTAAAAAATTTAAGAGAGTTAAGCTGTCATCAACAACACAGTAAACAACTCTGCCTTCTAAAGAGATGGCATCACAAATCCCCAAGGCGAGTCCAAGGGTGTTGGTGGTTGCGAAGCCTGACCTTCCCATCACTGTACGGGAAGAGGTGGCTCCTTCCACCATTTGCAGCACGCCCTCTGCATATGCTGGAAGGATTACCCACAGTCCAGTTACAGATTTGGATAATGAAGGTGTGAATGTTGTACACCGGGAGGAGGATATTGATGTAGCTGGCGCTGAGGAGGAACTTGACGAGGAGGATGCTGATGTGGTTATCTTAAATGAGGCACCAGGGGGGGAAACAGTTGTTGTCCATGGGATGAAAAAGCCCATCGTCATGCCTGGCCAGAAGACCAAGAAATCCACCTCTTCGGTCTGGAATTATTTCTATCCCAATCCTGACAACAAATGTATGGCCATATGTACTTTATGTAAAGCTCAAATAAGCATGGGTAAGGATCTTGGCCACCTAGGGACATCCTCCCTTATACGTCACCTGAAGAACCTTCATAATTCATTGTTTAGTTCAGGACCTGTGGCTAGGACCGTCAGCAGTCCAGGGACACCTAAATCCCTTGGTCCTGTTGTATCCACACCAGCAACACCCTCCTCGCCAATTTCCTCCACGATCTCGATCAGAGATAGTCCTGCAGTCCAGAAATATTAGTACCAGAGATTAAACTACGTTCACTGTTCCTGCAGTCCAGAAATATTAGTACCAGAGATTAAACTACGTTCACTGTTCCTGCAGTCCAGAAATATTAGTACCAGAGATTAAACTACGTTCACTGTTCCTGCAGTCCAGAAATATTAGTACCAGATATTAAACTACGTTCACTGTTCCTGCAGTCCAGAAATATTAGTACCAGATATTAAACTACGTTAACTGTTCCTGATTGGTTTGTTAAAGTGCGAATGTCCTATTTCAACAACATCAGGGTGGGTGGGAGGGCCCAAGGACAATTCCATCTTGCACCTCTAGCAAACTCTTGCAAACTGCCATCCTGTCTGCCACTGCAGTGCCACTCCTAGATGGAGCTTAGACATCCAGCTACCTCGGTGCAACCTTTTGAACTAAAAACAATATTGTGAGGTGTGTGGTGTTCAGAATAGACTAGAAATTAGTGGAAATGAATGTTATTGAGGTTAATAATAGTGTAGGAGTGAAAAAAACCCAAAAATATGGATTTTAGCACTTTTTATGCTTTTTTAAAAAAAAATCAGAACCCAAAACCCAAAATCAGAACCAAAACCTTTCGTGGGGTGTTTTGGCAAAACAAATCAGAACCCAAAACCTCAAGCTAATCAGAACCCAAAACCCAAAACCCCAAAAGTGGCCGGTGCACACCCCTAGTTTGTGTTTATTCAGATGATACTAGACTTTGCCAATCCGGCCACTTTCAACTTTATACCTTATTAGCTTGGGTGAAAGATATGCATTTAACACCGTGTTTATAATGTGATGACACTATTTGGCTAAAGATACATGGATTTATATTAATATGAATGGTTTTTATATATTTTGTTTTCATGGCCCTTTTACTTAAACTTAAGCAGCAAAAAATGCCCAATATATTAGCATATTTTGTTAGGTTTCTAGATTTTACAAATGCACTGAAATTTGATTTAAAAATACTCTAGTGTGTTAAGATCTTATATCATCCCTGTTTGAACAAATCACATTTTTTCAGTGTTTTAATTGTTTTTTTATTAATCTTTCCATGCATATGGTATATACATAAAATATAATAACAATAATAATAATAATAGTGGACTTTGTATATAATTTGTTGTATTATATATTTCCCCTTCAGGGGGAGCCAGGACTTTCAAGAGAAGGAAAGAGAGGACCACAGGCAAGTACCTAGATAATTATTGCTTGAAGCAATTTGTCAACAAAATACTTTTTAGTCTTGAATCAGGAAAATTAGATGGCCAGTGCATATCATACTAGTCAGTGGCAAACACTGACACAACTGTATGCAGCAATACATTTTAAGGCACAGCCAACACTATACTGATTAATACATTTTTGTTCATTTAGGGGGAGACAGGAGAACGTGGCCCAACCGGGAAAACAGTGAGTATTATCTCTAGCACATAGAACCTCTGTCTAGTCTGCACCTTGTAAGTCTAGTGTCTAATACAGTGGTGAAAGTGGGGGTGTATAGGGTGGTATGCCATACCGTCACTTCTCCTACTGTCTTCATTGTAAAACTGTAAAAATATATTCACTTACAGTCCCGTTACATTTTTCATACTGCCACTTCTAAATTTTTACTTCAACCATTGGTCTCATACAGAAATTAAGCTATATGATAATGAACTAATGTGTTATTATAGGGACCACCAGGACCTCTAGGACCGCCTGGATATATGGGACCCAAAGGTGAAAAGGTGAGTACACCGTGTAAAGGATGAATGGGTATAAAAATTGGTGCATGTAATGTATGGTATTAACATATCACAATTCTAAAACGAGACAGTCCCTTAACGCATCCCTAATCAAGTTGTAACTGACAGTGACAATGGAGGATAATTCATAAGGAAATCAATATTTATATTTTGACCATTTTTCCAGTGGAAAAGTAACTTGGAGATCAAACTGTTGATTACAGTGTAATAGTGCAGTGGTTCTGAAACAGTACATGATGACTGATTTAAGAAATGTCTTTTCAGAGGTTTGGGACATAGTTTAGATTAGCAGGGTCACATGTGGAAAAAGTTATAGGTAGAAATATATCTGTTTCATTAGTTGTGAAAAGTGCAAACCTAATATTGATGTTGAAAAAAGAGGCCTACAGGAATGAGCATTCTGTTCCAAATCTAGGACTGATTTAAATTATGGTGAAATGCACAAATCTGATGACAATGATTGATTCCTAGGGTATCTATGGACAAAAAGGAGCAACAGGGGACCCTGGGATTCCTGGTATGGGTGCCACTGGACCTCCGGTGAGTACAGTGAATCCTATTAATGAAAAAAGCACACTTGATTGGTTTATCATGCACCTGATTATAATCCTACAAAATCCCTAAATTTGTGCAAGTGTACCTAGAAGAATTGATGCTGTTTTGAAGGCAAAAGGTGGTCACTCGAAATATTGATTTGATTTAGATTTCTCTTCTGTTCATTCACTTTGCATTTTGTTAATTGCTAAAAATAAACTATTAACACTTCTATTTTTGAAAGCATTCTTACTTTGCAGCATTTTTTCCACACCTGCCTAAAACTTTTGCACAGCATTGTATATATACATTGTAGAACTGTAGAAGATTTAAAAGTTCAGCACAGATAATATATTCACAGATCCATTCTTTTGAGCTCTGACCTCTATTGCCCTGTTTAGATAAAAGATGTTTCACACTAACAGGTATACAGGCATACTTTCCAAAGCGACACAGGAGAAGGGAAACAGTAACCACATTGATACATGCACAGTTCTTTTAATCTCCATGTTTGGTGACAAGATGATACAGTAAATAAACCGGTGTCACAATGTATATTTTAGGAACGCATTTCTCCATAGCTTGTATGGCTTCTTCAAAAGTAAAAAAAAAGATCACAGGAAGAAGGTATTTAAATAGTTAGCAACCAATCAGATCAAAGCAGCAATTAAAAATGGTAAACATTAACTCTGTATGCATATGCTGAATAATATCTTTTCAATTTGATAAAGGTGTAAACAGAATATATATATATATATATATATATATATATATATATATATATATATATATATATATATATATATATATATATATAAAAGATAATAAGTAAATAACTTCTTCCACATAAGGTTGCAAGTAAACCATCAGGGGAAAAAAAAGAGCACGCATAGTATACTCCTTAAAGGAAGCACGTACCCTTACTATGAACTTCACTCTAGAAGAAAATTATATGCCTACATTAATATTCAACCAATGTACATAAATGTTTCAAGAAAGGACGAATACATATAAAAAGGAATTGCATATGTGCAAGATAAAGTCCTATCAGAGCGTATTCACAGTAAAATATTTTATATAAAAAATTAACAACTTTTAATACTATCAATCATTAATAAAAATATTTTGTTTAGCCATGTTTTAAATGTAAATACATAAATCAGTTCTTAATGCATACATACAATGAGTTTTTATAGTCTATATTACTTGCATACAAATGTTCTGTGTTAGCTAGTGCTAGGCATATGTGTAGTTTTTAAAACAAGACTATGCCGAATTTGTCATTACTATCATTCGGCACTTGCACCCGCCCTAAAGCTGGTGCAAATGAAATGCCTGAAACATCTGAAACGTACTAAAGAGAAATCCAGGACATGAATCGGACACATCTGCATTGGCACGCCCTTAAAGTACATTGTCCACGGTCATCTGCCTCTTCCCTCCCCCATTCCGCCCTTCAAGTTGTAGACAGCTGTAAGTCCATTTGTGTTCAGATGTGATTTCCATGCAGTTGCATTCATTGGCCCATGGTTTATTTCTGAGCATGAGCAGAGCTGTTTCACGCAAGATATGACACACAAACGGAATTATGTCCGAAGATGAATCAAGACCACAGTGTCTTAGCTCTATTGTGCTTTTCAAGTCAACTCATATGGCTCTCTTTCTGCTTTTCAGTTCTATATAAGCTCACTTTATATAGCTCCACCATAGGCTTATTCTGAAGAACATCCTCATTTTCTATACTATTATATCCTGTCATTATATCTTCTTATCATACTCTTTCACAAGTAGACTGAACATCCTAGTTCTCCTTCTATATCTCACATTGGTGGAGATGAGATAAGTTACAGTGGAATCTCATGCTAGCACTAATCAAATTTTGGGTTGCAATAGGCTGTTTTCATTGCTGGAACTATGTGAAGTTTGAGCAATGCGATTTTTAAACTCTGCTGTCAATTCACAATTATGTTGAAAGGCCATTACACCTTTAGTACATAAATTTTGCTGAATTTTTAGAGCTGGAACCACAATGGTGTTACTTAATTTTGCTTTATGGTGATTATGGTGTGTTTGGGATATAGTAAGGGAAAGTCCAGATGGAAATAAAGAGGGAATTTTGTGTTTAAACACTTAAAGCTACATACTGCCAAAAGAACACTTTCAATTTACCCTAACGCAAAATATTAAGCCCAAATGCAAATATTCAGGGGAAGAGTTTTGAAAATTCAGCTGTCCACAAGAGGTATCCTGCCATTAATCTGAATCTCATTACTCCAGTCTTAATCCACACCTATTTTAGATCAGAACGCCAAATATATTCTACACCATTTAGTACTTTTTTAATTGCTTGTGTTGAAAAAGAATCAACAAATGTTATCTCATATGCTAATAATAAAAATATTTCCAACAGGGTCGCGATGGAACACCAGGGAAACCAGGATACATGGGAAGTGATGGTAGACCAGTAAGTAACAGACTCAGATATATTACAGCCAGTCTTCCCTCTGCAGTCACTCATCCATGTCTACTTAATCACAATCTCTGTCCTTCAATCTCAGCAACCTTCATTCTTCTGTTTCTACCCAGATCATTCACTTGCTATAATGCTGGGTTTGGGGATATGTCAAGAAAGGTGTGTCAAAGACATAAGAGGTTTCCTTCCATGCTTGTTATCACCCACCTGCTGCAGTCTTTCTGTTGGACAGCACAGTACAGCATGCTAAAATTAAAACACAGAAACAGAGAAAGGGATTTTTTTCATCACGTGACTATGTAACTATGTAAAAAGTAATGATATAGGGACTCATTAAGGAGAGCAAAGCATAAAAAAAGAGTAACTTTTGCCCCTTGGCAAAACCATGTTGCATTGGAAGGGGAGGTAAATTTAAAATGTGGGAACAGATTTATAGTTGGGATAGAGCATGTCCTAGATCAACTTTAAATTTCAGTGTAAAAATAAAGCTATCAAGTATTTGTGTGTTAGATGAAATACAGCCATTATTTTCCTTACGTGCAAAATAATAAACTAATTTACACCCCTTAAATTGTAACATGGTTTGTCCAAGAGAAAATGTACTTCTTTTTTTCCCCTTTACTTGCCCTAATGATTCAGGCTCATAGTATTTACAATGGAAAGACTATCTACCAGTTTTTAAGGGGTGATGCTGAAAATAGATGGATTTGTGTGTGAAAAGGCAAATATACTCTGTGACATCCTCCTTATGCACTCAATGTACTCCATTCTCTTCTACTCATTATTGCTCATTGCCACATGTACTCTCTGTACTCATAATTCATTTCCTCTGTCTGTACAGGGTGACAAGGGAGACAGAGGAGAAAAAGTAAGTGCATTGTGTCATACTATAATATCATACAGATGCTAAGGGTCCAAACAACACACAAAAACAGCGCTGGCAGCTAGCACACACGAAACCCGCTAATCAATCGGTGAGGTGAAATAAAAACAATTTAATAATAAAAACATAACAATATTAAGAGCAATCACTGGCCTTTGAGTAAATTGAAAAACTGCAGTATATCAGAAACAAATGGTCACTAGTACTACAAAAAGAGTCGGGAACAGTGATCGATGAAATAGAATGATGACCATGAGTCACCCTGTCTATGTGACTAAAAAATATTATTCCAATGTCTCAAATTACCACAATCCGAAGGGAGTAGAGAGTAGAGATAACGGTGTGGCCACACCAGATGTAATAAACAGTTGAAATCCCTAGGTGGAATACAGATATTCACTCCGATGAGGTGATTTCTCAAATGCAGGTAAATAAATATATAATTACCGTTAGTCCACGATGGGCTCAGCTAGAAGGATGTAGATTCCGCTCCCCGTGCGCTAGGTTTTTGTGCTGGTAGAATCTAAGGGTCATTTATGAATGACATTCCTGCTGATTACAGATAAGGTGTATGACATACTTGCCTACTCTCTCGGAATTCCCGGGAGGCTCCCGAATTTTGGGTAGTCTTCCCGGACTCCCGGTAGAGTAGGAAAACCTCCCGGATTTGCCAAAATTCACGTAATTGAAGGACGGGGACAGGGCTTGTCGTCAATTTCGGCATTTTATAGTGGGGGCAGGGCTATGGTGATGCGCCGACGTCACCACGCCCCCTCTCCTACCCAGGCTGTCACATGACTTCTGGGACAAGTTTTGAAAGTTGGCATGTATGGTGTAAGAGTGCACCTTATTTTGCACCAACTACTTTTGATTTGTGGGACATAGATGAAATAAAGGAATGGTAAAGAGGGTACATTAACAGGGGTGTTCCCTGCTTGCCAAAGAGTGTACAGTCTTTTTTCCCTGCAAACAGACTTTAATTTGCTCCCATGTTTGAGGTGTCAGAAATTGGGTCTCATTTTGTTTTTATTGGAAGTATTTTGCACATTCCAGTTACACTACTGCAGGTGCATTTCTAAGCACTTCAACCAAAGTAATGATAAACTTCAATACGCATACTAAAGACAATCCTGACATCAGTACTGGGCTCTGTCCTTTCTAATCTCTTTTTAATGACCTTGTAGATGGCCGAGAAAGTTATGAGGGTTTTTAACAAAGAGCAGGATAGTAACTTACTAAAAAATGATTGTACAAAATGGTAAACTGAGTCAAGATATGGCAGATAGGCCTTGGTAATAACTATGTTAATTACACATTAAATGGAATACAATTGAGGAAAACCTGAAATGGAAGATAACTTGGTAATACTAGCTGTAAGAAAGCAGAATAACAGCACACAGTGCCAGGCAAAAGATAAATGAGATGGACAAAGATAGAGATGGACATGTGATGCAGACTTTATACCCTAGTTAGGACAAGCCATATAAAAGATTGCTGTGGTGTGGGGCCATTGGAGGGCATATGTTTAAAGAATTATGTAAATGAAAATTCTCTACTTGTTTATTTTAAGCTGCATAAAGGTATATTTTTCATTATGTAAACACATGTATAATATAATATAAATCAATTTCAGTTATTGAGTTTCATAGATTTTATGGGGCAGATTCAATTCAGCACGAAGTGACGCAATGTGTCTCCACATCGTGTTGGAGTTTTTCACAGAAATTTCCTTGTGCTCCATAGCGGAGAAGAATGCTCCTGCGCGCTCCTCGCGCAGAACGATGAATGGAGATTTCTTAACTAAATAGCGGGCAAGATGCGCATCTCAACATTGAGGCGATGTTCAGCAGCACCTTGCACAGAATTGAATCTGCCCCTATGAATCATATATATTTATTTACTATATATCTACTTCAGCCACACTCTTTATGTGCATTTTTAACAGCGACAGTTGTTGTAGTTTCTGTATTATCATTGCAATTAGATTATTTGTGTTGATGAATAACACTGTCTAGAGATCTCTCACACCACAAGACTAAAGCAATGTTTCCATAATACTTACATAAACACATGCTATGTCTCTTAATTTAAGCCAAGTAGTAGGTTTTCATGGTGGGGTGTTTATCTCATTTTAGGGAGAGGGCGGCGTTTGTTCTTGTCCTCCTGGACCATGGATGGTAAGTATCTCCATCCACTACTGACACGTGACATTATCCACTTGCTGCCTAACGGAACCTGTTTTTGTTCATCAGGACACAACAACGAATAATGAATTCTGGCGATATGGAATTCAGGTCTGTTTTAGGTTGCTCTTTTTTAACTTCTGTTGTAATTAACACCAGCTTCCCCTCATTTGTTTCTCTTAACTTCTATCTAAGTGTTTGTCTTTATTCCTTTACTCCTTCCATCATTATCTCAGGATGGAAAATGAATAGCTGGCACAAGATCCACATGCTGGTATGGTACAATGACATACAGTCTGACTTGTACAATTGGATTGCCACAAAACAGTTCATGTACTTATTACATAATATATAAAATTGGACCCAGTTAATACCATAAAAGTAATGTTGTCAGATTACTGTCAAAAAAAGGAAAAACCTGCTCATACTAGCCACTAATGATCATATAGTTAGATACATCCAAAATATTTTCTTACTAGTATGCGTCATAAATCTATCTAAAGATTTTTTTTCTATGCCTGCCAGACCTCCTGTTTGTTAGTCTCCTGAAGACATTGCACTCAGCAGGATCATCATCTATTTATATAGCGCTGTACAGAGAACTCACTCCCATCAGTCCCTGCCCCATTGGAGTTTACAGTCTAAATTCCCTAAATAGGGAAGATTAGATTAGATAGTGAGATTAGGGTCAATTTTGATAGCAGCCAATTATTGTATATTGACAGCCCAGTGTAAAATAATTTAACTCTGTGGATATTTTTAGGAAGTGGATGTGAGCTATTTTACATACAAACATCAGATGGCACCAAGATCATACAAATAATAAATGCAAAAACATTATAGTAAACATCACTATAAAAAAACAATGTAGCCCCTAGTATATAGTAAATTGCAGTGACAAGCTGAGATCACTATATCGTCTTAATATATTGTAACATTTGTTAAATACTGTAGTATGTTCAAAAGCAGCAGCTATTTAATCAGGATGCAACACAGTGCTCATTTGATGACCAATATACAATTTAGGGGCCTGATTCATTAAGGATCTTAACTTGAGAAACTTCTTATTTCAGTCTCCTGGACAAAACCATGTTACAATGCAAGGGGTGCAAATTAGTATTCTGTTTTGCACATAAGTTAAATACTGACTTTTTTCATGTAGAACAAATACTTGATAGCTTATTTGTACACTGAAATTTAAAGTTGATATTTTTGTGCTACATGAAAAAACAGTCAGTATTTAACTTATGTGCAAAACAGAAAGCTAATTTGCACCCCTTGCATTGTAACATGGTTTTGTCCAGGAGACTGAAATAAGAAGTTTCTCAAGTTAAGATCCTTAATGAATCAGGCCCTAGATCTTCATTTGACCAATGACAAAACAGAACCCAAATACAATACAGAGAAACTGTAAAGATACCCATGTACTGCTGCCTCTTACTGCCAGCATCCTGATACATAGCTGTCTGAGAACTAGCACAGTCATTTAGTCTGCCTGTCCCCTGCGGAACCCAACAGACAATTGTTTACAGCAAAGAAAATGATGATTATCTGCTTGGTTATAATTACAACAGTTATATTATAAATATAAATACAGGAGACCATAAATGGACAAGTTTGTAACCACTGTGACTTATAGCTTTTTCATTGTTGTGACACAACTGACAAGTGACTGATTTTTCATGACACTCCAGTGTTAAAATATTGTGCTAAATAACGCTACAATCATGAACAACTCTTTACTACTTTAACCTCTAAATTCCTGTGATATATCCATCTCAGTACCGGTCTATACCGACGACAACCAACTTTATCTCTCCCTCCCATGACCTCTCTCCTTTCCTCCTCCCACCTGTGTCCAGCTGTCTCGCTGCCAGCTCTTCATGGATTTCCCAGCACTTTCTCAAACTGTATGTTGCACTTATGCTTCTTTTTCCCCTTTTCTGTATTATGTAATCATAGTTGTTTTGTTCTACTCCCCATTGTACTGCTCTGACGTCTTATAAATAAACGATAATAATAATAATAATAATAATAATAATAATAATGGTGACACACAATTACATTCCAAAACACTGGTAAGGAACCCTTGACTTACTAGTCCTTTTGTATTCTTTATTAATAAACATATTTTATCATATTTGTATCCAAATCGTTTTTAGATCTTTGCAGACCCATACATTCTCCTAACCCTTCATTGTTTTCTGATTCCCTTTGTTTCAGGGACCTCCTGGACCACCTGGGCCTCCCGGTCCTCCTGGATTAACCGGTCACCAGGTGAGCCGTATTCTTAATTTAATAGCGAAGAGAAAGCACCAGTGCCCTCCTAGCTACATAGTGGGAATTTCCATGCATGATAAAACTATTGCTAGCATAATTTCCCCAGGAAGCTGACATATACTTTGAACACAGAGGTGACCCGAATAGGTACATTACAGAAGGTATTCTCATGATGCATGACTTTACTTACCATAATACAGGTGAGTCTCCAACCATTTGTATAATGGAGGAATATACTTGTGAGGCTAATTTAAAAGAAATTGAGCTTGATGATGTTTACGTATTAATTGAAATTAGTGAAGGCTTATATCCTTCTGTAGGGGTGGTAGTGCTCTACCTGTAAAAGACATTCGGGCCACTCTGAAAGTTTTCATTGACTACTTTAAAGAGAATCAGATTTGTTTGTGAATAACTAGTTTTGTTTTATATCATATATACAGTGGAGATGAATTTGTATAAAGACTAAGCTTAAAATAGTATGTAGAAAACAATTCTAGACACGTTTGCTGATTTAGCATATATAAAAGAAACTCAGGGCAACAGTTTATTTTCCATTGATAATAATGTAATGCTCTAGAAATAAATTGTAAAAGTTTGATTTTCAGAACAGTGGTAATCGGGTATTTAAACACTATTTAACATAGTGAATTATAACCATTATAATGAGGCTTTGCCCACACTGCATTATTCCAACTTGAGTTATCACTAGAGCTATCAGACCTTAAACACAGACAAAGGTACAAAGGAAAGATCACTTGAGAGCAAGTGCTGGTCACACATGAAATAGGGGCAGCAGGAATACTCTACCCCTTCATTTCTGCATTGTGTGTCCTGCTAGCACAGTCTTGTTGGAGTTAGTAGTGCATTATGTGACTGCAGGAGGCACACAGTGCAGATGATGGAGACCCATAGCATATGCTTTAGCCCCAGATTTCTTCCTTGACTGTAGGGTTTGCCTGGACACAATGGTATGCCAGGACCACCTGGAGTGCCAGGAGAACTGGTAGGTAAAGAGCGCTGGTGTGCTTTTGCTGTGTGTCAGTGCCACGCTCTCTACATGTACCCCTAACCCCTGTCACACAGAGAAAGTAGGGCAGCTGTGACATGTGCACACCTTCCCTCCCCTTTTCTGGTGTCCTCACCTTGTCACTTTGCTTTGCAGGGTCATTGTGCAGTTCTGTGTGTTCCATGTGTGGTAGACCTCCCCTGCAAATCTCTCACTCCCACCTTTTCTTTCACAGGAACCCCTGGCTGCAGAAGGAAATATTGATATCCTGAAGGTGAGGATGTCATAGGGAAAAACTAAAAGGATTGTGGGACTACAACAAAGGTTTAATTTATTTTGGTAGCCTTTTTTGAAGTTTGTGTGTCTAGTGGGAAATCCTTGGAACAATGGACCAGCCACTTTATGGGGGGTGATATAGTTTATCTGATATCCCCCTGCTTCATACAGAATATTTGTGGGGACTGTGCCAATGGGCAGAACAATCCAACCGCCATGAAAGGAGAGAAGGGAGATCAAGGCCAGCCTGGGAATCCCGGAACGGAGGACTGTGAGAGGGTATGGAGATGCTGTATAAGGGAATACAACTTGGTGATGGGAATGAGTGGTATTGTGGAGACTTCTGCACTATTGTCTGGTATAGTGAGGAGTCTGAATGGTATTGTTTTAAGACTGTGTGATCCTTGTATGCTATGTCAAGCTGTTCATTTAATTGCAAGGATTCTGCCTGGCACTTACAATTATTTTGTTGCTTTGATCCAAGTACAATTGTCTCTGTACTTTGACTAATTTAAAACAAATATGTAGTATCTTTAATACCAATGTACATTGATATGGTTGCATTAAGTATTGCTCTTTAACTCAGCAGTCATCATGTTTCCTTATCACCATATGAAGAAACATTACGGCATTGCTTAGAGGAGAAAGACAAGACTGTATGATAATGTGATGTGCCCGTATGACAAGGTTATGTGACAAGGTGTTGTGGTTGTGAGCTAACATGATGGGAAACTGTGGATTTCATTTAAAAAGTGCACTAGCTGATAAACCGCAAATCACTTTGGTTTTGTTCTGTAACATTTAGATGGCCTAAGTGTGTCTAGGTATGTAAAGAGGTGGACAAATCTGAAGTGGCATACTGTGCAAAAGTGTAAATATCATGAAATTCCAACCCCTTCTCCTCTAGAACAATCCTCTTTACTAAATAAAACTTATCACCTTTTCTCCTAACTGCTCTGCTTAGCCTTACTTATGGCTCAAATTAATCATGAGAGTTAGGGGAGTTTGGGTTAATAATACATGTGACTTTTTTTTGTAACATTGGGCAAAGTGTAGAAATGGGCTCTCTGTCGAAGTGCAAGAGGAAGTGGCAAAATATGTTGTATTATATGTATAGGATGGACCCAATCCAACTGCAAAATGTAAATGTTTTTGTGGAGTGAAAATGGCTATGCTTACTCCTAAGGAGCAATGAAAGATAGACCCAATCCACACAGTTATCTCATTGTAATAATCTAGCTCTGCTAAATGTCATCTCATTTTAGCACTGCTCCAGAAATCGAGGCTCATCAGTGCGCTTACTCAGCACTTAGTAAGGAATGCCCGTGCAAATTTCTGCTCTAGCGCAAATGTTACCATCTTACTCCAGAAACCCATGGCGGAAATCTAGAAACATCAGCATCTCTGAATAGGGTTTTGCTTGCAGCTCAGCTATTGTGCACTTTGTAAAGGACCTCCATTGTTTGTAAGAGTGTAATGTTGTCAACACTGTAAATATGTTGTTTACCTTAATAGTGAGGTTGAGAGGTATTGTAATAATAATGTGCTTTCCTTGTAAAAACCTTGTCTTTGTCTTACTTATATTGTGAAGTTTGTCTGTGATATTGTAATGATTCTGAATTAAAGTTGTTATAAATAATTGTAAGTAGAAAATAACAAGCAAACTATGTGAACTGTAAATAATATGGTGTTCCGTCATGTTTGTGTGTTAGCTCTCTGTCCAAGCACTTGTTTGTATGTCAACATAAAGGATTGGGATCTTGGGATCTTTTGTGCTATAACTGTCCGTGAGCGCAAATTAATTCCAATAACCTCACTACGCAATGTGTTTCTGCCTGTTTTCCTACTATGAAATATCTTCCCCTATAATCATCTGCTTTATATTGCTTTCTTTGTAGTGTCGTTTAGAAAAGAATGATGAAGTGGTGAGTATTTTATGACATCACACCTGCTTATGTCTATTTGTACATAAGTAGTCTTCCCAAACTTTATCCCACTTTTACTTTATAGGGAGATGAACCTGATCCTGGTTGTGCAGGTGGACCAGGCCAGCAAGGAATCCCAGGATTACCTGGGTTAAAGGGTGAAGAGGTAAGGACACTGCATCCTGCTATGGGAACCTAAGATTATCTGGTATCCTCTTAGGATTTAAATTATAATTAAAGGCGAATCCAGTTAAAGGGAGCAAATTTGCAACTGGACAACCCATGTTGTGATGCAGGGGTGCAAATGCTATTTTCTTTTACATACAGGGAAAATGCTGGCTGCTTTTGCACATAGCACTCAAATATTGAGCAGCTTTATTCGTGCATTGTAACTTACAAATAGGCATAGACACGCCACCCCACCAGCTGCACCTGCAGAGCAGCATGGTTTTTCCATGGTGCATACAGTCATATTTTAGCTGAATGTGCTCCTAACTCTAAGTGGCCCTTAGTCTTACTCCTTGCTTTGTCTCACTGCAGGGACCTCCAGGTGCACGAGGATTTCCTGGCTCTCCAGGATCAATTGTAAGTATTTCACGCCTTCAAAATCCTTCTGATGACGTGTATAACTGGAGTCCTTAATAATATCTGTATCATTATCCTGGCAATAATATCACTTTCACTTAAATAGAAACTATACCTAAATGTAAAAGTTGCACAATTACCTCCTCACTTAAACTAATAGAAGCACTGGAGTCTCATGTCCTGGTTGGTAATCTCCCCAGTTTACTTACAAGCTTGTCCTGACTGTCAGCCTGAGAGACATAACAGTGTGTACAGAGGTTGCTTACATCTGCACCATGGGCTCAGGTGCTTCTTAGTGGGAAATGGTTATTGTGCAAATGCTATGTTTAAATGGAGTTCTTCTTGAACTTGCATGGATTTTGGTATGTAAATTCCTGGTGAACTAGATTAAACAGGACCAATCCGTCATTGGCTTCCAAACCAAATAACACCATCCATCCCCAAGGAAATTATTAAGGTTCCTGCTTCTGAATGCGAGAAATGAGAACCTCAACTTCTGATGCATTTTGGGAATTAGAAAATAATATTTTCAAGTGATTCCTTCTGAGAAAACATTACAAGCATAATAAAATGTAACAATTCTAACAATATTAATAACCGTGTTGATGCTCCTCTCTCCAGAGGGTTGGGTCGTTTCACTCTCTTGGATACAGGGTGCTCTTGTTCCTCCTTCCACCGGCAGTGGCTTTTGGATTGTGATACCCCTATTTTTTCCCTTAGGGGCCCCCAGGTTTTCCAGGCTCTCCTGGCTCTCCCGGATTACCTGTAAGAAAGTAACACTCCTCACAACTGCTAGCTCGCTTACCCTCAACCCCATGTGCCACATAACTTCACCAATGCTGTGCCAATAAACTTACCTCTTGTGCCACACCTGATGTGATTTCAAACTTCATCCCTTTTGTGCCCAAAGTCTTATTGTGAGACAGTCTTCTCCCCTTGTGTATCAAGAGTCTCTCCTTTTGTGTCTGAAAATCTCCTCAAGCTGCCACCTACTCTGCATAGATTGTATACCTTCCCATTCCACTTTGCCCACTTATATGTGGATTTGAAAATATATACACAGAGATGGATAAACAGCTGGACAGATACATGGAGTGATAAAGAATCAGTGGTGTAAGAAACCTATTGATATACATATGTGGATAGTATGGTTATATATGGGTTGCTAGCAAAAAATGTTATATAGTTCACATTTGGGGGACCTAATGAGAGAGATGTCTATAGTTATATCTATGTTTAATGAAGAGGTTTTATCCTCCACCTAGGGACTGGGTTACCATAGTTTGAATCAAAAAGAGTAGGCACTTAAAAGACATGATGTTTGCTAAGGTCATAAAGACCACCTAATATTTCTTTTGAGATAGAAAGCAAATCAGATCAATCACATTGACAGATTATCCTGTTAATTCATTCACTTTCTGAATTTCATAACAAAATATAGATTTCTAGTGGTAAATACACCAGGACACATGTGAGTCAGACCATAGGTGTGATGGGGAGATCTATAGTGCAGTTATTTTTTTTGAGTAATATTATTACTTTGTAGGAATACATTTCCCTACATACTCTAGGTCTATTCATAACCAACCTTTGTATTTAGATGGTTCATTTTGGATAGAAATCCCTATAATGACTATACAGTATATGCAATTCATGTACTGGAATCTCTTACCCCAATCTTACACCACTCTATCCTGTATCATCATGTCACTTGCCTAATCTGAGAGCACCATTCTGTCTTACATGTCCCTGTGAGCCCAGTGTGTCATTGTCCTAGTCACTGTTCCATGTATTACTTAACCTAACCTGTGTTTTGCATATGTTTTTGGTGAGCGGGACTGTCCTACATTGCCCGTTTTGGTGTATCTTTTACTATGCTGCATCTCAGGGGTCTGTATCAAGCAAAGTTGTTATGTGAATGGCTGTTGTCTGGAATCTCTCAAAATCTTTGCCAGATCTAATTCATGTCTAATAGATCTGTGCTAGGATTTGTGAGCTAGTGAGGTTAGCACATGCTCAGTACTGGTAAATTGTGTGGCATGGTAACAAGTGACGAAGGATATAATTGGATATTATATAAGAAAATTTCTTCAAAATAGATTATTATTGATAGTCTGATACAAAACTGTCCAAACTGATGCATATATTATTGTGTATTGACGCATGGTATATTAATTGCAACTACTGAGCAAAAGAGCTCATATTTACTAAAGAAAGTTAATCTTTAGCATAATTATGCCTTCTGTACCAATTAACTGCAGCCTGATACACATCCCTCCATCTATCTACCACTATAATTTATGCTATGCACACTACACAACTACTTTTCTTGATGTTAGCTCACTTGTGTCACTCTTGTTCATTTGGCTAAAATATCTCATATCTCACCTCTATGACCAATAATTAGATTAGATGCTAATGTGATTTTTGGATTTTGCATCCAAAAGAAAAAGACAATACACAGCTGGATCAATGACAAAAAGTCTTTCACCAGAAAGTGCAGTCTTCAAAATATGTTTTGACCTGAGTTAAAAGAAGATATTAATTTGATACTTTTTAATATCAGTGGTTTCATTGCAACAAAGTCTCATTATAAGAGTACAATCACCATGAAAGGGGGCTTCTGTCTTCCAATCATTTGAAATGGGTGAGTATTGCTTCTGACCTTAACACTGAGAAATGGACCCCAGAGCAGTGACGGAATCTAGAGCACAGTATAAAGTAGCAAAGTGATCTAACTGTCTTTTTTCCTGTTTCAAGGGCATGCAAGGGGAAAGAGGACCACCTGGACCTCACGGAGATAAGGGAGATTCGGTAAGACGTTACTATAGCTGAATAATTCCTTAAAAAGGAAAAGTATTGAAGGGAATTGTGTTTGAAAGAACAATCAAAAGAACATAGCAAACATTTGAAAACAGCTGTATAAGATCAAAGTATGTAAAAGTAAATTTTCTAATCTGCCATTAGAATATTGAATTATATGTGCTGGTTGTGAACCACTTTCACACTGTACACGGCTGATCACTTATGATTATGGTTATGCAAATTAGTTGCTTCAAAAGTCTGAAACTAATTAAAGTAATAAAACACTTTTATTGTTTGGATTTTGCAAGCAATGCAGAGATTGAAATACTGTACTTTGTTTTATGTGCGTTTTATTTTTATTTGCAAAGTAATACTTTACTGGCATCATTAATTCAGATTACAATGGAAATGAGCCAAAAAAAAGGATTACATTTTTTATCATCAATTTTCGGTCTTTATGAAGCCTAAATACATTTGACTAATATTTGTAGATTTAGATTTTTGTATTTATTTTAATATTTTTTTTTGTATTGTGGAATTATTATATCATATACATTATTATCATATAGTCATTGCCCTTACATTCCTTTTTGTATGATCATCATATGCTTAGCGAATCACTCAGTTAATGATTGCAACCTCTATTGTTCCCTAAGCATCCCTTAGCGTCACACTTGAATATTGAATCTAGGGCACAACAACTAGTGTCTAGTGTAGGGTAAGAGAATATCAGTCATTATGAACAGGGTAATAACAAATTTACAGGCACATTGAACATTGTAGGAGACTTTCAGGTTAACAGCGAAAGAGGACTGTCCAGGATGACAGAATTTTAGGCAGAGTGAAAAATGTAGGGAGATATAATTATTATCAACTTATTATTAATTTTTTCACATTTACCATGAAACTCCAACTCTTCTAACCTCATTTTTTCTTCTCATCTCTCCACTTCTTTCCCTTCTTATTCCTATGCACTCTGGAACACTAGATCTGTCTGCACTGAAACTTAGCTTCCACCCTCTGACACGTCTTCCCCTGTACCTCTCTCCTATGGGCGTCTTATCCACACTCCTCGACCAGGTAGCTGATAAGGTGGTTAGTACGCTTCTTACTCTTCCCAGGCTGCACCTTTCAAGTAATTTCCCAATAACCCTGCATTCTTTGACATCAAAGTCCATTCCATCTGGCTCTTTTTCTCTGCTACATCTCTGCATTGCTGTCATCTATCACCCCCCCCCCCCCCCCAGGCCCAGTCTCCAAATGCCTTGACAATTTCAGGACCTGACTCACTCTCTTCCTACCCACAGACCTACCAACTCACATTCTATGGGATCTCAACATCATTATCAATAACTCTGCCTCTAAACTCCTCCTTTTGTCTCTCCCTGTGATGCCACAATGAAGCTACCTGGTCCTTGATGTCTCCCATTTCTGCTCCATCTCAAGCTTCTCCAACTCAATTTCCCGGCTCTCCACCTAGAACTTCCTTTGTCTTTGCCTCACCTTGTCTCCACTTGCACCCAATTCCATGCACACACACTAACGCCAAAACGCCCTCTAACAGATCCTCTTCTAACCTGTCTTCTACCATGTCTTGCCCTGACACTGCATTCTCTTTCTACAACAATTCACACCAATGACCTAGACAAGGCAGCTCCAACCACAACATGTCATCTCTAGCAATCCCAACCCCAAACAAATAGAGAAGTTCTCGCTACAACTCTGAGTTCATTCACTACAAATTTATACTATCTTCTTACTACACTGCCATTTCTCTCGCCAAACAAACCCACATTAAGTCCCTAATATACACCCAGTCAAAATACTATTGTCACCTCTTTGCCACCTTCAAATAATTTCTTTGCCCATCCCCTTCTCCTCACCTTCTTTACCCAATGCTCATGTCTTTAGTTTATACTCAATGGTAAAATTTACATTTACATTACATTGAACAGCATGTTGAGAATCTAGGGGGCACAATTAATGGTGAATACAGATTGTCAGACACTGGAAACAGTGTAGGGAAATTCTCAGCATACTAAATAGTGTAAGCAATATGGTAAAAGTTTACGAGCATTAAAATTCATTTAAGGACCATTATATACAAACAAGCTATTTGTAAACTTGAAGAACTCCCGCTGGGTGCATAGATTAGCTCATGTCCCCTGCTCTTCAGGGCATCACTCTCATTCTCTTAAACATCTAGGGGGATTTCTTTTATTTCAATTGTTGTAATTTTACACATTGATTTTGGTTTACATGGGTTCATGTATGCATATTGATACATTTCTGCTATGAAATGCACCTACTCTGTATGGTGCAAAAGGCATCCTACTGAATGTAGTGGCCGAAGCCAGATTGCTCCCAACTTTAAGGTGGTGTAACAATATCTCCATTCTACATGAATAATTGTTGGTCTTGAATGTCTGAAATATGCACTAAATATGTCTCCACTCCTCATTAAAATATTCTGTCTTTGTTTTGCACTTGAATAAGCTGCATTATTACAGCATTAAGCTATACCACATTAAGCATTGATGAACGTACTAATAAATCCATCCATACTTTACAAGCTCCCGTCATCATAGCATAAATAAGCTATTTTCAGAAAACATGACATTTTGCTAATCTAAATGAACAAAATAGGCATATGATAGTAGAAAGCAAGACAACTTTACTTATGTGCAGCTTGGTTAGTTATTGATTTCTAGAGATGCATAATGTACACACAGATACACACATGTGTATGTGATTGTATACATATATGTGTGTGTGTGTGTATATATATATATATATATATATATATATATATATATATATAAAAAGCAAACAAAAAGATATGTATGGCGCTAGTCACCGCTGCGTATGTTCTAAAATCAATATCTCAGATAACATATATATAAAAAGTCCCAAATATGAGTTCCACATTAATCAGCACTTGACTCCTGTATGAGTGGCAGCCTCAAGAGCCTGGAACCAGATGGTCAGTCCGGACAAAGGGGATAACTACAACAGAAAACAGGCGGGGCGTCTCATAGTGTGATATCAAAATGTACAGGTAGATAAAGGTAATAATATGCGTACCGTGAGGTAAGCAGCAGTGAATATCAAAGCAAAGATAGAGTAGCCTCTGTTCTGGTCTGATTCCTTCAAATCTCCATAAATCAGCACAGCAATATAGGGAGAACAAACATTGTGTAACACCGCAATAGATGATACTCCTAATGGGGGTGACGCACCTCTAAACACCAATGTTCTATAGGGTGTGTGGGACCTAGATCCCTAAATCACATAAAAGGACACCCTTATAAGTGCAAAATTAATATGAAATCTGCGTACCAGACACACAAAGGAAATCTCACATATCAAACAAGTTGTTGATTGCAGGTTTTCATGTATACATAACCATAAGCTTCACAGTTCCAACCTCATTCAATCGGCGGAAATGAACGAGATTGAGAAAAGGGAAGACAATTTGGTATATATACAAAAGTTTTAATAAAAATGTGTAAAAAGCACTCACATGAAGTATACAGAGTAGCGCTGGATAAGAATAGTACAGCTCAACGCGTTTCGTCTGAGAATAACCAAGACTTCATCAGGAGCTGCTTACCTTACGGTACGCATATTATTACCTTTTTCAACTTGTACATTTTGATATCACACTATGAGGCGCCCCGCCTGTTTTCTGTTGTGTGTATGTATATATATATATATATATATATATATATATATATATATATACATACATATACATATATATAAATATATATATATATATATATATATATATATATATGTATGTGTGTACATGTGTGTGTGTGTATATATATATATATATATATATATATATATATATATATTTAATGTGAGTTTATAGGTGTGGGTACATATAATATTGTACTTTTCTCATTCTGATTTAGGGACCTCCTGGTCTTCCTGGATATCCTGGAGCTTTGGGTCCCCCCGGACTTCCCGTAAGTGGGTTTATTGTAATAGGGTTATATGAGAAGACTTTGCAAGAAGAGGTATTAGGAAGAGTATTTAAAGTGCTGAATGACTGACAAATGACAATATTTTTTTCAGGGTCTTAAGGGGGAAAGAGGGTACGCTGGACCAGCAGCAGAAAAAGGAGAGTCGGTGAGTTGACACCCTAATTAATGGAGAGAGCAAGGAGCTATGTATTGCTTCATTCTGTTAAATAACCCTTGTGATGTCAAGTTCTATATGATTCCCAGCCCACTAAATATCACTTTATCGTTTAGCCTTATCTGAGCCAAGAATGTTAATGCAAAGTAATTGCATGACCCACAAATTGCACAGTTGTCTTATATAAATTGGGGAAAGAATCCTTAAAATAAAATTTGGGTCAGTACTCTCTTGTGGATGCAGTTTGTGACACACAATTCTTAACTGATTTCACAAGCATGGTCATCACTCCTTCAGCTCAACGGGAGGTTTCTGTCCTCCCTGAGTTTGCCTTAGGGCACCTACTTTATGGTTTGACAGGTGTACCGTCCCAGTTAAACTCCCCACCTGCCACTGTCCTCAGAGCTGTCCACTTCAAATGTGCAAGATTTTAAAAGAAAACTTGAAGCTGTGCATTGATTTAGATGAAGGCAAAGCCTCAATTCAAGGAAGAAATCATATGCACAAAAATGTAAAAGGCCCGTTTGTATATGTTTCCCTATTTCAGTAATAGACCATTGATATTACATACACACATAAAACATAATGTTCATAATAAAATGTAATACTTCTAATTATTGTCTTTTTTTTATCATGTAAGGGTCCTCCTGGTATTCCTGGCGTTCCTGGTCCAGCTGGACCTTCGGTAAGTTTGTATTCGCTATTTCCTCTTGTTGTGACGACTCTCAGTTTTCAAATTATTTGATGATGTCGTCTAACTTTTCAGGGACCAAGAGGAGAACGAGGAGTAACAGGAAATTCTGGAGAGAAAGGTGATCAGGTGAGTAGCTGGATAACCACTATTTTCTGAATGCTGGTGTTTTCTTTAGCTGCATCCGTTGTGCAATGCAAAGTTATAAATACAGGCATTAAAGTGAAAATACATTTAAATGTCACTGTGGATTATTCCTTTCCTTGCCCTTTTAGTGTATCTTCCACTATTACGATGTACCATGTCACATCCCATTTAGGCTCGGATTTGTGAATATGGCTACGGACACTATTCTTACTTTGTACATTATTATTGTTATTATTGTATTATTAAGAATTCTTATTTACAGATAAACATTTAGATATGGGGTAACTTATTTGTATTTATTTATTGTATAGATGGGATGAGGGAGGGTTGCAGCTACAATGATAACAAGGTTGGGGCTAAGGAGCAACAGTGAAAAAGTGGCTATTAATAAAAGCATAAGAGCAACTGTTGAGATAGCAACGCCTCGTACATGGTGATGCTGGCTTGTCACATGATTGAACTTACACAAAATATATTTGTGTAAGATGTAAAATATATACTATGTATTTGAACATATTCCAGAGTAGAGCAGTTTAGTTTAGTTTAGTTTAGTTTAGTTTAGTCATATTATCATTATTTGTTTTCACAATAGACTATACAACATATCTAACAGTGATGTTTCATTATGTGACGGGAATGGTTATTGCTAATTAAAAGCCTGGTTTAGATTTGGGTTTGAAATACAGCGTATAGACCACAGCATAGATTCAATCTGGCGTAGATGTGCAGTCGGAGTAAAATGTCATCATCATCATCATCAACTTTACTGTTATAAATAAGAGGAATAAACAATGTGCCATCAGCACATATATATTGTTTTATGAAAATTAAATTAATTAATTAATTTCAAAATTGGCACCCCCACACCAGTGAATAACGAGCACCAGTGCTATAGCTTGCCGTAGGCTGATTACTGCTAAAGTAAAGTCATTCACATGGAAACGTTGTCGTTAATTAGAAAGTGCAACATCTGAAAACCAACAAAACTTCATGACCTATTAATATTATTTTCTTCCAAATTTGCAAGTTCATACAAGGTCATATTTTGACACAATTTATGTCAATAAACACAACGTGCTACTTTTTAGTAATGTTTGGCCAAAATTCCTCATTGTGTGTGCCCTGGAACCATATCTTACCCACAGAAGCCACTTTGGATGGCACCTCTGCCAGCTTTTCTTATTATACATGCTATCAATGCTTCATGTCAGGGTAAATGCATGAGATCACATGTCACATTGTATTTATTTATACATCTTTCCTGTTTTTTTCACCCCACAGGGATTTGCAGGTCCACCTGGATTCCCTGGGCCTCCTGTAAGTAAAGAACTGGGTAAATTAAGATGTGGTACTGTAGTTGAAATATAATATGACCTCTGATAATCTGTTAGTAGATAATATGCTATACTTTATCTGTAAATTAAAACTATGATATATAACATGAGGTTCAGAGACAGCCATTGTCAGTGTGATGTAATGATTGGTCAATATACTAGTACAGCAGTTCTATGACTGGAAGTTTGGAGACTGGGAATGTGACAATGTTCTATTTTCAGGGACCTCCTGGATTTCCAGGAAAAGTAGGGTCCTCAGGACCACCTGGGCCTCCTGCTGACAAGGTAAGTGATATATTATTCTAGGATTTTTTTTATTTAACTTAGGTTAGATACACACTGAAGAATTTCCTGACCAACGTGTGATCTACAATGACTTTACCTTCGACTAAAGGTCCGATCGCTCAGACAATTAATGCGTACACACTAGTCACATTTTGGACGATTAACAAAAGACCAACCATCTGGCCTGTAACTTTTCACAGGCATATTGTCGTGATCAAAGATTTGAAGGTCCATTTAAACAATATCCCCAGAAATTTAAATAAAGGGCAGAGCATGTTCAATAGAAACCACCCAAAACCTCATAAAAAAGAGAAGGGAACATATTTTCTTCATTCATTCATTAGCACATAATTGTGTTAATTTGCAACTGCATATCAACAATTTTTTTTACTAATATGAATAATGTCTTATAATCTGTTTTTATTGTTTCTTAAAGTCATACATACAAAACATATAACAGTTTTTTGTGCATATAAAAAATACAGAATTAACAATTCGATTCAACAATCTTGACTTACAATATTTTGGTCATATTTGCTCTAGTATCAAAAGTGCACAAGAAAATTGGCTGTAGTTGTTTTGTATCTAATTCTCAATCACATTTTTAAATAATAAAAAATAAAGGGGGTAGAACGAGTGGGGTGGGTAGGGGTGGGGGGAGGAAGGGGGTAAAGCTCAGCTTGGAGCAACCTTTAGCTGTATTAGAGATACTATAAACAAGATAATATTCACTTCAAACCCTTTTTCATAAGAAACAAATGAATGAGAGATATGTAATTTAAGTCTTAATACTATCTCATACCCTCCGACTATCAATATTTTTCAATATTCGTATAGAACAGAATATGTATTATGTCTTGCATATTTTGAGGTAAGGATTCTATATAAAGTCCCCATTTGTGATAAAAGCGTTCTAATATGGATAATGTTGAAGAACAACAAGCAACTGCTCTTTTCCTGCTACAGGTACAGGCATCAGAAATTTTTATACACACACCCCCAAAGGAGTCACAGTTACTCGTGGGTTGATCGGAAATTTTACACACTACATGATCATTAGGTGATTGGGAGGAAAATATTAAACAGTACGACCAACCCAATGAGCCGACAATCAATATTTTGGGATGACTTTCTACCATCGTGACATTATACACACTAACCCGACTTCCGACCGAACGGTCGTTTGTCGGCTGATTTGCCCGATGATTGGGCGAAAAAGCTCCAGTGTGTACCCAGCCTTATACTATACAATAGTCTAATATTTTGCCCTTGGCTAATGTGTAGCAATATGGAAAGAAAACATGACTAGACTGAGTTATGTTGCCGATCAGTTACAGTGAACAACTAGCAATGAGTAATGTTCAAATTTCTATTACTAATATTTTGGGGGTCATCTACAAACTGATGGCATAGTGCAGATTTGTGCAAAAATCTAATTTAGCATCATTTACCCAGTGACCACAGGGGTGGCTGAACAGATACATTTGAGGCAAAGTGAAGAGCATTAGGTGGTTCCCAAACTGTGCGCCGGCTCCCTGGGGTGCCGCGGCGATCACACAAGGGTGCCGAGGCGATCTCACAGGGCCGGTGGTAAGCAAGTCAGGGAACTACTTGGTAATTATTTTGGCTTAGGGGTGCCTGGAAAAAATTAAGGGCATCTGGAACTGAGAGAGTTTGGGATCCACTGGTATAAGGTAAATGGGATTACCAGTGGAGAGGTTTCTCCTGCTGCCTACTGGGTCAGCTGTATTTTTAACTATATTTACCAACGTTTTCAAGCTACTTTATTATTACTTTATAGAGATCTCTTGACTGCTCTATTGCTCTAAAAGATGCCCACCCAGTATTTCACTGCCAAACAATGCAAGCATTAGGCCTTCTCACATCAGAAGAAGCACAATGTTGCATCCCTGCCTTCACAACTATGTTGACAAGCTAAACTATAAAAATAACTGTAAATGCTGCCATATTCTTACAAAACTAGGCACACAATGTTACAAAATAGCAATTTCTGGTCCACATTTTGTAAATTAGCCTTAGTGCATTTGTTTTTTCACAAAAGACACCCTCTTTATGTCTAAATCCGTGTGCAGTGACATAAATCTGAGGGAGAAAGCAGTTGTGTGATGGACAACAGTTAAAAAAACGGCTTTGCACTTTGCATCTCTATTTTTTGCTTCCCAAATTATGGATCTTGACATTATTTCTCTATTCGTATCATTGGGGAATTGACCAGATCAATGTCATAGACTTATAGTGTCTATAAAAGAAAATATTAATGAGTGAATAATTTTAATGAGTAAAAGAATGTTATAGAGTTGTATAAGGAGCCACAGAGATCATTATAAGGTTGACTATTTGGCACAATATAATAAAACTAAAGCATTGCAGAGATACTATCTTAATTTATTCCATGTATTCATTTGTAAAGGTCTAAGTTTACAATTAATTCAAAACCTTGACTAATTTATATCTCTTTATTCACTTTTATGCAGGGTCCTGAGGGGCAACGTGGTTCTCCAGGACTAACTGGTCCACCTGGTCCTCCAGGGATGCCTGGAATACAGGTGAGTGGAACCTGCTTTTGAAAAGAATTACAGCATGAAGGGCCAGAATAACCTTAAAACTATCCTATGTGAAATTCTATAGGGACCACCTGGAATTGAAGGCCTAGATGGGAAGGATGGGAAGCCCGGAGTAAGGGTATGTACCAAAACAAAATCAACCATGATAAAAATTATTGTAACTATTAAACACAGTATAGAAGAGTACATTGCATGATCATATATTAATGGATACGTTATTAAGTAAAGTTTTAGTATTCATTTTCTCCAGAAGCCTGTACAGGTGTTACTTATATAAGTAGCTATGCTTAGAGCTATTCTGCATTGCAGTAAATACTGTATTACCAGGGATTCTATATTACTTCATATAAAAAGTTTAGTTCTTTTTATCTATCCTGCCCTGTCTTCCATCTGCAGGGAGAACCAGGTCCTCCAGGGCTGCCTGGACGTAACGGTGTTCCGGTGAGTGAAAGCAAAAAGGTCTAAGTGTTATGTGTCCTGTCCGATTAGGTATCATTTGTGCGTATTTTGACATCATTTTATTATTTATGGAGGCCTTAAAATAAGCCTTTTATGTTGGTGTCTTTACTTTCTAAATTGAAAGAGGTGTTTTAATAACAGATTTTGGGTATACTGTGAAGCTGAATCACATTGTGTGTGTTTGGATGTAAGATTAAGTTAAAATAATCGCCATTCAAATTTGGAACATGTTTTAGTAGATTATATCATTGGGTGCTACTTTGAAGCTGTTTTATCTCTCCGAATATGTGTGTAATTTGTTTTTATTTTTAGGGATTTAAAGGAAAAACAGGACATACAGGAGTCCCTGGCCCCAAGGTACAGCTTTTTAAACTATGTTTGGGTTCCTGATCATTTCTGTTGTAACCACACTAAAGTTTTACTAACTCTTGCTAAAGATTTACTATATGGACTAACTCATAGGTTGACCTTTGTTTCACAGGGAGATTGTGGACCTATTGGACCTGCAGGGGCTTCTGGGAGGCCAGGAGCAGAGGTAAGCTCAGAACAGTATTGGTCACTAGTTACTAAAAATGTAATTGATTTGATCATGTCTATGATGCTGTGAATATCCATTCTTCAATTTAGGGCGACCCTGGTCCCATGGGTCCACAAGGACGTCCAGGTCCTCCAGGACACATTGTAAGTAAAGAAAGATAATGTATGTTGACACAAACAAACACAGACTGTCCACCTTATACTGTATTTGGCACCTTATTTCTAGGGACCCGCTGGAAGCCCAGGACAACCAGGCAACACAGGATCTCCAGGACTGGTAATTCTATAATAATGCTTTATTAAATTAGAGGCAAATATTAGACTTTATAATAACACCTGCCTGACTACATCTGTTTTATTCTAGGGCTTGAAGGGTGAACGTGGGCCCTCTGGTGAGAGGGGTCTAATGGGTCTTCCAGGTGAACCAGGAGCCCCAGGACATCCTGGGCCTGCTGTGAGTATCCCAAGCATCACTGAAGTCAGCAATCAGTATATGTGTATAGGTAAATCTTATCTTCGTGTCTCTCATTAGGGTGAAATGGGAACAGATGGAGCTCCTGGTAAAGAGGTATGTGCTATGACAAAGCATAGTCCTTCTATTCAGTTATATGCACACTACATGTATATGTGTGAACAGGGCTACATTTTGATATGTGACACATTATATAAAGGTACCAGATGACTTCCTAACTAATAATGTCCTATTAAACCTAATACCTAACACTAAATGGTCTCTGGGATATTTGTGATAAGTGGTGCCAGGTTATCAACCCTGCATTACCCCTTTGAATGGCAACCAAGGATGTGAGGGAGTGAGAGTCTTACTTTGTATGTCTCTGCACACCTGGGGGTAAATGTATCAAATTGTGGTTCTGGCAATCGAAGATTTATCTGCTCTTAATCATTAGAATTTGTAAGCAGTTTTAACAAATAAGTAGAAAGTGTGGTTTTATGAAAGGTATTGGTTATTTTCAAAACATAGATTAATTACTTAATGTGCACAAATTACACTGAAAAGTAACAGAATTAGCATATAAATTGTATTGATTAACTACACCTTTCTCACAATAAAGTTCCTGAGTCAGCTAATGATTTATATGCAAATATGAAACAATGAAGACAAATAAACAAACAATATGGATAAATGGTTCATTGCCTTGTAAGAATGGATAGGTGCAGTGCTGCATCTATTTTCTCATGGATGAGAGTGTTATCTCTTATCTGTAGGTCATAGGAGTTCGGCAGGTACCAGTGTCTTGCAGGAATAGAGCAGGATCTTTAAGAATAGTATTAGTATATTGCTTATTAATAGCTTTTAAAACAGCTGTTATAAACACGTGAAATTGAAGGAAGTACACAGACATTTTACTTAGGGCTTGCTGCTTTTTTTTATCATCATCATCATCACCATTTATTTATATAGCGTCACTGATTCCACAGCGCTGTACATAGAACTCATTCACATCAGTCCCTGCCCTATTGGAGCTTACATTCTAAATTCCCTAACATACACACAGACAGAGAGAGAGAGAGAGACTAGGGTCAATTTTGGTAGCAGCCAATTAACCTTCCAGTATGTTTTTGGAGTGTGGGAGGAAACCGGAGCACCCTGAGGAAAACCATGCAAACACGGGGAGAATATACAAACTCCACAGAGATAAGGCCATGGTCGAGTATTGAACTCATGACAATGTTTTATACATATTGTTGTCAGAGTTAATCCAGCCCCTTAATCACTCCAGGTTGATTCACTAATCTTGTACTCAGTCCCTTCTTCAGACTGGTACCACAAAGACTTTGAGGACTTGAGTCCCCAAGGTTTTGGTGCCCCCTTCAAGCCAAATATGGCTCGAGGAGGACAGAACCAAGACTTCATACTAGTGGTCCTACTGCTGGCGCAGTCAGAGCTCTTTGACCTGGGCTGTTGCTTTTCTTCCTGGGACCTCCAGGGAACAGAAGGATTGATTACAATTGTCAGTCTTAAAAATTTAAACATGTCCTGCAGAACATGGAAGGTGTGGTGGATGGGGGCCAAACCACAATTTGGAACATAAGTCAGTCTTCCAAGGACTGGCTATTGTGTCAAAATCTCTCTAAGGGCAAGGTATAAAGCTGTTTTTAATGAGATGGGTCCCTTTTGATTGCTCTCAGCCAGTGCCTTATTGTCATTTGCAACTCCCACTGCCACCACCTGGCCATCAGCTTCTCAGCAATTATGAGGGTCCACTGCACATCAATTTGGTGTCCCCCACTGTGGGAAGGCATTGCTGCCACCACCATGCTCCTTCAACCAGCACCTGGAAACATCTCACACTTCAGGGTAGTATGCATATCTTTTATAAACCTCTAAGCTGGTTACTTTGGCTCCTGATTGCTTAAATTGGATTAGGACAGCAGGGTAGCGAGCAAGAATCTGGGCTCGATGCAGGACAATCGGTAGATGGATTATAGAGATAACTCTAATATGTTGGTCACAAGAACATAGCAGGATCTTAGCAGTGAAGATGCTCATTGCCCAAAGGTTTTTATAAGACCTGTTACACAAAACTTAGAGATATTTATGTTACACACAGGCACACGTTACATTGGCCTTTTTTTTATGCAATGTCTATACAACATTTTGGAGCCCCCCTGTCCTTTTAACCTATCCAGGCTGATACACTTACAGTACCTATAATGAAGATCAATCTGGGTCAAGCCTTTTGTTTTTACATTTACTGCAGTGTAAAGGGGGGACATATGGCTCCAGTGGACTGGACACCAGATCCCGGGGTGGCAGTAAGAGCTCAAGACTGTGATGCTTTGCATCATGGGACACCCAAAAAGCACTGAACCTTATGAATTGATTAGAATCCATTCATTGCTACAGCAAGGAGACAATGCTACTCTCCAATACCACTTGGAGAATTGGAATATGGCAGACAAAACACCACTGGCCCCTTCTCTCACTCTCGATCCTGCATAGCTAACAGGAACACTGCCTGGGGTGGGTCCCAGCAGTGGCCACTTGTGTTCCCCACACTCCAGATCTTGTGAAATTAATGTTTTCTATTAAACACATTAGATACATTTCATGGGGCATGATTCAAGTGTTAAAACATTTCTCTGGCATATATGGTAGGGGCAGAGGCTGAAGAAGACCCCACCATGAAGTCACAAGGAACTCTGGAATATCTAGGGATCTGCAGGCCTCTCTTACATCAGCTAGTAGTGTTTATTACTTCAACATCATAAACAAATGCTGGTCAAAAACATTATCCAAGCCAAAGTAGCAATACAGAAAGCACTGACCACTAAACAATGGATGCTCATTTAAAGTTTGGCAAAATGCACCTGGATTTTTTCTAAAACAATATTCTATAGACAAATAAGTGGATTTGGTTTTGGTGAAAATGGTTCTCATTTTGTCTGGAGAAAATCTAATATTGCATTCAATCAGGCATAGTGGTGGTAATGTCATGGTTTGGGAGTGATTTGAGGCATCATGCTATGGATAACTTACCATCAGAGCACTGAAGATAAAGCTCAACAATGGTTGGATAAAAAAGTACTTTGACTTTTAAAATGGCCTAATTAAAGTCCAGAGTTGAAGCAGTTGTGCAAGGAGGAGCAGTCCAAAATTCCTCTAGTGCTCTATGTAAGTCCGATGGTAACATCAGGTTCAATTGTTGATGTTAATAGTGGTATAACCAGTTAATGTGCCCAAGAGGTCAGTTACTTTTTTACATTCCATTCGGTATTGCACACATTTCAGTAATACATATATCAAATAAATATCAATATTTTGTCTTATTTAGTAAATCAGGGCCCCTACTAGCTAATATTAGTTTTTTGTTGATGTTATAACATTCACTGTGAACTAAGTGGTATTGCAGAAAAACAGACAGGGGGCAAATCTTTTTTTCAAACCACTGTAAATAAGGTATATCTCCTCCGTATTATTGGCACTAAGTCCATGATCTACATAATACATTTAGGTTTAGGTCAGAGAAAAACAAAAAGTCCACAAAAATTCCAAAATAATCTTGTGTTCTACTATTTTCATGCAATCGATATTAGACTAATATGAGGTTCTGGCTGTCACTAGATTTGTTCTATATGTCTTTTCATGTTCATTCCCATTCTCTCTGCAAGGGTGCTCCTGGAAAACCTGGAATTCCTGGAACATATGGAGAAAAGGTGAGGAGTCATCCATTATTTAGTCATTTGGAAGTTATGTAATCTGGGGGTATATTTACTAAAATGGGGGTTTGAAAAAATGGAGAAGTTACCTATAGCAACCAACCAGATTCTAATTATCATTTATTTAGTATATTCTACAAAATGACAGCTGGAATCTGATTGGTTGCTATAGGCAATATTCCCACTTTTCCTAACCCACAGTTTAGTAAATATACCCCCTGATGTCATTACCCATGCCTTACACTCTTATTGTAGGGAGAAGCTGGGGCTCCAGGTTCTGCAGGGCCTCCAGGGGAGAGAGGAAGACCAGGACCTCCTGGAGATGGCTACGGAAAAAGTTCAGCTGCAGGAATTGTGGGGCCTAGAGGACCTTCTGGAGAGAGAGGAACGCCTGGCTCTCCAGGACCACCAGGCACTCCAGGAACTCCAGGAACTCCTGGAATAATGGTAAGAATGGGGAAAGAGAAAAAAGTGTGGGTAGATCAGAATTTTGTAGTCTCATTAGTTGGAAAGTTACAATGGAGCATTGAGGATTCTAATGCTTGTCTTAGAAATAAAATGACATAAATATTGTGCAGAAACTGCTGTTGGTTCATCTTATGGAAAGATTAAAAGTAGAAGCAAAATTGGAGGTTGGAAGGCATAGGTAGAAGCTTATGAGTCTATGAGAAATGTCATTATAAAATGTACAGTTTTTGTTTTAATATTCACTTTATTAACTGAGTCTTTCAAATGCAAATCTATCATTCTGATTGTGCATTAAATCCTACAAAAAGGATTCATTATACCTATAGTACAGTGTGTGAAAGTGTATAAAACATAGCCATAAAAATACAGGAAACAGAAGTAAGAGTACAACTGTCAATGAGCAAAAAGAAAAGTCGCTTTTAATTTAAATATTTAAAAATATGAAAAATGCTATAATTTTATAAAAAAATAAAGATGTTACTAAGTGCAGACTGTCATATTTCCAAATACAAGAAATTGGCACATGTTTTAATTAAAAAAAAATTCAGCTGGAATTAATTCAATGGAAGTAAATAATAGGTTAATTCTCACGCATAGATTAAATAGATAACACAAGTTAGGTTAAACAGAGCTTAATGTCCTCTCATCTACTACGCCTGCAGGGGTAATTACTTGACGTATAGGGAGAAGCCCTATCGCCGGCGAAAAGACTCATTTTTGTCAGCCATAAGGCTTTTCGTCCTTTGATAAATACGCCCAACAGTCTGATATAATAATCCAGTGATAAAGCACAGCAAAATCTAATATGTCACTTAAAATGTTCATCTATGTCTATTACATGAGTTACAATTTTCAGCAATATCTAATGTGCCATTTCTAATGCTCTTGAAAATAAAATATGCCAGTAATAATGCCCAGCAAAGTCTATTATGTTAATGATAATGCCCATTAAGTTATAATATGCCAGCGGTCTTGTCCATTAAGATATATTATGCTATTGATAATCCCCAGGATGGGAGACTCCAGAGGAGCATGTCCCCATTAAGATCTAATATGCTCAATGTCTATGAAAACATCATTTATCCTAGTGATAATGATCAATGCCAGACACTGCTCTACAAGATGTAATATGCCAGTGTGGATAATAACCAGCAATATATAATATACCAGTGCCCAGCACGGTATCATATGCCCCTGATAATTTCCAAGGGCTAACATGTCAAGATCAGTGATTTGTAATGCACAACTAGAAAGAATATGGCAGTGATATTGTCCAACAACAGTGAAAATGCACAGTAAGATCCATTATATACTAATGGAAATTTCTGAGCAGGATGCAGTGTCCTATAATTTATACACCAGCAGTAGTAATGGCTATAAAGTACCTAGTAGTAGCATCAATTCTCAGTAAGCATTATTACCTAGTAATATGCAAATCAGTAGCAATACCGTCCAATCAGATGCCTATCTGTAGTAGTAAAGCCCAGTAGTAGTATGTAGCTTTATTATGAACTGCAGTAGCTTTAATTTAATGAGCAACAGTTCACACCTTTTGCCAGGCTTCCACCTTCCCATAGGTAAGTGCAGAGGGGAATTAGAATTATATTCTGAGTTCTAGTCCAGGTTTAATATGTAATATATAAATGCTTAGTGGCGTGTGTGTGTGTGAAGAAAAAAAAACAAGTTGCAGCGCCACCTGCTGGGCAGAGTTATACACTGACCTACTAAATTCTTAGTGTGTGTGGGAAAAAAAAATTCAAAAAGGGCTGAAATTTGGTAGGGCTCAAACTCATTTTCGTGAGGTAATTTTACCTCATGAACACACATGTGTAGAGGCGTGCGTTAGTGTGTGTGTGTGTGTGTGTGTGTGTGTGTGTGTGTGTGTGTGTGTGTGTGTGTGTGGAAAAAACTATTTTCTCAGAAAGGGCTCATCCAATTCACCTGAAATTTGGTATACTGACATTATTTGACAAAAAAATTAGAATAGTCAAGTCAGTTAACTTCCATCATCCCCCCTTCCCCCCGTGGGAGGGGTAGTAAAGGCTAAATTTACGAGTTGAGGGGTCAAACTCATTTTCGTGAGGTAATTTTACCTCATGAACACACATTAAAAAGGCCGCTTGCGTCGGGAACTAACGCTCTTCCCCTGAGGAGGCCTGGACTAGGTCCAAATGCATGACAAGAACCTTTTTAAGACCTTAAGTAGCTTGATTTGACTAGAATGCATGAGTATCATGCACGGGTTAACTTGTGTAATATATGAGGCAAAGCTGAAGTGCTACTAATTATAGAACTGCACAAGCATTTCAACTAACTCCTTTTGCAAAGCAGTGTGATTTGTAGACATGTCTAGAGGAACTATATATAGAATATTTGCCTTATATAAAGTACTATGTTGTATTTGCAACATATGTATAACTTATCCTATGAATACTTTGAATAAAGGCAAAGTTGGAATCCACTCTATCAAACATCTGCATCTGCCCCATGAATCTGGTGAGTTTTAGAAGTGCTGGTCACTGCCAGTCCCCACCCCTTCAATCCTGGATATAATTCCATTGGATCAGAGGAGAAAGCTGAGAACAATACATTAAAATAAAAATAAAACAAAAATACATTAAAAAAACATTATATCTTAAAGCCTGTTGCAATGTCCCTCTTGACACACTAGGGGCTAGATTTACTAAGAATCGTGTTTGGTAGCGGTTTGAAACCGCCACCCATCGCCGGCGGTTTAGTGGTTCAAACCGCCGCATTTACTATAGGGCAGCTTGAGGCTTCAATTTAAAATGACTGGTGATGTGTGGCAGATTGAAAAAGCTAAACCGCCGGCAGTTTGGATGAAACTGCCATCAAAACCGCCATCCAAAAGACTGGACAGGACAGTTTGAATACCTGCTTCACAATGGCTTGATAGCTTAAATATGCTGTTTGAACTATTTTGCCATTCAGAACATTAGAGAAAGCACCATTGACATTTAAATTATGTTTGCAATCATTATTTATTGATTAAGGGGAAAAAATAATTAAATATTAACTTATGAGGGAATAAAAAATTTTCATTATATTAAGGGGATAACATTATTTAATTATTATATATTTGCATAATATGTCATGACAAATTGTGCAACATAAATAATTATATCCACCATTAACAATCGGTTAATAATATTATATATTAACATTTTCTACATAATATAATGCTATAATAGTGTCCCTTTAAAAGAAAATATATAAAAAAAAATTCTCTCATAAGTTAATATTACATTTATTTTGTCCCTTTATCAATAAATAATGATTTTCCAAATAATTATAATATCAATGGTGCTTTCTCTTATGTTCTGAATGGCAAAATAGCTCAAGCAGCAGCTGTTTGATCAATCTCACCATTCACAAGCGCCTCTTTCATTTTGGCCATTTGGATGGCTGTTTTGCGGCGGTTTTGAAAACCCCAGCTTAGTAAATCCTGCTGTTTGTATATTCATCATTGTTAAAATCGGGATGGCGTTTTGTAAAGTGGTGATTTTGAAAAGTGTAATTTCTGGCCGTTTTGATGGTAGTTTGGGCTTTAGTAAATCCGCCGGTTTCAAAACCGCCGAAAAACTAGCCGAAAAGTGGCGGTTTGAGCAATCCACCCGTTAGTAAATCTAGCCCTAGGTCTGGGCCTTACATGTTTTTATAGTAAATACGACCATGCTTGAAGCCCAACCAGTTAACCAACCGTGTGTCATGTATTTGCAGCCATATGCAGGAGCGGCTGGTTGCTGCTAACTACCAAGGGGACTGTCCAACGCTACAACTCCCAGAACAATACAAAGTAGCTGTAGCTTTAAGTGGAAAGTAAAACATAGGAACTCTACTAGTTACAAGCAAACATACCTTTTAAACCATGGGGAATTTATTACTAAAAGTAGATTTAGCGTTTGAAGAATTAAATAATATTTGTGCATTATTTATTTTGTCCTATTACAGGAGCTAGTAAAATAATGTTGTGTTTTTTTATTATTAGGCGGACCCCATCAATTATGATGAAATTAAGAGGATGATTCGGCAAGAGATGATGAAGCTTTTTGACGGTATGTTTGCTAGACTTGTGGACTTGTGATTCCTAAATGACATATGTATCTGACTTCTCTAAATGTAACATATAATAATAAGGTTATGAAATTTTAGACATGCTTGTGGCAAATTTTTCCTATATATATTTTTTTGTGACTGATGACTGCACCCATAGAGAGGATGGCGTATTACACCTCACGCATGCAGGTGCCAGTGGAGATGGTTTCCTCACCTGGAAGACCAGGTCCTCCTGGGAAGGATGGCGTTTCAGGACGCCCAGGTACCCCAGGCGCTCCAGGATCCCCAGGGCAGATTGGCCGGGAGGGAAGACCAGGTGTCCCTGGAATGAGAGGTAAAAAGAAAGTACATACAGATTAGTGGATGCATTAAACTAGTGCAGCTGAAAATATGTCTAAAACTTATCTACTTATGTCTGTATGTTATTTTATAAGTATTTCAGTCTACTTTATGTCTACTAAAAAAAAAATTCTTGTGATATGTATATATTTTACATACAAGCATCATTTGGGAAATAATACTGATATATCCTTTACAGCTTTTGAATAAACTGTTTTTATTGAATAAAAAAATCCAACTTGTTTTAAGGAATCCCTCACACCTTTAAGGAATGTACATGCATATTATTTTTTCATTTTTATTTGTAGGTGAACCTGGAACAAAGGGCGAGAAGGGGAACAATGGTATTGGTATCATGGGTGATGTGGGCCCCCCTGGAGCACCAGGTATGATTTACTTTAAGCTTCTTGTATTCATTTGTGTAGAGAAGTAATTAAAGGAGGACAAGCAACTTGTAACTTCCACCAATGAGTTATTACCCTCTTTTTTTTTTGCATCAGGACCACAGGGTCCACCTGGTTATGGAAAAGTGGGTTTACCTGGACCAATGGGACAACAAGGAATCCCTGGTATCCCTGGACCAGCTGGGACAAAAGGTAACACAGGCAAAGAAGGGAGATGCAACCCATCGGACTGTTACAGTATGATGTCAGTGCAAGAGTACCAGCCGAAGAACATGAAAGGGCCAGGGCGATAATCTTCCCAAACCTCAGACCCCACCGACTGTCTCACCGGATAATCTTCAAAGAGTTATTCCCTTTCCTTGTCAATGACCAACAGCACATTTCTCGATATACTGATCTCTGTATATTGCTCCATATCGAGATGCAGGTTTTTCTGGAAAAGGATGGGAAGGATATGTTCATGCACCTTGTATATATTTTCCTTATTTTTTTGTCTCTAGGTCATTAGGCTCTGCATTCCCTTTTCTCTTTGTCTTTTTACGCCCCCCTGCTGCCTACATTGTCTCATAGCATTTGAGTCAACTGTATGATCCCTGACCATGATGGAACAAAATACACCTCAAAGACACTGATTGGTCAGGTGTTATGAAAACTGAACTGTTTACTTTTAGCCATTTTCCGCTACATGATAAGCCCCTTATGTTGGAAAGTTCTCATTTAGATATTACTCTTGTTTGAAGTTCCAGATGAGGCTCATTTCTTCCCACCCTTACTTTCATCTGAGCGTGCAGGCAATTCCTTTTGTACTTCTAGCTACTTGGTGTAAATTAAGTGTTCTTACTTCTCAACTCATTGTGTTTCATAGATATTTTCCTTAAACAAAACAAGCAAACAAATAGTAATTTTTGAATGGAACGCAAAAATCTTAAAAAAAAATGTTTCACAATGTTTCTAAAATTGTCTTCATTTATTCTTTTTTTTTTTATATCCATGCTAGATGACTTTTGCCTTTTTTTCACAATAGCACACTGCAAGACTCTAGCCCAAGTGTATAAATATACATAACAGGCATTCTAAGGTCATGTATTTCGCAATAAATTGCAAGAATATCTCTATAAAGGTTTTCAGGATATTAAGTAAGCTCTCACCCCAAGTTTACTTTATCTGTTGTCAGGTTGATAGTTACACTATTGAGTGTCAATAGGGGAGTTCTAGGCCCTGGGCCACAACCTTAAATGCCCCTGTTGTAATCTGCGCTGTTATCTTCTGATCTTCATATACCTCTTCCAGGGCCATTTTAATAAAAGCACAAGCCTTGGGCTGACCAGGGCAGGGGTCCCATCCTAGAACTTTAGGCATGGAATAGAGCCTGGATAGGTGAGGCTCTTAAAAGTTCTTATTTCTGCCCCCTGGGGAGCTTGATATGTTAAAGCAGTCCTGGCTTCTCTCACTTGCTGGCAATTTTAGTGTAATTTCAGTAACATCACACATTTTGGAATTCAGCAAGCTCAGTGGTCAAGGTAATGTTTATATTGACAATGTTTGAATCTCTTCTACAATCTCTAGTTTGTATCACAAATTTATCAGTAGATCCCCAAATCTTATCTCAACAATACAGCTCCACAGAAGGAAATCCTAATCTATACTTTGCTAAGTACACCTTTACTCCGTAAAACTTCTTTGTCTTCTGCTCCTCTACAAATGCCACCAACTTACTCTGTAAACCCAAATTCTTGGTCAGAAATCCATGCACACCTCTAATCACATGACAGGTCTAAAACCGCTTTTCCAATGCAGACGTTTTGTACTTTGTAAATGACCTCCATAGTGTTGCTATTGTTTTCTCTGTGTTGTTGTTGACTGAGCACTTTCAGATTTGTTCTGCTACGATCAGCGTTAAAGGTGAAATATTTCTCTACACTCTTTTATAATTATTGACAGAAACTGACTAAAGTAATCCATTGGTTTATTTGAAACTGTGTGCCTTAGTAAAAACACAGCAAAAACTGTGCTTGTATAAATATGATATAAACATGCTTTGATATAAACTGGCAAATAGTGAGAAAGTTATGTCTAGAAATGTACTGTATCTATATATATAGTGATTGTCATATTTATTAAGGCCCAAAAATGTCCCAGTTCTATTCTTTTTAACTACATGGTTACATGAAAGCGTGGGTGTTTTTAAATAAAGATTGTGTGATGTGTTTTCCAAGACAGCTCAGAAATTATCACAATTACTTTGTTATTCATCCTGTAACTCAGTGAGGTGTTGTAGTAAAATGTGTCAACAATGGATATAGCAAAATATGTAAAGATAATTAAACTGTTTTTGTTAAATCTTTCCCAATCAGACTGCCATTATATCTGTTGCTGATCTTCTCTATCCTTATCTGGCCCCCATCTCTTATATCTAGTGTACTTAAACAGCCATTCTGAAAAGAGGGCTACTTTTACTTCTACAGTGAAATTGTACCTTGTAATGTAATTCTACTCCAGCCCATACAGCATTGGATGTCCCCGCGTCCCAAATAAGTGTTAAGTCCCAGTACAATTGTGACAACAAGTTTACCGTCAAGGAGGTATTTGTGTATCAGCTGTATACCAATGTTCTGCAGGTGCGTTGCTGTGCAGAGAATTTCATGTTTTGTAGATACTTGTTCTGCTACAAAAAAACAAACTATCAAATATAATTTATATTATTCTGGAACTTGGTCTTCAAATTATTTTTCTCTTCTTATGACTTGCATCTGACAAGACAAAGTCACAGCAATGAGTAACATACACATACACTACACAGGTTTTACAGTATTACCCCAGAGAACACATTGACAAATTTATAATATGTAATTTTTATGTAATGACAGCACAGGTTGCACAGTGGTTAGCATTGCTTCCTCACAGCGCTGGGTCATGTGTTCGATTCCGACCAGTGCTCTATCGGTGTGGAGCCTGCATGTAGGTTTCCTCCAGGTGCTAGGGTTTCCTCCGGGTGCTAGGGTTTCCTCCCACACAGTCTAAAAACTGGTAAGTTACTTGACTTCTGACAAAAATAGACCCTAGTGTGTGTTTGTACGTGTTAGGGAATTTAGACTGTTAGCTCAAAAGGGGCAGGGATGATGTGAATGATTCCATAGAATAGAAGCTGAGCATGCCCAAGATGAGTCCTAATGGGAGAAAGGTGCTATATAAATAAATTATTATTTTTTTATCTCATTTATACCCATAAACAAACACCATATGCTTTCATGGTGTATGGGGCACCAAGGTTTTAGGTAGAGATGCACAGGCTCGGTTTTTAGAAAACCGACCTTCCCCCCCCCCCCCACGAACCATATAGTTTTGAGTACCAAGCTGAGCTGACTCGGTACTCTCCACTTATTCGGATCCAACGATGAGGCAAAACATCATTGTCTCGTCATCGGATCTCACGGGTTTGGGATTCCCTATGTCCCTCCATCCCCAGGAGATCCGGTGCCATTGCTCATATAGACACAGGAGGGCTAACATCGTTTTGTTACTCTCCAGTCTCCAGCCACAAATCTCAATCTATCCTGCAACAGAGCACCTAAATCACTGTCTGACAGTGATTTCTCTACTTAGTTGTCATTACTCAGTAGTCATTTGCTTAAAAAAAAACCTTTATTTTTATTTTATTGAAATTGCACACGGTAGTGTGCGTATACTATCTGAAAGCGTTGTTCACAAAAATCACTGCCTGACAGTGTCTTCTATTCATTTGTCATTTGGTGAGAAAAATATATATTCAACTAAAATTGCACACTGTTCTAGTGTGTCTATTTGACAGCATTGTTCAGAAAAATCACTAACTGGCCGTGTGTACTCAGCTTAGTTTTCATTTGGTAAAAAAAACATATTTAATTAGAATTGCACGCTGTTCTAGTGTGTCTATTTGACAGCGTTGTTCAGAAAAATCACTGACTTGCAGTGTGTACTGTACTCAGTTGTGTACTCATTTGTCATTTGCGGAATAATTTTACATTTTTTTTAAATTTTTGGACAAATTGGATGCTCATCAATATGGATCACGATCAGTCGACAGAAGAGCAGGAGCACCAAGCAGCTGCTGCCACCTGTCATGATGATACTAGTCCTTCAGTGTCATCTACTAAAGCCTATGCTCAAGGGAATAGTGGATTTAAGTAAGGGAAACTGAAATCCCCCCAAAAAGCTTGTAAATTAGTAAAGAAAAAAACACCACTGATAAAGGGAAAGTTTACTCTAGAGAAACATAAAATTGCCAACATGCCATTCTACACACTCAGTGGCAAAGAAAGATTCAGGCCTTCGCCTTTATTTATAAGTGATAGTTCTGCAACTGTCAGTGAGGCATCTACTTATGTCTGTCATGACGATGCAAGACCTTGTCATTCAGAGTCTAGAAGAGGTGCCCAAAAAATGACATATGTAAAATTGGTGCTGAAAAAAAACAGGCAGTAGAACAAACTGTGTGTTCAGAAACGTCACAAATCCCTGAGGAGAGTCTATCCACGAGTGATATGTCTGAGCCTGACCTTTCTGATACTGTACTCATAAAGAAGCATCCTTTCACCATTTCTGCAAATGTGTTGATGAGCAGCACAGGTATAGTTAGTGATATAGAAATTGAGGATGCCACTTTGGTTTTGCAACAGGATTAGGGGGATATTAATGTAGCTGACGACTGTGCTAATGAGGATGCTGATGAGGATGTTGTTTGTGTAAGTCCTGCACCAGTGGAAGCAGTTCTTGCCAGTGATAAGCAGAAGGCCATTGTCATGCTTGGGCATAGGGCCAAAAAATACACCTCTTTTGTGTGGAATTATTTTTACCCAAATCCTGACAACAGTTGTGTAGCCATTTGTAGCGTTTGTAAAGCCACAGTTAGGTAGGGACCTTAACCATCTAAGAACTAGGGATGTGCACCGGCGACTTTTGAGGTCTCGTGTTTTGTGTTTTGGATCCGGATTTTCATTATTTTTGGGGTTCGGATTTGTCTCGCAAAAGACTTGACGAAAGGTCTCGGTTCGGATTTAAGGTTTTGGATTCGGATTTTTTTTGAAAAAAACATAAAAAGTTTAAAAATCAAGTTTTTGGGCTTATTTTCACTCCTACGCTATTATTAACCTCAATAACATTCAATAACAAGCATTTCCACTAATTTACAGTGTATTCTGAACACCTCAAAATATAGTTATTAGTCCAAAACGTTGCAACGAGGTATCTTTCTGGACTGCGTAGAAGAGTGGGTCACCACAATATATATAATAAGAAAACCATCAACTTGTATGATTCGCAGCAATAAATGTACCTGGACTGCGTAGAGGAGTGGGTCACCACAATATATATAATAAGAAAACCATCAACTTGTATGATGCGCACCAATAAATGTACCTGGACTGCGTAGATGAGTGGGTCACCACAATATAAATTAAAAACCCTGAACTTGTATGATTCGCACCAATAATGTACCTGGACTGCGTAGAGGAGTGGGTCACCACAATATATATTAAAAACCCTGAACTTGTATGATTCGCAGCAATAAATGTATCTGGACTGCGTAGAGGAGTGGGTCACCACAATATATATAATAAGAAAACCATCAACTTGTATGATGCGCACCAATAAATGTACCTGGACTGCGTAGAGGAGTGGGTCACCACAATATATATTAAAAACCCTGAACTTGTATGATTCGCACCAATAAATGTACTTGGACTGCGTAGAGGAGTGGGTCACCACAATATATATTAAAAACCCTGAACTTGTATGATTCGCACCAATAATGTACCTGGACTGCGTAGAGGAGTGGGTCACCACAATATATATTAAAAACCCTGAACTTGTATGATTCGCAGTAATAAATGTATCTGGACTGCGTAGAGGAGTGGGTCACCACAATATATATAATAAGAAAACCATCAACTTGTATGATTCGCACCAATAATGTACCTGGACTGCGTAGAGGAGTGGGTCACCACAATATAAATTAAAAACCCTGAACTTGTATGATTCGCACCAATAATGTACCTGGACTGCGTAGAGGAGTGGGCACTGGGCACCACAATAAAATATATATAGAAAACCTTCAACAGGTCAGAATTACACCCAAAAATAGTATCTGGACTGCGTAGAGTAGTGGGCACTGGGCACCACAATAAAATATATAAAAAACCTTCAACAGGTCTGCATTACACTGCACATACGGCTGCTCCTCCATCCTCTCCATCATATACATGTTGGAGTTTCAGCGTGTGACAACCTCTTGTTTTTGATAATGTCAGTGCATTTTGAATATTTTTCAATTTGCCCCACACCACTGAATGTACTTTATCTATGATACGCATCTATCTATCTTGACTGCGTAGTGTGGTGGCCCCGGTACACAATTTGGTACCGAGGCCACAATATAATTAAAAAACCCTTCACGGGTCAGAATTCCACCAAAAAAGGGTATGGACTGCGTAGTGTGGTGGCCCCGGTACACAATTTGGTACCGAGGCCACAATATAATTAAAAAAACCCTCCACGGGTCAGAATTCCACCAAAAAAGGGTATGGACTGCGTAGTGTTGTCGCCCCGGTACACAATTTGGTACCGAGGCCACAATATAATTAAAAAATTGGGCATCAACTGTCACCGTTGTTTAATATCTGATACACCTAAATATGGACTGCACAGTGGAGTGGCCCCGGTAGTAAATTTGGTGCCGGGGCCACAATACCTCCTCCAACTTCCAAGTGTAGTGTTTATAAAGACAGACAGCGTCGAAGTGTTATTAGTTGACTTTCTTAACCCTAAAATTGTCCCTGTTGCAAATATTCGTGCAATGGACAGTTACTTTTTTATTGAAAGACTCAAGCTTTCAAGTGTAGTGTTTATAAAATATAAACAACAATACAGTAGTTTTAGAGCACGTCAATACCTCTTGTTTTAAATTATGACAGGGCATTTTACTTTTGGTTTAATTTCTTGAATTTGTTTAAATTTGGTTTTACTTTTTGAACATGGCAAACGACTGTTGATTGGTCATATAATGCAAAAAAAAAAGTTCCAAGATGGAATTGTCCTTGGGCCCTCACACCCACCCTTATGTTGTTGAAATAGGACATGCACACTTTAACAAACCAATCATTTCAGCGACAGGGCCTACCAAACAACTTTGGCTGAAATGATTGGTTTGTTTGGGCCCCCACACCAAAAAAGCTATTCATCTCTCCCTGTACAGACTAAACAGGCTCTACTGAGGCAAGATGTCGTCCTCATCCTCAACCTCTGATTCCTCTCCCCCTACAGTGTGTACTTCCTCCTCATCACACATTATCAATTCGTCCCCGCTGGACTCCACAACCACAGGTCCCTCTGTAGTATCTGGAGGGCAGTGCTGTACTTCATTGAGGAATTGATTATTCATTTTTATAAACATCATTTTTTCAACGTTGTGAGGAAGCAACCTCCTTCGCCGCTCACTGACCAGGTTCCCCGCTGCACTAAAAACTCTTTCCGAGTACACACTGGAGGGGGGACAACTCAGGCAAAATAGAGCCAGTTTGTACAGGGGCTTCCAAACTGCCTTTTTTTCCTGCCAGTAACAATATGGACTGTCTGACATGTCTACTTGGATGGTGTCAGCAAAGTAATCATCCACAATTGTTTCTATTGTGACAGCATCCAATGCAGCGAGAGTAGACATGTTTGCAATGGTTGGCAGGTCCTTCAGTCCGGACCAGATGTTATCAGCATCCCCGCCAGCGCCTCTTTTGGGAAAACTGAGCTTTTTCCTCGCAGCCATAGATGTGGAAGAAAATGAGGGTGGAGCTGTTGGCATGTCACGGTCCTCTTCAGAGGACAATCTCCTGACCAGCAGGTCTTTGCACCGCTGTAGACTTGTGTCCGCCGGAAACAGAGACACAACATACGCTTTAAACCGAGGATCGAGCACGGTGGCCAGAATGTATTCCTCTGACTTTAAAAGAGTGACCACCCTCTGATCCTGGCAAAGCGTACGAAGGGCTACATCCACAAGAGCTACATGCTTGGTGTAATCGCAATGGCTTACCAGCTCCTCCCTCACTTTCTCCAGCTGCTTCTGCAACAGCCTGATCAGGGGAATGACCTGACTCAAGCTGGCAGTGTCGGAACTGACTTCTCGTGTGGCAAGTTCAAATGGCTGCAGAACCTTGCACAACACGGAAATCAGTCTCCACTGCGCTTGACTGAGGCGCATCCCCACTCCTTTGCCTATGTCGTAGGTGGCTGTGTAGGCCTGAATGGCCTTTTGCTGCTCCTCCATCCTCTGCAGCATATAGAGGGTGGAGTTCCAGCGTGTCACAACCTCTTGTTTGAGGTGATGGCAGGGCAAGTTCATGCTTTTTTGATGTGCCTCTAGTCTGCGGTAGGCACTGGCTGAATGCCGAAAGTGTCCAGCAATTTTGCGCGCCACCGCAAGCATCTCCTGCACACCCCTATCACTCTTGAGGTAATGCTGCACCACCAAATTAATGGTGTGGGCAAAACATGGGACGTGCTGGAAATTGCCCATATTTAATGCCCGCACAATGTTACTGGCATTGTCTGACACCACAAATCCCCATGAGAGTCTAAGTGGGGTAAGCCACTGGGAGATAATTTCCCTCAGTTTCTCTAATATGTTGTCAGCGTTGTGCCTCTTATTAAAGCCTGTAATACACAATGTTGCCTGCCTTTGCACGAGCAGCCATTTTGTAGATGCTGCTACTGATGCAGCTGTTGCTGTTGCTGCGGAAGGGGATGCATCTACCCAGTGGGCTGTCACAGTCATATAGTCCTTCGTTTGCCCAGAACCACTTGTCCACATGTCCGTGGTTAAGTGGACAGTGGGTACAACCGCATTTTTTAGAGCACTGAGGACACTTGATCGTACTTCTCTGTACATTTTTGGTATCGCCTGCCTAGTGAAGTGGAATCTCGACGGGATTTGGTACCGGGGACACAATACCTCCATCAACCCTCTAAATCCCACTCCACTGATGGCGAACACCGGGCGCACGTCTAACACCAACATTGCAGTTACAGCCGCAGTTATACGCTTTGCAATAGGGTGACTACTATCGTATTTGGTGGTCATGGCAAACGACTGTTGGACGGTCAATTGTTTTGTGAAAGACTTAGCGGTCTTACGACTTCCCCTCTGGGAAGATGACCGACTAACAGCAGCAACAGCAGCAGTGGCAGTAGTAGGCGTACCACTGCAGGATTCCTCGGATGAATCCCGTATTGAGGAGGACTCAGTCTGGCTGCTGACTTGGGCTGCAGGACTGAATCTGATGGAGATTGTGGAGGAAGTTGACGAGGAGGGTGTTGCTGGTGTGTATCCAACTGGACCACGGGATTTAGGTGTCCCTGTACCGATGAGGGTCCTAGCCCCAGTTCCTGAACTAACCACTGAACTATGAAGGTTATTCAGGTGACGTATAAGGGAGGATGTTCCTAGGTGGGCAAGATCCTTACCGCTGCTTATTTGAGCTTTACATAAGCTACATATGGCTATACATTGGTTGTCTGGATTTGGATAAAAATAACTCCAGACCGAAGAGGTGCATTTTTTGGTCTTCTGACCAGGCATGACGATGGGCTTTTTCATCCCATGGACATCAGCTGTTTCCCCCCCTGGTGCCTCATTTACAATAACCACATCACCATCCTCATCATCAAGTTCCTCCACAGCGCCAGCTACATCATCAATAGGCTCCTCCCGAGCCACCTCTTCCCGTACAGTGATGGGAAGGTCAGGCTTGACAACCACCAACACCCTTGGACTCGCCTTGAGGATTTGTGATAATTTCTCTTTAGAAGGCAGAGTTGTTTGCTGTTTTGTTGCTGACAGCATAACTCTCTTCAATTTTTTGGAGGGGGGGGGAGGAGGAGGATGGATAAGATCCGTGGGTGAAGCTGAACCACTAGTCATGAACACGGGCCAGGGCCTAAGCCGTTCCTTGCCACTCCGTGTCGTAAATGGCATATTGACAACTTTACGTTTCTCCTCAGATGATTTTAAGTTTCTCTTTTAGCTACTTTTTCTTAACTTGGGCTTTTTGGATTTTACATGCCCGGTACTACGAGATTGGGCATCGGGCTTGGAAGACGACGTTGATGGCATTTCATCGTCTATGTCATGACTAGTGGCAGCAGCTTCAGCATTAGGAGGAAGTGGGTCTTGATCTTTCCCTACTTTATCCTCCAAATTTTTGGTCTCCATTATATGTAGCACAAGATACTGCAGAATGATGTGTGAACTTGGAAATATTGCAGTACCAATGGACTTATACTGCTGGATTGGTTTTGCAAATTTGGTTATAATTACTTTTTTTTTAATTTTTTATTTTAATATTTTTTATAATTTTTTTTTTATTTTTTAAAAACTTGGGAATAATGGAGAAATAACTATGCCCTTAGAAGCACAGAGCACAGGACACAGCACCACTGGACTGAACAGGACACAGCACAGGACCCAGCAGCACTACGGAACTCAGCAGGACAGAGCACAGGACACAGCACCACTGGACTGATACTGCAGAATGTGTGAACTTTGTAATATTGCAGTACCACTGGACTTTTACTGCTGAATGTGTGAACTTGGTAATATTGCAGTTCCAATGGGCTTATACTGCAGGATTGGTTGTGCAAATTTTGTGGTAATTAAAAAAAAATTAAATTAGTTTTTGGAATTTTTTTAAATAACTTTTTTTTATTTTTTTAAACACAGGGGAATATTGGGGAAATAACTATGCCCTTAGACGCACAGAGCACAGGACACAGCACCACTGGAGTGAACAGGACACAGCACAGGACCCAGCAGCACCACTGACCTCAGAAGGACAGAGCACAGCACACAGCACCACTGGACTGATACTGCAGAACACAGCACAGCACAGAACTAAACAGCACAGCACAGAACTAAACAGCACAGCACGAGATCTACCAGGACAGAGGACCACCTAACACACCCTCCCTCTACCCTGATCAATGCCCGAGTGAAGATGGCGGCGACTAGCGGGGAATTTATAGGATCCGAGTATCGCGAGATCCGACAACAGGATTATGAGTCAGAGCCTCAGTTTCAGATTTGAATTTGGCGCCAATACCCGGATCTGTCTCGGATCCGACTCGGATCGGCAACGTTCGGGTGGGCTCGGATTTCAGAAATCCGAGTGCGCTCATCTCTACTAAGAACCTAATCCATGTTACGCCATTTGAAGTGAGATTATGGCAAGCTTTTGGGAAAATCAGAAACGTAATGCTAAAAAAATAACAAGCAGTCCATTATCAGCTACCTCCCTTCTCTCAGCTATATCCCACCTTCAATCTACATCGCCAACACCTTCATCATCAATATCCTCACTAGTGATCGGAGTTAGTCCTGCATCTAAGTTGCTAAGTCTAGATGACTCCTCCCCTATCCAGGATTCCTCAGAAGAATTCTTGAGCTTTAGGCCCGCTGTTGCTGCTGCTGGGGGTGGATCTCCATCCTAGAAGCAGACCAAGAAGAAGTCTATTAGTAGTTTACAACAATTGGCTGTTAAACAATCATTTGCAAGAAGAAGCAAGTATGACAGCTTTCACCCAGTTGCACAGTGGATCACAGATGCCATGGTGACTATATTAGTGTTAGATCTGTATCCAGTATCCACCATTAATGCAGCAGGTTTTAGACAGTTAATTGAGGTCCTTTGTCCCTGTTACCAAATTCCATCTTGACACTATTTACTAGATAAGCAATTCCACACCTGTACCAGGAGGTTAGAAAAAACCTAATTATTAGGCTACAAAATGCCATTCTACCAACTGTACATGTAATCACAGTGTTAGGCAACGAGACTGGTGTATGGTGTTACAACCCCTTAATCTAATCCATACCTGAACTTTTAGCCATGTTGTTATCAGCAAATATCAGTGATGTAATTATAATATCTCCTTGAAAAGTACTTCAGGGGTTAAATTCCACATCCACAGGGAACACTCAGGAGTTAAGTGAATTAAGCTATCATTGGGTTTTCTGTTTGCTCCCTATTGTTCACTAGTGAGCTCTACAGCCAGCCAGGAGGCTGAGCCAGCTGAGATCACCTGAGGGAAGACACCTGGGGAGGTAGGGGAGGGGGCTTGAGAGTGTAAGCAGCCCACCATCGAGACCTTTTGCAACTCCCCTTGACAGGCAGATCCCAAGGTGGGATTAGGAGGTGATAAAAGAGGCTACCCTGGGAGCTGGACATGTGTGACTAACTTTTGGCCAAGAGGTGATGCTCTGCCAGAGATGCGCTGTGGAACATATCTCACTGGATTTATTTAACTGATTTCTTCATTTGTTGGACCTGCTATCATTACAGGGCCGTGCTGTATTTAATCCTGTTCTGCAGAATCATCCCACTATTTTTCCTCTAATACTGTGTCCGAGTGAATTGGGAACCACATATCTTCACACACAGATATGCGGACAAGCGGAACTGGGCAAACTAAAGTCTGTGACAGCCCACTGGTTGTGAATAGCCTTCAGCAGCAGGAACAGCAGCAGCATCTAACAAACAATGCCAGATCTTTTAGAGGCAGGCTACTCTGTGTATCACTAGTTTCGCTTAGAGGCATACCACTGACAGCCTGTTAGAAAAACTAAGGGATCTCATTGCAACATAGCTTATCCTGCTTGGACTCTACTGAGGATATGTGATTTCTGATAACGCCACCAATATTGTGAGACCATTATAGCTGGGTGAATTAAATCACTTTCCCTGTTTTGCTCACAAAATTTACTTGGTGGTACAGAGGGACGTGCAGGAGATGCTATCTATGAAGCAAAATTTGGCATGTAGAAGTTTGCTGCAGTTGCAAGAAGAATTTAATTTGCCCTGGTACCAACTGAAGCAAGAGGTGGTAACAAGGTGGAATTCCACCCTTTATATGCTTCAGAAGAAGGAGAAACAGCAAAAAGCCATCCACGATTACTCAACAAGCCATGACATTGGGGAAGGAGGGAGAATGTACTTCAGTGCAGTGGAGAATACTTTCCGTATTGTGCAAGGTGCTGAAACCATTCGAAGTAATCACCTGTGAAGTGAGTGCAGTCACTGTTAGCTTGAGTAAAGTGATTTCCATTATTAGACTTTTGGAAAGGCAGCCAGAGAAATTGAAGGAGGAGCAATTACGCTAAGTACGTTGGACTTGTAGATCAAGTACTTTATTCGCTTCGCCAGGATCCAAGAGTTATCAACATCTTGAAAGCGGATCAGTACATTTTGGTAACTGTGCTTGATCCTAGATTTAAGAACTATGTTTATTTTCAACTGACCCAGATCTTAACAGATGCAACGAGTGCTTGGTGAGCAAGTGGATAGCTGAAGTGGTACATGACACGACAACGTCTCCTCATTCAGTTTCTCAGGCAACTGCTGCTAGGAAAAGACTTAGCTTTCCCAAGAGACCCAGTGGTAATGTAGGTGAGTCAGCACAACATTTTAACATCTGGTCTGGTCTAAAAGAATTGCCCAAAATTCGTGACACCTCTGCCGTAACCCCACCTGATCATACTATCAACATCCAAAGAATGGTGGATTATTTTAATGACAGCATACAAATAGACACATCAAAAAGGCAATTTTGAGACCCATGTACAGACCCGTTTTGCAATACCTAAGCTGCCCAACCTCCAGTATGTACTCAGAACAAGTTTTCAGCACAGCCGGGAACCATGTCAGCGATCGGCGTAGGACGCTACTTCCTAAAAATATGTAAAAGATGATGTTCATCAAAATGAACTACAAATTCCATTACCTTTACCGGCAATTACAACAAAGTACAGTGATTTTTATAATGGTGGATTCCTGCGGGGATAAATTAATATTGTGTGAGGGTGATATACACACTGATGAGGGTGAGGATGAGGCAGAGGACAACATATTGAAACTGTAAAGTTCATTGACAGCACTGTTAGCCTAGCTGTCTTAAGCCCATTGGTAGCTTGTTTTGTGGGGCCCTAAACAAACAAAGCACTTCAGCCACAAAAGTGAAGTGCTTGGTTTGTTAAACTGTACATGTCCTTTTTAATATCCAACATAAGGGTGGGTGGGAGAGTCCAAGGACAATTCCATCTTGCACCACTTTTCTTTTCTGCTACTGCTGTGTGGCAATGTTTCCTAGATGTGCTGTGAACTGCCCTGTGTTTGTACCATTGCTCTGTTGCTTAGTATCCAGCCAGTTCACTGCAGTCTTTGGCCTAAGGTGGATGAAAATAATATTGTGAACTGTGAGGTGGTCAAAATTGACTGGAAATTAATGTTATTGAGGTTAATAATAATGTAGGAATAACAAAAAGTGCCAAATTATGTGATTTTAGATTTTTTTTACATTTTTTGCCAGAAAAAATGAAGATCCAAAACTAAAACACGGTGGTCAGTGAACATCCTAGATTTAGGGTGGCACTGTGTAGTGCTTTTAGTATGATTATTATAGCACATACAGTTAAAGACTCTGGCTTCCCACCCTTGGTAAAGCCATTTGCTAGCCAGGACCCAGGAGGGAGGAGGTAATCCCAGGATCACGGCAGGTGTCGCGAGCCAGCAATGAAAGAGTATCTATCTATCTATCTATCGGAGAGCCACTCCTAGAGGCATGTGGAGAGGGGGTGTGCGGCAAGTTCCGCAATGTGCCACTTTCAGACCCTAGTAAGAGGTGTGTATAAGCCCTGAAGTTATTAAGGGCAGCAAATAGCCCCATAGTGAGGCATAGTGAGCAGTGGGTCTGCTGAGGGGGGATTCCCACCTCCAGGAGTACCCCAGATTAGGCTAGAAAGATCTATGGATGGTAGAGCCTTTGGATGTGCTGCCTGGAGGAGTGTGTCTGTAAGAGTGAGGTATGGAGTGTCATACAAAGACTCTGGATAGAGGTGAGTGTGTGGCAGCTGCAACAGAAAAAACATTTGTGCGTTAACAAGGAGTAAAGAAAGCTCTTGGACATAGTCCTGACTAGTGTTAGCACCCGGGGAGAGAGTTTATGGCCTGATGCCCTGTGAGACTGATTCATGTGTCCTAAGGAGGAGGGAGAGTGCCATGTGTAGCAGTACGGTTGGACCCGGCAGTCAGGGGAGCACTGTGAGTCAGCAAGCCAGCTTGTGGCTATGATGAGGTGATGCAGAAATCCCTGACAACTGGGATGCACAACTATAAAATATTTTGAAAGTGTTCTCCCAAATAGATAAATGAAACTTCAGCAGAGAGATGTGGAAAGGTACCTAGATAGTAGATACTTACTCTGTAAAGCAGCAGTAGGAGCCCCCTTGGGAAGCACCCCTATATTGGGGGGGGGTTCACTGCATGATGGCAGTGTGGCAACAGTGGCAACAAGTTGAAAAGGAGGGTCCCTGACATAGGGGATGGTGCGCAGGAGCGTAGTGCGAGAACCTCTGGACCATGCCTCCCGTCTGTCTGTGTATATGATTGGCTCTGACTGATGCTGTAACATCAGGTGTGTGAATTACCAGAGTTATTTTATTGCTGCAAGTGTGAGCTGGAGGAGTTGAAGTGGTCATACAACCGTTATCTGCAACCATTATGCTTTTTTGTACTGGAGGAGAAGAGGAGTTATAATAAAGTTTTATTCAGTTTGGAACTGAGGTGTCCTGGTGCCCAATATTTATGTACATTTGCACTGCATTGCCACTAGTGGTCACTCCACAGTAACTGATCTAAATTCCTGAGTATGCAGGGAACCCCCTGGTGATGGATGCCATACCCACGCCAAAGCCAGAGCAGTGGAGAAGGGTGACAGCAAGTGGGGTACCGAGCAACACCAGGATACCCCAAGTAAGAGTGCCTACATTCCAACAACTTTCCCTTGCTATAGTGCCAACAACCCCGGCTGGTTGGCCTAATGTTGGTTTTTGTGAAATCGGGGGACCCCACGCATTTTTACCCCTGATTTCGCAGAAGCCAGCACTAGGCTGGCTGCACTAGGGTTAATAGCATTAGGAAGAGGGGACCCCACAGTTTTCTGTTTTTTGAAATTTCTATTTTTACACTGAATTAGAGCTACAGCGGCCTGTGTATTACAGCTGCCTTGCACCTGAATTCAACAGGGCATGGATCTTGAGATCCGTGGCTTGATGAATTCCGGAGCACGCAAACCCTAGATAGATGTACATAATTTGTGTGGGTTGAGCTCAGAATATGTGTCTTGATGAATCAGGCTCTATAGGTTTTTCTCCCGATTAACAGGCCAATCATACGATGAATGACTGTTAGGTCCCATATTCCATTACTGTGTATGCTCCCACAATCATGTTTTATCGTTCCAAAGCACATGGTATCATTTCATTTGCTTTTATAATGGACTAAAAATTTCTAAAAATGATGGAACAAAGTAATTGAAATTCTGAAGTATTTATGCACTCATGATCAACAGTGTAGGCAGATCTCCATAGAGTCTACAGAGACACGATCTTATCAGCAGATGGTTATGACAGATGAAGAACACAGATCTGAAGGTAAATTGTGTAAAATCGTGTACTCATGAATCGGCTTGCTGATTGGGACTTTCAGTCATTGGTAAAATCGTTACAGATAACGCAACAGGAGAAATTTTATGTAGTGTGTACCTAGCTTAATACCATCTGAAACCTATATAGATTAATTTGTTTAGCCCTTGCAGGATGTATAAAAGACTATAAAAACATGATAAGAGTTTTTTGAGCAGTTACTTCCAGACAGATATTCTCAAACTGGGTAGGCTTCTGAATAATGTGGTTGGAGGATTTAGAAACAACCAAGTGGCAGATTTGTAGGTAACAAAACTAAGAGTAGGGGTAAGGTTGTACTTTATTTGTAACGATGAAAAATAATCTAAGATATTCAGTGTATTTCACTCATACTTGCCAACTCTCCCGGAATGTCAGGTTGGTCTCACGGACTCCCGGGAGAGCTGGCAATTCTCCTGCATCCCGCAATTGTGGGGCTACAATGACACGATTTGCTGTGAATCGCGTCATTTTGGCCCCGCCCCCGCGTCAAATATGCTGTTTTGTTGCCGGGGCCAAAATGATGTGAATCGCTGTGCGCCGCCCCCTCCCGCCCTCTAGACACGCCCCTCTCCCGGATTCAGCTTGCCAAAGGTAGGCAAGTATGATTTTACTGCAAACATGTCTACACATTCGGTGGAAACATGTAAGAGTGTAATCAGAAGTGTTCTTATTCTAATGTATGCAATGTCTGTATACTGCTTGAATAGCTGCCATCTTTGCATAAACAAGGTGCAAATGCAACAAAAAGATGTCTCAAATACCCAGAAGTGGCTCTTTTGTATGCAGCAAATGGCCTCCTATACATAATGATATTGATGTACTAATAATAATAATGTACAATATAATGCCCCAATAACAAAGCATATTTGTTGATTTAAAATATATCTTATGTATATGTAATTACTATTTCTATATCTTATTTAGTGGGTAGAACCTTACAAATAGGAATGGTCCAGCTCCATTTAGTGGCTATAGGAGAGCACAGGAACACTTGAAGGAACTTTAATAATGTAGTAAACTATTGCAGTATCACAGATTTGCCACATAGTGGCACTATACACTACCAAGTACTTGAATCTGAGATTTCAATTGTTCTATTGTCCGTAAGAAAAATACATTGTAGGATTTACGTTCACTTTTTTTTTTATAATTGATAACTGATGTACTGGCTAATCTGGATAGGTCAATTTATTAATATATGTGAAAATGTCATAACAATTTAACTGCAAAGGTAAAATAACACCGTTATTTAAACTTTGTTATAGTTTGTTATAAAACGAAAACACCATTGGTGTTTGGTTAATGGGCCGACCTATTTGGGGCCCTAAATTACCAAGTATGATTAAAATAAATAAATAAATAAAGGCTATGGCTATATTCTCTCTGCTTGGTGTGGTGTCATCTGCTACGGGTGCCATTGTGATGTAAATTTTGAGGGACAGCGGAACAAAATTCTTCCCTATAAAAGGTCATGTGCTGTTACATGGATGCAGAAAGCCCAGCTATGATGTGCTCACTTATCATATCTAGCGAGTGTAGAAGTGTGACAGAAAGCTGTGCACGGGAGATATTAAAGTTATTAACGCCAGGAACCAAATTGTTACCATTGAATGTATCAGAGATTTGCTTTATACAACTGGCCACATCAGGTATCAGGTGGGGAATCCTTTTTCAAAGTCCCCCCCCCCCCCCCCCCCAACACACACACAATGTGCTCCTGCTGTTTATACTAAATCCACTGTATATTGGACTGTACACACTCTTTGCCTAGACATTTATATCAGACAAATACTACTGTACACTACAGCTTCCTCCTATATTTACACCCCAAAACACTGTTTTCATCCACAATATGGCATGGTACATATCAAACTTTTATCTACACTGCCTCACACAGAACCTTTTTGGATTTAGTGGAAACCATTTGAAGGGCCACTTAACCTAAAATACAGATTGCTTCACACAAAGAATCTATTATATATCAGTATTATAATTTAATACTTTATTAGGTACATTTATTTAGTACTGGGCAGAAACAGCCTGAATTCTTTGTGGCAACATTTGTTAGGTATTCTGGTCCAGGTTGACTTGGTAGTATCACGCAGTTGCTGCAGATTTATTGGCTTCACATTCATGCTGCAAATCAAAAATCCTTCCTCAGACCATTACACCACCACCACCAGCCTGCACCCTTAACAGAAGGCAGGACGGATCCATGAATTCATGTTGCTTATGCCAAATTTTGACTCTACCATCTGCTTGTTGCAGCAGAAATCGAGATTTGTCAGACCAGACAAAGTATTTCCAGTCTTCAAATGTCCAGTTTTAGTGAGCCTGTGACCACTGTAGCCTCAGTTTTCTGTTCTTAGGTGACAGGAGTGGATCCCTGTGTGGTCCTCTGCTGCTGTAACCTATCCACTTCAAGTTTCGATGTGCTGTGCATTCAGAGATGCTATTCTGCATACCTCTGTTGTAACGCATGGTTATATAAGTTACGGTCTCCTTCCTGTCAGCTTAATCCAGTCTGGCCATTCCCCTCTGACCTCTCTCATTAACAAGGCGTTTTTGCCCACAGAATTGCCGCGCACTGGATATTTTATTTTTTTTCGTTTTGCACACAACTCTCTGTAACCTAGACATATTCTAAATCGCTTGATGCAGGACTCTGTGTTTTCTGTGCTGTCTCCCCTCCGCCAAGCGGTGCTGCTAAAAATTATGTGTCTGTTTCGTTTTCAAACTGGACAAAAATGATTGGCACATTAAATAAACACCAAGTTTGTTTAACTCATGTAAATGCTGTATCAGTAGCCTCAGAGTTTTAACAGACTTATATGGGAATCCACAAACCAGTGGACCACTACCTAAGCCATGAAAGATATAAGAATTTTGAGCAAAATAGATCTAAGCTTAAACCAATTATCAGTGTCATTATATTTTGTTAGTCTGTAAAGCGAAAACATTGTGCAGAGGTTTATTTCACTGCTAGAAGATTTACAACCTAAATGTGGTCGTCAAAATAATGCTCTAAGAGGTCATCTAGACTGTATTAGGGATGATTCTGCAAACAAAGGCAACTTTAATGCCATTTTAAAATACTGAAGTGAAGGAGACAGTGAATTGAGAGACCATCTACAAAATTCTGCCAAAAACTCAAGATACAACAGCCGGCGTATCCAAAATGAAATAATAGACATATTTGGAAACACAGTAAAATAGTATAGCAAACACGCATATAGGGGGCGCTAATTACCCTAAAATGCCTGATCGAGATGCTGCTACCTAAACAGGATCTGGACCTGTTGACACAGCTAAAAACTAATACAAATAGATCAGATAGCGCAAAACTCAGATCGGCATGAAAATTTTAATAACATCCAAAGGTAAAAACAATACAAATAGTTGTAATGTACACTGGTATTAAATAGTAATCAGTAATTCGTGAAAGGAGATTGCATCACATGATAAATCAAATAGGGCAATCACTTTGACAGCATTGTATAATCTCAAAATTGTATCACAATATGAAATGTACCCGGGTACTGAGAAACCACATAAAAACTGTATATGCTGCCAATATCAATTAAGCTGACTCATAATTATTCCACAGAGCTGTTTGTGGAATCACTCTATCTTGAGTGTATAGATCCTGGCTGACAAAAAGTGATATGCTCTGAATATAAGATGCTGACTTGTAAGCGGGCTTAATGTCCTCCGTTCCCGGCTACTGGTTCTCATAGAAATAAGACCAAACAAAAGTTCTGCCCAACAGAATGACACTTTTGTGTCATGAAGATTGTATCTTCCAGACCTTTGTCACAGGTTATTTGTGGAATCACTCTGTTAAAATAGTTGAACGTAAGTGTATAAATCCTAATTGACAGAGAGCGGTATGCTCTAAGTAAAAATTGCCCGCTTGTGGGCGGGACTTGATGTCCTCCGTTCCTGACTATTATTCTCGTATGCAGAAAACCTAGTAAAAGTACTGCCCGATAGATATCACTTTATATTATATAAGTTGTATATCTTAAACCTTTAGCGCGGGCTCAATGTCCTCCACTTACGACTTGGTGAAGCCGGTAATCGCTCCGATGTAATACAGGGAGATACTGTATAACTTGTCTAGTGCAATCAGCCTTGCCCTGGGGTATACGGAGTGGACAATCTCCAAATCTCCAAAGACTCCAAAATCACCAGTGCACATTCAAAAAGTCTGCTTGACGCGTTTCTCGGCAATGGCCTGCCGTTTCATCAGAGGCAAATGATTGAACATCCAAAGTTGTGGGAGTTGTCATATACTCATTTGACACGATCATGTGGTGAGTATTAGCCAATGAACATATAGGCGGACATGTGACACCTAGAGATCCAATAGGGTACTGAGTCCATTCGTAAAAAAGTCATTGTATATACTATTATTCATGAGGAGTAAGTTATAAAATAGCAAAATAAATAACAACCGCATTATAACAGAAGTGGGGGAAAGAAAAAGTGGCAAATCGCTTGATGCAACCATATTGTGGATCAACAAGATCCAAGTTGACAAGAGAATAAATAGTATTATACCTCAAATGGGCAACAGTGTTCAGTGATGTTTATATCTCCCCAAACTGACAGGCAATAAAGTACTGTTTAAAACTCCAAAAATAAAAATAAACATAAAAAATAATAAATAATAATAATGATAACAATAAACATTTCGTATAATGGTAAATAACCCTAAAAACATATGCCATAATTATGACATAGATCTGGTAAAGTCTACATTATAACATAATGAGTATACAAGATACAGACAACCCCTACTGAAACATATCTGTAGGTGTGTGAATTACACACAGCCAATATTTTGATTTTACTGTATATCTATAATTCAACTAATACAGAAATTTAGAAAGGGTTTTAACATTCTGAGAGAAATAGAGCTTATAGGTTCGTATGTTACTATACAGAAAAACATAAATGGCACTAAGATCAGATTATCTAAGGAGGGTTGTTATTGATATTTAAACATACTATAAAATAGAAGGCAATGAACATTTTATATATATATATATATATATATATATATATATATGTATAAATAGTGTCATTAGACATTGTTAAGTTCTATGCTGTCATTTAGGCCTTGTGGGGCCAAAGTGTTCAGTTTAAAAATCCAAATCGCCTCTCGTCTACAGAGTAAGTTAAATCTATTACCTCCTCCTTTTGTTTTATCAATTTGCTCAATTGCTCTTATCTTAAGACCAGATAAACTGCCACATTGACAGGTGCTGATATGTGACGAAAGACTATGCGTTTTTACTTTATTGAGTATATTACGTCTGTGCTCCAAGAAGCGTGTATTCAAGGATCTGGTAGTGCATCCTACGTATTGGATTCCACAAGCGCAATTGAGAAGATAAATTACAAAAGTAGATTGACAGTCCATAATTTTCTTGATAGGAAAGCTGTTACCTAGTCTAAAGGAGGAGAATTCACTCACTCTGTGGTCCACAAAATTACACGTAATGCATCTTAACTTCCCACATTTGTAGAATCCATTCGATCTACTTAGCCATCTATCAGCAGGTTCAGTGGACTTTGGGATACATTGGGTTTTATCAAAATGTTTGAATAAGCTAGGTGCTAGTGTTTCTTTGAGATTTTTCGATCTTCTAAAAACCACAATGTTCTTGGTCTCAATTTCATGGCCCATATAATCGTCAAGTTTCAGCAAAGAAACATTTTTATTGATGGCACTTCCAATGTCTCTTGCTGCAGAGTTGTACTGTGTGACAAAAGTGCATGTTCTAGAATTATTCGCCGGATTCTTAATTTTGTTTGATTGAGTGAGTAAATCAGATCTGGCGATCTGGCTTACATCTAATAGTGTCTTATCTAGAATGGAATCTGGGTAACCCTGTTGTTGAAATGCCATATACAGCTTCTTAGAGTGGATAACAAATTCTTCCGGTTGTGAACAATTTCTTTTGACACGCAAAAATAGACCCCTGGGGATATTGTCTCTCCAGGGTTTGTGGTGGTTGCTCTGTCGAAGTCAGCAAATTGGATAAAGTCATTTCAATTAAAGTCTAGCAAACTTGGTTGTCGCTGTCTGAAAAGATGCGCATGGTACGCATCTACGTAGAAGGGCACGCTACGGCGTGAAAGGGCGTACACATCCACTACACGTGGCAGAAACAGTAATTGGTCTTTTACCATACATTCGCACAAACACGCATACTTATAAAATAGTACACATTAATGGTAGTTGCAACACATAGTCAGTTATGTCGAAATATAGTAGTATTTATATGTTATATCAGAGTTACATGCATATTAGTGAAATACACGGAACGGGTTGAGGGAATAACATCATGAGTGGTATCATAATGAACCTCGTTACATATCCTACTGTTTGGTTCACTCTGCGAGGGAATCGCAGAGTGCATACACAAGTTATGAATGATAGGGAATTATGAACTACTTAAGACTAAGGAATCCGGGCAGGAAGAGCAGAGCATACCCCCTGCAGAGATGACCCCCTCCTTTGGATTCCTTAGGATGAACCAGCCAATGATTGACGACCCCTTGGACATTCCTGAGACCCGGACCAATAGATGCAAGCTATACCATCTTCATTGTATTACTGTATTTGATTGTGTATATAAGCAGCAGCTTGTGATCCAGAGTGCAGACTTCTTGTCCCCAGACTTCAGGATTGAATGACTGCACTGGATCCAGAGCGCCTGCGATAAGTAACGGCTGTATTTACTATTACTTCGCTTGAGCATATTTAGTCTACTATTTGTGAATAAATCTTTGTGCTTTGGAAACATAAATCGAGGTTCGACAATCGTTATTGGTTAGCGACAATACGCACATAACGATTTGGGGGCTCGTGAGCTTTGGAGGTTTCGTTGCCGATGATACGCAAGACCAACGGATTTCGGTTCCTCAACAAAGGGTGGAGACGCGTCATAAACGGGTAAGAACGCATGGTGTTCCAAACCTGAATTTTACTCTGTGTTGCGAAACCGAATGTCCGTTTTGCATTATCTAGGGCACGCTAACTAGAACCTAGGGACAAAAGAGAAAACTGTTTCTTTTTTCTGTCATTGTGCGTTTTAACTGTATTGCATTGCTTAGCGTATGTGTATTTCCTGCTGTGCGTAAGCGAACTTCCGGTAGATTTGCCACATGGTTAAACAATCGTCTTGATAGTTATTATATGTGCATAATATAAATACTTGTGAAAACCTCTGGGACATTATTACTATTGTTGGGAATTCGTTTATTTTCTGCGCAGAAAAGGTGTATGTCGTGTGATTTGTTGACTTTAAATACACTAAGGTTTATCTATTGCAAAATAGAGTGTCTGTTGCTGTTTGACGAGGCAGGTGCCCAACTGGTGTACGGTATACAAGGCAGGTATACCGGGGGGCGGAAACTGAATAAGTTTTCGCGACGTGCACCCAAGGGTAATCGCATCGCTTACAGACTAGCTTTAAGCGTTGCGATTGCACCGCACGGCAAGGAAAGCCGTGATTGCGACTTGGGGTAACGGGGAGGAATTACGTTGGTAAGGCTGGTAATTGACTTTACCGGATGCTACCAGTTGTAATAAACTCAACAGATCTTGTTGGAGAGTCAGGGGTAATCGAGGAGCTGATAACCCTTTAGTCCGCATTGATATTTCTGTATTAGGGGTCCTTGTTTAATACAAGAGGAAGCGAGTGGACGCGGCTTGTAGCAAATACGTCCACAGGCCGGTAAAATATCTCTAGCGGTAGTGTTGAAAATTAGTGGCTGAATATTGTGTTATTTCTGGAAGCCTTTATGGCAGGATATTGTGATATTTCTGGGACCCTATTGTTCAATATGGGTGCTAAGCAAACGCTAGAGAAGGCCAAGGTACTGCCTAAGGAAGGTCCTATTGGTTCAGCGAGATTTCTTATGTGTAAGAAATATGGTGCATACGCAACTGCGTATTGCGACACGTGGGTCAAGATGACCAAAGGTTGTGATAGGCCTTTCCCAACAATAGGGAGTTTTAATGCAGAGGTACTAAATACTGTAAAAGATAAAGTATGGTTGATTACCTCAACGAAAGTGAGGAATAAACATAATGATTGTTTAAAATTATGGCAAATGGAAGGTAACACGTGGCAGAGCAGCGAATGCAAACCGGAAGTAGGCGTGGCTAAAAGCGCTCGCACAACGGAAGTAACCGTCGAGAAGCGTGGCGAACTCAGCGCAAGCGCGCCCCCGCCACCTTATGTGGCGGGAGGGGTAAGTACAGCCGTTGTTAAAACTGAAAATAGAAAAATTGCTAAGTTGTATCCTGTTTTAAGCCAGTTTAAATCAAGTGTATCTGAAAATGAAGATGAACCCACTGTGATTTTGGCCATTGCCCATGCCAATAGTGTACTAGAGGCTCAGCACAAGTATGAGAAAATGGCTGAGATAGGTGAGAGTAGCGTGATCACTAGGAGTGAAAGCGTTCTAAATTTAGAACCAGCAAATCCTGTAGTGTCCCCTGAAGTCAGTATACCAGAGGGTGCGTTCCCAGTCCGCACAATATCAGTTCCCAATGGTAAACCGGATAAGGATGGTGTAGTTTCTTTAAGAAATGTTACAATGCATTGTCCCTGGACTAGATCAGAATTACGTTTCATTATGACTGAATTCCCAGATCCTAGAAAGGAGTTAGCTAAATGCCAGAAATTTCTTAAAGACTTAGGAAATGCCCACGAACCAACCAATAAGGATTGGCATGTAGTGTTGAGGGCGTGTCTTCCTCCCAATACTAACATACAAAAATTTATTGAAGATTGTTTGTTGGAGGAAGATGACACCTTGACTGATGAGATTAACCAAAAGAATATAGAAAGAATTGTCAAACACTTAGCCATATATTTTCCAGTAGTGGTAAATTGGAGTAAGATTTTCACCATAAAACAAAAAGACAGTGAAACTGCAGCAGATTATTTTGGTAGAGCTCTTGCATCAATGACACAGTTTACGGGGATATCAGATATAAGGGAGAACCCACATCATAGGGAAGTAGCGGTAACAGTACTGATGGATGGTTTAAAGGAAAATCTAAAAACAAGAGTACAAACCTCAACCCCTGGTTGGAGAGGCAGCACGGTAGATTCTCTTAGAGAAGTTGCTGTGGAACACGACAAAAATATCTTTAGGAAAAGGGAAGAAAAGAGTGACAAGTTGATGACGGTGAGTATACAGGCATTAGGGGAAATGCATACACGACCACCAGCATATAACCCACATAACGGGAAACGCAGAATGTTCAGATGTTACAATTGCAAAGAAGAAGGACATATGAGAAAAGATTGTACAAAGGGAAGGTATAATCCTAATGAAGGGTCACATAGATATCCTCCAAGGAGGGATTCACATAGACTAGAAGACTCACATTTACCCGCGCTTATTACAGCAGCAAATGCTGCGCGGGAAATCAATGGTCAGCGCTAGGGGTCAGATCATACCTGTAGTCTACAGCCAGTGAGGTTAACTGAGAGTCAGAGTGAAGAACCAACAATGATAGTTGACATAGCTGGTAGGAAACAAACCTTTCTTGTAGATACAGGGGTGGCCCGATCTGTGATAACCTCTCCTTTCAATCTACAGGTGACCAGTAAAACCATTCCAGCTATGGGGGTAACGGGAAAAGTGTTACATTATCCTCTAACTAAGCCCGCCAAAGTTACTATCGGGCCTCTGCATACTAAGCATTCGTTTCTCTTAGCTGCAGCGGCTCCTACTAACTTGCTAGGGAGAGACTTGATATGTAAAATGGGATGTGTCATATACTGTACTTCTGATGGTGTGTTCTTAGATATACCGGAGAAGGTCGCACATGAGGTACAGGATATATTGGACACCCCTCAAAGGTTAATGTTACACTCTCCTGTTATAGAACAAAGTCCATCTCAAGTAAAGGGGATGTTGCTGGAAATACCAGGTTCCCTATGGACCAGAGATGGACAGGACACTGGACTTATGGCAAACGTAGCCCCTGTCATGGTCAATCTAAAAAGTGGTAGGATAGCTCCAAAAATCCCACAGTATCCATTAAAACCGGAGGTGGAACTAGGGGTATATCCTGTTATTGAGAGGCTGTTACAACAAGGGATTTTAATTCGTACAGCTAGTACAGCAAATAGTCCCATTTTCCCTGTGAAGAAGAATGGGGGGAGGGGCTATAGATTAGTCCAGGACTTAAGGGGAATTAACAAAGTTGTTGAGAGCCAATTCCCCGTAGTGCCGAATCCAGCTGTCATCCTCATGCAGATTCCACCGTCTGTCAGTCATTTTACTGTCATTGATCTATGTTCTGCTTTCTTCTCAGTCCCTCTTCACCCTGACTGCCAATACCTTTTTGCATTCTCCTACAGGGGAGTGCAATACACATGGACCAGACTACCCCAGGGGTTCATTGACAGCCCCAGTATTTTCTCCCAAGCCTTACATAACTGTTTGCAATCCTTCCAACCCCACAATGGGTCTGTTCTAATTCAATATGTGGATGATTTGTTGTTGTGCTCTGATTCTTTTATGTCATGCTTACATGATACTAAATTGTTGTTGCTTCATCTTTCACAAACAGGGCACAAGGTGGCAAAGGATAAATTACAGCCATGTCAGACTAAGGTCAAATACTTAGGACACTGCCTCACTAAGGGGCTAAGATACCTGACAACCGACAGAATTGAGGCCATATAACACATGACTCTGCCGCAGAGCCAGAAGCAGATTCGTACTTTCTTAGGGATGTGTGGATACTGTAGATCCTGGATCCCAGGTTTTTCTATTCTGGCATTACCATTGCAGGAGCTAGTCTCTTCCTCAAAACCAGAACGTGTTGTACACACAGAAGAGTCAGAGCAAGCGTTCTTTAATCTTAAAGATAGTCTGACTAGAGCACCTGCATTAGGAATACCTGATTATGAAAAGCCTTTTGAGCTATTTTGTACAGAAGCTGATGGTTGTGCAGCAGGTGTCCTTGCACAGAAACATGGTGACGCTAGCAGACCGGTAGCATACTACAGTGCACAATTAGACAATGTGGCAAGATCACTCCCAACATGTCCTAGAAGTGTAGCAGCAACGGCTCTTCTGGTGAGTAATAGCGAGGACGTAGTATTAGGACATAATTCAACTATCTATACACCCCATGCTGTATCAGCTCTGTTAAATTCAGCCCAAACCAGACATGTTTCTTCAGCTAGATTCACAAAGTGGGAACTAGCCCTGATGGCACCCTCAAACATCACCATCAAACGATGTAACACCTTAAATCCAGCTACATACCTTCCGTATGTGTCTCTAGAGACACAAAGGGTGGGAGGTGAGGAGACCCTGGTTGATGATGAGTTAGGCAAGAATACTGACACACATGACTGTATGGAACACCTGAATCAGACCTTTACTGCAAGGCCCGACATACGTGACACCCCCTTAGAAAATGTAGATTTTACATTTTATACAGACGGAAGTTGCCATAGACAGACAGAGACAGGAGAGCTATGTACTGGTTACGCTGTCGTAGACGACCAGGATGTGGTAGAAGCTGAACCCCTTGGTCCACCTCACTCAGCCCAGGTGGCGGAACTAGTAGCACTAAGGAGAGCGTGTGAATTGGCAGAGGGTAAATCAGCCAATATATATACTGACTCTAGGTACGCCTTCGGGGTAGTGCACGATTTTGGGGCCCTTTGGCGTCTTAGAAACTTTACGACAGCAGCAGGTACACCAGTGGCACACTCACAACACATAAAAGGACTTCTGACAGCGATACAGTTACCCAGTTACCCAGAACAGTAGCCGTCATAAAGTTTTATCAGAACTCTGTGTGATATAATTCATGGGTATACTGCTCCTTATGTTCTCCCTGATGATGTGTATTTTGTTTGTGGGAGGAAAGCTTATTCCTGGGTGACTCCGAGTTCCAAGGGCTTGTGTTTCTTAGCTAAACTGGTTCCTGAAATCATGACTATTACTCATGAAGAAATGGTTGATATTCACAAGACTACATCACCACCATACATACACACACAGTATGAACACCGTGGCAAGAGAAATATGATTCCTGGTGAGGAACCCATAGCTACAAAATTGATTAGTGAAACTGCTGGTTTCCAAGTTATGGTTGCTCTAGATCTCACCAGGACCGCTCGGGGAACATTAAACTTTAAATATATCCAAGACCTAGCCAAATTAATAGATAATATCACAGAGATGTATGATGACACTTTCAGGTATACTGGAAGGGAGCTACAAGCGTACAAGAAGGAGTTGGTGCAACATAGACTGGTACTAAATTATCTCACCTCTATTACTGGTGGGTACTGTGTGACACTGGCCACCCAGTTCGGTGTCAAATGTTGCACGTACATTACTAATAATACGGATGACCCTAAAGAGGTTATAGACCGGAAGATGGATGAAATTTTGCAGCTGAAATGGGAATTTCGAAAGAGTCACAATTCTTCGTTATATGAGGTCGGGGAAAAGGTGGCGGGTTGGTTCTCGTGGTTGAACCCTGTGAAATGGTTCTCCGGTCTGGGGGAGTGGGTACAGGAAATGGTTGCTAGTGTAGGTAAGCTCCTTCTCCTCATACTGGGTGTCATCTTAGCAATTGGTTTAGTTGTCAAATGTGTTCCTACTGTGTTGAAGTGTGGAAAATGGTCTCATAGGAGTAACACTGAGAAAGAGACTGAAAGGGTGGTACCAGATGCCGAGATCATGGTCTGTGAAGAAGTATTGTATAAACCTGAACTTCAAACGGTGATTGGGTGATAGTTTATTACACTATCAAAGGGTGGAGCTGTCGAAGTCAGCAAATTGGATAAAGTCATTTCAATTTAAGTCGAGCAAACTTGGTTGTCTTTGTCTGAAATGATGCGTACGGTACGCTACGACGTACAAGGGCATGCTATGCCGTGAAAGGGCGTACGCATCCACTACACATGGCAGCAACAGTAATTGGTCTTTTACCAAACATTCGCACTAACACGCATACTAATAAAATAGTACACATTAATGGTAGTTGCAACACATAGTCAGTTATGTCGAAATATAGTAGTATTTATATGTTATATTAGAGTTACATGCATATTAGTGAAATACACGGCACGGGTTGAGGGAATAACATCATGAGTGGTATCATAATGAACCTCGTTACATATCCTACTGTTTGGTTCACTCTGCGAGGGAATCGCAGAGTGCATACACAAGTTATGAATGATAGGGAATTATGAACTACTTAAGACTAAGGAATCCTGGCGGGAAGAGCAGAGCATACCCCCTGCAGAGATGACCCCCTCCTTTGGATTCCTTAGGATGAACCAGCCAATGATTGACGACCCCTTGGACATTCCTGAGACCCGGACCAATAGATGCAAGCTATACCATCTTCATTGTATTACTGTATTTGATTGTGTATATAAGCAGCAGCTTGTGATCCAGAGTGCAGACTTCTTGTCCCCAGAATTCAGGATTGAATGACTGCACTGGATCCAGAGCGCCTGTGATAAGTAACGGCTGTATTTACTATTACTTCGCTTGAGCATATTTAGTCTACTATTTGCGAATAAATCTTTGTGCTTTGGAAACATAAATCGAGGTTCGACAATCGTTATTGGTTAGCGACAATACGCACATAACAGCTCTTATAATGAAGAAAACTAAGAGAGTCTACATCTTTGGAATAGTTTGTAGTTACTATTTGGTTATCGATGATTTTGACTGTAATATCTAAAAAATTGATTGTTGTAGGGTGAAAACTGGTAGTAAACCATAGTCCAAAGGAATTTGAATTTAAATGATCAAAAAATTATTCCATAGTAGAAAGATCCCCATCCCAAATAAAAAAGAGGTCATCGATATAGCGGCCATAAAGGACCAGGTTCGCCCCAAATGGAGAATCCCATATGTATTGGTCTTCGAAAAGCCCCATATAGAGATTCGCATAACTCGGGGCGAACCTGGTCCCCATGGCCATCCCTCTGATCTGTAAATAATATTGGGAATCAAACAAAAAATAATTATGGTTCAGAATGAACTCTATAGATATCAAAAGAAATTCGGATAGTCTGCAGTCATAATTCTCCTGTTTATTCAGAAAATGTTTTATGGCTTCTAAACCCATGTCATGGGGTATATTCGAGTAGAGTGCTTCCACATCACAAGTAATAAAATAGAACGAGGGTTTCCAGTCAATTTCATGAATCAGCCATAGGAAAGTAGTAGTGTCCTTAATGTGGGATTTTAGCATTGTCCCAAAAGGTTGAAGATAAGTGTCCACATAAAAAGACAAATTACTAGTCAATGAGCCTACACCGGAGATAATGGGTATCCCTGGTGGAGACACAAGGGTTTTATGGATTTTAGGCAAGTGGTAATATGTTGGTATTATAGGATGTTTAGAAAATAAGAACCAATACGTTTCTTTTGTAATAATGCCAGATGTTAAGGCTTGATCCAGTATGCCATGGAGTTTCTCTTAAAAACACTAAGGTGGGGTCATATGTCAATGAAACATAAAATCGCCCATCACTTAACTGTCTGATTGCTTCCGCATAATAATCGGAAACATTCTGTATCACCGTGCCACCACCCTTATCTGCTGGTTTTACTATGATGGTAGTGTCTTCCATCAAACTCTTAATGGCCGATCTTTATTGGAAGGTTAAATTGTCTTTGATGGGTTCGTGTGAAGCTGACTCACAAATGCGCTGAAATTCTTCCATGGTGCTCTTAAAAAAGCTTTCAATATATGGACCCCTGTATTGCAGGGGATAAAAATCTGATGGGTTCTTAAATCTGTGTGCAGATGTAGAAGCATTAATGTTAAAAAGTTCCACCTCAGAAGTAGAAACAGGATTCTTATTCTCCGACCGCAATGATTCTAGCACGGACAGTACTGTATCATCACCATCATCTAAGATAATGGGAGATGTATCTGATTTAGCCTTTTTGATAGCTTTGATGGCAAAATATCATTTTCTACTTAAAGTTCTGATGTATCTATTCAAATCCACAAATAGATTGAATAGATTTGGTTTCATTGAAGGAGCGAACTTGAGACCTTTTTGTAGCAATGTTAAATCGGCTGATGTTAGTTTTTTTGAAGAGAGATTGAAAATACCTTTGCCGCTTAATAACGGCGTACATTTTTTATGTTTTTTTGCGGCACCTCCTCTGGACCCTCTAACTCTTCCTCTCTTATTCTTTTGGGGGTAACTGAATTTGACCCTTCTGTTCTTAATGCATTTAGACTGGGAAGATGACCTCTCCCTAAAAAAGACACAGAAGATGAAGAGGGAAGAGAGGATCCAGAGGGAACAGCATTAACCTGTGGGACCGTATTCATGGCAGAACCAGCTGAGTCCTCTACATAAAGTGTGTCATCTATTGAGTCTGGTACATTACTAATACAACTCCTTGTGATGGAAGTGTTGACTTTGTTGGTTCTCTTTGAGAATTCCTGGACAGATGTTTGCAGGTGTGTATTAGGACCATGGTTATTTTGTTCTCTAAAGGAGCCCTTTCTTTTTAAATGACCATAATAAATAGAGCTGTTAGAACCATCATTTCTCTGGTCATGTGGGTCCCTGAATGTTTGATTAAAACGTTGTGTATGTCCATGATTGGGCCTGCTGTTAATTCTGGGAAATCTACCAGTAGGTCTATTGTAGGACCTAGTTCTGCCTGTGTCATAGTCCTCCCGATCTCTCCTATATTTGGCTTCTTTGCGAGAGATTAGGGATTTCTCTGAATCTACCATTCGTCTATTAATTTTGAGGTCCCTTTCTTTGAAACTTTCAAAGGCCTCAAATGGTCTCAAAGATTTTTGAACCTTTTCAATTTCCTTTTGTGTGGTGTCTATTTTAAGATTCCTATACTTAATTAATAATTTCATCAGACTCATAGAGCAACTATCCAGAATGGTGTTCCATTCATTCGTAAAACAATTGTCATCCTGAAAAGAAGCAGTTTTGAATATACGGAGGCCTCTTGGGATAATATCCTTATCTAAATACTTCTGTAGTGAAATCTGGTCCCACCAGTGTCTAGTTTCCGTTAGACATAAAGTTTTACTTTTGCTTTGTTCCGAATTCAACTATTTGGAACCCTCCCCTTAAAAATCCTGTGTTTGCCCCCTTTCTGCCACAATACGTATCACGCCACCCCCTGCCACATCACTACACGACACCCCCGACACACCAAGCCACCCCTTAAACACACCATGCTACCCCCCAGAAACACCACCTTTCAGACCATATCATGATACCATTTTCATATCATGCAACCCCCAGTTATATTATCATGTCACCCACGCACCGCCAGACACATTTAGACCCCCCTAAGGCATATTACAACCTCCCACAATACATATTATAACCCCCCAGACACATTATGACCCGCCCAAGAAAACATTATAACCCCCCCAGGCACATTAGATTTCGTAGCTGTTGGACAGCGTGGGAACAGCCCTCCCATTTGCGTGTGCAGGCAAAAAAAAGCTATAACTATAGGGGTGGGGTACATTATACTGAAGCTTATAAAATAGTGCCAATTCCAATAATGATGTAGAGGCAATGCAGACTTGCTACAAATAAGACCACATGTGCTCCCCACCGGCTCCATGTCTCCTATACATACCAAATGCAGCAAATGCCGGCACTTGGAATTGACATCACTTACAATGCAGAAAGTGAGATTTGGTGTTTTAAAGTGGCAATGCCAGGAGCGTAGCTCTAACCCTAATGGTAACTCTAACCCTAACCCTACTACTTTCTCTAACCCTAATCCTAACCCTAACCCTTAGATTACTTTAACTAGGCAGATCCTGGCATTGCTGCTTTAAAACCGGAAATATCACTTTCTGCATTGTAAGTGACAGCAATTCCAATGCTGGCATTTGTTGTGTTTGGAATGTATAGGAGGCATGGAACAGGTATGTCGCACATATGGTCCATCCAATTTATAGAAAGTCTGAATATCCTCTAGTCATTATTGGAATCGGCTTTATTTTATCATCATCATCATCATTTATTCATATAGCACTACTGATTCCGCAGCGCTGTACTCATTCACATCAGTCCCTGCCCCATTGGAGCTTACAGTCTAAATTCCCTAACATACACGCACAGACGGAGAGAGAGACTAGGGTCAATTTTGATAGCAGCCAATTAACATACCAGTATGTTTTTGGAGTATGGGAGGAAACCGGAGCACCCGGAGGAAACCCACGCAAACACAGGGAGAACATACAAACTCCACACAGATAAGGCCATGGTCGGGTATTGAACTCATGACCAGTGCTGTGAGGCAGAAGTGCTAACCACTAGGCCACCGTGCTGCCCATTTTATCATTATATCGGTGCCTGTGCCTATAGCCTTCATGGGGCCTAAGAGAAATAAGCCCTCTGCAGCGGCCTCTCCGGTCCAGTTCTTCAAACCTCAGTCCACATCCTCCGCAGGGGGCACAGCCAGGCACAGTAGCTCCGGAGACACTAGCACCGGGGTGTCTACATCTCCCCCAGCTTCCTCTTCTCCCACTGACTTACACTCACAAGCTGACCCAATGGACCTTTTACTATCAAAGAGCAAACTTGGTGTCTGATATGCGCTCCTCTATACGTGAGGATAACAAGCAAGTGACCAAGCTGGGTGGAAAAACACCACATATTAAAGACAAGATGGAGGAGCTTGTGGCATCCCATAATGGTCTCATCTCTTCACGTGGGAGGCTCGAGGGCCAAGTCCTTGCTATGAAAGACAAGTTAGTAGACATCGAGGACCACTCCAGGCAAAACAACTTTAAAAATACGGCGTATCATGGAGTCAGAGCTTTCTGACTTTGTCAGAGAACTGTTCCAAAAGCTGCTCCCTGAGGCCTTGAGAACAAAACCTCCTCTTGGACCGCATTCACAGATTCCCAAAACTGAGATCTGGCCCAGAGACAGTCCCCTGTGACACGCTTATACACATACATTTCTATAATATCAAGAAGAGGATCTTGAGGGCTGCCAGGGCACCTGCTTTTGCGGAAGTTCTTCAGAAACTCCAAGTTTTCCCTGATTTCTCTCCGGCCACTGTTGCTAAACGGCAGTCCTTCCAACCTTTCACCAAAGCCCTGCAGGACCAGGAGATCCATTACTGCAGTGGCTTTCCAGTTAATCTAATTATACAGTGCAACAATTTCACCCACATAATTGCCTCCATGGAAGATGGAGTACAGCTCATGAACTCTTGGGATATACTGTACAGTTGCCGACTTCTGACCCGACCCCGCGGGCACAAACCTGTAATGAATGGTCACAGGTGGCTGGAAAGTGATGGATCATCCGATTTCTCTCTTTTTCTTCTATCTAGGTTTATCGTATTTTGGCGGGACTCGCATCACTCCCCTGGGGCCCCCTGTGGTTCTTTAGTCATCTATCCAGGAATTTCTCTTTGACTGTGACCTCTAGCCAGTTGGGATACTCAGCCTGGTCACCTCCCTCTGGCACAGGGTGTAGGTCCCATGCCGGTAAGCAGAACTGTGCTTCACTGGAGCTCTTCAGTCAGTCTCCTGTTAATGTTATTGTTTTCCCATACATCAATTACCAGTATACTGTAATTGGAGTATTTTCTCACTTTTACATTTTTGCCCACAAAGTTATTTTATGTTGTGTTTTTGCATCTATCTTCATAAATTTGTTATTATTTTGTTGATTGCTAAGGGTAGTTAACATAAAACTTTACAAGAGCTATGAGTGGGAAGCCCCCAAGTTCGGGCCATGTTCCCTCAGTTACTGATTTTGCAGGACAGTTTCCCCTCCAGTAACTACTTTAACTCCAGGACTGGAATTATTTTGGTTTACTTTTTTGTCCTGTATTTAGCCCCCCCCCCCCTCTACCTCTCTCCTTCCCCACATTCCTGTCCCCCAAGAACAAACGTTGCTCATCCACTTGCACATTCCCCCTTTTTTATGTTCCAGAGGGTACAAACTTGCACTCACGAAACTTTGGTCCTCCCACTGTTGCCCTGACCTCTTTCCTTATACCTAGATGGTTACGTTACTCCTCCGGGTAGGCATTCCTGTTGATAGGTGCTTTTTTTTAAAGAGCTCCTGGAGAAGCTCGTGACCAACAGTCTCCCAGGGTGCCAGGCGGCTTGTTCCTCTATGGATGGAAGAGAGGAAACTCGAGGGTGACTACTCTAACAGTACAGCGGTGAGAATGGGAGCCGGGAGCAGAGCTGAGAGCCAGGGGCCGTGCCGAGTTGTATTCCACTTGGAACCTGTGTGAACGGTATATCCAGTGTTGGTGTAGCCGTGGAAAGAGTGCTGGATGGAGAATAGTGGTTGATGGGATAAAGACAGGTAAGGCAAAGTGAAGATGTCTTGTCAGCTCCCTGTCGTGATTTGCCCGGAGTCTAGCTCACAGCAAGTGAGTGTTGATTATAGAGATGGACTTGGACTTGGACTTTTAAAATGTATTAAAACATATTAAAGTGTATTGAAGCCCAACACTGCATTTGATTGCTTAGTGCACCAAATAGCATTGGATCAATATACAGTCAAGTCCATAAATATTGGGACATTGACACAATTCTCATTTTTTGAGCTCTATAAAGCACCACAATGGATTTGAAATGAAACTAACAAGATGTGCTTTAACTGCAGACTTTCAGCTTTAATTTGAGGGTATTTACATCCAAATCAGGTGAACGTGTAGGAATTACAGCAGTTTGTATATGTGCCTTTCTAAATTCCCTCAAATTAAAGATGAGAATTGTGTCGATGTCCCAATATTTATGGACTTTACTGTATATCCATTTGAAGAAGGGGAAAAAAAAAAGAAAAAATAGTGAGAAGAGAAAGAAGAAAAGAGAAGAAAGAGCGGGAAAAAATGAAAGAGAGTGGAGAGAGTGGAAGAAAAAAAGGAAAGGAAAGAAGGAAAAGAAAGCTAAAATCAAACCAAATTCTGTTCTGTGTCTGTTTTTCAGTTGGGGCTTGCAATTTGTAGAGATGATAGAGACAGATGAGTATTGGAAAATCTATAAAAGTCTATAATAGTCTATAAAAGTCTATAAAAGATTTATAAAAGCATAAAAAAAGGAGAGGAAAAAATCTTGATGATGAACCTATGGCTAACTGAATGATTGGATTGACTTATACTGACTCTATATTGGAATATTAGAACTAATTAATTCTACTCCTATATTGAAAATTTAGATTGAGAATTACGGATACAGTCTGGAGCCTAAAAAAGACCACAGACCAGCAGAGGATAGAACTGAATCGAATGCTTCCTCGCATATGCTTGGACATGTAAAGTATGGCCACGGTTGGAGCAACTATGTGTTATATAGCTGTTATATAGCTAGCTGTCTATGCTGCTAAGGCCTATGTCTATGCTTGCGCTGATAGTTGATATTTGGACTGGTTTTTCATTTCATTTGACTTACTGGACTTTATTGGTATCAGTGGAAATAATGTTTCAATATTCCAATGCTTTAAACTTTAAACTGATCCTAATTGGTATGCCTATGCCTTAGCACTTCTATGCTCTTATATTTAGTTTTTGTTTTTTTTTGTCTTTTTTCAATTATCAACTAGCATAGGGAGGGAGCTGTCTTAGTGAATTTACCCTTTTGGATCATTTGATTGATATGGATAGATATATGGGGAATCCTGGGAGGAAGAATCCTGCGATGAAAAGTGGTAGATCTAAGCATTTGTCACGGGCACTAGGAGTCTTTACCCAGGGATCACCAGGTGGTAAGCTTACCAGAGCAATATAGATGGTAATAGTGTACTCTGGTAGCAGGGTGATCACGGAACAGGCAATAGTAGATGATGAGATGCTCAGGAAAGTCTATGACTAGCAGCACTGGTAATATGGAGGTGATAATACACGAGGAACTGTATGGACAAGGGCAAATGGAGGTAGTCAGTGGTCTGCGTTAGCAAGTTGTACCACTGCTATAGTGAGGAGGAATGTCCAACAGAAACGAGGAGGTGATGAGAGTCAGCGGTCTGCGGATAGCAAGTGGTACCGCTGGCTGAGTGAAGGAATGGAATCCAAGTGGAGGTATCCGGGAAGTCAGTGGTCTGCGGTAGCAAGTTGTACCACTGCTATGTGAGAGGAATGGAACAGGTGATACTGGAACAGGAATCAGTGGTCTGCCTTCAGCAAGTTGTACCACTGAAAATATATGTGAGGAGGTGTACGGGGAGAGACTGCAACACAGGATGTACACGGGCACATTAAACACGATCCACAGTAATATGCACAATATATATAAATGACTGAACAGGTCTGCAAATGTAGAAAGTCTCTGAAGTAATCCAGCACAAGGTAACACAGTCAATGATGGCAAAAGACTCAGCGGATTGCAAACTCCAGAGGAGAACCAACACAGTCCAGCAAGATATGCAATACACCAGCACAGTCAATGAGAAGTATGCATACCGTGGTTCAGAAGGCAGTCAGACAGGAGTGCAGTGATACCTGGGCGGCAGGAGGCCGACAGGATGAGAAGTCCCTGGATGTAAGAAGCAGGAGTCTAGTAGGTGCAGCGCACAGGCAAGTAGACCAACAGGGACACGAATCCAATGCTGACAGGAGGGTAGCGACCAGGGGAGCCAGGAAGGCGTGGAGAGCGGATCAGCAGTAGATGGACGATAGGACTGGCAACGGCAGCAGGACTCTGCGAACCCACGGGAGAGATGAGATGACGCTGAGGTGCACAGGAGCAGCGGATAGAAATCAGCTAGCAGTCACGATGATGAACACAGGCGAGTTGCCAGCTGGAGGCTGTAGTGCACGGAGGCAGCGGATAGGAATCAGCTCACGGTCACGATGATGAACACAGGCGAGTTGCCGGCTGGAGGCTGTAGTGCACGGAGGCAGCGGATAGGAATCAGCTCACAGTCACGATGATGAACACAGGCGAGTTGCCAGCTGGAGGCTGTAGTGCACGGAGGCAGCAGCTAGGAATCAGCTCACAGACTTGATGATGAACAGGTGAGTGGATAAGGAGAGAAGGCTGTAGTGCACGGAGGCAGCGGATAGGAATCAGCAAACAGTCACTATGGAATATAATAGCGTTGAAGTGGTATAGGAGACTGTAGTGCACGGAGGCAGCGGATAGGAATCAGCAAACAGTCACTATGGAATATAATAGCGTTGAAGTGGTGTAGGAGACTGTAGTGCACGGAGGCAGCGGATAGGAATCAGCAAACAGTCACTATGGAATATAATAGCGTTGAAGTGGTATAGGAGACTGTAGTGCACGGAGGCAGCGGATAGGAATCAGCAAACAGTCACGATGATACAGTTGATGGTAGAAGTGGTATGGGAACCACAGTAGGAGAAGTGGTTAGGAAACCACAGAGGTAGAAGTGGTTTGGAAACCACAGGAATCAGCAGCGCTGAATACACGAGGAAACACAGGAACACCTTCAGAGGCTCATGGGGAATGAGACTCCAAGATCAGGCAACGTGGTGTTGACCACAGGTGCTTAATATAGGGAGTGTTGCCTGATCTGCCAATTGAGTTAAAGGGACATACACTAAAGTATAGGAAAGGGCTGCGCATGCGCAGACCCTCAGGATGGAGGACGACCACGGTTCCTAAATGTCCGGGAAGAGGCACTCACGGCCCGGTGAGTGACAGCATTCTGAGGGTCGATCCCAGACTACTCGAAGTTCTCCCTCCCCTACATTGAAATCCCCTGTACCTCCTTCAGAAGCTAGTATATCTACAGTTACAGCTAACTCTGATTCTCTGATTTCTCCTACATCTGCAGAGGTGGCTAAAGAATTGTCACTTATATTAATGCCATTAATCGATCAGAAATTGGATGGCATACATGCTACTGTTGCTATGACTTTGGCATAAATTGAATCTAATGCCGAACGTATTAATTCTTTCGAGACTAAAGTTAGTGATATTGAGAACTCTAATAAGTCCTTACAGGTGGAAACTGCCTCCCAAAGTAAAACAATTAAAATGCTTATAGATAAAATAGATGATCTTGAAAATTGTTCTAGACGTAGTAATCTCCGTTTATTGGTATTCCTGAAATGGTAAAAAGAACTGGTCTGTTGAAATTTTTGGAAATTGAGTTAATTGAAGTTTTAGGCATTTCATCTGATGTTAAGAGTGTTACAATAGAGAAGGCTCATAGAATGGGTCCAGAACATGGCCAAATTCCTTAGCTTTGGAGAGAAGGAAATGATCTCACGCTCTTTCCGTAGGATCGAATCTTTGACAGTGAAAGGTTAAGGATTCTGATATTTCAGGATATTTCTACTTTCTCGCAAAAACGAAGGGAATTTGCTTTCAATATGTAAAATTCTTTCAGAGAATCAGGTGCAATTTGCTTTATTATATCCTGCTAAATTACGAATTACTTAAGGGGCAAAACTATTTTTTGAGGATCAGGTTAAGAGGAGGGATTTTGTAAAACACATGAATCTCTCAGACACTATGCAAATGAGATCATTTAAATGAATAGGATGTCCAATGATAATATTTTGTTTATTATGTTTTTTGTTTTGTTATTTGTGATTGTTGATTTTTCCTCCATGTCCCTGGTACTTAAAGCCTGGTGCATGAAGTTAGGCCAGGTGGAAAATTGGAAAAGGGAGAAGTTTTCTATTTATATTCCACAACTTTTATTTGGGATATTGATTGTTATTAACTTTTGGAAATTCAGGTGCAGTCATAGATATAAAGAAATTGAAATTTGTTTTCGTCCTGCTTGCTGGGACAGGGCAGGAGAGATGTTTAATAAATTCCTGATTGTTTCATTTTGCCCACAGGTGGGGTTAGGATAATAAAAAAATAATATGATTGAAATTGAGTTTCGAGGATCCTGAAGTCTAAATTTAATATTATCTCCTGGAATGTAGGAGGATTGAATTCACCACTTAAGCAGGTAAAAAGTTATAACTCATTTGAAGACTCTGTCACCGAATATTGTATTCATTAAAGAGACACATTGGAATTATACTCAGGGGATGATTTTAAAGTTTTCATGGATTCAAGATTGTATTTTCGTCCCTTATGAAACTAAAAAGCGAGGAGTTGCGATACTTTTGAATAAAAGACTGCATTATACTATTGAGGATAAGATAATTGATACTGAGGGTAGATATATTCTTTTGCATTTGTTAATTAATGGTGAACGTTTTACATTGTTGAATATTTATGCTCCAAATATGCCTAATCGAGGCTTTTATGCTAAATTGTTGGGACTTTCACTTCAAAGAAACCTTCCAAATCTTATTGTGGGAGGTGAGTTCAAAATGGTAGATAATCAACGGTTAGATGTATCAGCTATCCCTGCCTCCTATGTTAGCTCTGAAAGGGATAATATTCAATATTGTAAAGATAGTCATGGGCTTGTTGAGCCGTGGAGGGTTCATAACCCCAATGAAAGAACTTATACCTTCCAGTTGGGGGTTCATCATACCTTTTCACGTATTGATTATCTCATGGTTTCAAATTTGTTACTTTCTAGAGTAAGTTATTCTCAAATTCGGAGTATTTTAATCTCAGATCATGCCCTGATTTGGATAAATTTGAAAGTTTGCTCTGATGTGGCCACTCATCAGCTGTGGAGGTGTCACTCACCGGACCGTGAGTGCCTCTACGCTGGTGCGTGGCTCCCTAGCCTTCCTGCCGGCACCTATCTTGAACCGCGGCCGTCCGCCATCCTGATGGACTGCGCATGCGCAACACCCAAGAACTCTTGTGACTGTTGCTTTTAATCTAATTGGTTGATCAGGCAACTCTCCCTATTTAAGGCACCTGTGCTCATTACCTCATTGCCTGATCTTGAGTCTCATTCCCTGTGAGTCTCTGAAGGTGTCTCCTGTGTTCTACTAGTGTCTTCAGTTTCCTGCTGATTCCTGTTCTACTCATCGCTGGTCTCCATATCTGCTACTGTCTCCTGTGTACTACTAGTGTCTTCAGTTCCTGTGGATTCCCTGTGCTACTCATCGCTGGTTTCCATACCTGCTACAGTCTCCTGTTTCCTGCCTGTGTCCTCAGCTGGACTCTGATTACCGGATCTACTCACCTGTGGTTCCTACATTGTCTCTGCCGTTCAGCGTCTCTGCAGTCCTTGCATCTTCCTGTGGACAGACTGTTCTACTGAATAGCGGTATGCCTATCTGTTATTGACTTTCTACGTTTACTCTGCATATCCGCTAGGACAAGTTTCCACTCTCAGCAGCGGTATCCATACCCGCTATAGACTGTTATTGTTACGCTGCATATCTGTTTGGAATTAACCGTACTACTGAGTCGTTATATGCATAATTGTGATTGACTATCCTTTATTGGCCTGCATATCTGTGCTGAGCAAGTCTCTACCAAGCAGCGCCACATACCGTTATAGACTTTGCTGGATACGCTGCATATCTATTGTGATCAAGTTCCTCTGTGCTCTCAGTGTCTGCATCCTATTATCCTTTGTATGCCTCCACTCATCGACACCTGTACACATCCTCACCTAATAAGCAGTGGTACAACTTGCTGTACGCAGACCACTGACTTTCCCGCTACCTACCTGCACCTGGACAAGTCTTCTCACCATAAGCAGTGGTACAACTTGCTGTACGCAGACCACTGACTTCCCTACTACCTCCCGCATCTGCTCACGTCCATCCTGATCTCCGTGTTCAAATCTGCCTTTCCACTATATCAGCTAGTCGCTGACTCATTGACCAAGATTGCTGCAAGTCACTGACTTTCCTATTCTTTATTGGCATTCTCTCTCCATCTGCTGTGATATATGTTCCGCTAGTCACCCTGCTACCAGAGGACCGTTGTGTGAACTTCACTACTCTGGTAAGCCCAGTCATCTGGTGAATTCCTGGGCAAGACTCCTAGCGCCCGTGACAGTAAGATCAGGCCATGACAGACCCAGGATCGGAACCAACAGCTAAAGAGATGCTGCAGTATCTGGTCACCCGAATCGAGCAACAAGATGTTCGCCAACAACAGCTGTTGCAATGTTGTCAGGCTTTAGCCTCCCAAGGAACCCCTGTGCAAAATGTAGCAGCTACCGTAGATCTTCCAGTATCTCCATCTCCTTCCCCAGTGCCATCCCAGGTGTCCATCGCTTCCACGCTTCACCTGCCTACTCCTTCTAAATATGATGGAGACCCCAAAACTTGTAGGGGCTTTCTTAACCAATGCTCCGTTCATTTTGAACTTCAACCTCATAACTTCTCTACTCATCGTTCCAAAGTGGCCTACCTCATCTCTTTGTTTTCCGGACAGGCTCTCGCATGGGCCTCCCCTCTGTGGGAAAGAAATGACCCTTTATTGCAAGATAGTGCCATGTTTATTTCTACGTTTTGAAGTATTTTTGACGAACCTGGTCGTGTTATCTCTGCAGCTTCCAGTATCCTCCGACTACGCCAAGGATCTCGGACAGTAGCTCAGTATGTCATTCAATTTCGGGTATACTTGCCTCTGAACTTCAGTGGAACACTGAGGCATTGATCGCCGCTTTCTGGCAGGGGCTTTCCGATAAAATTAAAGACGCACTGACCTCTCAAGAATTACCCTCCTCCTTGGATGATTTGATTTCCCTTTGCCATCGTGTAGACATGAGATTTCGTGAGAGAGATTCCGAGAGAGTAACTTCCTGCAAAGCGCCTCTTCGATCAGTATCTCAAGTTCGTCATTCTCCACCTCCAGTAGAACCTATGGAGGTAGGTCGCTCTAAACTAACATCAGAGGAGAGAGAACGAAGAGTGAAAAATAGACTCTGTATCTATTGCGCTGACTCTACTCACATGCTGAACTCATGTCCTAGGAAGTCGGGAAATGCCAGGCCCTAACCAGTTCTGGAGAGGTAAGGTTAGGGTCCCTGGAGTCCTCTCCATGTTCTACGAATGTGAAAGTTTGTGCTTTTGATGTCACCGTTTCCTTTGCTACCAAATCCTTTGTCTCTCAAGCACTTATAGGTTCTGGAGCTGCCGGAAATTTTATCTCTAGTTCCCTAGTGAATCAATGGTCTCTACCAGTGATTTCCTTAAAGATACCCATTGCCGTTACTGCTATCGATGGGTCACGTATAATTAATGGTCTCATTACTCAAAGTATGTCTCCACTGACTCTTCAAATTGGAGCCTTACATCAGGAAAAAATTTCTTTACTGATCCTTCCTGTTACTACCAGTCCCATCGTACTAGGCCTTCCATGGCTTCAACTTCATTCCCCTCAGATTGACTGGAACACTCCTCAAGTCACTTCCTGGGGTCCCGAATGTCATCATCGTTGTCTCTCTCAAGTTGTTCCGCTCAAAATACAGCAGTCTTCCATTTCACCGTGTCCTCCGGGTCTCCCCCCACAGTATGCTTCCTTTGCGGATGTGTTCGATAAGGTTCAATCAGAACGCCTTCCTCCTCATCGGGCATGGGATTGTCCAATTGATTTACAACCTGGCAAGAATCCTCCTAGGGGCCGTGTGTATCCACTTTCATTACCTGAGACTCAAGCTACATCTGAGTATATTAAAGAGAACCTCCAGCGAGGATTTATCCGACCTTCTATCTCCCCCGCTGGAGCGGGGTTCTTTTTCGTAAAGAAAAAAGATGGATCATTATGTCCCTGTATAGATTTTCGTGGACTCAATGCCATTACCATCAAAAATCGGTTTCCTATTCCGTTAATTACCGATCTCTTCGATCGCATTAAGGGAGCCCGGATCTTTACCAAGTTGGATCTTCGAGGTGCCTATAATTTAATCCGGATCAAGTCCGGAGACGAATGAAAGACAGCTTTTAACACCAGGGATGGTCATTATGAATATCTAGTTATGCCCTTCAGGTTGTGTAACGCCCCCGCTGTCTTCCAGGGTTTCGTGAATGAGATCTTCCGGGACTTGCTGTATGTCTGTGTCGTCGTCTATCTGAACGACATATTAATTTTTTCCCAGGATCTGCCCACTCATCATCAACATGTGGCAGAGGTCCTTTCTAGACTCCGAAGAAATTCTTTATTTTGCAAATTAGAGAAATGTTCATTCGAGTTATCCAATATTCCATTCCTGGGATATATTGTGTCCGGAGTCGGTCTTAAGATGGATCCAGAAAAGGTGAACGCTGTATTACGTTGGCCCCAGCCAACTACTCTCTGAGCAATCCAACGTTTTTTAGGTTTTGCGAATTATTACAGACGCTTCATTCAAGGTTTTTCGTCCATTGCCTCTCCTATAGTGGCCCTGACCCGCAAGGGGGCTAACACTAAGCTATGGTCCTCCGAGGCTCTTCAAGCTTTCCAGTCTCTCAAAGAGTCCTTCTCTTCCGCTCCTGTTCTTCGACAGCCTGATGTGACGCTTCCCTTCTTCCTAGAGGTAGACGCCTCTAATGTTGGCTTAGGGGCCATATTATCCCAAAGATCGGAGCAACAAAAATTCCATCCTTGTGCCTTCTATTCCCGAGGTCTTCTACGCGCGGAGAGGAATTATACCATCTGGGACAAGGAGTTGTTGGCCATAAAAGCAGCATTAGAGGAGTGGAGATATCTACTGGAGGGAGTTCGTCATCCTGTAACCATTTTTACGGATCACAAAAACCTGTCATATCTACAACCAGCTCAATGTTTGAATCCCCGTCAAGCAAGATGGTCTCTTTTCTTTTCCCGTTTTGAACTTATTATAACCTTCAAACCTGCTTCCAAAAATAAAAAAGCAGACGACCTGTCTCGGCCATTCGTGACGTCCTCAGACGTTGAAGATGGTCCTAACCACTCTATATTAGACCCCAAGTGTGTGTCTCTGGCCACTTCGTCCACCAAGGTGCTACCACTTGGGAGAACCCTCGTGCCTCCATCTCTTAGGAGGTAAATTTTGTCTTGGTTTCATTCTTCACGTTTTTCTGGACATTCGGGTGAACGCAAGACCTTAGAAATTCTTTCTCGAAGCTACTGGTGGCCCTCTATGAGGAAAGACGTCAAAGACTTTGTGGCCACTTGTGAGCTGTGTTCCCAGTTTAAAACTCCCCGCAGAACACCAGCGGGATTACTGCAACCACTACCCATTCCGTCGAAACCTAGGACCCATATTAGTATGGACTTTGTCACCGATCTTCCTCCAAGTAAAAAGTGTAATACCATTTGGGTAGTGGTGGATCGATTTTTCGAAAATGGCACATTTCGTTCCTTTGACCGGTTTACCTTCTTCATCTACTCTGGCTGATCATTTCATAAAAGAGATTTTCCGAATTCATGGATGTCCTTCTGAGATTGTTTCGGATAGGGGAGTGCAATTCGTTTCCGGATTCTGGCGAGCCCTTTGTAAAACCTTGGGTATTCGATTATCACTCTCATCTTCCTACCATCCTCAATCAAACGGACAGACCGAGAGAGTCAATCAAGATCTTGAAACTTTTATTAGGATGTTCTCCTCAGCCAACCAAGACAACTGGGTAGATTTACTCCCATGGGCTGAATTCGCCCATAACAACATGTATCACGAGTCATCTTCAAGAAATCCATTCTTTGTGGTTTACGGTCCCATCCGTCTTTCCTGGAATTTCCTGCCCTCCCTCCCACCCAAGTTCCTGCTGTGGAGACTGTTTGTCAGACCTTCAAAGATATCTGGTCTCAGGTTAAAACCTGTTTAAAGAAGACATCTGCCAGATACAAGTCCTTTGCGGATAAAAAGAGGCGGGCCATTCCACCACTTAAGATTGGAGATCGTGTATGGCTTTCTACCAAAAATATTCGCTTGAAGGTTCCATCTATGAAGTTCGCTTCTCGTTTCATTGGTCCATATAGATCACTCAAGTAATAAATCCAGTCTGCTTCAAACTTCTACTACCTAAGAACCTTCGTATCTCCAACGCCTTCCATGTGTCATTACTCAAGCCTCTTATCATCAACCGTTTCTCTGTTCCTCCTTCAGCACCTCGGCCAGTTCAAGTTCATCAAGAGGAGGAGTACTGTCACTCACCGGACTGTGAGTGCCTCTACGCTGGTGCGTAGCTCCCTAGCCTTCCTGCCGGCACCTATCTTGAACCGCGGTCGTCCGCCATCCTGATGGACTGCGCATGCGCAACACCCAAGAACTCTTGTGACTGTTGCTTTTAATCTAATTGGTTGATCAGGCAACTCTCCCTATTTAAGGCACCTGTGCTCATTACCTCATTGCCTGATCTTGAGTCTCATTCCCTGTGAGTCTCTGAAGGTGTCTCCTGTGTTCTACTGGTGTCTTCAGTTTCTTACTGATTCCTGTTCTACTCATCGCTGGTCTCCATATCCGCTACTGTCTCCTGTGTACTACTAGTGTCTTCAGTTCCTGTGGATTCCCTGTGCTACTCATCCCTGGTTTCCATACCTGCTACAGTCTCCTGTTTCCTGCCTGTGCCCTCAGCTGGACTCTGATTACCGGATCTACTCACCTGTGGTTCCTACACTCGTCTCTGCCGTTCAGCGTCTCTGCAGTCCTTGCATCTTCCTGTGGACAGACTGTTCTACTGAATAGCGGTATGCCTATCTGTTATTGACTTTCTACGTTTACTCTGCATATCCGCTAGGACAAGTTTCCACTCTCAGCAGCGATATCCATACCCGCTATAGACTGTTATTGTTACACTGCATATCAGTTTGGAATTAAACGTACTACTCAGTCGTTATATGCATAATTGTGATTGACTATCCTTTATTGGCCTGCATATCTGTGCTGAGCAAGTTTCTACCAAGCAGCGCCACATACCGTTATAGACTTTGCTGGATACGCTGCATATCTATTGGGATCTAGTTCCTCTGTGCTCTCAGTGTCTGCATCCTATTATTCTTTGTATGCCTCCACTCATCGACACCTGTACACATCCTCACCTATTAAGCAGTGGTACAACTTGCTGTACGCAGACCACTGACTTCCCCGCTACCTACCTGCACCTGGACAAGTCTTCTCACCATAAGCAGTGGTACAACTTGCTGTACGCAGACCACTGACTTCCCCGCTACCTACCTGCACCTGGACAAGTCTTCTCACCATAAGCAGTGGTACAACTTGCTGTACGCAGACCACTGACTTCCCCGCTACCTACCTGCACCTGGACAAGTCTTCTCACCATAGCAGTGGTACAACTTGCTATACGCAGACCACTGACTTCCCTACCTCCCACATCTGCTCACGTCCATCCTGATCTCCGTGTTCAAATCTGCCTTTCCACTATATCAGCTAGTCGCTGACTCATTGACCAAGATTGCTGCAAGTCACTGACTTTGCTATTCTTTATTGGCATTCTCTCTCCATCTGCTGTGATATATGTTCCGCTAGTCACCCTGCTACCAGAGGACCGTTGTGTGAACTTCACGACTCTGGTAAGCCCAGTCATCTGGTGAATTCCTGGGCAAAACTCCTAGTGCCCGTGACAGGAGGTTTCCAGCATATCTGGCACAATCAATGATTTTAGAAAATATCTTAATCAGAAATGGCTGGAATTTGTAGATGACATTTTAGATCACTGGGAAGATACAGTACTATTTTGGGATACCTCTAAGGTTGTACTAAGGGACCACATCATTGCATCATGGCAAAGCAGAAAAGAGAATATCAAATTAAATCTGATATTTTGAACGAAGCTGTAAAAACCGCATTTGAAGCTTATATAGAGTCCCCGTCATCTTTTTCCTTTGAGTTTTATATAAAGGAACGTCAGTTTTTGAAAGACTTATTGGCATATAATGCAAAGTCTAGATTGGATTATTCTAGGAATAGATACTATAGATGGGGCAACAAAGCAGGGAGGGTGTTAGCAAACATGACTAATGTTCAATGGAAAAAACAATATGTGGAGGGAATTGTGGAGACCCAATTTCGGATCATAGATATATGTCATCCTCTGAGATTGTTCACCAATTTAAAATATACTTTGAAAAATTATATACGGCAAATTTAGAAGATTTATCTCTTCACTACTGCCTTTTAAAGTTTGCTAAAATGCCTAAACTAACTGAATTACAACATAATGTTTTAAATTCAGAAATAACTGAACGAGAAATTGATTCAATTGTTAAGACTAATCTAATAAATCACCAGGAACTGACGGTCTAGGGGGGAATATTATTAAATATTGCGTTCTAATATATTACCGTTTTTTTCTATTATGTATCACAGAATGCATGCTGAACAACGTCCTTTTCATCGTCTTAATGATGCATACACAATATTTATCACTAAGCCCAAAAAAATCTAGAAAAGATATCTTCTTATCATCCGATCACTTTGTTAAAATAATGGCAAATAGGTTACAAAGCATTCTACCTGATTTGATTACATCTCATCAGTTGAGTTTTACTCAAGGTTGGCATTAGGTAAGAAAGGTACGTACGGTCATTGCGGCTGTTGTTAAATCTACACATATAACTAAGGCAATTGCCGATGTTTTGTTAATTATAGATGCAAAAAAAGCATTTGACAAAATCTCATGGAAGCATATTCAACTTATATTTGAGTACCGGCAATCTGGAGAGGAATTTGTTAAACATATGTATATAATAATAAAATGACATATCTATCTGTAAATAATATTAACAGTGAATTTATAACTATGACTCGTGGTACGCGGCAGGGATGTCCATTATCGCTCCTTCTCTTTAATCTGGCTCTTGATCCTCTATTACGAATATTGACAGAGATGCCAGATTTTCATAGCATTTCCTTGGGGGTAGAAGAAGTGAAGGCTGTAGCCTTTGCTGATGATTTATTGTTGTTTATTTCCGATCCTCATTCCTCGATACCACTGATACCAGTGCTTGATAAACTTGCAGAGTTTGGGAGGGTGTCTGGATTTATGGTTAATAAGGAAAAATCTGTGTAATGGTTTTGGGGTCAGTTACGAAACTAATATGGTGGAGAGCCTTTGGGTTTAGGTGGGCATCTCCAGGTGCGGGCTGGGCAGGGGGGCATCGGTCCCCTGGGCCGCTCAGTTTAACTACTGTTAGGTGCGAAATTTTATCTGCCCCCTACTCATGTCTTCGTAGTAGATCAGGCTCAACATTTTGTTTTTTCAGTTATTAAACAACTATCAGCTCAAGACTGGACTAACGAATTAGATAAAGTAATTTATAAGCCAATATTAGGTCGGGGGCTACTTCTGTTCATTACAAACTTTTACAAACAATGTTTGATTATACGAAAATTTGTTCGGGACTGTCTTATTGGGTGGATCTTTTTCCAGAGGTGACTTTGGATATGATCTATAAAACAATTGTATTTTCTATTAAGACATTACCAGCAAGTACATATATGGAAATGTTTTATAAGATTTTTCATAGGGGCTATTTGTCCCCACATATTATGGGTTTAGTGGAATCTGATTATTGTCCGAAATGTCATAGCTCAAAGGCTACGTTTTTTCACTGTATGTGGGAATGTCCATACATTAGACGGTTTTGGAGACAGGTCTATCATTATGTATTAACATACCTTTTAAACTATGTTCCTTTAAAAAAAAAAAAAAAAAAAAAAAAAAATACAAGATGGAGGAGCTTGTGGCAACCCATAACAATCTCATCTCTTCACATGAGAGGGCCAGGTCCTTGCTATGAAAGACAAGTTAGTGGACATCGAAGACCGCTCTAGGCAAAATAACTTTACAAATACAGCGCATCATGGAGGCCACTTTAATCCTCATGGGCGATTTTAACATTGTGGCGGACCCCAAGCTTGACAGATTTTTCACCATTCCCACCAATACTGTAGACACTTTAGCGGGCCCTTCCAGTGCGCTTTCCAGACTACTGGCGAGGTTCGGACTCTATGATGTCTGGAGGGTCCAGGCCCTGTTAGAATATGATTCCACATATTACATATAGTGCATAACTCATATACTCGCAGTGACTTGATCCTGATGGATATATGGTTGCTGCAGAATACTAAATCAGCCAGGATCCTTCCGATAACGTGGTCAGACTATGCCCCAGTTGACTGGACATTGCGTTCCCTCGGCTGGTCATTACCCCAGGTGCATGGCAGCTTATCCCAATATCTATTGACCCTGCTAGAGGCCAAGGTAACCTTTAAGGAGACACTGGACAAGTTTCTTGCTACCAACTCTCCAGGAAATACTTCAGTCTTCAACTTTTGGTGCATGCTCAAAGCCGTGATGCGAGGTTCTGCCAACTTTTGGTGTACGGTCAAGTCGTGATGCGAGGCTCTGCCATACAAACGGGCGTGAGAATCCAACATGCATCCCTCCACTATCAAAGGGACGTGGAAATGGAACTATCTTCCCTTGAACCCTCAATAAGATGCAACCCTCCAAAAACCTTGAGGCCTGAATTACCCTACTCAAGAGCCAACTCCAGAAATTACTCCTGACCCGAACCCAGCAAGCATTAAGCAGACTGCGACAGAAGTTTTCCGTTGCGGGTAACAGGGTCAGAAGACTCCTTTGCTCGGAAGCTCCCTGGCCAACAGGCTCAAAACCATATAAAGTTCGTGGTCACCGACTCCGAGGCCAGAATTTCTAACCCTAAAAACATTACTAACAAGTTTGCGACCTATTTTTCTACAATCTATAAACTCCATGCTAGCGACTCTACCCTCAACCAACGCTTTACCTGTTAGAGGGCTTTATGAGAGAGATCCACCTCCCGACTATATATGACGAGTCCAAACTTGCCCTCAATGCCCTGTGGACACAGTTTGAAATTTTGACCATGACCAAATACCTGTCTAAGGACAAAGCCCCGGACCCAGATGGGTTCATCAATAATTTCTACTCAACATTCCAGGCTGCACTCCCTCTGATCCTAGAACAATTGTTCAATGCAGGTACGCAACAAGGGAGTTTTCCACCAGAAATGCTAGAATCTCGCCTTGTGACAACCCCCAAACCGGGCAAGGACCCGACTTTGTGCCAAAATTATAGACCAATTGCCCTCCTTGCCTTATACACCCGGACCAGGTCGGCTTCGTTCTGGACCGACAGACAACACCCATAGAACAATAAACATCATTGAGCAAGTTTAACAAAACTGACCGCGACCTGCTGATTATGTCTTTAGACGCCGAAAAGGTCTTGGACCAACTTCACTGGGAGTATATGCGGCAGGTCCTGACCCAGTTTGGATTCAGTCACGAGATTCTTTCATCCGTTATGGCTTAGAACCCTTAGCTGAACAGGTTAGACAGCAACCTCAACTGCTGGGCATTACTCTGGCTCAAACCTCCCAAAAACTATGTCTCATTGCAAACGAAATTTTGTTATTTATCACTAGCCTGAACGCTTCTCTACCAATTCTCCATGATGTGCTGCACGGCTATAGTAGGACTTCATACTATAAGCTGAACACCTCCAAAACGGAAGCCCTACCTATCAATATTCCAGAAACTTGTTTGGCACGCCTGAAGGAGGACTTCCCGTATGCCTGGAGGTCCTCTTCCCTACCTTATTTTGGCATATTAATTACCCCCCATATAGTCTCTGATTGATGCCAACTACGTCCTCTTGCTATTGCATCTGACTAGATAATGGCAGTGCCACAAGGTCACCTGGCTGGGCAGAATAGCTTCTTTTAAGATGGCTTTGTTACCTAATCTGGTTTGTACACCCCCCTCTCCCTTCCTAAAGTGTAAGTAGTTAAGCTACGCTCCCAAATATGTGTTGTAGGGGAAACCTCTGTGATGACCCATACAAAATGGTTGAGAGGGCCAGGCCTCCCAACCTAGTCAAATACTCCAGGTAGGCAGCCAGGTTGACCCAATTGCACTACTGGCCCCTACCAGTGCTTCAGAAATTATAGGTGGACTTAGAGTGGAACCTTAACCAGGCCTTCCCGTTATCCTACCTGCTTAAGGTCCCTAAACTCTGGCGCCCAACATACTCTGACCTCCCTAAACTCACGCAAGATGCCCTGATGAATTGGGACAAAACTTTGAGGGCATCCTTTCCACGTCTTACCTCTTCCTGCCTTCCCTAGCCTAGTTTTTTCCTAATCTCAATCTCTCTCTCTGGATTGCCAAGGGCATCACCACTCTTAAAAATCTCCATTCTGGCCTAAATATTTTGTCCTTTACTCAGTTGCGGGACAAATTTCAAATTCCAAATCAAGATTTTTAGAAGTATTTGCAGGTCCATCGCTGGCTCATGTCCCTCCCCACATAACCTCTCTCTACAACAGCCTCCCCTCTCCTACTAAACTGATGTCTGGGGCAAAAAGGGCCGCCATCTCCTTTTGGTATACATATCTCTCTGCTGCGGGTGAGCCCCAAAGTCCTCCTCCCAACGTCTTTGGGAGGGCAATCTCAGGCAGCTGTTCGATTTGACCCAAAGGAAGGATAGCTTTCAGTCCGCCCACTGAATGTCACCCTGCCTAAATCACACGGAGATGGTGTAAAAGTTGTTGCATAGACTTTATATGACTCCAGCTAAACTCCACAAGATTGTCCCACACAACCCAAGACCTGTTGGCGCAACAGGTGATTAACTACATATCTTCTGGACATGCCCTGTTGTCCGCTCCTTGTGGTCCACAGTGTTTACTTTAATATCGAATGTCACCCATCATACCCTCCCTAACGCTGCAGACGTGGCTTTCTTCCACCTCTTTCTCCACCAGTTATCTTCTGGGGACTGTTACATTATTGGTCACATACTTATTGCCACACCGCTGTAATAGTTCAAGCTTGGAAGAGCTCCACTCTCCCCCCCCCCCCCCGTATCCAAAGTTATCTCTAAGGTCCAGTTGAGTTTTGAAATGAAAACACCAAGGGGCCCATATGCCTCCAATGCCTCTTCCGCACATAGGAAGTTTTTCCCATGGCTTGACTATTCATTAAATAATTAGGGCTCTGGCAACACCTTGAGTTCCCCCAAGAGCCCCTGGAAATTATCTTTTGGTATGGGTAGGCATGTTGTTAATCTGTAACTGTATAACTTGCACTTACTGTAATGAAATGTATGTACCACCTTCATCTTAACCCCACCTCCCACATAACCTTTCTTTCCCTTTATCCCATTTTTTCTTTTTGTTTTCTGTATCCCTTAATTGTAAACCCTTAATAAAAATTGTAGTTGGAAAAAAAATGCTGAAAATTATGTTTTAACCTTGTATGTAATGCTTATGTACCACTGTTATATCCCTAAGCACATGATTTAACATCTTGAGGGTTGAATTGCCTCCTTCCTGTAGGGCAGTGTTTCTCAACTCCAGTCCTCATACCACCTGCTACACTGTGTCAGTCAGTAATGAATACACCTGTGCTCCAGCAAGGATATATGGAAAACATGTACTGCTGGGGGGTCCTGAGGACTGGAGTTGAGAAACACTGCTGTAGGGTTTTTCTCCTCCTATAATGGCAACAATATATTAATATAAAAAAATGAGGAATTGTATAGTGTCTCTCATTTACCTCTTTACATTGGAAGATATTTACAAAGCTAGATAAATCTAGTAAAATTTTGGAGCTGCAATTCTCATATGAAACTTTGGGGAACACTATTTACCAGGCTGAGGTTCCAACTATGATAGGGGTGGATGTGATTAACAGCTCATTGAAGACCCTAAAAATGGTGCTGAAGTTACTTCCTTATGAGGAATTTGCAGAAATCCCTAAAGGCCAGCAATTGGCTAGTTATGGCATAAACATATTGATCAAATTTTCACTGGCTCCAATCTAAAAACCTTTGAGCGATTCCGAGGAGAAAATGGTGTTCCAAATACATACAGCTCAGACATTCAACTAGTGTACAATGATAAACATAATACAATGTCGCGAATGAGATCTCAGCTCGCAGCTACTATTAAATGTTACTCTAGGCAGATAAGTATTATCACTGATTTTATAAGAATTTGGAGGTGAGCATAAATACATTTATGGAAACTAATTTAATCAAAGCACAATCTAATCCAAGCCAGATATTTAAATCACAATACTTTGTACAGGCTGTTCAAGAGAGGCAGAATCCAAGGCTAGGCTGCTCTGGACTTGCGTTACAGAATTTATCTCCAATGTATATGGGCTTCCTAATGTTTGTTATCCATAGATGTGGTTGCTGGGACTCTGCCAAGGCTACTTTTATTTTATGCTTGCAAACTAATTGTAAAGGCAAAATGCCTATTTCTCCTACTATAAATGAATGTAGAAAGCTCATTAACTGCCATTGTAAGATCACATATATTGGTAAAAGATGTCCTGAAGAATTTGAGAAAATTTGGATACCATAGCTGGCTAGCAGACACATGGGATCGGTGAAGCTGTGCTCATTCCTCACATAAGTCTGTCTGGAAGCAACAAAAACGGTCATGCATACTCTTATTCAATATGAAGCTTTCAAATAAAAGTGGATATTTTTGGCAATATTTAGCAAAAGTGCTGAAATTTAAAATTCATTGTTTCATATTGAAGGAACTACCCTCCTCAGGACAACACCTACTATTCAGCCTCCAGTGCTAATGCAGACAACTAGAAGAAGAAAGTGCTGCCAGTGCTATAGAGCAGAATGAAACTGCTGTGAGTACATCTGCTGTATGCTCCAGCTGACTGAACTGTAACCAACCCGATTAACTGCCAAATAATGCATAAAACTTTGCTACTTACCTTTTAAGGAAAAGAACGTTGCAAGTAGCTAATGAGCTGCTATGTGTTTAATCCCTAGTATACCCATTTGCTTTTGAACTTCATTGTGGTGTAAAGCGCTACGGAATTTGCTGTCGCTATATAAATGTTTATGATGATGAAGGTGTAAGTATAACATTTTTACATAACATGAAGCTCAAATATCTAGCTTGTTCTTAATGTAATCCTGTGCCTTTCTTCTATAACTGGCTAGATACATTCTTTAGTAAAGGTATCTAACACTAATCTGAAACTCAGCTGTTTAAACTAAATGCAATATGCTCTGTGCATCCACAACTACCTGACATTTGCTCTACCAACATTAGCAACTTTAAAATTTCCACTACAAAATGCTATAGTATTAGCAAGTATGCTAATAGTATCTTACTGTTACTTGTACTGTGCTGTGCCATTGTTTGTCCTTGTACGGCGCTACGGATACTTTGTGGCGCCCTATAAATAAAAATTAATAATAATAATATATGTTGGGAACTTGAAAGTCACTAACATGTGCATGTTGAGTTAAAGAAAAAACAACTGGGCTAAATGAAGAGTTACCTCTCCAAGTATGCCCTGGGTATACGCATACTTGCCAACTCTCCTGGAATGGCAGGTTTCCTGGGAGAGTAGGACATCCACCCACATCTGCCCACTTACTAGTGAAGAGCCGCAATTCTCAGGGAATCGAGTAATTTTGGCCCTGCCTTTCCCGCTGTAAAATTACGTATACATGTCATTACAACAAAGGCAGGACCAAAAGTGTCACAGTTCATCAAGCCCCGTACCCTCCAGGAATTCCCTTTGGGGTACTTCAAAAAGTTGGCAAGTATGGCTATACTATATACAGGTATTCTGCTTACAGAAAGTATCTAATCTGTCAATGTGAATTCCCCATTATCTAGCAATAGTTCATTTCATGTCTGCATTTTCCATTTAAAATCACCTAACATGCACTTATTCCAAAACCTACTAAACTTGGACACCACTCTGCTTATGTAAAACATACATCATGTTGACATTTTATGATGTTTGTAAAATACGTAGGAATTCAAAATTATAATACAATTAGTATGAATTCGTTTATTACAAACTATGTTTCTGATGCAAAACAAATTTGATCAAAACTCAAAGTTCTCCTGAAAAAAAAAAAGTTCAAAAGTTATTTCAACTATATAAATAGAGCTTTTGTTGGTGGAAATTCGCCTCTCACTATACTTGACAATGTAAGTACTTATGTATTCGAGTACTCTGGTGTTTCACAACCGATGGTTAGTATTAGAGTAGTCCACAGAACAAATTGAGACATTCCTGCACTACACGCCAAGATCAAAATCATCTCTCTCCTCATTATACTCCATAACATGCTTCTTGATCTTAGAGGAATCCACCCAAGTCACAAAGTCCTCCATGTTCCTGGTCACCAGAAAGGCTGGATCTGTCACAACTTCAGGTCCTACACGGATATGTCCTTGCTCGATAAATACAATGGCAGTCTTGAGGTTCTGGGCCATCCTAAGTTTGACCACAATGGTGGGCAGCCGCCTCCTGCAGAAGGATGAGGCGGAGACCGTGTCACACAGCTGCAGGCCCTGCCTGGTGGGGATCAAGCCCATGGCGTACAGCTTCTCCAGCAGCCTGGTGGTGCTCTGCACCCGGAACGGGTCTTTCTCGTCCAGTTCGGTCACCTTGCGCGCCAGCTCCCGCACACTGCGGCTGAGCTTGTTGTAGATGGTGTAATCCTCCCGCCGGTTCAGGTGGTACTTCCGCAGAACCTTCACTTCGTGGATGTTGTTGTCCACCTCCCAGTTGATAAAATCAACTTTCTTCAGCAGCTTCTGCTCATGGTATTTCAGTTTTCGGACCATTTTGCGGGTGTGTAGAGGACGGGAGCGACTGTGTATCTGAGCCGGACTCGTGCGACCAGGGCAGCGCTGGGAAGTTACCCATGTAACGACTCAACTTCCGCCCACATCCCAGCTTGCTTTACGCTTCCACTAGAGCCCCAATATACAACCGCACAGATAAAGCCGCATAATCCAAAATCAATGCGTCGCAAACGTCTATTGGGAACATGGTAGCAGCCATCTTCCTGTAGAGCAGCTTTCACTACAGAGGTTAAGCATTTGACTCTGGAAAAATGGCGCCTATAACAGAGACAAATAAGTAAAAGTGTATCTATGCGGGCATTACATAGTTACAGAGCATTGAGACGTATTACTTCAGTCACTTCCTAGCAGTCCTTTCGTAATCTGTCATTTGCCAACGGGGATAGCAACCAGAAGAGTTGTAATGGCGAGCTATCAATACGGCCAGGTGAGTGGGCTCAGGCCCTGTGGGCGGGATACCATCCCATGTGGAAGTAAGAAATGATTTGGGAGATGACTTGTGTAGGTGATAGGCGAGCACCAGTATGATTGTTGGGGCGGGGTGGGTAGAGTTGTGGCTGAGAGCTATGAAAGGTACATAGGAATATTGGTATTAGGCGTGTAGACTAGTAATGTACAGGGTGGGGTGTGGAGATCATCAATAGTAATTGAACACAGTACTTTCTGAATGTTGGTTTTTATAAATGTAATAATTCAATGAAAGTTCTGAATTAATTGGGAAAATCTCCAGGCTGACTATGGAACTTTAATCCGCTGCTGTCTTCCACACTTCAACAACAATTTGGATGACTGGATATTGTTTTTACAGAAGGCACATTAAATCTAACATGCTCTATTGACTTATTTTTGCAGGCTTTTGTTACAGTATTCCACCTTACTGGTATGAAACGCAGGCCTACTATTGAATAGTGATGCTCAAATTTTTTAAACCAGTTCAAAATGCAGTCAATTTTGGCCTTGGTCGGCTTTCAACTTGTACTGGTATAATGTTTTTTTTGTGCTGGTTTGATTTGTCTTTGTATTATAATCAAATTTGCATTTCAAAACCTTAAACCTCTCAATAGTGTAGAGGGTTGCTCCAAATGAAGGCTAAGAAAAACTAAAAATAAATATATAGTTTTCACATGAAGAGGTCAAAAATTCCTTTAACAAAATATAAGGAGAGAGCGTTTCCACTTTCAAATTCTGTATTTTCTTGTTTGAATTCCATTAGTGGGTAGTGGCACAGGAGAAGAATTGTAGGCCATAGTGAGAGATGGTGAGGTGCAGGTCAGAGGCTGATGTAAGAGAGAATATTTCAAGATGGAGTTTTGAAATGTATGAAGGATTGGGTCTATTGAGGGATTTATAGGTGATTTGAATTCAAGATGATATAGGTAACTTGTGTAGGAAGTTGCAGGTAGAATGGCAAGAGATGATGTTCAGTGCCATGGCATTTAGGTTGAATTGAAGCGGAGAAGTAGTTGAAACAAGATGAGTAATTGTTTCAATAAAGAATAAGTCTGATTCTAATATTGCATCAGTTACAAAACAAACTAATCACTCATTTATAAATATATTAAATAATTATAGCAGTTTAACACTATAAAGGGTCTATTATTTGGTACTGAATACAAGGCCACACTTATTTGAAGTTCATAGAAAATTTCATGTGATTTTTTTTTTTTTTTTTTTTTTTTTTTGCGTCGGTTACAGCTCTTTATTATTATTTTTTATTTAAATGTAAGGCAATTTCATGGTTTTTCAAAAGGTCACAATTGTATCTTTGCTTCTTTACTTTTGTTCATCTATAGTTCCCATATTAAAATGACTCAAATGTAGTGAGAACCATACTAAGTTAGAACTCTCAAAGTGTTGCACAGTTACAATGGAATGACCCATAACTATCCTACCTGTTCCTAAAGAGGGAAATTCCCAAAAGATGACTCAGGTTCTTGAGGACCAGAATTAAGGAATCTTGATATAAGCTGTATTGTTATTTTGAATATTTTGGTAAATTATATGTAATAAGAATTACAATAATAGAGAATCCCTCCGTACTTGAATAATATTGGTCTGAACTCAGCCCTTGAAAGTACAATATTATATTATTCTAATATGTAAATTCTTATGTACTGGGTGTTCTCTAAGTAGTAATAAATACATGTGTCAATAAGAGAGATAAAAAGTACTACTAGGTATATCCAAAACACATCTGTTTAGAGAAATATGAACAGTTCTGCAAGCATTGTTGAACATTTGTTGTCAAATGATTGTACATCTGCTAAACAACCTCTTGTTTATTTTTTTTTTTATTTTTTTTTCGCACTGGTTTCTGTGGGACAGGCTTTATTTGCAGATTTCTAGAAATGTTTTAGAGATTAACAATTTTGTATTTTCTTAAGCAGCCTTGGAAACATTTGAACTCCTAAAAGCAGCCTGTGAGAAATTCTGAAGCTATATAAATGGGAGAAGAGAAAAGGGTGACATTTCTTATTACATATGTCAATAAAAAAAAAAAAAAAAGTGCTACTATCTCTAGAGGCACTCCTAGGGTTTATATTATAAGCACTTGTGACTGGGACTAATAAGTGGAAAGAATACATAGGCCAAACGCTTGAGGGGTGAAATATAAAATGTAATAAAATGATCTTATAGGGGATAATCAGATCAATGTATCTGGTAACATCATTTAACTCAAATAATGTTATATCTTCTTTCTGAGCAATATATGGTAATTCAAAATATTATTTTACCACAATGAGAAATTCATGTATTGTTTCTCTGTATTAGAAAAGCAGTAATTTTTGAACTTTTGGACTTGTTGAACTATGATCAATAACTGCATGTTTTAGTCTGACACTGATCCATTTTGCCATATAAACTTCTATTTTCTAAGTAGCGCTAATAAGCCTTATAACACACACACTTTTTTCTTAGATACAGGGTTATCTAGTATAGCAGAAGGTGATGCATATACCTATCTGGCTATTTGATAACTGGCCGTGCCCATCGTTACTAAATCCTGCAAACTCTGTAAGAGGATTCTTTGAACTGTAGTTAACACGTGCATATACCACTATTGCACTGTTCAGATTTATTAGACAATATTATCATTGCTCTTTACCATGTTATCTGTTATCAAGACTTTGAAGACAGTCACCATGGGATACACTTAATTGAATGCATTCACGGAGAGTCACAAAAGTGTTTGTGTCATCACTACATCGTTATGGTTACTAACATCCTGTCAATCTTACAGTGCAATGCACAATTAAACCCTGTTTTAAAAGGTGATGGTGGAATACACTTAATCCAATCTGTGTATGTGGTTCTGTACGATAATGGAGTATCTGTGAATTCGGATTGCCTAATAGAGCGTGCATCTGCTAATTATGGATACAGGATTATTTTTCATCGTAATAGGTAACTTTTAGGCACACTTAATTTACTGACACTGTCATTCATTAACTATTAATCTGTAGTGTTTTCAAATCCTACAATCTGAATTATGTCGCAATGATCAGTGGGTAAATCTGTTTTTACATTGTTTCAGTATTGTAGCTACCTCTTTAATGCTGGCAGACTATTGAAGAGAATAACTGCATGGTACAATTTTTTTTTCTTATATATACGGAGTTCCACATGCTATTGATACACCTGCAGGGCAGCATGGTGGCTCAATGGTTAGCACTTCTACCTCACAGCGCTGGGGTCATGAGTTCAATTCCCGACCATGGCCTTATCTGTGTGGAGTTTGTATGTTCTCCCTGTGTTTGCGTGGGTTTCCTCTGGGTGCTCTGGTTTCCTCCCACACTCCAAAAAACATACTAGTAGGTTAATTGGCCGCTATCAAAAATTGACCCTAGTCTGTCTCTCTGTCTGTCTGCCTGTGTGTGTATGTTAGGGAATTTGGACTGTAGGCTCCAATGGGGCAGGGACTGATGTGAATGAGTTCTCTGTACAGCGCTGCGGAATCATTGGCGCTATATAAATAAATGGTGATGATGAGGTTCTTCTGCATCAAGTAAAGTCCCTGTGTTGTCTGTCAGCACTAATAGTACTTAGTATTATCTTTAACAAGGCTATTATTTAATTTGATTTTTAAAATTTCTGATTCCCCTATTCTTTCTGTGTCGGTTTAAACAAGCATCATCATGACTCTATAGCCTGACGTATGTTTCGCACATAGCTTTGTCGAAGTAGCAGGCCGTGTTTAGAAAGTGCTGACTACTTAAAATCATCTGTGACTAATGATACTGCTTTTCCTGTGATTGGCATTCCAAGACACTAATCGTCTATCTTCATAATGAAAACATGATTTGATTCTTAGTAACAAATATGGATTCTGCAACATTAAATTAGTACTGACTTATTGTTATTTTATATAATACATACATAAATATTCTAAACAATATGGAATAGTGTTAGAATATGACTTACTCTTACTGATCATAGTTCAAAAACTCAACTGCAGGGGTTGCAGGGTACAAACGCAAGCACAACCAGGTGTTAAACAGCTGTGTCGGAGAAACAAATACATTACTTATTACTGCACTAAATAACTCTGTGTCTTTCAAAGTGTATGCGCTATAGGATTTGCTAGCACTATTGAGAAAAGTTAGAATAATATGGCAAACTTTTGATAAATTTTTTTTATAACTATTTATATAATGTAAAGCAACATAGTATCTATAAAGATTGATGTGTGAAACACCTTCAATCCTATGATTTGACTTATACATGTAACAAATCATCAGGTCCAAAGAAAAGATTACAGATGCCATATACAAGCCAATATATTAATGAGCTAATGTACTGCAGATTAACAACCTGTAATTATGTGGGATATGTATATAGCAACTGAATCAAGCTAAGATTTTGTAATATATCCACTTAATATAGGTTGGTGGAAATTTAAATCAATTTGGATGTCTGTACTATTACCAGGATATAAGAACTTGTGGTACTCTGACATACACAAGTGATATAAATCAATTTACCACTATTGGGAGAAATACACCTTCACCAATATAAAAGGTGGCAGCAGTATATGAAGTGTTATATTAATTATAACTGCTTTTCTAATACAGTGAAACAATACATGAAGTTGGCATTGTGGAAAAACAATATTTTGAAATATCATAGATAACTCAGAAAGAAGCTATAGTATTATTTGGGGGGTATTCAATTGTTCCTCTGGGCGCCGCCGGAACGAGTGCGTTAAAACGATTACCGTTTATACCGTAAACTTGTGCGTAAAAACCATTAATACGGTAGTTTACTCGCTGAATTTCATCTCGCAGCTCAGGGAGCTGCGAGATGAAATTCAGCGAGTAATTATTGTATAAACGGTAATAGTTTTAACGCGCTCATTCCGGCGACGCCCGGAGGAACAATTGAATACCCCCCTTTGAGTTAAATGATGTTACCAGATGCATTGATCTGATTTATCCACTATACACTCATTTTATTACATTTCGCTCCTTGTTTTATTTACATATTTTATTGACTCAAAATAAAAGTAACATTTTGTTAAATCAAGCGTTTGTCCTATGTGTGGATTCACATTAGTTTTAGTCACTAGTGCTTATAATATAGACAAGAAGGGCCTCTAGAGATAGTAGTACTTATTTTTTCTTTTATTGACATATGTAATAAGAAATGTCACCCTTTTCTCTTCTCCCATCTTCATACCTTCAGAATATCTCACAGGTTGCTTTTAGGAGTTCCAGTGTTTCCAAGGCTGCTTAGGAAAATACATAATTGTTAATATCTAAAACATTTCTAGAAATTTGCAAATAAAGCCTGTCCCACAGAAGCCAGTGCCTGAAAAAAGTCAAAAATAAATAAGAGGTTGTTAAGCAGATGTACAATCATTTTACAACAAATGTTCAACAAAGCTTGCAGAGCTGATCATATTTCTCTAAACAGACGTGTTTTGGATATACCTAGTAGTAACTAGGCAGAGTTGCTCTTCAAGTCTCGGCTTGTGTACATAACAAACTTGTTTCAGTTGACCAATCTGCATATTCACAAAACCCACACCTCTTTTTCTCATAACACGAAATTGGTTGGGTGATGTTGCCGTCTTGTTTTTACAGGGATATCATGGATCTGCAGGACAAACGCCTGGTGCTCCTCCAGGGGGCTATTATGCTGGGCAGCAATATGGAGCAGGTGGTCATCCTGGCCAGCCTGCATATGGGGGTCCTGCACCTGGAGCACCATATGGAGCACCATCTTCGGGCAGTGGCTATGGACAGCCTGTTGCAGGTGGCACTGCACCAGGGGGTCCAGGAGGGAACTATGGAGGCCATGCTCCAGGAGGACCTTATCAGGCACCAGGATCCAACCCTTATTGGAGTCCTCAGCAAGGCCAGTATGGACAAAGAGGTCCTCCTGGTAAGTTTGGAACAACTAGTTCCATGATATATAGTGGTTATCGAAGTGTTTAGCATAGCACTATGGGAGACCTTTTGTTTCCTACTATCATGGTCTGCTAATTCTTACAGGCAATATACCCCCAGGAGTAGACCAAGAAGCTTTCTCTTGGTTCCAGACTGTCGACACTGACAGAAGTGGTTACATAACCTTAAAAGAACTCAAACAAGCGCTGGTCAATTCCAACTGGACCACATTCAATGACGAAACATGTATCATGATGCTGAGTAAGTCTGAGTGCTTTCTAATTAAGTATCGGAATAGACCTGTGTTTTTCCCACTCCTTGGAGATTGTTTTAATAGTCTACTAGTCTTCTTTCTAATGTACTAAATATTAAAATTATATAATCAAACTCAGTGAAATATTTTCTAGGTAACTATTTTACTTAGCACATTTTATATTTTCTGTGATTGAATGCTTTTCTTCATATTTATCATGTGGAAAGACCCTGTAGAGAAGGCATTGTAAGGTGATTTCAAAGTTCAACAATACTTAAAATGATAGTAATCATATTGAGCAAGACAGATTTAAAACAAACACGAAATGGTAATCTGTATGAATAGGCTGATACTCAGCAATGTATAGGTATTAGAAAGAGATGGAGGTACAATTTTAAACGTTAGTTTCCAAATCAACACAGATACTTTGCATCACAGACTTGTAGCTTTGTGAAGATAGACATTCTCACTAAAGTATAGACAACATATTTATCTGAAATTCTGGAAATGAAGTAATAAAACATTGAAAGAACTGTTCATGCAGAAATTTACTGGAAACATGTTTGAGTTGCCAATTAAATACGCATGAAAACCACGAAAATATTTTTGGGGAAAATCTGTGAATAAGTGAGTAATATATAGTTATGTGAAAAAGAAAGTATACCATGTTTTAAATATCTGTTTTTATCTATCAGGACATAAATTAAAAAAAAACCCCATCTAGTGACCACCAAGTCCTAGGGGTAAATTTATCAGGCTGTGCGATTGAAAAAAAAATAGAGGTGTTGCCCATAGCAGCCAATCAAATTGTAGTTCTCATTTATTTAGTACATTCTACAAAATGACAGCTAGAATCTGATTGGTTGCTATAGGCAACATCTCCACTTTTCAAACCCGCAGCTTGATAAATTTACCCCCTAAAGTTTAATCAATTTAACCTCATGTGACAAATAAAACATACATTTACTTTGTCATTATTCTACAAAAAAATCACTAACTTGAAGAAATCAGTAGCATTTAGAACGACCTTTAGCAGCAATAACTTGAAATTGATTTTCTGTAGGAGTTTGTATCAGTCTCTTAAGATCGTATTTGAGGCATTTTGGCTCACTTCTTACAACACTGCTTTAGTTCATTGATGGTTGAGGGCATTGATTTATTCACAGCTCTTATGAATTTGGCCATTCTAAAACTTTGATTCTTTTCTTTTTTAGCCATTAAGTTGTATATTTGCTTATGGTTGTTAATATCTTGTTGCATGATCAATGGTCCACTTTGGTCTCGTCTGTCCAAAGGCCATTGTTAAAGAAGTTCTAAAGTTGTTCAGTTGTAAACCTCTATAAAATTATACTGCTATGGTTTCTTAGAAGAAAAACTACTTTCTCCTGTTTACTGTTTATTAAAAGCCATAATTAGTCTGATAATGTGAATGTAGGTTGCGTCACAGAGAGAGGTGATTGATGTATAGGTTGGTGGAATAATCGTCTTTATCCTGTTTAATATAATGCCTACAGTGGTTCTTTGGTGTGAAAATTAATCACAACCTGCACCTGCCCCCAAAAAACATACTCCATAATATTGTGTAGTATCTACAGTGCCATAGAATCATCCTATGGTTCATACAAATTTGTTTGCTTGTGTATGATTATACTGAGCAGTAATGTTGATTTTTGCAGACATGTTTGATAAAAGTCATTCTGGCCGGATCGATCTTCATGGGTTTTCTGGGCTCTGGACATTCATTCAGCAGTGGAGGAATCTGTTCCAGCAATATGACCGAGATAGATCTGGCAATATTAACCATGCAGAATTGTACCAAGGTAAATGATATATTGTAGTGCAAATCGTACGTTTTTTTTTATCAACGGGCATTTTTTTATTAGGAACCTTATATGTTTGTCTTCGTGTATAATTTTTAGTCTAGCTCAATGTAGCAATAGGAGAAATACCCATGATTAATATTTGATAGCAGTGAGATTACTCTTCCACATTGGATGTCAGAACCTGCTGAGTCAGTGCATATCTGCAAAATAAAACATATGATGTAGTACATTGTCTGGTTACTTATTGCCAGGAGCTGCATTTTCTGTTTTCATTATGTAAGAGTAAACTACTTTGGCCAATCAGTATAGATGGCAAATGCTTTGGATACGTCTTGGAACACAAAACATTACAAGTTGACTATTTATTTATTTCTCAGCTATTTGGGTGTGTCCCATATATTTGCCAACTATGCCTTGTCATTAAAAGAGCGCAAAATGTTTAGAAAAGAACTGTTAGCCAAATGAAAAACGAAAAACAATTACTAAGCAAGCTACTGTAATTGACAGTCATCAAATTCCTATTACCATCTTAATAAATAATATTTAATTTATAATACTTAGGGGTAAATTTATCAAGCTGCGGGTTTGAAAAGTGTAGATGTTGCCTTTAGCACCTAATCAGATTCTAGTTATCATTTTGTAGAACGTACTAAATAAATGATCACTAGAATCTGATTGGTTGCTATAGGCAACATCTCCACTTTTCTAACTCGCCTGAAACATGCAGGTTGATAAATTTACCCGACTTTTTTACGCTCTACTTTCTTTTGCTATTTTTTATTAACCCTTTGTTCCCCCTTGATGAGTGCTGTGTTCATATCTGTATAATTCTTATATGCATCCTCTAACCATGCTTCTCTGTACTTACTTAGCACTCATACAGATGGGATATAAACTCAGCCCACAGTTTGTGCAGCATATAATGTCACAGTATGCTCCACCGTCTGCCAATCCAACTTTGCAGCTTGACCACTTTATACAGATTTGTACGAAACTGCAGAGTATGACTGAAGCATTTCGGGATAAGGATACTGAGAGATCCGGCAACGCCAAGCTCAGCTACGATGATTTCCTCACCATGGCTGTGGGACGTCTCCTCTAACAGCATTGGAGTTGGTAGATCTTTATTACATCTCAAGTTCCTGCTCTTGCCCCTTTTGATGAGGAACTGTTCAAGCTTGAGGCGGGGCTGCTGCAATTCCTCTACACACAAACTTTTAAGTTACATTCTCTGGACTAATCAGACTGCTTCCGACAACAATAAATGCCAGCCTTTCTTTGTAAGCTCTACCCGTGCCCATATTGATTGACCTTCAAATGTACAGTAGTGCTTTAGATATAACCATTCTATTTTTAAAGGAGGTCCTGTAGAATATATTTAAGAGTTATTTCAAATATGTATCACTCCGTTGCCATGTAACCTTTACCCACTAGAGGGAGATATAGTTCAAATAATGTTGCCATTGAAAAAAATTACTACATTCTGTTATGTTGCCTGCCTCACATTTGCAAATGTATAGTTTATGTATGGGATTTTTTTTTATATAATATTTTAAAAATATTATACATCTTTATGAATGTCGGTATACATCCCTTTGAACACTGATGTGGAGCAAAGATGCTATACAGAAAACTGAGCTGGTGGTTGTGGTTTTTTTTCAACTGTACAAATAAAAACCTTTTTATATAGTGTATTTAAATATATGTTTATTTACCTAAGCAGATTAAATTGTTGAATACATAAATGCATTTAAAGGTGCGCTTAATATAGTACTCAATACATGTCATGCCATGTAACATACCTGCTAGTAAGATTCAAAGTGTAATATGTTTCATTAAAGGTAATTTAGGTAGTAAGTGGTAATTCTTGATGAAAGCCTTTTTCCCCTTTCATATCAACTACCCTTCATGAATAACCACTGCAAGAAGCAAACATTGACAATTGGTTCTGCTTGACTTGTTAATAAGGTTCCATACAATGTCAAACATCTCAATATGTGTTACGTCAATTATGAAAGCTCTACCACATATTAGTAAGTGATATATGATGCTTATTCATCATCATGTTTTTTTTATGTAGAATCCCATCAAGTTAATAGACTTCTTAGTTTGCTCAGGACTATGAAAATCATCCTTGTAATCTTTTTAGAAAAGATAGGTTAGGTTATAGTATTGGTAAATCGTCATTTACAGAAATAAGCCTCTATCTGAACTGTTATATATATTTTTTTAATAATATAAAAGGTTCTGTACTCCAACCTCAGTTTAAAGTTCTCATTCCAACAGTATCTTTATGTACTTGGCCAATTTATTTGAAGTTGACAGGGCAGTATATAATGCAAATATTTCCTAATGTTTTATGTGTGTGTTTTATATTTTTGTTCAATAATTTTGTGTGCAAAATCCAGAAACATTTGCCATATTCTGAATCTGCCAAAGCTTTGTAAAAATCCATAATCTGATGAAGAAATGGAAATTGTCTAGGAAATTTAAAATGATAAAATATGTAAAACACACACACACACACACACACACACACACACGTTTTTTGAATGTGGGAGGGAACCGGAGCACTCGGAGGAAACAAACACAGGGTGAACATACAAACTCTTCCTACATACGAGAATAAACAAATTAATAAACCAAGATTGGCCATTTACACACAAGCTTCTATAGACTATATAATTAAAACTCATTTTGACATTCAGTAAGGATGATTATTATTGACATTATACAAGTAAAACAGCTTTTGACAGTGAAGAAATTACTGCTCATTATGGCCTAACAATGGTTTCTAATGTTCTACATGTGTCACAATAAAAGTAAATATTGGAAAACTACACAATCCTAGTTGTACCATATCTACATTGATTTAAAGTTAAGATCTTTTATTGTGATCACTTTGCAATAGATTACTCACTGGGACAGGCTCCTATTGAAGCCACTGTCCCGGCTAATCAATTTTGATTGCCATGTTAATTAATTTCATATAATTGTAATAAGAAATGATAATTAACATCAGCAATATGCTTTGGGCCATAAATAGAGACAAGAAAAGCTGGCAACTCTAGGGGAAAGGTAGTGGTTAAGAGGCAACAGCATTGATTGGAGGTAGAGCTGGGCAGGGCCTGCTCTCTGCAGGTTCACCATCAACAATTTTTGTTTGTTCTGCTGGTGCACGGAGGTGTGACATATCTGAGGCTTATCCCATAGATATATGAGAGAGACTGTCAGCTGGCAAACCTCAATCATCAGCAGTCTGCCAGAGGTCAACACAGGCACTACATGTCTGCTTGGATCCAGGAAGTGTCAGCCAAAAAAGAATGAGACTTGGATGTGGGAGCCATTCACCAGCATGGAGATGGGAGAAGTTACAGACTATAAAAGGGATGTGTTTTGGGTGGGTCAATAAGTGCTGGTCTCATTGTCTGATATATAGCTATGTGATTCAAGGCTAATTCAAACTTATTCAATCTAACTAAAAACAAAATATTTTACTTTTGTCAACACTTACATCAATTATATACCGGTATATGTTTATTGATTTTTATTATTATGATTATTTTTAATTGAAATATGGTTTGGTAGTTGTGTATTTATGGCTGACTGTTCTAATACTAGCTTTGCTCTGAAATATACAGTACTTACCTCCATAATGTAGTCTGTGTATGCCTTCTCTCTGTTAATACACATGAATACATATTAAGATCATGTCTACTTTTATAAAAGGTTTAAGGCCGTGCATCATTTTAGTTGTCTCATCTTATACATTCCCAAGTGTAGCTTAACTAGAAATGCATAAAATACTATTGCTAATTCCCTTTCCTTACAACCGAATTTCCTGCTGGCTGTAGCCATTTTCTGGCCATCTTGTTCGTTAACATAAGCTTTTTGAGATAACCACACCAAAGGCTGGGTACACTGAAGAATTTTCCGACCGACTTGTTATCTACAACGATTGTACCTGCGACTGAAGGTCCGATAGGTCAGACGATTCGTGCTTACACGCTAGACAGATTTACCTTTAGATCTGTGCTCTTCATCTGGTCCTATATTCGTTTGACAGCACAATAGTAACTCTCATTCCTGTCACACTGATTAAAACCACCTTGTTATAGTTATCCACATGTCCTTACGAATTTTGTTAGCTTCTGTGGCTTTGAAAACTATTCCATCTACAGAACTTTCTACATTTTGTCACCAGGACATGTTCATTGTCGACATCAACTGAAAAAATCATGGGGTATATTCTAGTTATTTATTTAGTACATTCTACAAAATGACAAATTGTATCTAGTTGCTATAGGTAACATCCTTACTTTTTTTAAACCCACACTTTAGTAAATATACCCCCCATGATTGTAATAGTGAGTGCATACACACTACATGATCGGCAGGTGATTGGAATGAGCTTATTAAACAGTACGACCGAACAAATGAAATGACAATCTGCACTTTGGAATGATTGTCGTTCATCGTGTGAATATACACACTAACACAATACGTGGTGGAGCTGTCGTTTATCAGGTGATTGTTCCGATAATCAACTGAAAAACCTACAATTTACCCGGGCCTGCCTGGTGGGACCAGGGGCTCTGTGAGCTCCATAGTTAAACTTTAAAAAAAATTGCACGCGTGCAAACCCACAAATGGGGGGGGGGGGAGCTACCTTCCATTATGACGCGGATCCATCCCCCCTCCCCTATGTGTACCCTGTCAGTGAGAGCCCCGGAGTCACATGGGACGTGCACCACGTGATAGGTGCTGTCCCATGTGTGAATTGCTGCTGCGGATTGAACAAGGTAAGAGAAGGGGGGGAATGTTAATATAGAGTATGGGGAGAATTCAAGTGTCCGCGTTACTGGCAAAAGTAATGCGGCCTGCGCACTATTACTGATATTACGATAATTTTTAATGCTGGTTTTTGCTCGCAGCTTAGCGAGCAGAAATCAGGGTTAAAATAACTGTATAAACAGTAATAGACTTAACGCCGTGTTAAGTGCAAGCCGAATTGATTTCCCCCCTATATGTGTGTTATGTTAATATAGTGTGTGTGAAGGGGGGGGGGGGGGGGGGGGGCAGTATGTTAAAATAATATTTAGAGGAAAGGGTTGGTCGTAATATAGTGTGGGAGGTAGGCTAATGGTGGAGTACAGGTGGGGCTAATTATTTCATAGGTACTTTTTTATTTGTGGGTGATGGGCAATTTAATTTATTGGTAGGGATATTTAATTTAATAGTGGGGCCTATTAATTTAAGGTGAGGTGATGGGACCTTTAATGTAATGCTGGGGTGGTTTGGGGCTATTAATTGAATATGGGCTGATTTTGGGAAGGAGGGATATTTATTTAATTTGAAAATGAATTATTTAATACTGGGGATGGGTTTGGGAACTAGTTATATTTGTTAAAGTTAAATGCTATTTAATTTATTGCTGTGGCTGTTTGGAGGGAGAGAAATAGGTTTATATATTAAATGAGAATACTATTTAATGTTGGGTCTGGTTGGAGGGAAATAGGTATATTAATTAAATGTGTTTGGTCTTCTTTTAATGGCAAGGCTGGTTGGGGGGCAATAGATCTATTTAGCAAATATGAATATTATTATTTTCATTTTGGGGATGGAGGAGGCATAATTATAAAACATGGGTGCTACTGATTTAACACCAGGGCTGGTTGGAGTTTTCTAAATCTCATGTACCAATTTTTGTTCCAAATAGGGCATCCAACATTCCAGGATCAAGACAAGCAGCAACTGAGCTAAAAGACACCAGCAGCCACATGTGGTGAAAGTGACAAGAACAGGTAGTAGAGAGCAGGACAGTCTACAAACTGTCCTGAATCTGGTGGGACAGTCCCACATTTGGGTGACTTGTCTCACTTAGTCAGGATTTGGTCTGACTGCAAGGTCAGTTGGGATGTATGTCCCGCATTTACACTGTACTACTCGTGAAGGCAGAACTGTGTGCACCTAACAATAGTATAACAGTACTGCCTGTGTATTGTATAAAATTTGTCTAAAATGAAAACCATGTTACATCACTAGAACTCCCTGATTGACCCCTAGTGCTCTTCCAAGTACCACCCCTCATATTATTTTTGGTTCAGGTTAACTCTGTCACATCGCCAGCAATTGAATCTCTCTCAATATGTCATTTCTAAAGAAGTGCAGCCCCGCCCCCATGTTGACCATGCACCCAATACGTGACTACGCCCCTTTGGCAGCGCAGCTGCGGCATACATCGCGTGTCACCTGTAGGAGGGAGCAAAAAGTTGCTGTACCGGGCCCCAAATTCTTGTCGACAGCCTGTGTGTACCTAGCCTAAAAGCTCATTCAAGTACGTTTTCTTGCATTACATTCCAAACAAAATGTAAACTGCTCCTTAAGCCATGGTGTATCTACATGATAATAATGAAATATGCAGCATGGACATGAACATAGAAATGAAGCAATATACTCTATTTTACTAAATTCACAAATGTGCAACATATTTCGTTATTGTGTTGTCTTCCTTGCAGAGTCCTGCTGAGAAGCAATATCTCTCACTCTACATGCCTTTTAGGAGCACTGCTGGTTACTACTCGTTTCTATAAAATAATTTTTTTTTGTTTTGCTGCTGCTTTGTAACGTTATCTAACAGCTGATCCTATAAATACCCTTAGTCTATTTTGCTATCTTTCATAGGGCCGGTTTATAAATATTACTTTTGCACTGCATAAAATGTTCTAACGGAATGTAAAATATTAGTACATTTAACATGAAATAGCAGTCAGCCTTTTAAGGAGAGACAAGTGGCTCATGAATACTCAACTTGCACATGTACATTTTATTTATAATGTCATTTTATTTAAAAATGGCAAGAATCCGCCGAGGTCTGCTAAGCAGAGAGGAGGCTGGAACAAGACTGCTGGCTGGAGAAGAGTCATCTTAAGCAATGTACGTGCAGGTGGCAGTACTAGTGGGCTGCTTTCATTTCATAGACTTTGTGGGAGGAAGAAAATTGGATATACACATATCTTCAAATCAGGGGCTGGCTGGCAAATTTTAGCCCAGGGGGTGAGACTCTGCTCAGCAGCTTATTTAGAACATTTTAAAGGAAAACAAATGCTGGCCAAGGATCCAGCCCAAGTCCGCCCCACAACCAGCCAGCTCTTGCTTCAAATCTATTATGAAGAAATGGTATTTATCTTTGAAACATTGAAGTAATTTACTGTTTTAGTTTCAATTATTGCAGCTGCCTGAGCAATTTATTTTAAAATATGTGGGTTTTTTTGGTGAAAAAAATAAGTTCTATTTTAATAAAATCCCATGCAAGTTCCAATGTTTCTATAGGCATGAGCAGCTCAGGAATCTGCTCACCGTTTCACCAATATATCTCTGTATGCACCTAGTTACTGAGCAGGAAATGTCTGGTGGAACCTGTCATGCATACACACATTTCATTTAGGTCTATTATAATTCTGTTCTAGAGTGGGTTTTAAGATTTAAAAAAAAAAAAAAAGGACAATACCAGCTCATGCAGTTTTTTTGGCTTCAGGAGGCATTCCGTTTGTTATTCTGAACATTTCCAATAAAAGAAAACGGGCCGACCTGAAAATTTCAGTATATATGGGAATCTGATAAGCAATTAGAATGTAAGCTCTCCAACAGCAAGCCTCCCCTACCCATTGCTTTCAGATCTACATTTATATGGTCTACCTTGTGTTTATTGTGTTCAATAAATAGTTTTATCTATGTCCTTTTATGTTCCACTGTACAGGGCTGCGGAGCACTTTTATGCCTTACAAATCAACGATAATAATAATAATAATAATACTCAATGTGTAAGTAGCAAAAAAGCAAAACAGATCAGGGTACAATAGGACCCAATGTCCTTGAAGAGTAAAATGCATTTTCCTTTCTTTCTAGTCTCAAAAAGATTACTTTGGGACCCATAAAAGGTAACATACATTTTAGGGATGAAGAAGGAGGCACAGAACTGTTCAGAGGGTCGACTCTTATTCCCTGTAAGCGGCATTTGATACATTTTTAACACACTTTTTAAATAAAGGAAAATCTATTAAAGTCATTAGTGTATGTACACACTTTGGAATCATAATCCAAAATGGTTTTCCAAAAAGTGCTTATAACTTAATTTTACAAACTTCTGCTTTCGATTGGGCGGTTTATAAATGGCCATTCTGATGATGCCATTTTTTTTTAATGACTATTGGTACGGTAGAAGCTACAATATTGTTTTCTTGCTAATGTAATATTATTAGCCATATTAATTTCACTCCACGAGCAATATATGTTTTGGACACCGAGAAGGATATTCTTAAAAGTGGCAAAACAGTAAAGCAACATCGTTAGTCAAAACATCACACTTTGCGTTTTAAGCAGTAAATTGTTCAGCAAATGGTATTAATAAATGGTGAAAAAACTATTAAAGTGCTGAATTTGATGTTATTTATTATAATATAACATTTGTGAAAATAGCTAATTAATCTGCTTGAACAAAATGACTTTTTAATGGTTACAGTAATAAAACCATTGCTGACACTTTCCAAAATACCCCTCATTATCTCACACAAGAGTCTCTTTGTGTATTCAGCAAAAGTACTGTACAAGCTTATGTGGTTAACATAAATCATGTTTTGGTGTAATAAATAACGGAGACAATCACCCCTCTTTGCTGTTCAGTGGTTCGTCATATGGCAAGAATTTCAGGTAGCTCAAAGAAAATGGCTCTGCTTGTCTTTGTCATAGATGTGTCAGTGTGCTGTTCTCCCAGGTAATAAACCGCCAGTGTAGCGATGGCTATGCTCTGTGCTGCAGAACACTGAGTAATTAGGCACAAAGGAGAGCTGGTATGGGCTGCGGGTTGTCACAGAGGTAGAATGTGACCTTCATAGCTTTCTAACACCAAATACAGAGGTTACTCATCAAAGTGACCATTTATTTATGAAGTCGAGCAGATATTTCACGGACCAGTGTACGGAAACCTCATGTTTGTTGTGCCCATGAATAGCAAATACTCATAAATTACATATGTGGAAAAGCCCAGCTCTGTCCATCAACTGCTACTAATCATGTCCAGCTTTTCATATATGTAACATGTATTATTGTTATTTCTTTCCAACTATTTCTATTAAGACTCTCTGCTTTATGGAAATGCTTCATTAAACTATCCAAATAGTTAGCAAGCCAGCTCTCTCGCATGGTCACGTAATTGGGTACAGTCCTCACTGTGACAGGGAACTGTGATAAGAAAGGATTGCACCCCAAACACATTGAATTGTTTCTCTACAGTCATATTTTGCTAGTGTGTTGATTAATGGAAAGCTAGATTTTAGATTTTCAAATTGAACACTTAAAGACGAAAACTCTTGGTGAAAATGTTTTTTTATTCAAACTGGAATGTTGTAAATATCATCATTACCAACTAAGAATGGATCTTGACGCCCAATCTAGTGTGAGTATTTTTAGGTTTGGGTATTTAAACAATTTTTTGCATGGAGATTATGAGGGCAGAGTATTACAACAATATAAACAGCTTCAATATATAAACAGTTCAATAAATAGTTAAACATAGTTCACATTTGCATGAATTCAAACATTTCATGGTTACATTTTAATAAAGGTGTGTTTTTAATTTAAGGTATGTATGCTGGATTAATGAGATACCAGAAAAACAAGATGTATAAGGCTTATCCAGTAATAGAAATCAGCAGTGTGTGGGATAGATTATCTTTTACATTGAGCACCCATAAGACAGGGATGTATGTGTTACAAATGTATATACAGGGAAGTTTGTATATCTAATTGGGTTTTATTTTATACTCCTATATCTCATTATATATATTGGATCAGTCTGGTCCTATGTGGAAGTGACTTCTACATGGATGCCTACCACTTCTCCTGCAGTTTCTGGCCGGAGGGAAATGTCTGTCTATGACAGGTTCACAGGCCTGAGTGCCCCTCGCATTTAGCCCCAAACAATACTCCTTTGATCCCTGTAGAGATTATCGGATTATGTGCACTATTGTCCCATCTAAAGCCACAGGCTGTGAATATGCCCTCTGTCAGCACCACAGGGTCAGCTTAATTTCACGAAGGACCTCTCCGCATCCTGCCCTTATCCTGAATTGTGACATTTAGGCAATGCTTTATTTTATATCTAGAATGCTTAGCAAATTAAGAAGGTGAATTCAAGCAGGTCAGGTATATTGATGACACCATACAAACAGGGAATGTGCTTGTGAAAACATAGAGCTCAGGTTGGTAAGGAATGTGATGCTGACAACATGCAAGGACTTTGATGTGATAACATCTAAAGAGTCAGGTTCATCATGAGCCAATGATTTTACTAACCCTCCCAGTAAAGAAAGGATCAGCACTTTCCTGTTAAGAGTTGGTAATGTTTTCAGTGCTCTTATACTATGAATACTATACATAAATAGCTCTTGAGTGAGTTGCAGATCTCATCGGCAGTGTGTGGGGTAAAAATGTCATGTAATCAAATCCCTTACCCCAAATCATCCACAAATAAATCTCTCTCCCGCTATAGAAGTCACACCCCCAACTACCAAGGACCTCATGATCCAGCTCACTGGCAGTGTAAATATCTGGAGGTTAAGAGTAAGATACAACCCGTTGTCTGCATATTATAAAATTCACTTAGTCCTGCATCCTGGAAAATCCCTCATTTCCTATGAGAGAGGTCCTCCATGCCGACTCTACCCCACACTCCCACTACAAAAGTTTCGATTTCACACTCGTTTTCACCGCGGGCAATGCGGAAATAGCCTCTCTCTCCCCAGTCTTTTCCCCACGAATTAGCAGCCAGCTGCAGGAAAATAGTAAAAACAGGTTAGAGACACACCTCATATGCTCATTAACGATTATTGGGCATTACCTGTACCTTTACAATTGACTATCATCATCATCTATTTATATAGCAGCACTAATTCCGCAGCGCTGTACAGAGAACTCATTCACATCAGTCCCTGCCCCATTGGAGCTTACAGTCTAAATTCCCTAATATAGACACGCACGCACGCACACACGTCAGTTTTTGATAGCAGCCAATTAACCTACCAGTATGTTTTTGGAGTGCGGGAGGAAACCGGAGCACCCGGAGGAAACCCACGCAAACACGGGGAGAACATACAAACTCCTCACAGATAAGGCCATGGTCGGGAATCGAACTCATGACCCCAGTGCTGTGAGGCAGAAGTGCTAACCACTAGGACTATGAAGATATTGCTGGAATTGCATTATCACATGGTTTTGTCCAGGAGACTAAAATAAGAAGTTTCTTAAGTTAAGATCCTTAATGAATCAGGCCCAAGGCTATTACTTCAAACATAAATTACCCAGTATTTCTGTGTCTGTCCACTGCTTCCTCTCTCCTCTCCCCACCTAGTGAAAAAACATGAAAAGAAATTAATTTACCATGCAGAGTGATCAAAAAAACTCTACACATCTAAAGGATTTCCTTTCTAACATGCAATTACTAATAACAATTTGTTTATATTGAAATATCGATTACAGCTTTCCATGAAAAGAAATGCAAACCCATATGGCGACAAGAACTAATGACCACAGTGAGGAGTAACATGTAGTAATGTAAATGAGGTATCATAAAGCACTTTAAATATGGTCATTTCTTAATCCAGGACACACAGCCCTGCTAAGGTGGATCACATATTTTCTTGTTGATTCGACTTGCAGACACGCTGGTGTATTGCTACGGAAAATGTGCTTGTTGTGCAGAAGGTGGCAGTGAGTTGCAGATTCCCTGCTGGGATAGGGCACTGTGTTGCCACGGTAACATACACAGCTTGAGGTAAGAGCAAAATCTGGGCCAGAGGTAAGACTGGTACATTCCTAAGCAATATATGTGTGGAATTTACTGAAACAGAAGCTGCAAATTAGCAAGGTCATTCTAGATAATGCTAAATGTACTATCTGCAGTAACTCCGCAACCAAGACACATCCACAGTTCTGCTAATAAAGCCTAAGCTCCTTATATATATATATATATATATATATATATATATATATATATATATATACACTGATACCTTACACACAACGTTCTTCCCTGCATGCCTTGCCCTGCTCAATCCGTTATTTCTGCATTTTTTTCCATATTAAATGCCCTGTTCACCCTACCTGTACTTACCCCCCCCCCCCCCCCCCCCCCCAGGATATATCTCTGATGCTTCCTGCCTCTCGCTTGCTCTGATATCAGGGTTACTAGCAATACATTTGTATTCTCTCACATCCTTTCCTGAGACTTCATTTGTACAGAAATAAAAATGTACATATGCGGTTAAAGAGAAACACAGGGAAAGAAAATGCAGATTTAGTATATAAAGTGTTTCATTACAAACAGGGTGAAAAACTACAACTGTGGATTTGCATTACTGATCAAAAAACGCAAATGTATGTTATGTTGCAGTCTTTATGTTTTGCATCACACACTAAGGGCCATTTACAAAGGTGCAAAAACTATGGGCTCACAGCACAAGTGCTATTTTGTGACATCACACGCCTATTTTGTGCTAATACCCTTAGGGAGAGCATTTCTGGGGTTAGGGTATTTTCCATCTTCTGATGAGAGGAATGGGGCATCCCTTGCTTATTAGACATAGGAGTGTGCCTAGTTATGCATCCACTTGCCAAAATGGTACTTCATCTAGCAACATGAGAATATTTCAATGAGAATCAAGGAGTGGAACAGGTGCATTTAGAGGAGCGTTCCCTGTCTAGCAGGGGATGCAGAGTATTTTTAAGCCTGTGTAAGGACTTGCTTACTATGTGTACTTGGAGGCGGAAATCAGACCTCTGCCTTTTGTACCTTCCTGGAGCACTTTATATGGAAAAGCGCATTTCTTGGTGCACTTCGACCAATGTAACAAACCGATAAAAGTGACATATAGTCACCTTGTCCACTGACTATCTATGTATACCAGGCCTGTCCAACCTGCGGCCCTCCAGATGTTGTGAAACTACAAATCCCAGCATGCCCTTCCAGCTATCAACAGGTTGTCTACTGGCAAAGCATGCTGGGGCTTGTAGTTTCACAACACCTGGAGGGCCGCAGGTTGGACAGGCCTGATGTATACCATAAATGGGGCAAAGCTGAATAGTGGTTTAGAAGAAAACGGACACCTTGAAATGAATGAAGGGGGAGTTCCCAAATTCGTAATAGCAATGACTCGGAAGTGATATTGTCACTTTTTCCCCATGTGCATTTTCAGCAGGACACAAAACCCTTAAAAGGTCAGTAAGTTATATTTCTGGTGGTAGTTATAAAAGCTGGAATAAAGGTGTCATGCAGAAGTGTGCTTCGTAATATAAGAGGTGGACAATTAGGTGACTCTGCAGAAATAGAAATGTATTGCATGCCACATAGCTAGTGGTTTGCAAATTATCTTTATTGAATAACTGACCTAATACACTACACGGAGTAGTGACTACAGGCATCTACACTTCTCTATCAAGAGGATTCGTGAAATCATGTTGGTCATCAAATATTACCTTTATAAAACCAACTGCGTGTCACCAACTTGTACGAATGTCATTAATTATACCTTTAAAATATAATTCCTGCAGGCTACACTAAAATACTGTTTTTGAATTCCTAATAACTGAAAGCTAATTCTGGTGGAAAAAAAAAGACTTTTGTTGCCAGTTAGTTTATTTTCTTTAAAATTCTCAAGTGACCACCCATTTCCATATATACATATCAAACATTGTACTATTGTGCATCCTGTGAGCCCAGCCTAGTAAGTGAAACACTGATGGGGTGTTTTTTCAGCGGAAGGTTTGTAGACTCTTTGCCAAGTTTATTATCCTATTTCCCACTTTCCCACATACATGACATTCTCCATCATTGAGACATTCTGAAGGCAAAGTAATCATCATTAGCATTTAGCTAATAAACCACATGCAGCTGAATTCATTGCTCTATGTCAGTGTTTCCCAACTCCAGTCCTCAGGGACCCCTAACAGTGCAGGATTTCCAGGTCACAAGTGATATAATTACACCACCTGTGGATCTTTCAAAATGTGTCAGTTAGTAATGATTACACCTGTGCTCCAGCAAGAGATATGGAAAACCTGCACTGTTAGGGAGCCCTGAGGACTGGAGTTGGGAACCAGTGCTCTATGTGAATGACTGGTCAGACAAATACATTGTGTTGTAGGAGATATTCTCTCAAGGGCAAGTTAAACTCAAGTAAAGTAGTAATCTTAGGGTTACTGACATGGCCCAAAATAATGTAATTGTGAACAATTTTTTAAGGATAGATTCCACTACAGATGCACAGGGCCATTTTTCATTTCTGCATTTTAAATCACGTGCTTATATGAGTGCGCAAAACTATGCATTATAACCAATCCACATAATTTTTTCAGGTTTGATTTCATATCCAAGTAATAGTCTCACACCCATCCACCTCCATAATCACAACCCATTCTCACCCAGTGATCTTCACAGAGTGTGTCCCATGGTGGTGGTACTTCTCTGGCTCCCCTGCCACCACCGGTGTGTGCCTATAGATCCCACTCTGGTACATGAAGAAGTCTTCGTGCACCTCCATGATGGCTGTAATGGAGAATTTCTGTTACATTTGGAACACAGAGTTGGAAAGGAGTAGAGAAAAAGAGAGCATACAGTAGGTATCAACTTGAAGATAGCATTAAACATCTTATCTATAGTCTTGTAGACCTGCTCTGAAATGTGTATTATATATATGAATATTATATAATAATTATAATAATTAATAATTATATAATAATTCCTGGGGGCAAATGTATTAAACAGAGCTTTTTGCAACTCGCCAATATTTGGCAAATCTTGCCTTTAAACGCATTGACGTTTTAAAATTAGCTGTCAAACTCGACGAATATTGGCCAGTTGCAAAAAGTGACTGTTTAATACATTTACCCCCTGGAAGGGGAAAGCAATATCGAAAAACATATCTAAATTATATACAAACAGAATAAATATAAGGGTTGTTAAAGAAGTTACTGAGAAACAGTTGGAGTGAGACATATAAGTAGGACTTGCCGATATTTTTTTTAGATGTATAGTGAGAATGTTCATCTGTACTACCTACCTTGTACTGGACCATTCTCAAATATTTCCTTCATTATTTCTTTTTCCTGCCAAACAAAAATGATGTAGTCAATGAACTGTGTAGTAATACATTGGCACAAAGGGGTGAAATTACACAGCTAATATCACCAGATCTGACATTAGGCCATGTTAAACAAATTGCTTTAAGTGAGACATTATGGTTTTATTGACTCAATCCTTTTATGTACCAGGGGTTAAATTCACCATGACATGCTACTTTTGCCCCTTTTTTTCTTACTGTTAATATTTATTCAATATATTTTGGTAGTTCTGGCTTGTATTTTTTCATATGTAACTGATTTTTCATAACCATGTCACAATTTATTCACAGTAATGTTACAGCATATTTCCATATTTTTTTTTAACCAAGACATTTTTCTCATAAAAGTACACACAAACCAGATAGTGGCACCTTACTTGATGGCATTGATACCTTGAGTATGTACAACTTATTACAGGAAACTCCCCCATTCAGCTGGTCAGTGTAAGGGCCTTGGTAAAATATTGGTTTGCTCTTCTTTGGTGTAAATGTTGTACTATTTTGTGCACAAGTTTTCACCAGGGTTTATGAATCATTACAATTGGAGCTAAGAGTTACCATGGTAACCACCCAGTACTGTGAGGCAGAAGTGCTAACCATGGTGGCTTAGTGGTCTGTCTCACAGCACTGATGTCAGGAATTCAATTCCAGACCATGGCAGGGGCGCACGGAGGATTTGTCAGGGGGGGTTTCCTCCGCCCCCGGAAAAAAATAAATAAATCTAGAGACCTGCCGCGCATGCGCGGCAGCGCCGTTTCGGCTGCACTGTAGTATACAGCAGCCGCGGCGCTGTCAAAGAAGCGTCCGCGGCGGTGCTGTATACAATACAGCACCGCCGCGGAAGCTTCTTAGACAGCGCCGCGGCTGCTGTATACTACAGTAGGGCACTTGTAGGGCACTTTTTAGCGGATGGGGGGTTTCTGAAGACCCAGTAACCCCCCCTGCGTGCGCCACTGCATGGCTTATATGTGTGGAGTTTGTATGTTCTCCCCGTGGGTTTCCTCCCACAGTCCAAAAACATACTTGTAGGGTAATTAACTGCTGACACTAGTGTCTGTGTGTGTGTTTTAGGGAATTTAGACTGTAAGCTCCAATGGGGCAGGTACTGATGTGAATGACAAATATTCTCTGTATAGCGCTGCGGAATTGGTGGCGCTATATAGATGGTGATAATGATATACACCACTTTGTATGAATTCCCATCTTTGCTATTATTAATCGATGATTCCTTTTTAAGGACTTACAATAAAAAATAATTTATATTTGTCTTTGAGCAAGTCCATGCCCCTTTTCAGTTTTATGTGAGGTTGTGACTTTTTTTACAATAGGTGACGCTTTAATTGCATATGCTTTGCCATCCAGCTTAATAATGGTTGTCACCATGTATACTTCTACTTCTTAAGTGTACAACTGTTTGAATGGTTACCTAGGTAGAATTGCTACATAGAGATGAGTGAAATTTTCAAAATTGTTACAAAAAATATTTAGGTCATTCCGCATTTGGCCCCAAAATAGTGCACATTTCATGGACAGATTTTGTCCGAAAGTGTTACCAGTCATTCCCCAGCAGAATGAAGACCAAAATTGTTACATCTACAGTGCAAAATGCCAATTTCAGAGACAGGAAAAACAAAAGAGGACTCTTAAATATGTAATTTTTCTATCTGAAATATAGAAAATGTAATCAGGAGATAGGACTGAACATAAATGCTTGTAGCAATTATAAAAGGGACTTACATTGGATGCCAAACGGTAAGCTGGTGTGGACTGGTAGATGTCATTGGATGATGAATATGGGTTAGGGCAGTGAGCAGTGGCCTGTCTTTTCCCTCGCCCCATGGAGCGGCTGTGCATCATGCAGAGTGCTGGAGGACCATCTGCATTCACACCAACAAATGGATAACATTCCTCTGTTACGACTCTGAAGAAGGAGAAATATGTTACACAACCAATCTATACATTTATTTATATACATATTTATACTCTGTTTTTATCAGAACAGTAACTGAATACACAGAAAAGTACCAAAAATGTGAAGTAGCCACAGATAATGTGGCCACAGATAACAATATGATAATGGGTATCATTTGGAGGCCAACTCTGAGGTGCAAAATTCCACTTCCCACAGTGAAGCAACACAGAATGTAGAGCTACGTTCTAGGCCAAGAGAGGTGAATGGGGAATGAGCATGTGCCACAAAAGTACAGTAAATGCGTGCACGCGTTTGGCATGTCCCCCCGGAAATGCTGCCCATTATGCGTAGGCTGCATCTCCAGTTACGTCTGTTTCCAGCCATAGCTCTTGCAGGTAATCAAACCCTGGTGCAAAAATATATGCTGACTATAGTGGTCAGAAAATCAGATTTTTGCAGTGTTATATAAAATTGAAAGTAAATAAATTTAAAAGCCTGGTATAGCTTTCCCCAAAAAGTAAAACTAACACCAGCACTCATAATCTGGGCTGGTCACAGCTAATATGGGGAGAAGAACAGGGTCCTCCTGCAAATCTACAACCAGGCTATGACAGACTACAACAGTGAAGCCCACAGCATGGGGTCTCCCTGTAAAAGTGTGTCCCCCTCTAGGAAAGAACAGCTCCAAGCTGATAGCACTTGTTGTTGGGGTTATAAATCTACAATAGCCAAAAATAGTAATTTAATATTTGGAACCTTCCCCAGCAGACCCTGGCAGACATTAACTGGTTGGGTATGCTGGCACTTGTAGAACTACAAGTGCCAGCATACCCATGGCTGCCAGAGCATACTGGCGCTTGTAGAGCAACATTTTCTCTTAAATATGTCTTGTGCAATGCAATATTTTATTTGTATTTATGATATTCAGGGAAACTGTCCCAAATTAAGTTCCAGAAACTGCACTTGCTAAGCATGCAGTGCTTGGTATAAAGAGACTGATAATGATGTGGTTCACATACCCTCTCCTTCTTAGATACCACCACGCTCCATCTACACGTCCCCCTCTGCAACCCTGCTGGTTTTTGGTATCACATGAAAGTAGATTCTGTGGGGACAGAGCAGGAGTCATGTGACCCATAGACTGAATGGAGAGTCTGTCAGAGGCAACCGCTGGGAAAAGAGACAAATGAATCATAATGTGACCGTATATATTATACAATCCCAAACTGCATTTTACACAATGTTGCTTATTATTCTAGTATTATTCAGCAGTCAGTATAGAATAGCTAAGATAGAGACACCTTAATAGAAAGTAGATACAAAGCATGGAATGTATCTGCACCTGTATCTGGTACAGTATGCTGATAACATGTCAGTCATGAAAGATATGTAAGTGCCCCTAGCCCATGTACAGTATTTATGAAGGTTTGCACAACTATCAAATAATGGTTGTACTACCTCATAACTACCTGAAGAGGTCAAACTTTCCTCTTCTTGCATTTTAGTCTGCTGTACCAAATATCTCCATTACAAACTCTGACTGTTTTAAAACAAAAATAAACAAGACCCCAAGATCACACTCTGACTCAGGGTCATGCTCTAAAAGGAGCATTTCCATCCTAACTAGACTATAATAATAAATACATGTAGTAGTACATGTGACTGTAATAGCATGGAGTGCTCACAAGAGATGAAAAGGAAAGACATGTGAGAAGATATCCATCTCAGTTACTCTTATAGTGGTGATTAGAAAACATATCAAACATATGATCTATAAAATTATAATTGTCTCATCTAAACATATTTATTACATTATAAACCATACTTGCCAACTCTCCTGGAATGTCAGGGAGACTCACGCATTTTGCGAGAGTCTCACAGACTCCCGGGAGAGTGTGGCAATCTCCCCAATTCTGCCCACTTCCTAGTGAAGTGGGCAGAATTAGATCCAAAATGCCACGATTTTGGCCAAAATTATGTAATTTTGGAGCCCCGCCCAAAGCCCCCCCCCCCCCCAAATCACGCCCACTTTCCCCCGGCAGGCTCCCAGAAAACAAATTTCAATAGTTGGTAAGTATGTTATAAACTGCATCACTTAACAAGAAAAGCAAAAAGTGCATTGAAATATTTAGAACAAGGAGTCCTACATATAAAGACTATTAAAATGTGGTGGAAACCCCAAAAGCAGTTGTGCAACAATGACTACATGTTTCATATAAAATACCAACTATGGAAACCCATGAAATCACTGTTGTACCAAGCTATTATTTTTAATACTACATTGCCAACTATGTCTCTGGCATCCCACTCCTAGGTTCTTGCCAGTTTAGTAGTACCAAAAATATCTTCACCAGCACTTCCTGGCCTGAAAGACAGTGACTGGAAACACACTGGAATCTTGGGTTTCTAGTGCCTTATTCAAGAAAAAAGAATTAATAAAGGTTAAAATGAGAACAGCGGAAAAAAAACGTTGTTTAAAAAAAAACTGGGAGAAAAATGCTTTAGTTTGATCATAAAGAATTGTTTTCTTGTCCCAAGCTTCTGATATTGCCATCCTGACATGGCCATAGCAATAGAAGAATAACGGCACTAATTGTAACACCACTGTACACAGTAAATAAGCATCCACATGCTTTGCCACTGGCAACATTCTTAATTGTCACTGCTTTGGTAAATAGAAATAATTTTTAAATTTTTTGGGGTTTTTTTTTGTTGAGAAAATACGAAATAACCAATTATTATACACATTTTTTAAAAAATATACTTGCTTGGGTTATAATATTGTTGCTTTGCTTACCTGCTGTGGAGAAAGCCCAGGAACCAGCACAGTTGCCTTGATCAAGTGGCTCATGGATCATCCCTGGCCATTTGTCTGCAGCATTAAAATTGGAAGGGAGCACATCATTGTCCATGTTTACCTGCACAGGGGAGAGGTTAGAAGTCAGTGGGACGTGGAAGGGCAGAGATGAAAGTTGTTTAGGCACACTGTTGGTTGAAGCCATCACTCGTTATATTGGCAGAACCTTCCACTGCAGCGTTTCCTGCCACTATAAGATGCACTAATGTAATGCATTTTAATGGATAGGTGTTATGCACCTATAAAAATCCAGGGATCACCTTGCGATAAGTCCTATTAGGTCCCTGGTTGTCATGTCGGTTACTTCTGTTTCTTTGCCCCTGCCCTACTCCTGATCTAGCGGTCATCTGCCTGCCACAAACTCAGGTTGGATGTGGACTATTATCCAGGACACTGTTTCGGAACTACCTGTTGCTGGCCTCAGCTGGATTCTGAACTTTCTTTTGGATACTGATTTGTTCCTGCCTCTACCTAACTGTTGTGGAAACTGACCTGACATTGAACTTACTTTCTGTATTTCTAAATTTAATTCCTTTTTTATCCCTGCGGTTTTCTAGGTCTAGTACCCTGTATTCCTTGCCAATGCGCACCTCTGACTTATGCATAATTCTTTGGGAAGGGGGGGAAATTCTACTGAATACCACTAAGCACAATTTGCTTTAAGGGAAAGGTGCCTGGTGCCTGTCTGCTTGCCAGGTCAATGGTGATTAGTAGTGAGCTTAGAAATGACAGCGTGTGAATTACATACTTGCCAGCCTTTTTAAACTTCTTTCCGGGAGAACCCAGGCCGGGGCGTGGTTGGAGGGCTAGAGGGGTGGGCGCGGTGAATCGCATCATTTTGGCCCTGCCCTCTGAGACAAAATGCTGGTTTTGTTGCCGCGGGGGGGGGGGGGGTATTGGGCAAAATGACACGATTCATTCAGTGACAGAATGCCGTTTGCAGGAATTTTGCGTGCTCTCCCGGGAGCCTGGGAGACCTACCCAAATTTGTGCTGCAAGTTATCCTTTTCACAATAAACTTGTGTTTCTCTTACTGCAATTGATAAAGACAGATTTGTTTGGGTAATGCTGACACTATCCAGGCATCCCGTGTTGTAATGGTAACAACTAAGGGGCAATGATCATCTAATCAGACAGACAATTTAAATGCTTTTTGGGGTGTGCACATGATTCTATGTCGTGTACAAGAGCATGCACCACAGCACAAAAAGTGACATTCTAGTTCATTAAATGCTGTTTGTAAATGGAAATGTCTTGAATTTTCACATTTCAAAACATCAGAAACAAATTTGCCCGGATCTTCAATAAAATTTCAAGTATTTAACAATGACGTATATGCTTGGATACAAACAAGAAATTCCTAAATAGATAGACTGTTTAAGGCGTTATTGGGTCTAATCCTATGGGTCTTGCATGACCTCACTTGTCCCAACTGAAGGAATTTTCCAGCCTCTTGTCCCTGGGCAGAATCTCCCCCTGTTTTCCTCCTCAGACAGGATGGTAAAAAGAAGGGTGTTCACTCAGCAGTAGCCAGCAATGTTCTTTTTCATGACCACTCGTTTGCAGTGGAGTAGGCTCCGGACTTCCTGAGTGGAAGTTGCTTGAAAAAGCTGGTTTAATCTCACTTGTATTGTACTTTCTTCTTGGGGTCTGCCAAAAATCACACACTGACCCCAACCTCAGGAAAGAGCTGTGACTGGAGAAGGGAGAATCTGTGCATTCCAGTAGCATGTTAACATGTTATTAACCTTGGCAACATGTGAGCAATATATTCCACTCACACTTCCTAAAATGTACCTGCCTCTTTATACTTCTTACTTTACTATTAGATATGCTTTCTTAGTCCCAAACTGCAGCTTTATTATTGCTGTTTTATATTTCTCTCAATTTCTTTTGCACTTTCCCCCAGTCTAATCTTCCAAATAGTATATCTCTTGATTGACAGCCAACTTTCCATCCCTGTACCAAGTACCCTCTAAAGCCACCTTCTTGTCTCTGTCTACTGAGCCTCATTTTTTAAAATTTCTGCCTTCTTTTTCTAAGTTACTCACTGAGTTTCCACTTTTAATTTCTCTCACTACCACCATTACGCACAGTGTACTCACATATAACTCATTCATGTTCATGACCGAAGAGGAAGGTTTTGTGGTTCCTAGTCGATATTGGATTCCCTCGTCTAGTGTCATACCCCAAAAGCGGCTGTAATTACCAGCTTTCCAGCTATAACAAAATAACAAAGAAAGCAAACAATTAATTTGGCAGAATTGTTTTGTACAATTTTTTTATTAAAAGGAGTAATGCTTTTTGATGACATGTGATTATATTTAGCAATTGCATGTACTGTGTGCAAGAAGGAAACATGCATGATTGCCATGGTCTATTTATCTCACCCATAGGAGCCTCGATTCACAGCGTCAATGATTCTTGAATTAATGAGACAGGAATTCTGCTGACAATGCCAGTTACCCTCCGCAGTGCATGTGCTGGGGAGAGATAGGGGTTAATTGGGTTCTGTGACTCATACAATTGTAGAATAAATATTAACATTTCAGTTGTTGATTTTCCTTTCTGCAATAAAATCTCAGACTAAAACTGATAATATTAGCATACTAAATGATAAGCTAGGAACATAACTGTAAAACATTATTAGAAAGATGATCTTTTGATATGTTTATTCATCTGAATTCACCAAAGACTACACACATGGCAGGAAATAGGTTTTGCAACATGTTACTTGTCCTGCACAGGAAAATATGCAGCTATACCTAAACAAGATTAAAACAGATAAAGTACCTGGAATTTGTGCTAAAGGTAGTAAGTTCAGTAAATGATAAACCATGAATTCTTATATTTATGGACTCCTTGGCAGGGTGAGTGTCACATGACTGGCAGAAAACAGATGCGGTTCAGGTCTTTACTATTGATGTGATATATTTGGATTTAGATCCATACTGAAATACATAAGAGTGCTAGAACTAAGGGGGAAAGTATGTATACGAGTAGAGGTAGTTAAAGAATAAAAGACTAAGGGGCATATTCAATTAGGATTCGCACCCGCGATTACATGCGACTGCGCATTAAAAGTGTCATTACGGTACTGCAAATCTGCGATGTTGTGGTACCAGGACTGTGGAGCCATGCATAATCGTGAGCATGAATCCTAATTGAATATGCCCCTAAGGGTAGTTAGAAATGGAACATATTCAAAATGGGCTACAGTTATTAGCAGTGTACCCTGGGGATCTGTATTGGGCTCTGCCATTTTCAAAGCTTTATGGCATTGTAGGTAGCCCAGAAAGTAAGATGTCAATATCTGCTGATGACATAAAGTTATTAACACATAGCATCACAGTAACTTGCTACAGAACGTTATTGACAATATGGCAAACTGGGTTTTAAAATAGAAGATGAAATGTATGGTAAATATAGGGTTAAGCCCCTAAGCCAATTATTAACTTTGCTAGTAACACATCAAATGAAATAAAATTGTAAAAAATAGATGGAAAAGAACTTGGGAATACTGGCTGGCAGAAAGCTGAGTAGCCACATCCATTACAGGCAGTGGCTGCAAAGGTGACTAACATCTTGGGATGCATAAAAAAGGGGATAAACGCACAACATGAAAAGTATTATCCTTGTATAAATCACTAGAAAGACATAAAATGGAAAAAGTGGTAAATAGTATATAAATAAATGACCCCAACAGACAATGGTTATGGCTCTTTGTCTTGACAATGTATTGGAGAGAAGGGTCCCCATCAGATGCAAATGTGCAGCGTAAAACTTTCCAATACGCGAACAAGGAGCAGCGGCAGCTTTCAGCTTAAAGAAGATCCCAGGACGAATTAGTGATAGAGGTTATAGGATTGGAAACTTTCGGATCTGAGGGGAACCCTTCTCTCCAATACATTGTCAAATATGTGCTGCTAGATAAGAAATTTTGCAGCCAGAAAAATTATTGTTTCACACTGGGGAATATAAGACACCCAAAGCACTTGTAGTGCCAAATATTCAAAAAAATGCCTCCTCTATCCTCCTCTCTTCTTGCTCTAACAATTGCTAGAAGAATTGCTAGCAGAAGTTCAATAATAATTGAAAGAATAAAGTATACAATAATTGCTCTGTCCCTGCTCTACTACAGCCTGTGACCTAACCCTCCTCTCTCCCTCTGTCACATGGCGATGGATTGCTGTGGAGGCGGGTATTTATGCATTTCAAATATCGCGAGAACCGAGCTTTGAGATCTGACTACGTCACAATGACGTTTTGCCTCGATTTTGAATCCGAATGGGCGGGAGAGTACTGAGCCTGCTCGACTGGGTACTCGGATAGGTGAAGTTCGGGCGGGTTCGGATATCGGGGAACCGAGTCCGCCCATCTCTACTAATAGGTAACAGTAGTCATTTACATTATATATATAAAACTCATTTGGTTTTGCATAATCACATTATATTTATTAATTCTCACACACTTGTCCTTTTTCAATAACTGCTAAACTCTTTACTCATTTATTCATTATCCACACATACAGTTTACAACCAAGTGCGTGCACTCAGTATTTATTGTATTATATTGCATTTTTGATGTATGGCAGCAGCACTAGATTTCTCTGTACACTGGGAACACACTTTCTAGTTCCACAGAGAAAAAGACTGTTAAAAAACCCCTCCACCAACACAGTGAAAAACCCCCACTTTATTTAAATAAAAACTACCCCCAATCCCTCTATGACCAATTTATTATTCATCTAAATCCACGGGGATCTGCTTCTTTCTTCAGGCTTTAAATCCAATGGGAAGAAAAACTCTAAACGACCTCTCTAGGGAAGGTTCAGAGACTGACAAATTCATTAATAAAGAGAATGGAAGGGTTAAATTATACACACCTTAGAAAAAAACAGGTTAGCACCTTAGAGGTGACCTAATTAATATGTGTAAATGTATCTGGGATCAGTCAAACAATCTATCCAATTAACTTGGCCATACAGACAACACTGGGGTCATCACTTTTGAATGGAAGAAAGCAGGTTTCACCACCAGGAAGTGGTACTTTACTATAAGGGTGGTTAAGCTTACTACATGTCTAATGTGCAAACAGCATTTTGAAATGGATAGGTCGTCTTTCCTCCAATAAATGGTATCTATAGTAATAATTAGTATAGAAAATTATGTATCATTCTGCCATTTTTGTGGTCAGGAAGGATTTTTCCCCCTTGACCCTAAATTGGAAACCATTCCGATATGGGTTTGCCTTTCTTTGGATCAACACAATTTGAATTTATGAAAAGTTGAACTCCATGGACCTATATTTTTTTCAACATTAACTAACTATGTAACGGTGCACGTGACTCCCAGCCTTACCAGGATGGCAGGTGGACAATTGTGGTGAGAAAAAAAACATAAAAATATGGCTGTAGTTCCATTTATTTTTCAAATGAACTCTGCCATTTCTTGGAAACTGGAAGTAGGTTGGAAAGGGTGGGGTGACACCAATAGACAGGAAGGTTTTCCCGGATCTATACAGAACTCTCCCAGGAGGGATGCAGACAAGTTCTAACCCTTATTTGACTGTTTTCTGGAGGGAGAGGCAAAAAGCCTTTTTATAAGAACAGGACAGAAAACGCTGCTTGACAGATGATGAAAAAGCAGCATGGAAAGTTGAATACAAGGAAGATAACATACATCAAAGTATGTATGTATGTAAACAAAGTGTATGCATATACTATATGGGTCATATATGCATACAGTGCACAGAAGAGTCAGTGATTCTAGTGTTAATATGCATACCTATATACACTGACACGACGGGTGACTGATGTTCAGTGCATTCAGTTGTGTGTGTGTGTGTGTGTGTTAATGTATGTGATGTAGACACACACAGCAAGTTAAGTTTGCCTGCAGACAGTTGGTTACGCAGGAGACAAACTCCAGGGTTTCAGGATTATAAGTTGTTCTTTGCTATGTGTTTCAAGACTTTGACTTCCTTTTAAGGTTGCAAATAGAAGTCTAAGTTTAGCAGAGGCAACATCCTGGGAACTTCATCTTTCAATCTATACTGAGGGTTTCCCACCTTTTCATAGCATTAAAATGATTAAAAACTGCCAGTGTGCTTCAGGATCATACATGACAGCTCTTGACACTGCACCTTGAGTAGATCAGCATGAAATTATTAAAATGTACAAAAAGTCATCAGAATTGTGGCAAATGCAAAAAAGCATTGAGAGGATAAATACATAGCGAGCATATCACTCTAAATAACACAGAACAGCAGGTAGTATTAATATAGTAACTTATTTACACCAGAGCAAGGGATAATATCATCTTTTCAATGTCCCTACTTTGACATTTACTTCCATAAACAGAACATTTGAAGCCAAATACTAAGCCATTCATTCTCATGACTTTGCAGCAACAAAAACAAGTGTTGTGAAGTGCTGGTAATGAGCTAACTCAATGAGGTAGATTGTTGTGTAGATTAGGTGCTGATATTGCATTCTGTGAGTTCCTGTGGGTGCTATGATCTCTCTGGGTGCATGTTGTGTAGTTTTCTCTATGGGTGTGTCTTATGCCACTGGGTTATTGTGCAGTAAATGCAGCAATCACTCTATATATGAGTGTTGTGTAATATTGTACTGTTACCAGCAGTCATAGAAAGGACATTATATAGTGAGTTTTCCCTCTGTCCTCGTGCCAGATTTCTTAATCAAATTTGTCTTTAGTCCCTGTAAAAAAAATCTAGGAGAGAGGATAATGTTCCTTGCAGTTGCTGGCACAGTGCTAAAATAGCCAGTGGGCAGGGTCACACAGTGAGCTGTAAGGTTTGGATTATGAATCTAATGGGCTTTGAGCTGTAAATTATAATAAGTCCATTACACGGAAAGGATTTAATGATGGGGAAAATGTAATAAATGTAATAAAATGTATCTAAAACACAGGCATACATTTTTCAATTATGTGAAGTGTATTTACTTTCCCATATTTACTTACAGCTGCTACTACAAGTTGGCAACCAAACAGCACACCAAAAAAATCAGAATGATTCATAGCTAGAATCAAATGGGCTTATTTGTGAGAGAGCTGGCTCCATCAATTGGGTGTTGGGAAGCATCTACTACAATGTTGGCTTACCTGTGACACTCCAGGTGTTGTGAAACTACAAGTCCCAGCATACCCTTCCAGCAATAAGCTGATATATATATATATATATATATATATATATATATATATATATATATATATATCAGCTTATTGCTGGAAGGGTATGCTGGAACTTGTAGTTTCACAACACCTGGATATATATATATATATATATATATATATATATATATATATATATATATCAGCTTATTGCTGGAAGGGTATGCTGGGACTTGTAGTTTCACAACACCTGGAGTGTCACAAGGTAGCCAACACTGATCTACTATCATTTTAACAATAATAAAGGCTATGTTTAATGTACTTACCATGGATTGCAATTGTCTTGGTATGTTGCCCCACTTGGATAATGCTGGCCATTTTTGACACACACTGGAAAAAAAAGAGTTAATGATTATGTGATGACAAAGATATTTAAATAATAGTCCCATGTCCTGTCAAGTGATCATTAAGGGTTCAGGCCGTCCTAGGCTAATACACACTTAGAGCCCCCTCGCCTTCCACACCAGGCTAATACGTGGTAGGTTAAAACTTGTCCTTATTTTGAAATCGGGCTTCATGTTTATGTTCCTGTGTTTTCAAAACTCAGTTCCATTTGGCTTTTTAAAAGGATCAATATTTGTTATTCATTTCCTTTTAATTAAAATCAAAAATGTATAGCAGAACGAAGGAATGGATGAGCGCTACATAGGGTAAAGGTGGAGGGGGCTGTCACATCTGTGCCTGTCACCATCCTTGTCTGTCCCACTTACGTATCCTCAAGCGCTCGCCCAAGGATGACTCATTGTCTTCAGCCTTTACCGTGGGAATATGTCAACATTAAAACCTTGCTGCATTTTTTCTTTCATGCTTTCTTTTTACTTTGGAGAACATCTATTCTCTGATTTGTTAAAATCTAATTAGGTTTGTACCTCTCATTGTCACAATTTTGTCCCTGCAAAAATGTTGCACCCCTACCAAAAGCTTTGTGCCCTAGGCTGCAGCCTAGTCAGACTATTGGATAATCAGGCCCTGCTGAAGAGAATTTGCAAGTGATTTATGGTATGAGATTTTTCCTCAAAGGAATTCAAGACTAGATGTGGCTGTCTTGCCAGTCACGCTATAATTGCAGAGTTTTAAAAAAGTAGACACAGTTACATCAGCCATCATTCTGTGATGTCGTACACCCATGCATAATACACTAAACTCAAAGTTCACACATAAAACCCGTGTTTTAGGTGCAAAGTTATGTCTAAGTAATGCTACCTAAATTCCTACCGCCCGCCCACCGCATTAAAACAACTTTCTCAGAGACCTGTTGTTTTGCTGATTATTTCACTCTTATGAAATGCAAAGGGACAAAATGAATGACTTCCTCTAATGTTTCAGGTATTTCATGTTTAGTATATTGATTACTTACATTGTGTTTAAGGCACACCTGGGTGAGCATACAGCTTCCAGGATAAACCCAGGATTTACACCTGCCTTTCCCATCTGAGAAACCTGCAACTCGTCACCTCCTATCAGTTAATTGATCTTAATTTACTTATTATTAATGCATATCTACTATTTTATTTTTGCACTGCATTAAGCAAACAATTACAAGTTATTATTATTATTATCACTATTATTATTATTAATAATAATAATAATAATAATAATAGACTACACCCTACCTCACATTATCCAGTCTCCTTATGTCTAAAAAAAAACTAATGCCATCTTTATGCAAGGTGTATGAGCTGCTCTCAATAGGCATGTGAAATGTGACAAGACAGATGAATTACATGTCAAATTGGAAATGTCACCTATTATGTTGCATCTGCATCATTTTCCTAATCTACCATCCACCTTTAACTTTCACTGCGTAGAAAAAAATGTTTCACAAAACATTATTAAATTATAAAGCTTACATGTGGTTCGTAAATGGGATTATGAACCCCCTAGGGTAAACTAAAACGACATCAGAAGTCACAAAGTAGTACTATGACCATATACGGACATGAAGTTGCAGGCTAAATGTTGCTATAATGGACATGGAATTCTGGGGAGATTATGTTATAAATTGCAAAACTATGTATAGTTTATCTAATAAATATGTAAGTGATGACATTTCAATTCCTGCCTGAATTTTTCTGCTTCATAATCAAGAGGGAAAATTAATTTTGCCATTATTAATTATGTATCACAAAATGAAAAAAAAGGGATAAAATATAACTTTTATTGTTTATATTAAAAACATAAATGTTAAAACTAGCGAAATATAAAGGTGTACGTGATTAGTGAATTGTGAATACTGTGTGATAAAATCATTGGTCACACAACTAGTAAACTTCTGAATATCTTATGGACACGTATTAACCAAAGCTGGGTTTTTTGGCAGGGGCATAAGCTCCCCGGGCCGGACAGAAGAAGTCTATTTTGGGCCGGTTCAATGACCGGCCCAAGTCTCTATTGCTTGGTGGCTGCCGCTCCTCCGGGACCAGTCACCTACTATCATTGGCTGCGGATCCTCCCGATCCGGACCCCTCCCTCCCTTCTCTCTCCCTCCCTCTCCTCTCTCTCCCTTCCTCCCTTCTCCCTCATTTAAGAATGGGCCACTACTTATGGGCCAGTGTTGTGTGCTTGCCCCCTGGGCTATAGTCTGCCAGCCCTCCCCTGCCCTAAGCCCCTGCAACATTTCTTTTTTGTATAAATGTCCTATAAAGATGCTGTGTGGTTCTTCATACTGAACACAACAATAACAATGAGAAACCAGAGGAAAAGTCATTGTTTAGTAAAGCAGGGATGATTTAAATAAATAGGCAGAGCGTCATCTACTCCCTACCGCCTGTAAATCCTTGAAGTGATTACACTGTCTGGACAAACATACAAGCTTGCCAACATGGCGAGTTTCCTCTGAAATCACTCCTAGGTGTGACTTAAATCCAATAACCCTTTAACCTAATTTGCAAAAACAGTTTATCACTTTAAAATAAAAGGGAAATGGCAGTGACGTTTTATTTCTGCTGGCTACAAAATGCTCCCATGCTTATAATAATTCATGAGATGATTATCGTAAATGATGATCAATGCAGTCGGATGAGGTCCTCTATCGTCCTCATGTCAGGTCACCTTTCCATCACATTAAACAGCCACAATGACGTATCCTACATTTAAGGACTGGAGAGACGGACTAGGGATTTGCAGGCACAATTTCAGTAGGGACAAGGCCACGTAAGTGTGTCACATACTTGCTAAGTTTTTGATGTTCCCCTTAGGGAGGGGAGATGGGAGGAGTATGAACGGAGGGGGCAGGGCTTGGTTAATCGCTGTATGTTGAAGCAATTCCCTGAGAATCATGTCATGTTGGCTCAATTTCTGCCTACTTCACTAGAAATTGGGCAGATGCGGCACCATGCCCTAATCTCCCAGAATTCAGGAGAGTTGTCAAGTATGGTGTAGCATGGCGCCTTGAGATGTGGCGTCTCAGGAGGCATATCTGTTGTGGATGTCGAAGCACTGGTGTAAACATATGTGATGATTATTATTCACATCAGCATGTATCTTTATTTGTTAGAAAAATATAAGTAAAAGTGTGTGGCCCCTCCCCTACAACAAGTAACCAGCACTAATGCTATAGCCTGGGCTGGCTGCCACTCAAACAGGAATACAATGGTGTCCCCCTATAAAAGCAGTAACCAGCTGGCCACAATAATAACAGGACAATTATTGGTGATGATAACTGCCATGACTTTACTCCAGCTACATATACTTAAGGTACATGCTATACACAATACACACAATTTTGCAGCCATTATGTTTACATTGCTATCTTCAAGCCATAACTTACTCTAAGGAGTATATTTACTTAACTGCGGATTTGAAAAAGTGGAGATATTGCCTATAGCAACCAATGAGATTCTAGTTATCATTTATTTAGTACATTCTACAATATGATAGCTAGAATCTGATTGGTTGCTAAAATCAACATCTCAACTTTTTCAAACCCGCAGTTTAGTAAATATACCCTTAAATGTCTAATAAAGATTTTTTATTCTTCAATGTCTAAATTAAACTCTTTTTAAAACTGGCTGCTCATATATCCCAAGAGACCTGATTTCCATGGGACAGATAGTCAACTTAGACGGAAGTGTGTGTAACCTTGATCTATTTCACAGTGAGGAAAGTCTGCAGCATCTATCGTAAAATGTGCAGTTTCCATGTGACAAACATATAACACAGCAATGTAATTGGAACCAAAGGGCAAATATTTCATTACTGTCACCTTCAGTTCAATCAAAAATGGCAAAATTTAATGTGATTGAGAATATGTTTCATGTCAGTAATTATCAATGTATTGTGAGTAACTTTTGCATTGAAATAAACCTTTACAAGGATGGGTAACGATTTCAAGAGTAAAGCTGACCAGTATTTGTCTGCTACATGCAAAAGCAGTCTCTTCCATACATGCAAGAATAAAATTGAATTTGCACCCCTTGCATCGCAACAGCATTAGTCCAAATATACACCCGTTAGATGGATTTGCTCATAACTCTAAATGAGGCCCTTTCTTTATCAAATTAGCCTCTCATTTCTCAGGTTTTCCTCTTAGTCGTGTTCATCTTTTTACTCAGTTCTAAAACAAATAATTATGTTTCATTCCTTATTGACTCTAAATGGGCCACATTTTAGGTATCTTGTCTATTGTAGCCCAGTAGAAAATAAAATATTAATAGGCTTGTTATGTTTGCAGGCATTAATAAACTGACTGGGAAGTGGCTTTGCAATAACCCATTATTTATCTGTGTGTATAATATTGTTAGAATATGCAATATGATGACAACGAAGATCCATAGATGGGACTCAGTTTTCTTAAACTTATCACTGATCTTTACATAATCATTAATGAAGGTTATCAATTAGTGGCATTTAAGAAATGATATTCCAATATCCAGTGGTCAAAGTGTAAATTTAGAAGTGGCGGTATGAAAACTGAAATGCAGGGGCGCACGCAGGGGGGGTTCTGGTTCTCCAGAAACCCCTCCCCTCCGCAAAGAACAGTGTCCCTACATAGCGGCACTGTACTATACAGCAGCCGCGGCGCTGTCAAAGAAGCGTCTGCGGTGGTGTACAATACAGCACAGCCGTGGACGCTTCTTTGACAGCGCCGCGGCTGCTGTTCAGTGCAGTGCCGCCGATATGGAGCTGCTGCGCATGCGTGGCAGCTCTCTATATGTTTTTTTTGGGGGGGGAAACCCCCCCTTAAAAATCCAGCTTGCTTGTAATGGAAATGTATGTTATTGTAATTTGATAGCTTTACAATGAAGGCAGTTGAAGTGGCAGTATGGCATATCACTGTATGCACATCTACTTCCACCACTGAGTAGATCACTCACAAAATGTGTACATTACACTGTCTCTCCACATTACACTGTACTGACATGTAAAACTTTAAGCCAATAATTAATTCAAACTACATGCAAAACACTGAAATACCTCCCCGTATTGTATCACTCACCTTTCTGGATGCTTGCTGGTGGCGCAATGCCCAGACAATACCCCCAGAAATCAGGACAGCAATCTGACACTGTTCGATTGCAGAACAGGTCGCAGTAGCAGATAGTATCCAAATACGGTACAGTACAGGCATCGTTTCTGTCTGGGCAACAAGCATTATTCTGCTGGCAATATGAACCACCTGCATCTCTGATCCCACGGGTGTGAAGTCCTGGGCCAAGCTCACGTCGGGTGCGAGACCTTTTGGCAGTGACATCTTCAATCACCACTAAGCATAATACAACTGAAGCAAGGAGAATGAGCTTCATCTTCAAATGTTGCATTTCCTGTAAAGAGATTATTGATGAGACATTGACAGCTAAGGTTATTGCCTGGAAACCTTAAATATACAATGATTAGGACTTTCAGATACGAATTAGACAAAATGATGTGGGTGACTAAATTCTACAATTTCCATCATACCTAGGCACAAAACAATTGACAAATAAAACTGTTTTAGCCTTAATAAATAAACAGAAACACAATGGTTTGGTCCTATAGCTATAACTTTACAAAGCTAAATCAATGAGTGTAGTGTATATATTTCACGGGAAACTCTGCATTGCCAAATCCTTTCTGATCCTGAAATCCAGTGTAGGATTAAGCATACATGTTACACTGAATATACTGAGATAAAGGTGCTGGACGGGTGCATTTATAAGGGAAATCTCTGCTTTTTGGGTGAGCCCGCAGTCTTAGCTTTCCTGCAAAAGATCTTGATTTTTCTGCTATGAGGTGATGTCTTATATATCTAACATGTAATTTGCACCTTCCAGCTGTTTCCATTTGCAGAAAATGAATATTTAGACGCATTGTGCAATAAGAACATAAAGGTGACGTAATAAAGACAGTCCCAACATCTCTTTACTCTTGTGGTTTATTGAAGAAATTAGTAAAAACTGAGCAATATTCTAGTAGAAAAACAGAAATGTTTAAATTACTGAAGAGTGCTAAGTTGTTAATAGGTTGGACGTTGAAGTGACATTTCGCTCTTTCCACCCTGCACATTTTCAGATACATTTTCAAAAACCCACAAAACTAGGCACAAGATCTATTTCTGGGGGCAGTTCCAAGGACCAGCAAATGACCCTTAAATTGTACTAGGCAGACAAGCATTTGTGCAAATAAAGATCCAGAGTGGTTCACATTTTTTGCAGTTCATAAATGATCCTTTATGATTGGTATCAGAAACAAAGAATGGTTAACAGAATGGTACTGTATCATGGTAGCAGAGTGCATTGTGGGACATTTAGATTTTCTTGCGATATGGCTTGGGAAAGACACTATAAAACAATATAAACACATATAAATGTTGCGAAATGCAGATTGGGTGAGTCTATGTAGCAGGCTGACACCATTTGTGCCTTCAGGGTTTACAAAAGGAAATGTTAACCTGGGTGTCACATACCCTTACAATTCAGACCCAGAACTACTTTATATAATATTTGGTATGTATATAATTGCCTCTGACACTGTCCTTGTTCTGTAATGATGTCATGCTAGTATTGCACACCGGTTAGTGGAGCTAGGCAGAGACACACTATATAATCTAACATCTGGGAAGCCGAAGGTGAGCTCGTAGAATGTGAGGAATGACAGGTAGCTCACACTAGCCAGTGAACAGCTGCAGGGCAATGGTCCTTCAGTAAAAGGTGGCATGTACAGGTCACGGTCCTTGCACAGAGACAGGTATGTACCATGAACACATGAAAGAAAGATTAATGCACATACACTATCTCCCACTATCCCAGAGCAGTAGGCAAAAATTCTGGTATTCTATTTCTTCAGTACAGTATAATTGGTACTTTAAACCATAATTTCCATACACTATAGACACATGTTTATTTCAGTTTAGACACACAAAACCAAAAAAATAAACAATTGTAATATGCAAAATGGGAGGCTTTGACTATTAGTTTTAGTGGTACCATTATTACGCAACAACAAGAACTAGCAATTGAAAGTACAGAATGAGTATCTGTATTGTATAGCTACTACTGGTCATAAAACGTAGCACTTGCACGATACCTCTGCCAATCTTTCATGGCAAGAGGTGCTGACGGTGTAAAGTACAACATGTGGGGTCAGTTATGACAGCATTCGAAAAATGTGAAGTTTCGTTGTAGAACTAGTTTGTCCTTTTCTGCAGTACATTTGTCCCAATACAGTATTACAATAAGCCATATCTGCCCTGAAAAAGAGATAAAAACTAAACTGAGGCCAGGTCATTAAGACCATAAAAGTCTCTATTACCTCCAGTCACCAAGAGGTTCTTCAGTTTTGAAGTACATTTTAAAGAAGCTCTGATCAATACTTCAAGACCACGTGGGAACAAATGTACGAGTTATATCACGAACCTGAGATGACTACAACTGGAGCTAACACCCTAGTATAGAATGCCTAAAGTTGTAAGATAGTGGCAATCCTGAAGTCAAACCAGGCTACTGACCAGGCTACATCATTTATGTTTTCATGTTCATGTTAGATACAATCTACTAGATGGTGTAGACATATTCTTTAATATATCCTTTAAAGGAATAAGGCATACCCTGAACATAACTGTAAAATCATGTATAAATATTTACTGTACTCTCAACGTTATTTAACCTACTACGCAGCATTGTCCATGTATATTATTGGGATAGGAAGGATAGGATAGGAAGAGTTGAAGAGCAGCCAAGCACTGTCTAATATTATAGTCACGCCCCCATGCATGCTTGTCACGCCCACTGGCGGCATGGTGTGGAAACCCCCCTCTACAAATCCTGCATTTGCCTCTGCAGAGGGAGATAGCGCAGTTTGTGAGGGACATTCCCAATGTGCAAATATAATATAGTAAATATACCTTTAGATATTCTCAATGTCCCATTACTGTCAATATTTGTTACTCGTGAAAGAGACTCAAACAAGCAGTATTTTACAAGAAAAGTAGAAAGAAATTGTAATTCAATCAAAAGTAATAGTAAGCAAGACTTCAAAGTGTTTTTTTTTTGCTTTTGAGGTATACACATTCCCATGCTAATGCTGTGCATCGCACCTGTATAGAGACCCTTTCACAAATAGGAAAGCAGCCGTGAACTTACACATGCTTCATTCATGTTTCAATAATCATCATCATCATTTTTATTTATATAGCGCCACTAATTCTGCAGCGCTGTACAGAGAACTCATTCACGACAGTCCCTGCCCCATTGGAGCTTACAATCTAAATCCCCGAACATACACACACACACACACACACACACACAGACTAAGGGCAATTAACAGAAGCCAATTAACCTACCAGTATGTTTGTGGAGTGTAGGAGGAAACCAGAGCACCCGGAGGAAACCCATGCAAACACGGGGAGGACATCCAAAACATATACATACACACACACACACACATTATATATATATATATATATATATATATATATATATATATATTTATTTTATTTTTTTCATGATAACATATATATTGAAGTGTCAAGCTTTCAGTGGGAGGTTGTATAGCCAAGTCATCACACCTCTGCAAAACGATTCTGCTCATATCTAGGAATTTGTCTCCCACTAGGTTGTGCAGCGCAACATTGTACAATCAGGAAATTAAGGTAAAACTAGGTGGGACTCAATACTCTATTGACTAAACCTTACTGTGGGACTGTGTTTTCAAGCCACCACATTATTATCTACTGTTTATCTATGGGATAAGTGATGGATTTGACACTACATCTGGTGTTAGTAATGTGGTAATTCACGTGGAACATCTTTCGAATAGGATTGAAAACCACTCCCTGAAATCATTAACACAATATTTGATATATGGGGTTTTGGTGCCACTCAATATCCATTCTACACAAGTACATAGCCACATCAAGACCAAGGGCTAGATTTACTAAGCTGCGGGTTTGAAAAAGTGGGGATGTTGCCTATAGCAACCAATCAGATTCTAGCTATCATTTTGTGGAATGTACTAAATAAATGAAATCTAGAATCTGACTGGTTGCTATAGGCAACATCCCCACTTTTTCAAACCCGCAGCTTAGTAAATTTAGCCCCAAGACTGTAAAAGAAGGTGTAATGAACAATAAGCACATTCCAATGTGTGCTTCCTGGTCATTGGTAAATATCTCACCCCAAACTACCCCCTGTGCTAGCACAGAAATGATGTAATACAGTAATTCCTCTGGCAGAAGAATGCCAGGGACTGTAGTTCATTAATAGCTAAGCAGCCACAAGCAGCTTGTTTAGCTGTTAATAAACTACAACCTAAAATGAAATTAATACCATTTACATAAACATTGTTTATTAATGTAATGTACACTATTGAAACAAAGTGTCACTTTAATCATTTGTGCATAACACAACAGGAGTGAAATATATAATTTGTACATTTTTGACTAATTCCCCTCATCTTGCTGCTCCCTGAAACAACTGTCTGAAGCTCCATTATTATGAGACCACAGATATTTACAACACGTAATTAAGCTTCAATGCCACCAGTGACCAACATACCACATGTTAGGAAATAGTTCTGAGATATGTTACAGCAGGTATGAACATTTACTGATTCTATCTCTGCCAGGAAATTGATTACAATAAAAAGGTATTTAAGAAATGCATTATTTTGACGTGAGTGGGTGTCTTAAATAAGCAACCATCCCTATTGAACGTCAGTTATGTAGAACACATACATGTTAAATGGGAATATGAATATTCCCACAAGGCAATGGTTTCAGGATTACCAATGCAAACATACATGCATGCATGCCTGCTGAGGAGATTATATATGGACTTGTAAAGCAGTGTGTACACATCAGACCTGGAAGTCACAAATCAGCCTCCGCCACCAGGTGACTTGATGAATAAACGGATAGAAGGTTCTAGGAATACTGTAAAAGGCCGTCACTTTGCAGCACTCCTTTTGTCATGGTTATACATTAACGTTTAGGACGATCACATTTGCTCCACTTAACAAACAAAAGGGTGACATTCCTATTCACTTTGATTTTAAATATCTTCCATTCAAGTTTGAACGGAGTTATACATGACTGCATTGCCTACTTTGCCTGTCAAAATATATCTCTCTATCATTTCTATGTAGAGGTGGTTATGTAAAATAATCTCCCTGATACTGCCTTTAATCAGATTTCAGAGAAAGTGCCATGAGTATTCAAGGGATTAGTAACCGTGGAAACAGTTTATTATCAGGCAGGTTTCTTAATAATAAAAAAGGAATATTCTAGTGCAGGTCTCTGTCCGATGTGATTGGATAGCGAATCCTGTAGCTATTATTGGCTTATGAACGTAGAGTGAGATATGTGGGATAATTCATGCAGGGATTCTGCTTCTCAATAGCTAAGGTAAGCAAGCAACTTACTGCAGTAACTGATTATGTTCTGCCGTCCATTCATAAAAATAAATAAAAACCAAAAACCTTCTTGGGTAACTGTTTATGAAAGAAATATTTTATTCAATTAGTTTCCACAGGCCTTTTTAGTTCAAGTTCTTGTGGTTTACAGAGGGTTAATGGGCAGCTTGGGTTGCTAAGGCTAAGCCAGTCATAGGCAATAGGCCTTAGCTCCTTCCTGTTTTATAGTTATATTTGTTTTTTTAGCTTGTAACACTTGTTTAAAATACCTGCTATGTTATTACAGAGAGGCGTCTCTTTAATTAAATGTATTGTTTTAAATTATTACTGAGATTAATGGTAATGCTCAGCAAGGGGTAGACCTAGACTTTTTATTTTTAGGAGGGGGAACTATGCGAATTTGCATAGTCACACCCTCCTTCATTGATTGGTTGGCAGGCCGCAATTTAATGGTTTAAAGGTTACTGCTGGGGGGTCAATTGCCCTGATATCCCCAGCCCCCTCCTTGGACCCACCAGTGTGTGCAGCCCTTTTGAACATTAGAGGACTGCCTATGTGGCCCCTGGAGGGTATCACATTGCTTATCACTGGTAAGCTGCAGTTTTGGTTGAATTTAGAGAGTTAATGATTAACTTCTACATAATGAGGAATTGAACATTTGATATTGTTATACATTGCTATGATTTAGAGAAGGTTATATGGGCAGCTTGGGTCAGTAAAGTCAAACTGAGTTTTTTGGTTTTAATCAAACCAGTTACTGGTGATTTATGTTGTAACTTAAATTATTAAAAGAAGTTATGGGGCCTATTTCACCTATATACAAGTTTATATATTAAGAATCATTCAGTTTAAAGCATACTTGCCAACTCTCCTGGAATGTCCGGGAGACTCCCGAAATTTGGGTCGGTCTCAAGGACTCCTGGGAGAGCTGGCAAATCTCCTGCATCCCATAATTGCGGGGCTAAAATCACGCGGCAAATCGCGTCATTTTGCCCCCCCCCGCGACAAAATGGCATATTTGTCGCCACCCCACCCCCTCCCGCCCTCTAGATACACCCCTCTCGCCAAATGTTGGCAAGTATGGTTTTAAGTTATAAACCTTAAGATATTTGCCTTACCCAACCCCATGACCATTACTTAGCACTCACTTCAGTGTTGTACATAAAAATCATTATATCTGTAGTGTCTAAGCATTGCCATGAAAATGGGCACATTTCTGTTATAATTATATGTTTGTGGGCAGAAAACGTTTCAAACATTGATGTAATCCAAGAGAGTCCATGATGCTATTTGAAAAGCCAGGTTCTACAAAAAAGCTCTGGAGGACCACATATGACCTGAGAATGACCAACTCAACAATCCTGAATTATATGGTACACATGTCCACTGTTTGTATTCTAATCAGGACAATGGTGCAGACGGGGTATTGCCTACAGGGCGGTCTTTCTGCATGGGCACACTGGGCAACTGCCCGGGAGACCCACAGGCATAGGGGGGCCCCATAGGCAAGGCACGGAAGAAAGTTTTTTTTAACTCCTTCACCGCGGAGCAACTATGATCCAGCTCCCTCCCTCTCTTCTCCCTCTCTCCTGCGTGAAACATGGGAGACATACATGAGTGCAAAATCAGCATGGAGGGCACAGTGTTAAAAAGGGGAGACAGGTGAAGGGGTGCAAAAGCAGCATAATGGAGGCCACAGTTTGAAAGAGGGGAGACATGAAGGGGAGCAAAAGCAGCATGGAGGGCACAGTGTTAAATAGGGGAGACAGGTGAAGGGGAGAAAAGGCAGGATAATGTAAGGCACAGAGTGTGATACAGGGGAGACATGAAGGGAGGGCAAATAGCAGCATAATGGAGGGCATAGTTGAATAAGGGGAGACAGAAGAAGGAGGGCAAAAGCAGCTGATGTGGATATTAGGGGGCACATGGTGAGATCTGATGGGCATGCAAGGGGCATTTAGTTAAGTTTGATGGCATGTGGAGTGGTGTGATGGGTAGCTTGGCCATTTATGACTTTTTTTATTCCCACTTCAACAGCTTCCTCCACAGCAATTGTGAAGTAATGTAAAGAGACTGTATGTAGCTCTTTGAACCCTCCTCCCCTGGATACAGCAGAGAGATAAGCATTGTACAGCGTGTTTTTTAATGTTTAAACACTGATTTTGGTTGTGTAGGTAGGGGCCCCAGTGCACTGCTTTGCCCGGGGGCCCATAATGCTGCTAAGATGGCCCTGATTGCCTATGTGTATATTATCGAACAGCAATGTAACACAATATACAACTGATTTTCTGAACATTCTGCTCCTCTGAGGAATACTGTGGACCAGGTTAGACAGTGTTTTGAATTCTTTTTTCTTATCTACAGCTAAAGGATGGGATTGTTGTTGAAAACATGAACCATTTCATAATTACAAATTGGAGTGCTGCATACCAAGTACTTCAAGGGCATGTAAACCTGTATTCATTATTATGACAATAACAGATTCTCCAACATGACATTTTCCACCTGGTACCGAATGCTCTGATCCCAAACGTCCCATTTAGTAACTTTTGCAGTAACCATTGTTGAATAATTCATAAAAACTATTCAACAATTAATTCATTCAGCACAGGTAACTACAATAGTAAATTAAGTGTCATGTTAGGGGGGTGCATTTAGTATTGGACAGAATTTGTTGTATTGCAGGGTATTCAGCAATCATTTAATTAAAAGCTTACACATTCCAAACTCCCAGAAGGTAATAGTTATATGATACACAAGTGATAATGACATGTATTGTATATAAGATAATCAGTGATGTGTACTTACTAATTTGATCACCGTTGATTGCCACATTTTAAAGTACTGTTCCTATTTATTATTAGAGGATTGCAGCAGACATCCCAGCATCTTGGATCGCAGATGCAGTTGCCCTAGATGTCTATGATCAAGGGCAGGCTGGGCTGGGGAGCAGGGGGGCATCTGCACATCGGGCTGGTCCTATAGTGGATTACCTTGGGCTGGGTCACTGGGTCACCTGCATTTTTTTCCCTTTAAAACAGGCTGCTGCGTCCAGTCTTGCCCTCTGGGCTAAAATTTGTCAGCCCACCCCTGTGTATGAGGACTGCAAAAATGCCCTATTTATCAACCTCTGAAATTCCGACCTTGACCCTGAGAGCTAACACCATCTGAAGATGTCGTTAGCCGTTCTATGCTATGGGGAGAACATCGCAGGACAGGGGCTTCATGCTCCTTCCTAGCGCAGAGTGTACAAAAGCCACAAGAACCTGTAGATAAAGTAATCACCTTACTATATAGACTACTCACCAGGACAGGCTCCTAGCTGCCGCTGCCCTGGCTGCACAATTTGAATAAATAGGACTGTTAAATAATTTCTTATCATTGCAATAACATATTATATGAAATGTGAATAAAATACCATTGGTGATAAATAGACCCCAAAATGACAAACCTAGCACCAGAATGACAGTTTATCAGATCGGGGCAGGGCAGTGACAAAGTGACTGAAATATGAAGTCGGGACAGGCTAGGCTTTCTATATATCTGAGGTGCATTCCAAATTAAAGCATGCTGGCAGCTACCCAACAAGGACAGATAGAAATAGAGAACTGTTAATTGTCCAGGAAGTGGGCAGTAAATCTCTCCCAGCTCTTATTATGTTTCTTATTCTTTCTATCCTACTTATTTGTCCTTAGTTAGCTTAGTTTTCCAGGTGTTGCCCAGAGACACATCATTAGTCATGTTCTGCTATCTGTATTCAGTTAAACTCCTACAGGACTGAATGAATCAATGTGGCTCACTCGACTACACCTGAACTAGACTTTCCTTCATAGGAAACTACTCAACAAGTGGCAGCCGTGCAGTAATCCATCGTCTGTGTGGCTTTGTAATTACAACCAGTGGGCGACAAGATCGCTTATTTCCAGATGCAATTATTTTTATTTCCCCAATTGCCTGCGAGAATATAAATCTTATTATAACTTCTAACAATAAACTATAGATAACAACGCAATACATATACCCTAGGAGAAACTACTGTAAGCATGTTAATAAAACAATGTAAAAAGGTATTTCTTACCTATTTGTCAAAACTCAGATACAGCCCTTTAGGTATGCAGTGATCCTGCAATGTCTGTGCACTTGCTGGAACTTTTTTAACTGGGACACTCCTTATGTACAGTAGAGGCAGCATGGGCTCTGATGGTAACGCCCACAATCCTGTCATGTCCAGCTCTTCTGCATATCAGCCGGGATGTGGGTGAAAGCCGTAATAGCCGGAATGCTGGAACACCAGAATGATTTGGCTCCCTGCAGCGCCCTCTGCTGCTTGTTGTCTTGAGTGCAGCTTGTTGTGTTTTCTCTCCCTATATAGTGCATTCTGTTCTGTTACACAGATATGTTCTCTGTAATATGTGGAACAACTATGTCACATATTATATTGCATATATATTGTATTGTGTGTCTATATATATATATATATATATATATATATTATATATTGCAGTATATCATAGCTATATATTCTACTTACCAGTTCTCCCTGCCTGAATGTATGTCGGAATGGAGCGCTGAGTGCATTAAACATCCATTCTGGCTACTGGAATGGAGCTCCGGGGACCTTAACATTTCATTCCGGCTGCCAGAATGGGTCTGCCAGTACCCTAGCCATCCATTCTGGCTGCCGGAATGAAGCTCTGAGGACCTTAGCCATCCATTCCAGCTGCCAGAATGGGTCTGCTCATACATTATAAGTGTGCCGGAATGGGACTTTGAGTACAGTAATCATCCATTCCGGCACCTGGAATGGATGATTAATATAAACAAAACCTTATTCTGACACCCAGAGTGGATCGCTAAAATACTCAGACATCCATTCCGACAACCTGAATGGATGGCTAAGGGACTCAGAGCCTCATTCCGGCACCCAAAATGGATGGTTTGGGTAATCTGAGCCCCATTCCGGCACTTGGAGTAGTTCTCTAAGATACTTAGAGCTCAATTCTGCTAGCTGGAATGGATGACTAAGGTACTCAGACATCCATTCCAGCACCAGGAATGAATGGCTAAGCTATTGAGACATCAATTCCGGCAGCCAGAATGGATGGCTAAGATACTCGAAGCACCATTCTGGCAGCAGGAATGGATGGTTAGGGTACTCTGAGCCCCATTCTGGCATCTGGAATAATTGTCTAAGATACTGAGAGCCCCATTTCAGCAGCCGGAATGGATGGTTAAGGTCCTTGGAGCTCCATTCTGGCAGACGGAATGGATGGCTATGGTCCTCGGAGCTCCATTCCTGCAGCCATAATGGATAGCTAATGGGTTCTGAGCCCCATCCCGGCAGCCGGAATGTATGGTTAAGGTCCTCGGAGCTCCATTCCATCAGCCATAATATATGTCTAAGGTGTTCAGAGCCCCATTCCGGCAGCCATAATGGATGGCTAAGATGTTCAGAGCCCCATTTCGGCAGCCGGAATTGATGGCTAATGCACTCAGCGCTCCATTCCGACATATATTCAGGCAGGTAGAACGGATAAGTAGAATATATAGCTATGATATACAGCAATATATATAAATATATTATATATAATATATTGCATTGTAAATAAATGGATCAATGAATACTTTCTAATAAATGGATCAGTTAGATAGTAGTGTCTGATTTCTAAAGATTGCTTAGTAAGCCACAGAGACAAAATTACATGCATATATATATATATATATATATATATATATATATATATATATATAGATACACACACACACACACACACACACACACAATACAATATATATGGAATATAATATGTGGAATTGTTGTTCCACATATTGCAGAGGACATATCTGTGTAGCAGAACAGAATGCACTATATAGGGAGAGAAAGCACAACAAGCTTCTCTCAAGACAGCAAGCAGCAGAGGGCGCTGCAGGGAGCTATTCTGGTGTTCTGGCATTCCGGCGATTCCAGTTTTCACCCACACCCATTATACCATTATCACATGCTTTAATCAAAGTACTATCTCTAAACTGTATATTGAGTTGCTTTTAAGATATGGTGTTATACTGAGTGACGCATACAATTAGAATTGAATCATTTGAGACTGAATTCCATCAGCCATATTTGGTAAATAGTCATATATTCTAAAACAATTAGTAAGCATGTTAAGCCGTTTGAAGCCAAGGCTTGCAAATAAGAGGGAAATTAGTTCTTCTGACCTGATTAACCTGATTTTTCTGGAACATATTGTTTCTAAATACAGAATTTGGTATTATTTATTTTAATAATGACCAGAGGTTATTTTTTGAAGTTTGTAGGTGAATATTTTCAGGATTAATTGTGTCATGTGAAATCATACCTCTCAAGTGTCCCGATTTCAGCGGGACAGTCCTGATTTCAGTGGTACAGTCCCGATTTCAGTGGACTGTCCCACTGTCTCGCCTGTCTTACAATTTGTCCCGGTGTCGGAGCACACGCTCCCATACCGGGACATAGCAGCCATAGCAGCCAGTTTCCCCAGCGGTCTCGGAGGAAGTTGGTATAACGACGTTTGACTTAAAAATGCTACTGTGCATGGGCAAACAGGAACTTCGTGGGCGGTGATTAGGCTCGACGGTGGCGTGGCTTCTTTGTCCCTCTTTCGGATCTCCAAATGTTGGGAGGTATGTGTGAAATACATATATAACACCTACTGATTTTAGTATTTGCTTTGCATGCACTTTTACATATTATCATTAAGCTCTCAAATTCAAAGATTACAAAGTTGTAAATACATTGTAAATGCAAAAACTGCTTGATATATTTATTTTAAAAGTAAGATGTTAATTATGAAACATATTGTTCATGATTGTATACTACCAAACTTTAAACAACCATGACAAAGCCGGCATGTACATATATTTACATGTATAAGTTGAGTTGGACTTATCTCAAGATATGTCCAGCTCAAAAACTACCATTTGCACTAATCATATGTCAAGTGTAACAAGTGTGTATACTTATGCCCCATTATAGCGTTGACGTAACGTACAGAATCTTCTTCGTAGTGTTAGTAGTAAATGCTAAAGTCACATTTTACCCTATTTGTTCATAATATAATAATATAATTAAGTGTTGTATACACAAGATAGAATATTGTCTTGGTAGTTATTAATAAATGATAAAGTTGAATTTTCAAAATATAATTGAATACAAACACAAATACAAATTAAATTGCATCAAATGGAAATAGCTGTTGATTTAAATTTTCAAAAAGCAAATAACGAATCTCTTTTCTTTGGGTGGTCCAAATGGAACATATTGCGAATAATATAGCCGCAACGCTAATGATTTAATCAGCTGGAGGAATCAATATGCAATCAACTAATTATAAGCCACCAGATAGTGCTGATGATAGTCATCATCATTGCATATTGTTGCACCAGCCCTCCAGTACCCACTACGTACGCCTCCTAAAAGACGTATCTGCTGGTGTGTCCAGGTCTAATTGTTGCAATTATGTGAATATATCCATACTGTACTCATCATACACTTGCCCACTGCTGGCCTCAACATTTCGTGTAAAGAGCGCAAATCAACAATATGCAAAAATCTATATATGAATATATGCCTTTTTGGAGACTATGTGCAGTACAAAAAAATGCCTACCTTACGCAAAAAAAATAATTAAGTACTTAAAACTCCAAATGAGCTCCCCAATGTTTATATTTCATTTTAAGGTCAAACATAAAATTATTGACAGCAAAGCTGTATACTTTGTTATTTGATCAGAAACTGTCTAACGTATGCGTTTCTTTTTTGGGTTAAACATTCCTGAGCCAGAGTCACAAAAATAGATTTAGGTAAATATTTTTGTTGATAATCCACTATTTTTTAAAATTCACCTGAATATCGTGTTCACAAACTTTTTAAGACTATGATGTTTTAACCTCTTCATGACTGGAGGTATTTTGCACCTTAAAATTGTTATACAAATATGGAAGTACATGGCATTTTGGTTCTTAACACAAACCATTCATATTAAATGCTTGATTGTGAAGCCAGAAAGCTCCCTATATGGTTCCTTGTTCCACCACCTGGCTACCAACCACAACAGGAATTCTAGCTTACAGCCCCTGCCTTCATGTAGTGTATGTACAGTGGGTGGTAGTTTAAAGATGCATCTAGACAAACATTGTTTGCCACTTCTAAAAATGCCATAGTTATTTTTTGTTCTCATGCATCATCCTTGAACAATCCTCGTTTTCCAAACCTGTACCTGATGTTTACTAAAGCAAAGTAGTTTTAGAATATCAGTTGATTGGGTCATGTTCTAGGAGCACATTAGGACAATATTAGAAGTGTCAAAGTGTCTGGATGTAGCTTACTTGAAAATGATTAAAGTGACGGTAAAAGTATATATCGGAGCAAATACTGTATTTTTTAAATCACTCATATATATATATATATATATATATATATATATATATATATATATATATATATATATATTCAGGATAAATCAGTATTTCTTTTATTATGTTTTTAGTTGAAAAATATACAATAGTTTACAATAGTGTATCAATCTCTGATTTCACAGAAATTGATTGATACACTATTGATACATTTCACAGAGATTGATACACTATTGTAAACTGAGCCTCTGTAGTTCACTTGCTTATTTATACCTGCTAGCTCTAGGGGATGCTAGGAGAGGTGCTAGATAAACATTCCTAATTATTGTGTGGCACCATAATAGACCAATTCCTTATGTATATTAAACTGTAGTACATGTACTAGGAATAAGGGTGTCCTAACTATAATGACCATGCACCTTACATTATAAGACACCAGCTCTATTCTACCCACTATTTATCAGATACCTGGGAATTACCAGTTATTTCAGCGGTGATCACTGATGGGCTAACATATAATACAGGTTCTATTGGCTAGTGGCTACTATACAATAGTAGACTTTCTGGTGGCCCTTTGTAAGGTAGAACTTGTTCCTAATGGCCCAGTCTGCAATATAAAGCAATCCCTGTTGGCCCAATGGACAATACAGGGCCAGTTCTCCTAGGGGTGCACTCAGGAAGCAGTGTTGCTCAGGTCCTTGCCAGCTAATTGAATGTTTCAATACATACATACATATATCATCTATATTTATACATTAATGGTTGGAGGGGCAGACTGATAGGCCATTAGGCAGCAAGTAATGTGTATCTCTGTTGTCCAACAATTACAGAAGATGTCAAATTTTTAACAAAAGACTGAAAGTGGATAGATTATAGCTTCAGACAGGTTGACAGTTGGCACATCCACTTGTCCACCTGTGTAATATAAATATTTGCTGCTGGTGAAGATGGAGGACAGGTGTGAGAAAAAAAACTGGTTTACAAGCAAGCTCTGATCCCATATCACAGGTCTAGTTAATCAGAACAATTTATCTCACCTGTTTGAAGTCTTTATAAAGTCCCTCAATTCTACCAAATCTTTGCAGGAGCAAAGTTTTGTTTCGGATTTCTCTGTGTGTGCTTTGAAGAACACTTGTTTTGTTTGACTGCACATTCTACCTTTTCCAATCCTTCAACCTCAGCTTTGTACCCCACTATTCCACCTTCTCTAATCCCTTGACTTTGTCTTCATACAATACTATTCTACCATCTACAATCCTTTGACTTCAGCCTGTACCTCACAACCAGTCCTCTCAGGACTAAGTGACTTGGCCAGACGTGGTGTGTCTTTGAAAGCTACCCTAGTCACGAGGTTCTTTACTGGGAGCAGCCAACACTGTTACAGAGGTATTCCCAGGTATTTAGAAGTACTAAAGGTAGGGTTGTAGCTAAGTTCTCAAAGGCCCAGGACCTTGGCACACAACCAAGGTCAAAGCACTTGTAGTTACTTTTGCATATCCGATGTACACATTTAAGGTACAACATTACAAGTAACCCTGAATCTTACACCAGAAATTATTTGGAAATCAAAGTGTGTTGCAATAAATTGCACAGAATAAATCACTATACCACAGAAAAAAATAAATAAATAATGTATTAAGTTAAATGCACACTAAATTCCCTAACAAATTAGGACTATAACACCATGGGGATAACTCAAAAGCCTAGGTATTTTATAGATACCACTATGCATATTATCTTATAGGAGTAATAATTATATCCACTACCACTATGAAAGAATTGCATATAATAAATAGTAAAAAAATGGTTCTGTACAGATACAGGTATCCATACAGAACAGAATAAGCAGATACTGAAACTTTAGTCTACCATACAGAACATGAAAATAGGTACTGCCCTTACATGCAGAATCAGAATAGCACCTTTCCTGGCTAATAAGCGCTTACTGTATATCAGGGATGGATCTAGACGTAATTTTAAGGGGGGGGGGGGCGATTTTGCATAATCACCCCACCTTTTAGGGGGGACGATTTTGCATAAACCCCTCCTTCATTCTGATTGGCTGGCCCTGGAAAACCCCGCCCACCACCCGTGATTGGCCCCGCCCCCTCCACACGTTCTGATCGACGTCTTGGATCCAAATTTAAAGGACTTGTGCTGCTGGGGGGGCGATTGCCCCGATTGCCCCCCCCCCCTGGATCCGCCACTTCTGTATATTCACAGACAACACCCACTGAGACAAATGCTTCCCACATGCCACTTTCATGCCATCAGCCAGAATGCCTCACAAACATATCATGTTTAGTGTCATTCTAATCCACTTTTCACCATCATACATCTGGCTAAGCGATCGCACCTTGGCTATGCAAGTTATGGATGATAGAGGAATAATGATCAGACTGATATTGTGTGTTGACCCCAGAAATTCATAGTATGCCACTGTTGCCCCCAGAAATTCATAGTATGCCACTGTTGCCCCCAGAAAATCATAGTATACCAAGTATATGTTCCCCTCAATTTGCTGCTCTTACTTACCTTTGGAGACTCGTCTTCCTGCAGAAATCCGGGAGTTGCTTCAATGGCCGAAACAGAGCTTCTGCTCATGTGCAGAAGCTTCCTTTTGGCTATCATCGGTTGCTTTACTGAAGCAGCTTCAGTGCCAGTGTGCCAGACAAAAGTGGTCAGCGTGCCATGTCTGGCACGTGTGCGGGGGTTGCCGACCCCTGGCATATATGCTTTACTCATTCACAGGTTTGTGTCTGATTCGCAGAGATATTAAGATCCATGCAGCTTAGCATATAGGTATAGGTATGCTATTTCTGTAGGCAAATTTTTTATCCTAAATGACGCCAATTTAGTAACCAACTCTTCAGATGAAAATTACCACAAGTGAATTTATACCTCCTGTACTGAAAATACACCAAAACAATACTTTTCATAATCCATGTTTTGGGAGAGCTCTGTATATAACCAGTGAAACTAGCTACATAATGTGTGTCATCAAAATAAAAGCAAGTAAAAGCACCATAAGGATGAAATAATATGTCTCTCCAAGGAATCCATATAACATTCATGTTTTCCAATCATATTCTGTTTAATCAACTTTTCATCATATCTGCTATGTTATAGAAGAGAGTTAAAATACCTTTAGAACTTATTACTAGAAGTGCTTTGGAATCCAGTCATAGAAAACATTAGTATACCCACAAACCTCAGTGACCTCAGAGATAAAAGGGAGGGGGTGGGCATGGAAGACTGTTTAACAGCATTTAAATTGTTGTACAGATTGTCACTTTGTGGGGTTGTGGGGTTACTCTGCTACTGAAGAATTATCCAACTTTTAGTGGCCTCCCAGGCAAATTACATGAAATGTTTGTGAGTGTGAGTTTTTTGTTTTTATTTCTATTTTATTTAAGAAAATTGCTTAGCATTTATATTTTATGTAAATTAATTTATTACCATTTTTATTTAATAAGCATTGTGACTCTTTTTGTCATATTAAACTCCATTTAATGTTCTGTCTTTATGTTCTTAAATAATGCACATCTCAGAAAGACTTGTTTGTTTTTTTTATAACGCTACATTTAAAGCAGGTAATTGTTAGGTGTACCGTATCTCTGATTAATTAAGGTTGTAATTGTATCCACTGAGGGATAGGTCAAGGAATAAACTGAAGACTTCCTGTTGAAAGTTGTTAGCTATGGCTTGCAGTGGTGTAATCTTAACAAGAGAAGGCCAGCATTACACCAGCCACTAAGTTGAGCATATCTCAAAGTACCAAGTACATTAGAGTATAGTACATTAGAGTATAGTAGTATGGTTAGTCATGCAAATTAGTGAGTTTGGAAATGCTAAATAGCTGCTGTAGTTTTATTTAAGTGTGCATTGAAAATAAACATGTTGAAAGTGTTCACAGGTTCAATAGTACCATTTCAGAAATTAATATCCAAGTAAAAAAAAAATAAAGTGGAGTTGTGCAAAGAATAAAACAAGACTTGTGCTACAAAATGTGAGTTTCCTTCAACCTTACTGCAGCGATGCTCCCTTTTTGCCCAAAAATGTTCCCGAGCTTAACCCTAGCCAGATTACACCATTGCTGCCTTGTTAATTATCAATTGTTAACTAAAGAAGAAATAATTACTTATTGCAAACTCAAGGTCGGATAAAGATTTGTGGGACCCCAGGCAAGTAACTTGCAGTGACCCCCTGCCACAGTAACCTCCAGTATGCAGCCACAACCTTGCAGACCAAATGAAAGACATAAGCTCACACCTCCCACATACAATTGCATGCAGCCCAGTGTGTGTGACAATAAAAACTAATGGGAAGCCATAAGTTCTCTATTTGTGGCTTTCTTATTATTCGAAAAGAGACACTTTAATACATTCATTTACCTAGGTGGTAGTGCAGCTTTACCAATGGAAATACTTTGTGGTTATTAATCCACTTATTCTTACTAATTCCAACTTCTTTTAAGAGTTTTCTCGGCCATTGTTTAATTCATTTTTGGAAACAATCATGGTACCTTGGAACTCTTCTTTGCTCCTTCAAAGGCTGTAAACCAGAGATTGAACATTACATGTGTGTCTAAATTAAAGAAAAACAATGAATTCTGTCACAACATTTTTAGTTAGAAAGATGGAAAGAAGACTAAAGCCTGCTTCCTTGAGATGAAACAATACTAGATAATTCTCTGGTATCTCATCCGAAACTCAAGGCTGAAGTCACTAAATTTACATTCTACAAAAAACGCCGGAAAACTATTGGCTAATTTAAAAAAGCCACACACTTCCAAGGGCAAGTGTTTGTCTTAAATTATATCTGGTGCTAGGCTTTTACAACAAATAGGATGGACAAAATACATGACAAATAATATAGTCAGTTGTAAGGTCCAATTATCCAACCAGTCTACATTTGAATTTTGATGGCACACTCAATCCCACCAGTGATGGCAGTAAATACTCTATTTTTAACAGTATGTCAGAATTATCAGGACTTTAATAGCTATAAATCAGTCATATAGGATATAAGTGAGGACAAATTATGTTTATTATTATCTTAGATTTTTAAGGTGCCACAGTGCTCAGCAGCGATATAGAGTAGGGAAAACAGAACATACATAAAACAGGGACATACAAGGTAGACAAAATAAATGCAGACATGAAAACAATGGGTAGAGGACCCTGCTCATTAGAGAGCTTACATTCTAAGTGAAAAAGGGCACAGCTGAAACAAGAGGAGCAAGTGTGGCTCAGAGTGGAGATTGGGACAGTTGTGAGGGTGCATTAGTGTGAAAAGTATTATCAGGGATAAGGTAAGGGAGTCATTTGAATTGGATTCTGGAGGACACAGAGAGCTAGTGTAGGGATTTGCAAAGTGGAGCGGTGAGAGCGGAAGATTAGTCTTGCAGCAGCATTTCGGATGGACTGAAGTGTGGATGCATGGGTGTAGGAATTGCCAGATAGCAGGAGGTTGCAGACTTCAAGACGAGAGATGAACAGAGAATGGAAAAGAGTTTTGGTATTAGTAAGAAAATGGCATATTCTGGCAATGATTTTGAGGTGGAGTCAACAAGACTGGGAGAGAGTCTGGATGTGAGGAATAAAGCAGAGAGCAGAGTCAAGTGTGTCATCAAGACAGCGGGCTTGGGAGACTGAGGAAATTGGGGTGTTATTGACAGTGCATGAGATTTGAGGGGAGGTGGTGACTCTGTGAAGAACTGTGTCATGAAGGCCAATGGAGTGAAGGGTGTGTATGAGCAGAGGGTGATAATCATTGTCAAAAGCAGCAGAGAGATCCAGGAGAATGAGGTCACTGATCACTTTTGTGATAGCAGTTTCAGTGGAAGGTTGGGGGGTCGGAAGCCTGATTGCAGATAGTCAAGCATAGAGTGAGAGGATAGAAAGTGAGACAGACCTTTGCACATTTATCTCTCAAGTAGTTTGGAGGCAATGGGAGGAGAGAAATAGGGCGGTAGTTGGATAGAGAGGCTGGATTGAGAGATAATTTCTATAGAATTGTTGATATGAGAGCATGTTTAAAGGAGGATGGAAATGTGCCGGTGGAGAGAGACAGGTTAAAGATGTGAGCTAGAGGTTGGTATGCATTGGAAGAGAGGGAGCAGAGAAGCTGGGAGGGAATAGGGTCGAGGGGACAGGTTGTAGGGTGAGATGATGAGATGAGCGCAGAGATTTTGTCTTCAGTTAATAGAGAGAATGAATTAAGGGTGGATTGGGTAGTGTATGTGAAAGTGGGTAGAGTGGGTGAAGTCTGTGGAATTTAGCATGAGGAAATATCTTGTCCAATGCATTCGATTTTGTCTTTGAAGTAGGTGGCAAAGTCATGGGAAGTGCGTGAGGATGGGGGAGGTGGTGCAGTTGGGCAGAGATGTGAGTTGAAGGTGGCAAAAAGGTGACGTGGGTTTAGAGGCTGGGTGGGTATTAGAGATTTGAAGTATGTTTGTTTGGCAATTGAAAATGCAGTGCTGTAAGATGAAGGTATGAATTTATAATGCAGGAAATTGAGATTAGAACAAGTTTTCTTCCAGTGGCGCTCTGCAGCGCAGGAGCACTTTTGCAGGTAGCGGGTCTGTTTGCTGTGCCACGGTTGGGTTTGGATTGTCAGAGACTGTATGTGGTAGCTGGAGCTGCACTGTCTACTGTTGAAATGAGTGTTTTGTTGTAGAAAGAGGCGGCTTGATTAGGGCAGGACAATGTAGTCATAAGAGAAAATTGTTGTTTTAGTGAAAATAAGAAGTTGTTTGGAGTAAGAGTACTTAGGTTTTGTTGTGTACGTGTGGATTTGTGTTTTTCTGGTGGGGCTCCAAAATCTGGCAAACTAAATCAACAGTAAGAGGATTTTTTAAATTACCCCCATTAGAGGCAATGTTGGTTATTGTACCTATATTATTGCATTCCTGGTTTTCTGTCTGACATACTACCAGTGCACTGACTCCTGCCTTTACAAGCAAACCTCCTGGTTCTGACTGTCATGTTGTGTACGAGGGCCAGGTTTAGTTTCAAATCTTTTACTACATTCACTACTACGTCTTTGGTTGCCTTTTAGTCTACAACTACTGTCATTCATATAATATGTGCCATTTACAGTGAAGTGATAAATACTCACAACCTCTTATCAATAATTTATCTCACTGTACCCACTTTAATTCACTATATTCACCTAAATCATCTCTCACAATTGTGGTCTTGGATCCATCACAGTTGTACTCTATCCATACTCTATCTATTCTAAAGGATATCCATAGGACTCTAGTTCTTCCTCAGGCACACATCACTGTCCCCACAAGCAACATGGCAACACTATAGAAATACAGGGGTAAATGTATCAAGCTGATAGTTTGAAAAACCAATCAGATTCTAGCTATCATTTATTTAGTGCATTCTACAAAATAACAGCTGGAACCTGATTGGTTGCTATAGGCAACACCTCCACTTTTCAAACCCGCCGGAAAACTCTCAGCTTGATACATTTACCCCACAGTGTGCATTCTCCCTCAAGTTAATCTACATTTAACACGCTTTTTCTTTCACTAAAATTGCAATCTTATTATCAGACCATTTAATATATAGCTGACTTTTAAGCACAAACCTACTCTTCCATTTTCCACAATGTAATACAAATCATTTAATCACACTCGCATACATCCAAGACTGTATCCAATCTTACACAGAGGCATATAGATTGTTTATTTATATCAAATGATGTCATTTACTTAATTTAACTATTTGAAGACCTTCCAAAATGTGTCCTGTTAGATTTCAATAGAGGTCATTTACAAAGCTCCAACGGTTACTCGTTAGTGTAGACACAGCTTTGGATTTGCTGTGTGTCTTGATTTACGCTAGTTTGCCTTTCCACTGAGGTGCACAGAGTTACAGAGCAGTGCATAAACAAGATTTCCTTTTGTGGACCTAGATTATTGTAATGATGTAAAAAAGTGGTAAATGCACATTGCCATTTCTACTCCACAAAAGGATTTTGGTTTTGTTACCAGCTGGCAGTCTTTGGTTTCATTGATTGAACCAATTTTACCTCTGCATGTTGCACTTTGGCGAACAGATAGGTGCATGCTAAGCAATGTAATATAAAATTCAACACATGCAACTGCTATGTGTAATAAAGACAGTTCAGTGTCCTCTTGATGTCATGATTAATGTAAGCTATACATGAGGATAAACTGAGCAGTATTTTAGGTAAAAATAGAAAGGTTCATTGTAATGAAAGAGGTGGTATTAAAGTAGTAGGAGGTTGGACTTTAATGTGACCTTTAAAGTTTTGCGCATTGTGCCTTTTAAGAATTTTCCCCCTCTCCGCACACCTAGACACACTTTAAACTACAGAGGTGTCTCCTGAGAGCAGAGGGTAAGCATGTACATTGAAGGGTGCTGGGCAGACTATCCTGGTGCACCAGAGCAAACCAATGCTGTGTGCATCAGGTGCGCTTTGTAAATCACATCCAATGCATTCCAGTAGGATGCAGGTAAAGATTTTTACAAGAACGCAGCTATAAAGGCCTCAACCCTCTGTTGGAGCTGGAAGTGGGACTGTCTCAGTTATGAAAAGGCCCTTGGAAAATATTATGTTGCTTCTACTGTGATACATATTAACTAGGTCCATTGCAGTGTAATGTATTTCAGTCAATAGAAAAAAATAAACAAAAAAAAAAACCAGAATGATGTATCACCTTGCAACAGCAGTATCTGTCTTTAAATTAATTGGATATGTTCTACATCATGTCCAAATATTTTTTTTTTATAGAGGAAAGAAACATAGTATTTATCTAGATTAGGACAAATGCACAATTAGGGGTCTATTTATTTAAAGTGCTCCAATATTTTCTAGCATTGATTGGGCAAGTGGGCAATTTACCAAGAAAATGTCACTGGAGCAACTGAATGATTCTTAGCTCCTGGGTGACACTGCCGGTAGTGGTAACAGTAATGTTACCATTCGCCAGGCCAGAGCAGGGAGACTCTGTGCAGATGTGAGTCACCATGTCGGCTCTTACATGCACACTGGAAATAATAAACTTTAATTTAAAAAGAAAAGGAAAAATGCTTTATTTTAATAATAAAGCATTTTTTTTTATTTCTGCCCTCTGCTAATGCCACCCTGAGACCGTGGCTGTCCATGATAAATTGGTATCGCAGGATGCCCCAGATGATGGCTGCTGCCGATGACAGTCATCACCAGGAGGGAGATTTGATAAATAGGCAGAACCCCGAAATGCTGTGAAAACTCACATTTTTGCAGGATTTTGGGCTTTTGCGCCTTTGATAAATAGACCCCTAAGTTTGTTACTTCTAAACATTGTACTTTGGCTGGATTATAGGAAAGGTTACATTTTGCTACTTATGAAATAAGTAATATCAATTATCAGTATCATGATCGCAATTTGGGTTTCTTACAGATTTCTTCCTTGCATTGTAACTATGGTTCTTATACATAACTAATCATTATGGTTTGGATTGTGGGTTGTAATACTTCTTTAGCAGAAGCAGAGATTTTTGAAACCATTGTATAAGATAGGGTCCCATTTATTAAGCCATTAAAGCTACCTGGTATGAGCCATTGTAAAGCTAATCCAAAAGAGTTATGTCAGTGGCACTTACATCTAATTAAATATTGTATTGTAAAATAAATATATATCTTACTCTTTTCAAACAGAATGGGGGAAATTCAGTTTCAGAATGTGCCGATGTTATAACAGGAATCTCCACTCATTAGAGATTCCTACCACAATGGCTGCCAATGTGCGCAGCCGGACATTGCGGTGATGCCCACACACCACATTGATATCAATTGAATTTCCCCCCTATTGTACATTTTTGCACAGGTATTTTTTAGACGTTTTCACATTCACATCTCCAAAGGACTACTTGTTGGAACACCATCCCTCACCTCTGTATCTGCATATGCAGTTTGTTCAATAAGTGGCATAGATAGAGGTCCATGGGTCCAGTGCAAAATATAACCCACCCCCCAACCTGCCTACACCCTTACATTGCTCATTCAATAATACAGCTTCATCCTGACTCTGTAAAAAGGTCAACGAATGCTTCAATGCCCAGAGATCCCATAGCACAGAGATGCCCCTTTTTGCATACAGACAACTGTTAATTGTTGTGTTGAGAGGCAGGTGGAGGGTTATGCCATAGTGGCTTAAATACAAGTTTCCAGTACATAAATAATAGTAAGCTATAACAGTGTGTTTGCTGCATGTTACAGTGTAGAGATTACATTTTCTGTCATCCTATTTTCCGGGAAATGAGACCTTTTTGAGGCCCCTTTGGAAACATCACTGTCAGCATTTTACCCTCTTAGGACCCCCAGTTCCCAGCAATGTCTCATGAAATGACAAAATGATTTTTGTAATAAGTCACGAGACAGCACATCACAGAAGCGCACCATGACCCCTCTCTCCCACCCACAACAACAATGTGACTCACAGCCAGAGAGGAAAGGTTGTGGAGGTCAGCGTGATCTAGCCCTTCGTCTGCACTGACTGATTCACACTTGCACAAGCAATGTCAGCACATGAGAAGGTCATTTAGACCTGTGTGGAGATTTAATTTCACCCACTTAGCTTCCTTACACCTCTCTTGACACACTCATACACCTGCCCAAACTTGAAAATTCAAATTCTTCTTCTTTCTACATTGTATGCATTTTATTAATTAAATATATGACAAAATAATCACTGATATCAATTTATTACATCAATGCAATAAGCTTTTGACAGGAAGGTACTGAAACTACCAAATGAATCATTAGTTGCTCCATAGTGTTGGTAAAGATTACCCTGTAGGCATAGGCATATCTCTGCCCCTTACATTCTAAGTTGTAGGCCAAAAAAAAAGTTGGTCATCTACTGTATTTTAGACAGAGTAAATATAAAGTTCTGTAGGCAAAGCAGTGTTATGAGCACTAGCATGACAGAAGTGGATACCGTTCACAATCATCTCCTAAGTAGAGGCAGTGTAAAACTTACGTGGTGAACGAGACACTAAGTAAGTCACTAATAAATAGTAATGTGTAATGTGTAATCTGGTGCTATTATACTAAAAAGGACAGTTCACAAATCACAGCCAGTAGGTGACTTCTTCACTAAACACACATAGCCAATATTGTGGATGTGGCAACAAGCATGTGTTCTGTATAGCTACAGTGCACTCATGTAGGAGTCACGCTTCCCTCATGTAGGCACCTTGAAAGCTGGATGGGCTGGTAAAACACTACTCTGTCAGTAAATGTGACATGTTGGTGCAGTAGTTAGCATTGTCACCTCAAGGCTCTGGGGTCAAGAGTTTGATTATCAGCCAAGATACTCCGGGTTTCTCCCACACTGCAAGAACATATTGGTCGTTTAATTGGCTGCTGACTAAAATGGACCCTAGTGTGTGTGTTTTTGTGTTAGGGAATTTAGACTGTAAGCTCCAATGGGACAGGCACAGACTTGAATGAAATATTCTATGTACAGTGCTGTGTAATATGGTTGTTCTATATAAACAATAATAAATACCAGTCAATCAAGTTTCTTTTGCTTTCATTTTAACGTTGTTGATCCAGAGTAAGAAAAAAGAAAGTAAAGTCCTCAGTAAAGCTGGGTACACACTGCAGAAATTTTGACCAACTTTTTATGCCGAGCGATTTTACATGCGATCGATGGTCCGATCGCTCGGTCCATGGACTGCATACACACTAGCCTTGTTTAGGACGATAAAGGGAAGAGCGGACGTCCTCTTAGTGACTTTTTACAGCCATGTTGTCGTGAGCAATGACTGTAATTTCATACTCACTGTTGTGGATCGGTCGGAAGTTTATACACACTACACAGCGGAAACGAGATTGGAACGAAAATATTAAACGGTACGACCAACCAAATGAGGCAATAATCGTCCATTTGGGCAGACTTTCGACCATCGTGTCACTGCACACACTGACCCGACTTTTGAACGAGCGGTCATATGCCGGCTGTTTGAGCCGATTATTGGACGAAAACAGTGTAGTGTGTACCCAGCTTTAGGCAGCTGCCAACTGACCTCACACAGGAGAGGGAGTGTACATTTTACTGATACCATTAGAGAATCCACTTAGCTTATTTACTCATTTCATTATATAGATACCAAGAAATTTATTAAGTGATTCTGCCCTTGCTACCCCCTTGGAAAAGTAAGTGCTGGATGGCTGCTATGGAATCAGTTCAGATGTATGCTTCATGCCTCCCATTTGTTAATATCATAATTAATTACAGAAAAGACATGAGCCAATTCAACATATGTATGTACTATATGATCATTTCCAAATAGCTGATCTGTAAACAGTTTATTGGAACAATTTTTAAAGTGGGATTCCTGAGAACCTGGACACCCATGTGACCTAACATTTGCTGTATATATAAAAGCCACCCATACTTCCTAGTTGGAGCCAGCCAGATACTGACAAACAACCACAGAAGCTATTCCCACTAATTCTGTTACATTGTTATATATTAAAAAGAGCAAGAAAAACGGCAAGTGTCCTTTATAACAAGTGCAGCTCTATTTGGACACAGTGATCCTTATGCTTTAAGGCACATAAATGCTTGTATGTGGCTTATTTTATGTAAAATCGCTCTTCGCATGCCCAGAAACTACTCATACGCGGGAGAACACAGCATCGTCCAATTCATCTTCGAGCGTAAAGGACACTTACCACAGCCTACAAAAAGTGCGGAAACGGGAGAAGACTGGGTGTATACTTGTAGTTAATTTATGTGCCAAGCTCGAGCGTACGCAGCAGAATCCAATTTAAGCTTTAGGCATCACAAAGATACACTATTTTCAGTCACAACACTTGCACCAGCTACAGGTCAGATGTAAGTGCCAATTACATATGTGACCACGTATGCAAGTTAGAGCCGGTGGTAATCGTAATACCAAGCAACTAAACCCAGACACTACTTACACCGGCAGTGGAAGAGCGAAACTCACATTACAGACTTCATCTTCATTCCGAAGCTGTCATTTCCCGATATACTGTTTATTGCAACAGTTTACAAAACTGCCGTTTAACTATTGCGGCAGTTTAAGAACCCACCAGCCGCATGGATGTCACTTTTACTATAATTAATAGTCCTGCTCTTAAGAGTGACATCCATGCGGCTGGCGGGATCTTAAACTGCCACAATGGTTATACGTCAGTTTTGTCAACAGTCGCAATAAACAGTTTATCGGGAAATGACATCTTCGGAATGAAGGTGAATTCTGGAATGTGAGTTTCGCTCTTCCACTGCCGCTCTAAGCAGTGTCAGGGTTTAGTTGCTCGATATTACATACCCAACCCGTTAGAGCATGTGTTTGTAATCAGAAGCAACTGTGCATTTTATGTACAGTAGACATCAATATCATCCTAATAAATGTATTTATGGAAAGCAAAAAAAAATAAAAAACGTATTTTAATCTTTTAATATTTTGTCATTAATGACTATATTATTAACAGGTAACATTAATTGAAAAGTTTTTTTATCTGTGCGTTCTTTTGGGACTTTATATTTATTGGGCATATCCTATAGTATATTGTCTGTTGGAGCGGAGCGAACATAGATCCGTATTCATCAACAGAAGAGGTATCCTTACATTCGCTCCTTGCTAAATATGGATGTGTGTGTGACAAATGTGGTGCGTTTTTCTTAAAAAAAACGCACACTGTGTTCGTTTTGCGTTTGTTACTGAATCAGGCCCAATATGCATACTCATTTTTAAAAGACATTCCTGATGTTTCCTTGGAAAAAACAGGCAAGGCAGCTGTTCGGATCAGGATGTGGCTAATATTTCTGTTTTTATTCTGCAGTTCTAGGACTTATTAGGAGGCTTTTGTGGCTGCAAAACTGCACTTTTATAGCAATTTGTATGGCTATTCAACAATTCTGCATGTTCTAATATAATTAATGTGTACTTGGTATCTGTAGTGTTTAACACTCTTGGGGGTAAATGTATCAAGCTGTGAGTTTCCAACAACTTTGGAAAGTGAAGATGTTGCCTATAGCAACCAATCACATTCTAGTTACCATTTCTTCAACACATTCTACAAAATGATAGCTAGCATTTGATTGGTTGCTATAGGCAACATCTCCACGTTTCAAACCTGTCGGACACTCACGGCTTGCTACATTTACCCCTTGGTGTTTACAGAACATGACCACTTTTGGACAATGTTGTACATGACTAATGTAAAAAATTGGGTCTTTTTTCACCCTGTATCTACAATCATTAGTGAATACAATTTCTATTAGAGTGTATCTAACATAAAAAGTCCTCCTGATGCTGTGATAATATTACTCAATAATAGTAATTTTACTTTATTATGCAAGCACATAGTCTTCATCACGTTCAGGAGTGACAACTGTGGTAGTATTGTATTTTAGTGTTCCCATTGATGTTTCTTAATAGTTGCAGAAGCTAAAATGTCAGTTTGGCATTTAATTTTTATTTTTAGACAGGAGATAGATCACTAACTTCCTTTTACTAACTTTCACTTCGCTACACTGTCATGGTCACACTATCGCCACAGAGATAAAACGTTTTTCCTGTGACCTCCCTCAGAATGTAGATGCCATTGTGTAATATACTTGCAACATACAACTTCCACCACTTTTCTCTTTCTAACTTAATCAGCATACCTTGATTTCATATCTGAAATAGGATGAACAATAGCTGGCTGCAAGCAGCAAAGTTTATTTATCCACTTAGATTAATGTACCTGTGTAATTGTCAATGTACAAATAGAGCGTAGGAAAAACAAACAGTGTTACCTCCAGTATAATCATAAATACATACACTTTCCAGGATCCTTAAGTTCAAATGTGATGGGTATTACAACATGGCATTCGCCTGTGCTATATAGCACATTTTTTATGGATGAACTATAGAGTGAAGGCTTAGAGGTGATCATTTTTTTAAATTCATATGTTCCATTTGGTAATGAGATGATTTGTGAACATTTCTATAAATGCAATGGATTACTTCTTGTTGTGTCCAGGGGTTATGTTTCTTCCAGTTGTGTACAATTTGGTATTTTGCAGAGCAACAAATGTGCACTATGAGCTTGTCTATGGACTTGTCAATTTGTTCTATAAGGACACATAGAAACCTGTGAGGGAGAGTTAAGTATAAGTTTAATACTGAAATGTTATAGATGAGGGATTGCATTGCTTTCCACTTGGCTAATTAGGGTCAAGACCTCAAGATATGAATGCAGGGGCCGACTTGGACACATCGGTCCTGATACACAGTGATTACATGCCTGCAAAGAGGTCACACGCATATACAGGATCTGACACTTACGGCTCTTTACGGGAGGGAAGGGCAGTGGAAACACAGCCCAAGTACAGTAAGGGTGTGCTCACGGAAATCCAGCTCACATCATAGGCATATAAGTAGGCATATCATTTGCAGGTGCCTGAGGGCTGGTACAAATATCTGTGCTGATGGTGATGACCACCAGTATGGACCTTTGCAGGGTTTAATATAAAGAATAAATAAATAATATTTGTCCTTAAATGCCATGCCCCTCCCAAAAGTGTTGCCAGCACCAGCCCTCATTGTCTAAATCAAGATGACAAAGAGTGGGGTTCCCCACTACAAGCACTATGCTATGGCTCTGCTAGCAAGACTATAGCAGGGAAACTCACAGCATGGGATCCCATGGGTGCCATAATGTCCACCAGCCCTAGGGGAGAAGCATTGTGACTCTTCCCTTGTGCCATGGATGTAGGGAAATAAAAGTGTAAAATAAAATAGATAAATTGTTTTGTTTTTCTTTTGCTAGTGATATTTTATCAAGGACCTACACTGTAGTAATGTAGGTTAATGTGGCAAGTGTTGAGACTACATAATAACCAATACAGGGTGGCTGTCCCATGCTCTGACTAATCAGAGTGAAGCCGCTCGGTAATAGAAAGACAAGGCAAGGCTCACACTCTGTCATTCTAAAGGTATGTTTTGGAGAGTGTTTATTTAAAGAAAGGACTTTGTCAAGGTGTGGGTGTGTTTATTTAAGAGTATTTTTTCCATTATGTTTATTTTATTAAAATATTTTCCATAATGCACAACAAACTCAAATATTACAGATTACAATACATTGGTCTTGTAAAATACATTCAGAAGCAATATATAGGATTCATATACAACTTATATGCATTAATCGAATCGTATATATAAAAGTATACAATATATCTATAGTGATAGTAAATTGAGATAAAATATAGCACATAGTTAATAAATCAAAAACATTTAAAGAACTGAGCACCCATGTGAACACCCAGGCTCATCATTAACAGCATCAAATGTATAACTCTTATGAGCCGCCAGTCTAATATCAACGCCTGACACTAATTCTTCCTGTCCCAGCTATTGATTAACAGCCGGGATGCTTACCTTCGCTTCAGAGCCGCTGTGCTATTCACGGCAGCTCACTCTGCCTCTTAGGAAACCCACCGATTTTTCCTCATTAGTTTAAATGGCTGGTAGGCTTAGCTTCCCTGCCGGTTATAGAGTGCTTGCCCTGCAATCACATGAAGCCTGCTGTGCTGCTGCATTCTATACCTGCTGATTGTTTCAAATAAGAAAGGCCCAATAACAAAGCCAAAGGGGGTTGAGACGGGCAGCAGACAAGGAGAATCCAGGAATAATCAGGGCCATTGTCTGACCCTCATGACCCAATGTTTTGTTGATTAAACCAACCCATCCCTGGAAGTCAGAACTCCCAAGAGCCATCCAAGTTCTGGCTAAACATACTTTGGCCAAGTTGAAAAGATTAAACACATATTGACCACATAAGCTCCTAAGTCACCATCCTATATTAATTAGTGCCAAAAATTTTAACCTCATATAGCTCTCATTAAAATATTATACATGACAGAGCTAATTTTATAAGTCACTATATTGGATAAAGTGTTTTCTGATAAAAATTGGCAACCCATCCCCCATTAAAACGAAGCTAATATATACTTAATTTGAATTTGTTAAAAAAAAGTTGTAAGTGATTCTGCATATACTGCCAGCCCACACTAGTTATCCGATAGGAGGTCCAAAATGCATCCTCTTCATTTTTAATAATTTTGAGTGTTTTCCATTACACTACAGAGGAGATCTACGTCTGAATAATAGATCTTACTTCTGGTAACATTCTGCATATTCTTTATCTTCTTTATGATGGCTTCAACAAAAGCCTTGCCCTCACCGCTCTAAAGGTTCATGTCACTACGCTTATTGTTTTTTCTGGACCCTAGATTTCGTAGTCCCTGTAGAAAACCTTTTGTGGCATCTTGGAATCTCAATGTTGTTCTGGACACCTTAATATCTAATCCCTTTGAGCCTTTACAAGAAGACTCAAGTGTATCACGACATAGGCTGGGTACGCACTACAGGAAAATTCTAACAATGCGATATTTTTAGCAATTTTACCAGTCCTGAAAAAAAGTCCTGATCAGCGTGCCGACTCCTGTATACACACTATTGAAGTTTTACACAATTTTCAATCAGATATGTGCTCCTTATCTGTCATAAGCATCGGCTGAAAAGATCCTGACTCTACACACCCCATAGAGAGCTGTGGACACTGTGGTCGTGAGTGCATACATAATGCAGAATTGGAACGACATCCTTCCATCTTTGAATGGGATTTTTAGTTCAGTTTAAAAATCTCATTCAATGATACGATGGACTTTGGAATGATAATCGTTAATTTTTGCAGGGTACACACTTATCGTCTGATTGGCCCTATAATCGGTTGAAAACACTGTAGTGTGTACCCAGCCTTAAGGTGTAGTTTCTGGTAGCAGTCACATCTCCAAAAACAAGTGGGAAAATAACGTGCCATATGGTGTAAGGAGCCATTTCTGAATATCTATATGGACAAGCTGGTGTTACAAACTAATTCTACTTTCCTACCCAAATCAGTTTCCACTTTTCAAATAAATATGGAGATCATACTTCCATCTCTCTGCAGAGAACCAACTTATAAAAAGGAGAGAAGATTACATACACCAGGGGGTAAATGTATGAATCTCCGGATTCTTCATCTTTGGCGTGTTCAGCCTCTTCAGCGCTTAAATTTAAAGCGGCGCTGCATTGTAAAGGGAAACTTCCTTTACAATGCAGCGCCGCTTTAAATTTAAGCGCTGAAGAGGCTGAACACGCCGGAGATGAAGAATCCGGAGATTCATACATTTACCCCTAGATCTTGTCAGGACAATTACTCTCAATTTTCTCCCCAGAACCAAGCAATTCAGAGAAATGCATCAAATATTTGTCCTACCTGTAGGACTTCGATAAGAACATGCTCTCAATAAACATATTCTTGCAGGGAGCATAAGAGAGGTTATTGCTCAAGCAATTATAATCTTATGCAGAATGAGGTGTTGGAAAGAGCACATCCTGCAAGGCTGGTGGCATCCTCCTGGGCACACAGGACTCAAGCCTCAGTGAGGCAGAGATCATTGGCAGTGAGGAGAGAGCGGGAGGGATGTGTATAGAAATGAGGGTGTATATGTAGGGGGAGAGGACCGGTTGAGCGCTTTAAAGGTGAGTGTAAGGAGTTTGAATTGAATTCTAAATCAGACAGAATACCAGTGTAACAACTGGCCGAGAGGTGTGGCAGAGGTAGAGAGGTGAGAGAGGAAAATGAGTCGGGCAGCAGCTTTAAAGAAATATTGAAGTATGGAGAGATGGGAGAGAAAGGTAGGTCCGAGAGGAAAAGGTTACAGTAATCAATGTGAGAGATAACGAGAGTTGCATCCCGAGTGAGAAAGGGACTGGTCCTAGAGACATTAAAAAATTGGAAGCACCAGGATTGGGAGAGGAACTGAATGTGGGGGTTGAAGGAGACAAAGTGGTCGAGGATGACATCCAGACAGCCCACTTGAGAGATAAAGTAGAGGGAAGCCTGTCATACCCAGTTACTGTGTGGCTGCATGACTGTGCCTGGCAGATGAGAGACAGGCAGAAGATGCTCACCAGTCCCTTCAATTGTGTTTTAGATACAACCAGAGCAGCTTGGGAGCATCCTTTGTTCATCTCTTAGCCTCCTTGTACCTTGCTGTGGAAGGCAAAATGGGATTCAGTCACCATGTGACAAACCTAGTCTTAATTTTAAGCTATATATTTTGGTAAGAATTTATCCACCCACTTTTTTAGAGTTGTGCTAATCCAAACCATTACACACATACTATACTAATATATTTTATTTCAGTTTAATATATTTTATGCAGCAGAAACTTCTACCACTAAGCACTACACATCATGCAGCAGATAGACTTATTTACCTTTCATATTATAGTGTATCAATTTCCCCTTGTTCTGTGGCAATATATTTTCCTTTTAAGGTGGGGCTGGGTGACTTGCTTCCATAATGAAAATAAGTCACATGATGTCACTGTGCTCTTTGCTCTCCACATGTCCATCTGGAGAACACACAGCTGCCAACACAAAGCTGCCCCTTGTGTTTCTCTAGGAATGTCCGGAAGGAATACGTTTGTCGCACAGACTCATGGCTGTGTCACACAACAGCTTATCTCACTCACACATATGCATGAGCTACATTTAGAACTTACATAAACTTGATGGCAACATAAGGATCAATGGGGTAGGGGAAGTGCTCCTTGCACAGGGCAAATGATAGGTGACCCTATTCCATTAGCCAAGCTACTTCAGGTGATCTAAATATCATTATGGTTCAGAGGTGTTTGTAGTAGTCTTTAATGCTATCATAAAATTTTGAATGTATCCTCAGTTAACCTTTACCATATTTGCTGTGTGACTAATCATTTGCGTGATATTGATTAATTGTTGAAAAAAACAAAAAAAGAAATTACGCAAACCCTTCTCCGGTTTGTCATGATGCCATAAGCACTAGGTTTGTCTGAGGCAATAACTGAAGTTCTTCGCAAATCATTATTATACAGTATAAATGTATGCAGTGTAAACGTTCACGCCCTGATTTGTGGAGATACCACATAAACCCAAGCCTGGGGCAGCAGAAGTGTAGGGGCGGTGCTCTCATACCCTGCTCACTTTTTACTAGATATAAACTATATTAGAAACAGTTAACTGTAGGCTCAATTGGCACTGAAATACTTCTGTGTATTTATTTTATACAGAAAAAGACAAAGGGCCTGGTGCAGAATTGGCAGCAATTGCGCCCCAAATCGCAGAAGCAAATTGTGTCCACGAAACAGTCTGCAATTCAGGCATAGGCAAAGCTTAAAGATACAGTACGTACAGGTCTATACCAGTAGCAGATGGGGCCAGTTTATGCCAGGCATAGATTGCATACATTTATGCCCATGTTTAGAACAGTTTGTTTTGTTTTGCAAAATTTGCATTTGCTATTTGGTATCAATAACACTTCAAAAGCCTGTCTGATACAGGAGATTAAATTCCCCGTGTCATGTACATGGGGTAAAAAAAAATTCAGGCCGGGCTTGAGTTTTATATATATATAACTGTACTGCTGCTAAAAGCTCATTTTCAGTGGGAGCTCTTAAAGTTGTTAATTATGGTTTATTTTTTTGCCAAGACTTCATTACAGATGAATAGGCTGCCATTGTTGCCAGCCAGGATGAAGGTGCGCAATAGAGAGGGTGAATTAATGTTTTTTATAGTGGAGTGTCTATTTCCAATAAATGTTTTTTTTCAAAGGTGTGAGTGTGTATTTTGTTACATTTGTCCCTTCTGCACTACCGGTCCCAATGGGCTCTGGGGTGCCAGGACATGCTGGCATTTGTGGTTCACCAAGTGCCAGCATGCCCTGGCAGCCATATATATTTTTTGGCGCTAAGCTTGCCCAAACACTTACTGGAGGCCTGGGCGTGCTGGGACCTATAGTGCACCATGGACAGTCCACGACCATGCTTTTTGGTTCCCAGTCCCAGTACCAGCCTAGGCTGGCAGCACTGGGACTGGTTAAACTTTCTTGTCTGGGAGGGTATGGGGGGTTGTTCTTTTTTCATTTCTTTTTTTTTTAATACACAGCAGCAAAATACAGTATATACTTCCTAGAGGCATTTCAGCGGCTACTTCTAACTCTATATAGTACATAAGAGTGTTAACACACCCAGGGGCATATTCAATTAGGGTTTGCCACATCGTGAATATCCGCGATATTGTGGTACCGTTATGGCACTTTACAAGCGCAGCCACGAATCCTAATTGAATACCCCCCAGAGTACTATGGCTACACCTGTCTGCCCACTACCATTTCCATTCCACCTATCTAAGCGTAGAAAGGCGCAAGGGGCAGATACATTTCAATCTGAGAGCATTGGCAGTTTGAAAAAGTTAATTTTGTGCTTATGAGTCGAACTTGCATCTCACTCTACATGATTTCTTGGACGTAAGAGTTCTGACAGTAGGGGAGACCTACTGGAGTCTACTGCAACTTCTTAAGATGTTTATAAAAAATAAAATACCATGCACCCTTTTCTAAAGGAGTATGGCCATGTCCTAATTCCAAAACACAGAATGTTGGGAGGTATGATGGTACCAAAAGAAAGCTGTTTTTGTCCCAAACACAATATAAAATTTACTTTAGTAGAATAAAAAAAACAAAAACAAAACTTATGTCTGATGGACCAAACCCACCTCTGATGGACCCAAACCACATCAGTTCGTAAAAGGGTTCCCCAGTGTATATTTTATAGGAGACTCACCTCCTCCATTGACTCAGACCAAGAGATGGCTCTTGCTGAATCACTCTCATTTTTCCTATAACAACCCATCTACAGCTCTTAAATAGACCTCAGCTGATGCTACTGTTTACCAGAAGCTACGGATTACCTTAGCTAATGCTATGGTTTACCAGGTTCACATGAGATCACAGGCCACATGGCCAATTCTACATTTTAGTGGTGGCACAAAACAGGGATATCTGGTGTCATGGGTTGCTAGGGCTACACAACATTGTTCTCAAGCACTTAGGGGGACAGCTGTTTGGTATGCTACATGCAGGGGCATAGCGAGGCAGGAGCACCTCCGCTGGAGTCAGTGTGGTGGGCCGTCTGTTACGGTCCTCACAAAACTAGATCCATCCGTCTCTCTCCTACTCTGTGCTCCTTCAAACGTGCACTCAAAACTCACCTCTTCCTCAAAGCCTACCAACCATCTACTTAACACCCATCTCCTCCCTTTGCTCGTCCTCCCTTTTCTCCTCTTGCCTCAACTGGCTCCTCTTGTGCCTGGTCTGTTTACCCTTCCTTAGGATGTAAGCTCGTATGAGCAGGGCCCCCTCCCCTCCTGTCTCCATGCCTGTTCTTCCGCTCCGTCTTTACTGCATATGACTAGCCGGAGTTTCTGAAGTATTGGTACTTTTTGTTCATTGTTCTGTATGGTTTCACCCTGTATAGTCTACTGTTAGTACTGTGTGTGGCGCTGCGGATACCTTGTGGCGCCTAACAAATAAACGATAATAATAATAATAATAATAATAATGATGATAATGTGAGTATATTATTTAAACTACCCATATTATACCCATTCCTTCACATTTTATGCATTTCATTTAAGACTGTTGAAAATTAGTAAAAACTTATTTGAAAAAATGCATTATGAAGTGTAAAATCCTGCTTGCACAAATTTGAGTTCTGGGGTCTGGACGTCCGCGCTTGTGTGCTTGGATGTTGTGTTTGATTGCTGTCTGACGAAGTTCACAGGGGTTCCGGGTCTGTGGGTACTGGATTTTGGTGTGTTGTTTCCGTGACGCAACTCTGTATGTGACTGGTAACAGGTATGGTAATATAAATCTACGTTTATCTTACCTTGGAAGTTTTCTGTGATGTCTTCAGACCGTTTTGTGTTGCTTGGGAGTGTTGATGTTTGCGCTTGGTTATTCCCTTCTTTTTCACTCAAGAGCTTCCAAAAGCCATCACTGATGTCAGGTGGAACAGGCTGAGCAAAGGCGCACAGGGATTGGACTCTGTTCTTGCCAGGTGTGAGGTTGTTGCCCCATCGGTTTAGTTTAGTTTTCATGTATCGTTACAGCTATTTCCTTGCAAGCAAGCCCTGGCAGGCTACACAGTGCATGAAGCCTTTGGCATCCATCTCTTTGTCTCGAAATTTGCACGGGACCAGAAAGCTGTGGCCTGCCCTCATTGCCTCAGTGTTGTGTAAAAAGTTGCCCCTATTGCGAAGATGTGCCAATTGCATGCATCTTTCTTTCGATTGTTTAGGGAATTTTAGGGGCTACTTCAGTCTCATTGTGGTGAACATGCTCCATGTGCTGGGAAATTTTTAAGAGGGGCTTCTCACAGTACAGGCCGTACTGCTTTTTGTTATACGCCCTGGAGCCATCACTGTTTCTGGATAGCGTTTGGACAGACACTGCGTCGTCTCTCCAACTGTCACACATTGCACCAGCTAAACCTGCATTATGGTCTCTGTTCTCACCTGTTTCCCTCTTTCTGCATTCACTTGCTGGTCTGAACTGAGCAGACACACACTTGGTCTGCTCAATACTTCCTGAATCCTCTTGATTGACTAATTGCCTGTCAGCTCTGTCTATTTAAAGCACCTGTTTCTCTACCAAGTTGCCAGATCTTCAGGTCTATTCTCCTGTTCAGATCTCCTGTTCCCTGGCTCCTGTTTGCTACCTGTTCTCTGAGTCTCCAGCACATCTATCTGCAGATCATAACAGCCTCTGTGTCTATCCCACTATCCTGTGGTAACACTCTGCAGATTATTGCTACCAGTTCTCTGAGTCTCCAGCACATCAATCCGCAGATCATCACAGCCTCTGTGTCTACTCCACTATCCTTGTGGTAAACACTCTGCAGATTATTGCTACCATCGCTACCAGTCTCCTGTGTTAATCAGCACCGAGCTATACTGTCTCCTAATCTCTCAACCATCCTGGTACTTCTCATCCAAAGCATCTTCAGTTATAGTCCTGGTTCTCTTTACAGTTTCGCTCATTACCCTCCTAGGAGAACCGCGACCTGCAGTCAGGGAGCTGCGATGACCAAGCGCCGTTGCAGGAGCCTCTGGCGATAACCTCCCACTCCGTTAGACTCCGTGCCTTCTAGGAGGCAGTGCCAACATGAACAGACTGTACGGTACTCCTCTGACCCTACTGGTTGTAACACCGACCCACTGTGTTTTAAAAATAGCTGTCAGAAGGTCGAGAATGGTTGTACATAGAACTCATCTCTTGGTACCTCACTCTGCTGCGCTGGTGGGCGATGGGGCATCACCACTGGTGTCTGAACCGCTCTCCTCCGAAGTGTCAGGGGCATACTGATCTCCACTGCTCTCTGGACTATAGTCGGAGCTACCGGTGGGCTCTGCCATGCTTCACTGTCCCAGCCTTACCTTCAGCAGGAGACGATTCGACTGTGGTGTATAAAGCACCGGCAGGCTGCAGTCACTTCCTATTCCTGCTCCTGCTATATTTGTATACTGGCCTTTGGCTGTGGGATGCTCACACACTCTCCCCTCCACATTGGACACACTTTTATTCTGATAAATGTGACTTGCAGGGACATGCCAGATTTTTATGCTGAGCATATCAGCCCTGCATTGATTAACCTTGGGAAGCTTTGTAAGGGCATCAAATTTTGTCCCCACTACGACTCAGGTCCCCACAGTGTTGGTATAAATAGGTCAATGTCTCCACAAGCATATGAATGCAAGTACACACACACACACACACACACACGTGGTACAGACAATAACAGGAGGCCGGGTGAATGAGTAACAGACACAGACAAGACACAGGCAGGAAAGGGGCCATTAGGTTAATTTTTCTTTACTGCCACTTCAAGATCGTAACTTTAACCATTGTGACATCGCTGAATGTATATTTGGAACAGGCCTCTGTGTATAATTTAACCATGTTTATGTTTTTGTACATAACTGGAATAATTGGCTTCAGGAAAATTAATTTGTCACTGAAATCTAGGGCAATTTCTCTCTTGTAAGTGAAAATTTTCAGCTGCAGAAAACTTAAACAAGTTACAAATTACTTCTAATGAAGTAAACCAATGATGAAGACCAGACAGAATGGAGTATATGACTATATAGAAAACATTGACCCTATAGTGCTTTTCGGCATCAGATTGCGTAGGTAAGTGATGACTGGAGGAGAACTCGGTTGGAATCTCAATGTTTTTTTGGCTACAATTCTGCACTCTATAACAATCTCATCCCATTTTTTGTGCATTTGTTCAATGTCTTGGATAAGACATTTGATGTTGTCCAGCTCAACGTTCAATGTAGCATTGCATGTTTCAAGAAGGAGGGTAGTTTGATCAATTACTGTAAGTAGCTTTATCCACAAAGACGACATTAGAATGAATTCAAATTTTGACAAAAACTTCTTAATGAACTAAATTTCCGATTAAGTCTGTGCAGTGAGATTGAGAATTTCAATAATTGATAAAGCCATTCCCAAAGAATGCAAATGATGTGCAACTGGTTTAACAGAATCAATGTGTGCAGACCATCTAGGTGTCGATATACAGTATTATGATGTGAAGCAGGGAGATGCTCTTTCAGAATTTCCCAACTTTGTGGAGAGGAACTGAAGATATTGTACATTTGTTGCACAGTTCCAAAGTAAGTAATTGCCTTCTTACAGGATTCAGTGCAGTCAACACCTACAAGGTTTAGTGTGTGGTTTCCACAGCTGGAAAAAAAACCAGTATGAGATTTTCTCAAGCAGAATTGCTTGTGCTCCATTGTATTTCCCAGCCATGTTAGATTCATTGTCGTAGGCTTGGCCAATGCATGCTTGAAAATACAACTTTATTCCTACCAAATTTTCCAATACTCAATCAGCATTCTCTTATTCATTTTTTGGGTGAAATTATTAAACATGACAAACCGTTTCCTCAATTAAAAATTTGCGTATTCTACAATCTTTACATAACGAATCACCAGAGTGGTCTGTTCCTTGTGAGAACTTTCAGAAGTGGCATCAACTATGATAGCAAAGTATTTTGCATTTCTAACTACATCAAGAATTGTTTCTTGTATGCATGACCAACACAACTCAATAAATTTGTTTTTTATGCGTGTTTATAGGTAATGAATTTGCAGGCATCTATGTCTCTCTTGCGATTCATGTACAAGTTTAACATGCCTCGATAAAATCGGGTCATAGATGCTGATAAGCTCAATTATACCTAGAAAGTTTCTGTTATACTGTCACCAATATGAGAACTGGAACTAAAGAAAGCTAATCCCCACTCAGAAATATAGAGAACGACATGCAGGATGCGCTCAAGTACTTGTTTCCAATAATTAGCTTCCATATTGACTTCGACTAAGAATAAACTGTCATTTGAAGTGTCAAATAATATTTCTCTGAAGGCTGAGTTCACGCCACATAATGTTCTTTGTGCAGCGCTGAACTCTCGTGTGATAGTATTCGGTCGTACAATTTCTTTCAACCTATAGTCAAGGTCCATCCAGATTGAGCAGATAAAACCGAAATTATTGCTCCACTTTTATTAACAATGAAGCAAGGCGCACAGTGGTGAGATTGATTTGTTACACTCCAACAACCAGTCTCATGGCCAGGTCTCACCATTCGGAAGGTTTTTCTTTAATAGAAGATAAAGGGAAAGCATGCTTACTAGCGTCTTATCCAGTGGTTCCCAAAGTTTTTCATTTCGAGGCACCCTTAGGGTCACCATAATTTTTCCAAGGCACCCCTAAGCCAAAATAATTACCAGGTAATCCCGTTTTTTAAGTAGTTGGGTCAAAATAACGTAACATGTATTTAGGCCACTTCACCATCACATTGTGCCCCTTCATCATATCACTGTGCCCCTTCACCATATCACTCTGTATCCCCTTCATGAAATCACTGTGTCCCCCTTCGCCATCTCACACTCTGTGTCCCCCTGTTAGTCAGCTCCCACTCTGTCTCCCTGTTCGTCAGCTCACACTCTGTCCCCCTGTTCATCAGCTCACACTCTGTCTCCCTGTTCGTCAGCTCACACTCTGTCCCCCTGTTCATTACACGGGATGCGGCCGCGTCATTGATGACGCGGCCACATCGCGTGTCATGTGATGCGGCCGCCTGTGCGCTGATGCGGCCGCATCTCCTGTCATCAGATGCGGCCGCAAGTAAAAAACCGGAGAAATAGCAGCGGGGGCGGCCGGCCCTAAAACCGGAGAGTCTGAGTGGCCCGGGGGCCGATGCCCCCCTGCCCCCCGGCCCAGCCCGCCCCTGATCAGCTCACAATCTGTCCCCCTCTTCATCATCTCACACTCTGTCCACCCCTTCATCAGCTCACACTCTGTCCCCCCCCCTTCATCAGCTCACACTCTGGGGTCCCCCCTTCATCAGCAGTTGTTACACCGCTGGGCGTTATGCAAATTTAACATGTTTAGGCACTAAGGGGCATATTCAATTATGATTCCGGTCCACGGTAACGCGCGTTACCGTGGAAAGTACTTAGTGTTGCCGGTAATACGGTACCGCAATAACGCAGATTTTCGTACGCAACCCTATGGGCTGCAAACGAAAATCCACGTTATTGCGGTACCGTGGATTAACTTCGTGGCCCGTTCTGGCACGATCCCGCGGACCGAAATCGTAATTGAATATGCCCCTAAGTTTGAACGTTTATTACTTGGAAATTGCCAAAATAGCAAATGGATAAATATTTTTAAAAAAGTTGGAACAAAAAGCAATAATAAAATTCTGAGGCCCCCTTCCAGTTGGAGGCCCGGGTAAATTTCTCCCCTAGCCCCCATCCCACCACCTACACTTGTCAAATATTACTGGTCTTGGATAAGTTCAGCTATAAGTGGGTGCTTAGGTAGCCTTGCTGGTATCTCTGCACTGTCATATCCAACTTTACCTTTTCAAAAAACAGGAAAGACATCTATTCACTATGTGATCTGATTTACTAATATTCATTTTGATTGTGTGAAGAACTCTCTGGAGGTCCAGTCTGATGGCCATATGTGGTCCTGGTAAACCAGCTATCTGGTGGGTACGGAAAATAACAAACCAGAGGGACCTCCCGAATATTCGGCTATTTAACACAGGTTGTGTGTAGTGGACATTTGTTGTGGTGCAGTGGAAACATAAATAAACTGATGGGTGACAGACCACCTCATGATAAAAAATACACAACTTAATTTATACTTCCCCTCCTGCATGATAAGCTTAATAGTTACATTCAGACTTCTCCAAATGCCTCCAGCACATTACTTCAGCAGATGTTAATATATGCTCCTTACACTGCTGCACAGTCTCTTAACAGACATAAGATGTTATTAAATACAATCAAGTTACATACCAGCTGCTGGGAATAGTAGTGACATGACTGCTCACATGCCACAGTCTCTCTCTGCTTTTCATGTTTCAAGGCAAACAGGTGTCTCCAACATAAACCATCCCGAATATCCAGGGGCTCTCCAGTGCATCCCTCTCAGTGAAGTTATTTCAAGCTACTTTTCTCAACATCACCCTAGTATCCAGGGATATTCTTTTGGTTGCCACGCTGTCTTAATGCACTGCCCCCCCCCTCATGGTATGGGGGCCCAATCCAAGGGGACTCTCTGTCAGCCCTCGGAATGACCACACACCCTTAATGCAGCAACCCTCCACCCTACAGTATGGGGGCACTTTACATGGGGGCTATTTATATGGGGAACCTTGAACATTTCTCTCATTCAGGGTTTACGTGTGGAAGCTCTATTTACATGTGCAATATATAATCTGTTCCACATGATTCCTTATCATGCACCCACTCCTTGGTTTCTCTTCCTAGTAGGACTTGTACTCCCTCCTGTCTCAGAGGCTCTCTCCAGCATGGGGATCCTCCTCTTACCACATGCTATACTGTGTGGCAGCCACCACATGCCCACATGTCCTTATCAAACACTTCACACCATTTATTCACCATTTATTCCATTAAGTTGTTACAATTCAATACAAATGCTGTTAACAGATTTGTATTGCAATTCCCTAATTCCTTATTTCTTGTATACTTTCAAAACCTTAAATAAAAAGATTTCAAAGTACAACTACCACTTTAGAAGCGCCTACTTTATTGATTTTAAACTTTTCAGTTTTCTCCTAAAATACTGTTCAGTTTAGTGTCGCTTATGATTTAAATAAATCATGGGATGTGACAGGACATAAGGACTAAATTTATTACACTCGTATGTATCTGATGTTTTTTAATACATTTGACGAAGTGTGCCTAGAAATGCGTTTTTCAGCAGAAATGTAGATGTATGCTATATGTGTTTGATGGAAGTGACATTACTGCCATCCACTTTGCCAACCATGTATGTGCTTGCTGACAGGAAATACCTGGTAGCTATTTTCAGTTCTCAGTATACTATATACCCCATAGTAAAGACAGCCTCTTCTTCTTGATTTGAACTCAGACAGTTCTACATAGTGTCAGAAGGTTGGCTGCGATGGTACAAGGTCTCTGACACATAGATCCACTTGTTTTTGACGACACCATCGTGGATGCATGGCTTCAGTTCAAGAAGAAATGGCGTGTATATTGCTGTGCTGGACTCTCAGTCAAATAAAAAAAGGAACAGGCATACACCCTGCTCAATTTAGCTGGTGCTGAAGCTGTAGATAAAGTTGACATGTTTGCCTATTCAGAGGGGGAGGATCAGGAGGATCCAGACATACTAATAAAAAAATTTGATGAGATATGCTTACCAGTGAAAAATGTCATAATGGACAGACATGCATTTAACACTGCTGTGCAGAGCCCCTCTGAAAGCATCCAGTCATATGCTGTTGAAACTATTAGTAAAGAAATGTGAATATGGTGACTTATGGTGAGCTTATCAGGGACAGAATTGTGTGTGTCGGACTTATGATGATGTCACTCGTAAACATTTCCTGCGGGAGAAGACACTGACACTGGACACTGCTATACACATAGGCATGTTATATGAGCAAAAGTGCAATTGAGTTGAAAAGAGAGTCTGATATATGTGACCTACGGAAACACGTACAGCAACAAACACGCTGTGTGAATTGCGGCAGTCGCCATTCCTATGAAGTATCACAAATGTCCTGCTTTCAATAAACGCTGAAATGACTGTGGTAAACAAAATCACTTTGCTCGCTTGTGCAGGTACAAGCCCAAAGCTGATGATAGACAACACTACATCACACGTTCCAGCAGCCGAGTCCATAGAGTAGATATACCGACAGAAAACAATCCTGACACCGGTCTTCATTGTGAGAATGTTGACCTCAGGCCTGAAAAACTGTGAAATATTTACCACCGTAGTTGATAAGGAGACAAATAACGCAATCAAAATGAAAATTGACATTGGTGCCAAATACAGTGTCATGTCACGTGAACTCCTCCAGCGTACAAACCCCAAGACACCTATTGACTGTTCTGACACAGTGAATCTAAGTGCTTACGGTGGCCAGATAATCAAAACTGTGGGTATGACCACGTTCAGTGTCGGATTGGGGCATGAAGGGCCCACCGGGGGACTGCAACGCTAGGGGCCCACCAGAGGGGGTGTGGCCAGCCATCATAGAGGCGAGACCAGACACTAGAGGGGGAGTGGTCAGCCCACGAAGGACAGCTAGCACCATAGTGTAGTATATAAAGAATGCAGTGTGTATATGAAGAGTACACAGTCTTGACCTGCCCCTTAGATTGGGTGGAACAGTCACCAAAAATCGGGATTGTCCCACTAGAATCAGAACATTTGACAGACTGTCCTACCTGTTCTTGTCACTTTCACCACCTTGGTTGCTGATTTCTTTAGTTGCGGCTTATATGGATCCTGGAATGTTGTTACAACCAGGCCTGGCATTAAATCAATAGGATCCACGTTTAATACTTGTGTCTTCCCCCCTCTTCTTCATCACTCTGTCCCCTTCTGCCCCCCCCCCTCTTCTTCATCACTCTGTGCCTTTCTGCCCCCCCTCTTCTTCATCACTCTGTGCCTTTCTGTCCCCCTCTTCTTCATCACTCTTTGCTTCCCCCCCTCTTCTTCATCACTCTATGCCTCCCCCCTCTTCTTCATCACCCTGTGCCTCCCCCGCTCTTCTTCATCACTCTGTGCATCCCAACTCCTCTTCTTCATCACTCTGTGCCTTCCCCCTCTTCTTCATCACTCTGTGCCTCTCCCCCCTCTTCTTCATCACTCTGTGCCTCGCCCACCCTCTTCTTCTTCATCACTCTGTGCCTTCCAACCCCTCTTCTTCATCACTCTGTGCCTCCACCCCTTTTCTTCATCACTCTATGCCCCCCTCTTCTTAATCACTCTGTCCCTCTCTGTTTCCCTCCCCCTTGCCTCCGTTCTTTTACTTACCTTTCTATTGGCTTCTTTCATCTCTTTTCTTCTCTTCTGTCTATAAATATATATATTTTTGTTTGTTTATTTTTCTTTTAAAAAAAACCTGCTCCCTCCATCAACGATGGGGGCAGAGTTTACAGGGGTCGGGGCTTACCAGGGAATAGCCTGGCTTTGCGGAAAGCCAGTCTGACCCTGACCACGTTTCACTCCACAGGTGTTCCACTGCAGTTTCATATTGTGGATAGTAATGTCAAACTTTTGCTAGGTCTGCCGGACAGTAGAAAACTGGGGTTAATAACGTTAAGTGCTGATGTGTACGTGTTGCAACAGGATATTACAGAATTAAGAGACTTTGCTGATCTGTTTGATTGCGAGACCTTTGGAAAATGCAGACACATATCATATGTGTCTTGATGAGTCTGTTCCTCCTAGAGTGTGTACTCCCAGAAGGGTGCCTTTGGCCATGAAAGATAAGGTGATTAACGGAAATAATTTGTATGACTTCATTAGGTGTCATTGCTTCAGTGTTAGAAGTCACCCTGTGGGTGTCACCCATGGTTGCTCCAGTTAAAAAGGATGATTCAGTACGCATCTACATTGATCCTGTGCATCTGAATAAAGCTCTGATGAGACTACATCACCCTCCAAGGACCATGGAGCAAGTCATTGCCGACATACCAAATGCAAAGATATTCACCACTCTGGATTCCAAGTGCGGGTTCTGGCAGATCACATTGGACAAGGAGTCATCCTTACTCACTATATTTATGGCACCTCTGGGCAGACATGCCTTTCTCGGATTGCCCTATGGCATCTGTACTGGCAGTGAAGTGTTCCAATGCAGCATGGAACATCTCTTTGAGGGATACCCTTATGAAATCATCATTGATGACATCCTCATGTTGGATCGCACCATGGAGGAAAATAATGCGCGCTTCTGCAAAGTCCTCCACAGGATTTGTGAAATCAACAATGCGGTTAAACCCTGACAAGTGTCGTTTCAGAGTTACTGAAGTCCCATATGTTGGCCACCTTTTTACCTGAGAGAGTGTCAAGCCGGACCCAGCCAAGACACGGGCCATTCAGCAAATGCCCAACCCCACAGACAAGCTGAGTTTGAAGCGATTTCTAGGTATGACAAATTACCTTTCAAAATTTCTAACTCACTACAGTGACGTCACAGCTCCGCTCTGCCAGCTTTTATACAATGACATTGAATGGTGTTGGTTGGACTGTCATGCTGATGCTATTGCTCCCCTCAAGGTTATGATCACTTCTAGCCCGGTGCTCCAGTTCTTTGATGTACACGTTCCTGTGGTCATCTCTGCTGATTTCCCAGCATGGTCTTGGTGCTGTCTGTTTGCAGCACAACAAACCAAATAGTTTTGCGTCCAGAGCCCTTACAGACACGGAGTTACGATATGCTCAGATTAAAAAGGAACTGCTTGCCCTTGTCTTTACCTGTCAAAAGTTCCATGAGTTCATCTATGGACGTCCAGTGGTGGTTGAAAAAGATGACCAACCACTGATCACTATTCTCCGCAGACTTATGCACACTGCTTCGGTACATTTCCAACGGTTCATGCTCAAGATCCAAAGGTACCAGCTCGATGTGGTGTACAAAAGTGGAAAGGGCCTCCACGTAGCTGATGCTTTATCACGTGCTCACCTTCCAGACTCAGGTGTCCCTGATGCTGACGATAACATAGATGTTATGGAGTTTGATTCCCTCTGTACCCGGTGCATGGAAGAGCTGCGTGATGTTACACTCAGGGAGATGACCTTTGCCAACGGTTGCCGCATGTCATCCTGCGTGGTTGGCCATCTTCCTCCAGAGAATTGCCTCATGACCTCAAGTCATTCTTTGCTTTCTGGGACGAGTTGACTATCTCAGAGGGCATCTTCTTGCATGGTCAGTGGTTTGTAATCCCATATGCTCTCCAAAGATTCTATGCCCAGTAGGCCCATCCGGGGCACCCCGAGCAGGAGGCCACCCTACGACAGGCTAAGGATGCATTGTATTGGTCCTCTATGGCTGCTGACATTGAGCGGGTAGTCTCTGCTTGTGCCTCATGCAATGCTCTACAGCCCCATTATGGCAAAGAACCACTCACTCTCCACGAGGTACCTGACCTCCCTTGGTCTATCGTTGTTGCTTGTGTGGAGGGGGAAACAGCACCTTGTTTTAGTGGACTCATTTTCCGGTTGGTTCGAGATAGACTATCTTCCTAAACTGACAAGTGCCACTTTCATTAACAAAATGAAAAGACACTTCTCTACCCATGGACTACCACGCAAGCTGCTCACTGACAATGCCATGCAGTTCATAAGTGGTGAGTTCCAGTCCTTCACCAATGAATGGGACATCTCACATGTCACTAGCAGTCTGCGCTATCCATAATCTAATGAACTAGCAGAAATGGCAGTACGTTCTGCAAAGCACCTGTTAGACAAATGCTACAGAGATGGTTCAGACGTATTCAAGGCGCTCCTTAATTTGAGAAATACCCCAAGGGATGAGCTCCCTTCTCCTTCTCAGCGCCTTCTGTCCAGACGCACTTGCACTATCATTCCTAACACCAAAGCCAAGCTTACACAAACCACTGAGGCTAATGTGCAGAGTGCTCTGGACAAGTCCAGATTACAGCTCAAAGCCAATCACAACAAAACCTCTCATTATTATTATTACCGTTTATTTATATAGCGCCACTAATTCCGCAGCGCTGTACAGAGAACTCACTCACATCAGTCCCTGCCCCATTGGAGCTTACAGTCTAAATTCCCTAACATACAGTCAGACAGAGACAGACACACAGACTAGGGTCAATTTGTTAGCAGCCAATTAACCTACCAGTATGTTTTTGGAGTGTGGGAGGAAACCGGAGCACCCAGAGGAAACCCACGCAAACACGGGGAGAACATACAAACTCCTCACAGATAAGGCCATGGTCGGGAATTGAACTCATGTCCCCAGTGCTGTGAGGCAGAAGTGCTAACCACTAGGCTAAGTTCTCAAAGGCCCAGGATCTTGGCACACAACCAAGGTCAAAGCACTTGTAGTTACTTTTTGTAACCCTGAATCAGTTGAGACCGTTGTCCCCGGGGCACACCGTCCACATCCAGACCCCAGTCGGGTTTGACAGAGTCGGGACTGTGCAAGGATCCTCCAATAGGTCCAACAGCTATGTGGTGCAATCGGTGTGTGAGCCAGCACCCCCACCCCAAGGAATACCACCTGAGGGTGTCAGAACACCTATCAATGTGGACAATGGGTCCTCTGAAGAAGCATCTATTGCAATGCAGGACAGTCCTATACCCCTGACCAATAGTGAGCCTTGTTCAACACAGGACACATCATTACCCCCTTTCTTCATCACGAGGTCTGGTAGAATCTCTGTGCCTAATACTAAATTCCAGGACTTTGTTTTGTAATTTTCGACATTACCAGTTTATGTGTATTTTCACTTGCACATTGTTCCCACATCCAACACCAGTCACACTGTCTTGCACCCACACACCTATTGTTACTTTGTTCTAAAATAAAAGGAGGATGTAGATGTATGGTATATGTGTTTGATGGAAGTGACATCATTGCTATCCACTTGCCAACCAGGAAGTGCTTGCTGACAGGAAATACCTGGCAGCCATTTTCAGTTCTCAGTATATATCACATAGTAAAGACATGTTTTGCACAGCTCTCCAGCCTCTTCTTTTTGATTTGAACTCAGACAGTGCTACAAGAAGTGCATATGGAAGCTGCTACATGTGTCCCATTATAAGTATATATGGGACGCATGATCTCCGGAACCACAAAGTTGGTGGGCAATTTAAGTTCTTTGTCTTGAAAAATCTATGCAGCCCCAGCTAGGCAGGGGATGCCCCTGTAAATGTGCCATCTCAACCTCTATATATCATTTAAATTAATCTGTCTGCAAAATTAAATAGTGAGTTTAATTGCTGCTAATGTAGGGCTGTTACAACCACTAGGGGAACCATGGCGACTGCTGCTCCTCCATCCTCCATGCTAGTGATAGGCTGGCACTGTGGCACTGGGTTAAATGGTAAGAAGCGCACAGGGGTGAGGACCCTTCATTAATATGTTGTGTCATGTAAAATTTTACATATCCAAGAAACAGAAACCAGAAGGATGGGATTCTGCATCTTCATCTGTTAACCACAGGTAAGTATTGCCGTATTTCTGCTTTCCTCCTACATCACAGGCAATACGTTTTGGTAATTTACATTCTAACCATCTGAAATCCATTTTCCAGACAATGTCAATACCAGTGATGTCAGTGTCATCACAGTGGCCTCGCAGTGCTCCCACGCTTTAGCATATAAAAAGCTGCATTGTCAGGGTAAATCATTATGGCCTTGACTTGAAATGTAAACATGTAAATTGAAAGTTCTTTTTGTAGCAGAGATGGAAACATCTCATCAGAGATGCATTCCCTTCGGCTGCACCCTAAGGGATATACTGTGCAGGGCTATTTTTACAGACACACTGTTCTGTATCACAGTGTTTCTAATGTGGAAAGTAGTAGCAGCAGTCTGTGCACTGTAGCTAGAACACAATATACAGACCCAACGACTGCAATATATCACAGGGATACCTACCAACATTCCAGATTAGAAATGTAGGATAAAACAGGCCACAATTCTGACGTGCCCAAACCACACCTGGATCCACCCAAATCGCACCCATATCAGACAAGACATATGCTCTACCCCACTTTGGCCATGGTATCAAGACTGTTCAAGGAAAATAAAAACTGTTAGCAGGTATTTAAAGGCCAATAATATTGAGCATAACCCAGTTGCTAAGCACAGTCCCTTTCCCATGTTGTAGGATCTCATTTAGTGAATTAAACTATTTGCTGGAGGATCTCAGTGAATGAAAAGCAGCCAGAGAGTTAATAAGCTAACGGCACGGAATACAAACAAATCCTAAACCAAGTTTTAGTGGCAGCCCTAAGGAGGGGCCACTGTTTTATAAAGAGTGTTTTATAGGTTCTGTGTAGGGCCACAATAAGGATTGCAGCCCAGTAACAAAGGCAGTTGCGGCACTTGCCACAATAAGGTAATTACAACTGCTATGCCTCTGGGAAAAATACTGCATGTCAGGAATTCCAGCATAACCTTTACATATATCCCCAGTGCTGATATAAAGAACATGTGATAAAGATGTGATTAATGATGAGCTGGTCACATGTTAACCCTGACTAGAGTTAACTATGACTGGGGTACTGTGAAACCATTAAACTACAAAACACAAAAATATAACAATAATTTTTCAAAACATACTAAATGATAAGCAAATCGCTTTAATTTTTAAGTATGTGTTAAGCACAACAGTAGTGCTTGGATAATTGTGGTCCACTGCACTGAAATTATATATATATAACACATCATCATTTTTCTCAGTAAAAATATATTTAATGTGGCTATTGTAATGAAATTTATACCAAATGTCAGCAACAACCCTTGCAATCCACACATGCAAAGAAATCTAACCATAGATGTCCATAATTTAAGTTTTGTGTAATAGTGTGAAATTACACAGCAAAAAAGTTTTGAACACGCTTCCTGAAATGTATTTAATACTTTGTACAAAGTATTGGTAATGACAACTTCAAGACACCTCCTGTATGGAGAAACTAGTCGCATGCATTCTTCAGGTGTGATTTTGCCCCATTCTTCAACGCAAATACTGTTAATATCTTGAAGGTTTTGTGGGCTTCTTCTATGAACTCTGATCTTTATTTCTTTCCATAGATTTTCAATTGGATTCAAGTCAGGTGATTGGCTGGGCCATTCTTGCAGCTCTATTTTCTTTCTCTGAAACCAATTGAGAGTGTTCTTGGCTCTGTGTTAGGGATCATTGTCTTGCTGAAATGTCCACCCTTGTTTCTTCTTCAGCATCCTGGCAGATGGTGTAGAGATGTGCCCCGCTGCTGTGCCCAGGAAGAGGGGTGAAGATGTGCCCCGAGGAAGTGCCAGTGAAGAGAGTGAAGACAGAAGAGAATAAAATCTACTCACCATTCCTGCGTTCCAGCGCCGGTAAGTATTTCTCCTTCTCCGCAGGTCCTGGCAGCAGAGGGTAAGTGAGCCAATCAGGGCTCACCTTTACCTGTTGGCCAATAGGTGGCCGGATAGGTAAGCCAATCCTGGCTCACTTCCGGCCGTTTGAATCATTTGCACCACGGCAAGCCAATCAGCGCTCGTATTTAAGCCGTCGGGGGAGCCACCATCTTTAGAACAGTCCGTCAGCGCAGCAGAAAGAAGAGGACGTCGTGGGACGCCCGGTGTCCAGAAGACGCCGTCGAAAGAGGCAGGGTGACCTTGTTAGGGCAAGGAGCTACCCTGCCACTAGAAGACAGCGTCGGAGTCACCGGCAGAGAGCCCTTGTAGGGGCTGAGAGCGCCCCCGCCCAGAAGACAGCCGCATCGAAAAGGAGAAGAGGCGCCACCGGCTGGAGGGTCTGGAATACCTGGAGAAGAAGGCATCAGGGACAAGCTGAGTATCCTGCGCAGAGCAAGTAATTATACCCTCTGCAGCTAGGTCGGGCACATGGCCCATGGGCACTGTCGGGCACTAGGCACGTGGCACTCTAGTGGGCACAAGGCCCTGGTACAGATAGGTATAGGTAGGGAATTAAAGGGCACGAGGCCCTAGTTATTTAGGCTCAGAGCCCATAATCAGAAGGGCACAAGGCCCTAGTTAGCTGGGCTTAAAGCCCATAGTCAGAAGGGCACAAGGCCCTAGTTAGTCGGGCCCAGAGCCCATAGTCAGATAGGCACAAGGCCCTAGTTAGTTGGGCTTAAAGTCCATAGTTAGAAAGGGCATAAGACCCTATAGTTAGGGGGGACAAGACCCTGTAGAGAGGTCACAAGGCCCTTATAGAGAGAGTGGGTGAGACAGCCCTGAGATAGAATAGGGCGCAGGTCCCAAAGAAGTAGTGTGGCACGAGAGAGTGAGTTTCAGGCAATAGACCTGAGGTAACAGTTGAGCGGAAGGCTCCTTCTGTTGTTCTACATAACCGGCTGGGTAGGTAGAGGTAAGTGCCTTCCGTTGTCAGCCTTCCACATATAGTAGCAACGTGTATTGAGCCTGTGTGGTGAAATACAGCATTGTGTTTAGTTATGCTGTGCATGTTTCTTTCCAGGTGCAAGTCGTCAGGCCCCCAATAAAGGTAGGCTCTTGTTTCCTTACTGTAATTCTGTGATACTCTGTGTCTGTGGGGAAAAGGGGTTAGCTAGAGCACACACGCAGTGAGGGTTAGGACACATGGTAGTCTTCCCATCCCATAGGTCCCTGGGGTTACAAGGAATTCCTGAGGCAGTGATTGGGCACCTCACTGGCAGTGCACCACAGCCCTTTTGAGATCCAGGGGTGCATCCCGTGGTTCCAATTGGGTGTCCCAGTCTGAGGTCCGGCAGGGTCCCTGACGGTTCCAGATTGGGGCCGTGTTTCCACTAGGGTGAACGCGACCATCTCGAGTTCCAGCAATGGCCACTGATGGTTCTGAGCGGAAGCCACCACCCCGGTGGCGCGTTGCTCCAGTGAGCCCCGGTCGTGCAGGTGCCAACTGGTCCTTGGAAATGTGTGAGTGACCCCATAGTGAGAAAATAGTCTTCTCGGTACGACTAGGGTAAGGGTTAAGGTCAGCCCCGGAGTAGGAGGCGAACACCGGCTGGTGTTCCCCACAGGTAGAGGGAGGAGGTATAGGGAGTGCACTACACCCAGTACTTAGCGAAGATGCATTACCCGACCATTAGTTGTTGTAGGGTCAGGGCGCCTGTTGTTAGCTAGCACCAGTTGTGTGGGTGGTACATTTAGCCTCACCTGTAGAGTAGAGGGAGGACGTGTTGTGTTCTGTCTTCCGCAGCTGATGGAGAGGAGCAGGAGAGCAGGGACCGGAAGTTGGAGTGTCCCGGGTGAGTATCGCTCTTGATTCTTTATTCCGGTTAGGCCCTCACCGAGGGGTGAGTGGAGTATTTGGGGCGGGACAGTTCCTGATCCCAAATACTCGTAGTCCCACGCCCTTGGCAAGAGCAAAACGAGGTGTTGGCAGACGGGGTTAAGTGAGGGTCTCTTCTCCTTGCTGTAGCCTCGGACAGTTCCTTTCTGGTAGGTACAGTCTCAACTTCTGTTTCTTTCCTAGAGAAAGTGGAGTGAGGTGATGAAAGGTTAGCTGCTGGTCTGCTGAAATAGGAAAGAGCGGCGTCAGTCTTCCCAAGGTCCAGAAGTCAGACCTTCACCGGAGACAGTGTGCAGATAGAGAGCAGCTGGGGTGAATCAGAAGTGGATGGAAGGTGGTCATTGTTTGGAAGGTAAGATATATGTGTGTGTCTGTCCTGTTCCCCACAGGCATTACAATGGCAGCAGATTTTTATCAAGAATGTCTCAGTACATTTTTCCATTCATCCTTCCTTCAAGTATATGCAGTATGACAGTACTGTGTGCAGAAAAACAGCCCCATACCATAATGTTCCCACCTCCAAACTTCACTGTTGGTATGGTGTTTTTTGGGTGATGTGTAGTGCCATTTCCTCTCCAAACATTATGTGTATTATGGCATCCAAAGAGATCAATTTTGCTCTCATATGACCACACTATATTCTCTCAATTTTTCACAGGCTTATCCAAATGTTGTGCAGCAAACTTTAAATGAGCTTCAACATGTTTTTTCTACAGCAAAGGAGTCTTGCGTGGTGAGCGTGCATACAGGCCAAGGAGGTTGAGTATATTAACTTTTGTTTTCTTTGAAACAATTGTACCTGCTAATTCCAGGTCTTTCTGAAGCTCTCCACAAGTGGTCATTGGTTCTTGGAAAACTCTTCTGATAATTTTTTTCACTCCTCTGTCAGAAATCTTGCGAGGTGCACCTGGTTGTGGCCGGTTTATGGTGAAATGATGTTCTTTCCACTTCCGGATTATGGCCCCAACAGTGCTCACTGAACATTCAGCAGTTTAGAGATCCTTCTGTAACCAATGCCATCAGTATGTTTTGCAACAATAAGGTAGCGAAGGTCTTGAGAGAACTCTTTGCTTTTACCCATCATGAGAAGTTTCTTGTGTGACACCTTCGTAATGAGACACCTTTTTATAGGCCATCAGTTGTTGCTGAACCAGCTGACAAGATTGCTTCCTAATTACTGATAGGTTTCAGCTGGTGTCTTGGCTTTCTATGTCTTTTTGCACCTCACTTCATGTGTTCAATACTTTTTTCTTGTGTCATTTCACATTATTACACAAAACTTAAATTATAGACATCTATGGTTTGATTTCTTTGCATGTGTGGATTGCAAGGGTTCTTGCTGACATTTGGTGTAAATTTCATTACAATAGCCACATTATATATTTACTGAGAAAAATGTTGTTGTGTTCAATACTTATTTCACATGCTGTATATACATACATATTCATATATAATATACCAAGTTTAAAATAAGAAATGGTACGGTTTACCTATCAATCGAGAAATACAATGCCCAAATACTTGAGTGTCTCCCTTCCTGACCCCCCTCCTTTTCACCCTCTTTTGGCTATTGGTTTTAGAGGTTACAATATTTGGTGAGAATGGGGGTAGAAGTGCTGAGCCTGCCTATCTAACTGGACTACACATTACCCTGGATATACCTATGTACTGTGTGTTACTCTTCTGTTTGCCGTTTTACCTTACAACCTTTGGAAATGGTTGTATCTCCAAAAAAGCTGGAACTGTATGCTAATTTGTTTTGTTTTGTTTTACTGCATTGTTCAGAAATGTAAATAAAAAAATTTGACTTGAAAAAAAAAAAAAAAAAGACCTTTTACTACATTTCTCGGGAAAGAAGGATTTGGTGGGTGTATATATGGATCTGGACCCTGCAGGCTGGACATTTTTGTGGGGCAGGTAGGGACACAACAGAGATGTCTGTTTACTATAGGACCCTGCATTCCTGTCAGGATGGTATGTAAGAACCAGACGGGCAAAGCTGTTTTACTTGCTCTGTAGTGTGCACTGAATTCATGTAGGAATATAAATAAAGGAAAGGAATAGCCTGTGCCCTAAGGCTTTCTCAGCCCTAGTTTTAATGATTGTATTCTTACAAAGGGAAACAATAGAGAAATATGTACAGTAAGAAGTAAAATGAACACAGGACTGTCTGTGACCATAATAAAGGAGCAAAATCTGTCTAAGCCTGTGTTAGGTAACATAATTGCGAATTTCCTAAGTGTACATAGAGAAAGTATCCCCAATCCCCATAGTTCTAAAAATGTTGAACTAGGAATTTGTCCATATATTAGTAGGATAGACTCAGACAATTCTGTGTCCATATATTAGGACAGAATCAGACAATCCTGTATCCTTATATATGAAGGACAGACTCAGACAGTCCCATGTCCAAATATTAATAGCACATTCTCAGAAAGTACTGTGTCCATATATCAGTAGGATAGGCATTCCATGTCCATAGATAAGTAGTACAAGCTCAGGGAGTCCTGTGTCCATATATTAGTATGACAGGCTCAGATAATCCTATCTCCATATATTAGTAGGACAGGCTCAGGCAATCCCGTGTCTATATATTAGTAGGACAGATTCAGGCCGACCCATGTCCATATATTAGTAGGATAGGTTCAGACAATCCTGTGTCCATATAATAGGAGGGCAGACTCACACAGTCCTGTGTCCATACATTCGTGTCACGAGAGCCAGATAATGGATATGGTCTTGAACTCTGCAAGAGTGACAGCTTAAATCCAGAGAGGTGCGGAGTCTAACGGAGAGGTATTCACCAGGGATTTCCGCAAGGGAATTTGGTCTTAGCTCCTCTCAACCGCAGGTCCTGGTCCTCTAGGGGCGCAGAGCAGATAATGTGCAGAACCACCAAGTAGCTGTTAGGCAGAAAAGAAGTTATATAACTCTGGAACAGGGCCGATGAGTGATGCTCTGCATTGAATCCACAGGTCTTGACTGTGAGGGAAGCTGAACCAATAAGGCAGAGAGCAAAAGCACTGAGATCCACACAGATGTTATAACGCTGGAACAGGACCAATGATGAGAGATGCTCTGCAGTGAAGCCACAGGTCTTGACTGTGAGATAAGCTGAGCCAATAAGGTGGTGAAGCGATGATCTGCAGAGAGCAAAAGCACTGAGATCCACACAGGTGTTATAACGTTGGAACGGGATCAATGATGAGCAATGCTCTGCGGCGATAATGCTGGGAAGCAATGAGCTGCACAGGTAAATGCTGAGAAGTGATGAGCTGCACAGGTAATGCTGAGGAGCGATGAGCTGTACAGGTAAATGCTGAGAAGCGATGAGCTGCACAGGTAATACTGGGAAACGATGAGCTGCACAGGTAATGCTGAGGAGCGATGAGCTGTACAGGTATTTGCTGAGAAACGGTGAGCAGCACAGGTAATACTGGGAAACGATGAGCTGTACAGGTAATGCTGAGGAGCGATGAGATGTACAGGTAAATGCTGAGAAGCGATGAGCTGCACAGGTAATACTGGGAAACGATGAGCTGCACAGGTAATGCTGAGGAGCGTTGAGCTGTACAGGTATTTGCTGAGAAACGGTGAGCAGCACAGATCTTGCTGATTAGCGATGAGCTGCACAGGTAAATGCTGGGAAGCGATGAGCTGCACAGGTGATGCTGAGTAGTGATGAGCTGCACAGGTAATTGCTGAGAAACGGTGAGCAGCACAGGTAATACTGGGAAACGATGAGCTGTACAGGTAATGCTGAGGAGCGATGAGATGTACAGGTAAATGCTGAGAAGCGATGAGCTGCACAGGTAATACTGGGAAACGATGAGCTGCACAGGTAATGCTGAGGAGCGTTGAGCTGTACAGGTATTTGCTGAGAAACGGTGAGCAGCACAGATCTTGCTGATTAGCGATGAGCTGCACAGGTAAATGCTGGGAAGCGATGAGCTGCACAGGTGATGCTGAGTAGTGATGAGCTGCACAGGTAATTGCTGAGAAGCAGTGAGCAGCACAGGAAATGCACAGGCAGTCCTGTGTCCATATATTAGTAGGACAGGTTCAGACTGACCCATGTCCATATATTAGTAGGACAGGCTCAGGCAGTCCTGTGTCCATATATTAGTAGGACAGGTTTAGCTAGTTCGGTGTTCATATATTAGAAGGAGAGGCTTAGACAGCCCTGTGTCCATATGCTATAAAGATAGGCTCAGACAGTACTGTGTCAAAATATTAGTAGGAAATGCTCAGATAGTCCTGTATCCATAAAATTGTAGGACAGGTTCAGACAGATCTGTGTTGTCAGATTGTTCTGTATCTAAAAGTGTTGTGGAGGTGACACTCAAAGATGAATCATTCAAGGTTTCAGGATATAATTTTGGAAGTGCAAAATGGTTGCTCCACAATGCAAAAGCAGCTTTGTGTTAGCAGATCAATACTTCTTTCATACTATGTCAATAGGCACCTATTGGGAAGTTCTTTGTGGTATAACTCAGTGGTAATCGAGTTATCGGTGCTGTAAACACCAACACTGTTTACTCCTACATAATTATTCCGATAATGAACAGAGCAACATAGAAAAAATAACTACTTACCAGTAAAGAAACACAGTGGAAATCCGATGAGAGGACATCGCGACACTTCCATATGACTTCAGCTGCGTGCTCGACTTGGAAATTTCGGCTTTTAAAGCGGCAACGTGTGGGGGTGTCTCCGTTGAAGACCCCCGCCAGCGCTGTGTCCCTGGAGGGACAGAAGATGCTGGAGCCGGTGCCCATGAAGAGGGCGAAGATGGCCGCCAGCGCTGTGCCCCTGGAGGGGCTGAAGAGGTCCCCGATGGTGCCCAGCAGGAAGAAAGAAGAGAAGAAGTACTCACCCGTCCAGCGATCCAGCGGTGAGTATCGTGGCTTCTTTCTTGCAGGTCCTGTGCGCGGGGGAAGGATGAGCCAATCAGCGCTCGCGCCGGCTAATGGCGTCACGCCGGCGACTATATAAGTCGCCGGGTGGCGCCATTTTGTCAGAAGTCCGTCGGCGGAGAAGAAGGAGGACGTCTCTGCAAGACGTCCAGCAACAAGACCAGCGGCAGCGGCGGCAGGGGGCCCTTGTAAGGGCCGTGAGCTACCCTGCCGCCCAAAGACTCCAATCAAGTAGTGATCGCCAGCGGGGAGCCCTTGTCAGGGCTGAGAGCGCCCCCGCCAAGCAGCCCTCAACAGCGCCGAAGAGGAGAAGAGGCGCCGCCGGCTGGAGGGTCTGGAAGACCCGGAGAAAGAAGCGGAAGACGGCGTGGCAAGTTGAGTATCCTGCGCAGAGCAGGTAAGTATACTCAGCGTTAATTCGGGCACTAGGCCCGGGGCACAGTCGGGCACAAGGCCCGTGGCACCGTAAAGTAGGGGCACAAGGCCCAGGGACCTGGGCACTAGGCCCCAACGAAGTTAGTGGGCCAGTAGGCCATTAGTATATATGATAAAGGGGACAAGCCCCTATTAGTTAGACAGGGGCGTGAGAGCCCAGGTACAAGGGCACAAGGCCCTTAGGTAGTTAGTGGCCTAGAGGCCATAGGAAGGCCAGAGGGCCTGGTTAGAGGCTGGTAGCCTGTAGGCTATTAAGGGCACAAGGCCCTCAGTCAGTCAGGGAGGCCACAGGCCTCAGGCAGGGGCTAGGACCCCTAGGTAGTAGGGCACAAGGCCCTAGTTAGTGGGCTCAGAGCCCTGAGGTAGAGAGGGGGCTGAGGCCCATTAATGAGAGCACAAGGCTCTGTGTGTAGCTGGGCAGAGACCCATGGTGTGTAGGGCATAAGGCCCTGGTGGTGTGTGGTAGAGGCGTGGGAGCCTCGTGAGTGTAGGCGCGGTCCTGTGTGAGGTGAGCACACGTGGTTAGGAGGTCCAGTAGAGCGTAGGCTCCTGTGGTGCTGTAGCAACCTGCTGGTTGGCTAACAGCGGTGTGCTCGGGTAAGTAGCGTGCAAAGTACTGTATACTGTATTTATTCTGTCTGTGCGGCGAGTATAGTTTACATTACGGTATTTTGGGGGTGTGCTACATAACTGTGTCCAGGGGCAAGACGTCAGGCCCCCATTAAAGGTAGGCTCTTGTTCCTGTGGTTTTCCTGTGCTAACCCGTGTTGTGGGGACAAGTGTAGTTACCAGCATACACATAGTCAGGGGAGAACACACGTAGTTTCCCTGTCCCTTAGTTCCCTGGGGTCGCACTGGTACCCAGAGGGGGTGGCTGAGTGAGTCGGTGGCAGTGCAGCACACCTTGAGGCAGTTCCAGGGGCGGCCGTGGTTCTGATCAAGGGTCCTCAAGGCCGGTTCCGTGCAGGTGGACCTGTGGTTCCGGACGTAGGGACACGTGTGAGATACCCGAGTACAGGCAGTCGGGCGGTTCAGTTCGATCGGCTGTTCCGTGCGGCAGTCGGCCCGCGGGTTAGTGTGCTGTTCTACTGAGCCTCAGCCGGGCTTAAAGAACCGGTCCTTAGGGTCCGTGGGTGACCCCATAGCAAGAAGGCAGCTTCTGGGTGAGGGGGTTAGGAACCGCCCTCCGGTTTAGGCTGTGAACACCGGCTGGTGTTCCCCGTAGCGTGTAAGTGAGCAGTTCTGTTAGTGCACCACACCTAGTTAGTCCTAGTGTTTTGACTTAGTTGCGTTGCCGACCATTAGAACATTGTTAGGGTCGGGTCGCTGTTGCAGTCAGTCCAGTTTTTTGGGTGCCATCTTAGTTTCACGGAGAGCGTAGAGGGAGGCTGTGTGTTCTTGTCATCCGCAGGAGTCGGGAAGGTGCAGGAGAACCGGATCGGAAGTGGGAGTGTCCCGGTGAGTATCATGCTCGATTCCCCCTTTCGGTTAGGCCCTCACCGGCAGGTGTGTGAGGTACTTGAGGCGGGATTAGTCCTCGGACTGGTCTTGGCCTTCAGTGCCTGTAGTCCCCCGCGTCTTGGCAAGAACAAAGTGAGGAGGCGGCAAGGAGCTTGGACTGACTGTGCCCTTGTTCTTTGCCGTGGTCTCGGACAGCCCTTACCTGGTAGGCACGGCCGTAATCCCTGTCTCTATCTTAGAGGGACGTGATTGGAGGTGACTGCGGCTGCGGATCTGCTGGGATTGGATCGCAGCTGGGAAATAGGAAGCGGACTGGAGGTGACCATCGTTTTCAAGGTGAGTTCTTTTGTGTTGCGTCTGTCCCTGTCTTTCCCCGCAGGGGGCGTTACAAACGCACGGACCCAGGTAAGTATTACCTTTACGTTAGGAGTTATGGTTATGGTTAGAAATAAAATTTGTATTACCGTAGTCCGTGTGTTGCCGCTTTAAAAACAAAACAAAAACAAAGTCGGCACGCAACTGACGTCATTTGGAAGTGTCGCGATGTCTTCTCATCAGATTTCCTCTGTGTCTTTTTACTGGTAAGTAGTTTTTTTCTATGTCGCTCTGTTCATTATCGGAATAATTATGTAGGAGCAAGCAGTGTCGGTGTTTAAAGCACCGATAACTCGTACTACAGCCAGTATAACTATTTATAAAGAAACTTATAAAGTTAACAGCATAAAGACATGACAGGATCTTGCTTGAATAATAAAATTACTAGAATATTCCTGTACAATGCTATAACACATTTAGTAACAGCTCCATCTGCTGTCCCTCAAGTGTAGTCTCTCAGATAATATTAAGTCTCAGTCTGTTGAAATACAATATATGGACAAAAGTATTTGGCCACACCGGTTAATCATACTTGTCAACTCTCCCGGAATGTCCGGGAGACTCCCGAGATCCGGGTAGGTCTCCCAGACTCCCGGGAGAGCAGACAAGTATCCCGCGTACTGCTATTTGGTGGCCAAAATGATGCGATTTGCGGTGAATCGTGTAATTTTGGCCCTGCCCCTGCGACAAAATGACGTTTTAATCGCCGGGGTGGGGCCAAAATGATGCAATTGACTGCACCCCGCCCCCTCCCCTCCTCCAACCACGCCCCCTGCTCGGGATCTCCCGGAATTCAATGTTAAAAGGTTGGCAAATATGTGGTTAATTATTGAATTGAGGTGTTTCAATCAAACCTGTTGTCAGAAGTGTATAAAATCAAGCACTTAGCCATGCAGTCTCCATTTGCATACATTTGTGAAACAAAATGGGTCGTTCTGGAGAGCTCAGTAACTGCAAGCGTGGTACTGTGATAGGATGCCACCTTTGCAGTAAGACAGTTCGTGGATTTTCCTGCTTGCAGGATATTTCACAGTCAACTGTAAGCATACTTGCCTACTCTCCCGGAATTCCCAGGAGGCTCCCGAAATTCGGGGAGTCCTCCTGAACTCCCGGAAGAGTAGGCTAACCTCCTGGATTCGCTGAAATTCATGCAGTGAATGGTGGGACAGGGCTTAATCGGGTCATTAAGCCCCACCCCTGCTATTCAGTGCCGTGAATTTCGGCATTTTATAGTGTGGGTGGGGCTATGGTGATGCCCCTTCCTACCCCCTGTCACATGACTTCTCCCCCGGGAACAACAGCAACTCAGCCATGAAGTGGAAGACCACATAAAATCATAGAGTGGGGTCAACATCTGCTAAAACAGCATTAAAGTTTAATAAATATAGCCATTTTCCACAACCATCCCCGGCAATAAATAATTCATATTCAAATTTAATAAATAGCCCTCCTCCCCAAAATCAGTCCCATATTCAATTGATACCCCCAGCATTAAATTAAAGGTTCTGTCACCTCACTTAAATAAGTAGCCCCCACCTACACTTCACCATTAAATAGCCTACCGCCCACTCTATATTAAGATCCTCCCTTCCCTCACATATTATATTAAAATACTGTGCGCACACACACACACACTATATGAACATGGGGCCACACACGCACACTATGTGAACATGGGGCCACACACGCACACTATAGCAACATGGGGCCACACACGCACACTATAGCAACACAGACACACACACAGACACTATAGACACACACACATAGACACACACTATAGACACAGACACTTACCTTGTTAAATCCTTCCTGTGCGCTGGTTAGCGAACGGAGAGTCAGTGACTTCCGCCTATGCAAGTAATCACATGGGACGGCCCTTCTTGCATTTGCCAGAAGTGCCAGATGGCCAGTCCAGCCCTGGTTTACATGGCTGAGCAGCTGCATGCAAGCATCACCAAGACCAAGCGTTGGATGGAGTGGTGTAAAGCACATCCACACTGGACTGTGGAGCTGTGGAAACGTGTCCTGTGCAGTGACGAATCACACTTCTCTGTTTGTCAGTCAAATGGGCGAATTTGGATTCGGCGGATGCAGAGAGAACATTACCTGCCTGACTGCATTATACCAACTGTGAAGTTTGGTGGAGGAAGGATAATGGTATGGGGCTGTTTTTCAGGGTTTGGGTCCCTTATCTCCAGTGAAGGGCAATCTTAATGCTTCAGTATACCAAGTCATTTTGGACAATGTTATGTTTCCAACTTTGTGGCAAAAGATTTGGGCCCGTTTTTATTCCAACATGACTGTGCCCCAGAACTTACAGTCACACAGACCAAGAGAGACTTGGGGCTAGATTTACTAAGCTGCGGGTTTAAAAAAGTGGGGATGTTGCCTATAGCAACCAATCAGATTCTAGCTTTCATTTATTTAGTACCTTCTACAAAATGAAAGCTAGAATCTGATTGGTTGCTATAGGCAACATCCCCACTTTTTCAAACCCGCAGCTTAGTAAATCTAGCCCTTGGTCTAGAAGGGCAATTTAATAGCAGCCAATTAACCTACTAGTATGTTTTTGGAGTGTGGGAGGAAACCGGAGCAACCGTAGGAAATCCACGCAAACACAGATAAGGCCATGGTCGGGAAATTATCTCATGACCCCAGTGCTGTGAGGCAGAAGTGCTAACCACTTAGCCACCGAAGAGGTTTAATCCACTAAACCGATCATTTAGGCTGTGATGCCTTTCTTCAGGATTAATGCACCAGCCTCTATGTCCTTTTGCTCCACATGTTCCATCACTCTTCTCCAGCAGCATCCACTCTGGGCGCAGCCTGAACCCTTTCTCGCAGCAGAAGTTTCTGCATTGTGTTAACTTTTTTATGAGAGGTGCACAGGTGCTTTACCTTTGTTTTCTCTGGTTGAGCACAGTACAAATAAAAAAGTTAGGTTTAAATACTTTACACTCCTCCCACAGCCCTAGCTTGATGGACAGGTGACACACTCATCTAAATCACTCAGCTAAATCACACTACTATTACTACTATTACTATTATGTTGTCACACATATGTTCTCCACCTGTTTATCTTTAAACTAGGTGTACTGTTATGTGAATAAATAATTCTGTATGCAGCTTTGCCTTGCAGTCTGACAGCTGAACACCTAACTGCTCTCTTAGAAGCCTGTGGAAAACCACTCCCTTTGTCATATATCCCTCCCCCTAGCATCACCAATTAGGGTGGCACAGACTTTGAGTTGCGCAAATTTATGTGATAATGCATCTGCATTTTTTTGCAAAACCCCCGGTCAATGTCCTACTGTAAACCTTTAAAGGTTGCAGTGCCAAGAACCAGCAGGTTACCATGGCATTTACCACCCGGTTGTTCTGAATTCACCATAATGGTGCATGATCTGTAATTAATGAGAATTCTCTGTCTAAAAGATTATAGTGCAGAGCTTCTGTGCTCCATTTTATGGCGAGACATTCTTTCTCTACGGTATCATATTTCTGTTCCCTTGGAAATAATTCCCGACTCAGATACAGGACTGGATTCTCTATTCCATCCATTTCCTGTGACAAGACTGCACCTAAGCTGACAGCGGAGCCATCGGATTGGAGGAAGAACCTCTGGGTTAAAGTCAGGTGCTTGTAGTACCAGCGAGGGACAAAGAGATAAGCGAAGGTCTGATCAAGCAGCCTCTGCAGAGTCAGACCAAGCTAATCGATCTGGACAACTTTTTTTTATCAAATTGGCTTATAAAACAATGCAGTAGCTACAAGCCCTAGTATGGTTTTTAACTGTGATTTATTTTCTGGTCTTGGCCAGTTTTTGACTGCTTCCACCCTGTCTAGTTGGGGTTTCACTTGCCCTTGCCTGACAATGTATCTCATATATCTGGCACATTTTTCTATATTTCCTGTTAAGCCCACGTACCTCAATGAAGTTAAAACTGCTCCGACTTTGGGCAGATGTGACTTCCAGTGCGGAGTATATATCACTATATCATCTAAATAAGCGGCTGCATAGGCTATATGGAGTTTTAGCAATTTTTCCATGGCCCTTTGGAAGGTGGCAGTTGTCCTGTCAGGCACCGTCCCGCGATCCTTCTGGGACGGCCGCCTGTTCTCCAGACGCATCACTTCCGGCTCCCGGCCTCAGCAAGACAGCACGCCCCGTTGCTAGGCAACGGGACGCACTGAGCGGATCTACCCGGCGCTAGGTATGACAGTGCTGCAGCGCTGATTCTGATTGGGACACCACACTATTTAAACTTCCTCTGGCCCTCCTACCAGTGCCAGAGTATCAGGTCTTCCTGCCTCCAGCGTTTGTGTGTACCAGTTTCTATATTTGTTAATGACTATCCCTGTGCTGCCTTTGACCTTTTGACCCGGACCGTTTGACCACCTCTATTTGGATTCTGCCTTTGTACTGCGCTACCAGAACGTTACCGACCCGGCCTGTCTGACACCTCCTTGTATCTCGCTGTTGACTTTTGGAAGGACCGCGACCTGCGTGTCCCTGCAGCGGAGTCCATACTTCCTTGCGGGGGGGGGTTTCTGGTGAATACCAGGGGCACGTTAGATTCCGCACCTTCCTCTGAGTTGCGCCAACAATAGCAGGCACGCTATATAATTGTGACAGTATACTCTGGCCATGACAACGGAGGGGTCTGGTGAACTGTCGGCTTGAGATCTACTCCTGCACCTGGCTCAGCAAGTGGAACAACAGGAAGCAGCCCAAGCGCATCTCCTACAATGTGTTCAAGGGATTGCAACCCGTTTCGATACAGTACAGGGTGCTTTACCTGCTACACCCGCCATAACCTCTTCTGCGTCTGCAGCATCCAGTGTGGTTACGGTCTCTACAGCAGCCTCCTGTCTACGTATCCCGATACCCGAAAAATTTGACGGAGATCCCAAAAAGTGCAGGGGCTTTTTGAACCAATGTGCCATTCAATTTGAGTGTAACCCAGGGGCCTTTCCTTCAGAACGCACCAAAGTGGCCTTTCTCATCTCCCTCCTCAGTGGTCAAGCTCTTGCCTGGGCCTCACCTTTATGGGAACGAGGGGATCCCCTTCTCAGCAGCTCAAACTCTTTCATTGAAGCTTTTAGAAAAGTCTTTGACGATCCCGGGAGAGTTGCTTCTGCATCTACTAGCTTGTTGAACCTCCGTCAAGATGACCTGTCCGTGGGACAATACACAGTTCAATTTTGGACCCTGGCTTTCGCGTTAAAATGGAACAACGAAGCACTGGTGGCAACCTTTTGGCAGGGTCTGGTTGACCGGATTAAGGATGAGTTAATTTCCAGAGAACTCCCGGCTGATCTTGATTCCCTCATCTCAATGTGCATAAAGGTGGGTTTGCGCTACCAAGAGCGCACGCAAGAACGCTCTCCTGGCAAACGGTTCGTATCACGGCTAGCGCCTCAGTTTCAAAACCCCATCTTGCCAGTCGACGAACCAATGCAAGTAGGACATTCTAAATTATCCCCAGAGGAGAGAGAGAGAGAGACGCTTCAAACAACGTCTGTGTCTTTATTGTGGGTATCCGGGACATCTGCTGAGAGTTTGCCCCAAAAGACCGGGAAACTCTTCCTCCTAAACGGTGGCGGGGAGGCCACTTTAGGAGAGTCCACTGTTGCTCCCTATTCCAAAGATTCCCCAGAATTTCTGATGGCTGTCATCCTGAGCACCCCTAAAGGTACCTTCTCCACCACGGCCTTTGTGGACTCCGGCTCCTCCGGGAACTTCATTTCGGCGGATCTGGCTTCGCAGCTCCAAATACCCTTAAAACCATTGCCTCAACCATTATCCCTGACGGCAGTCGACGGTAGTCGTATTACTCACGGCTTCATCTCCTCCGTGACTTCTCCTGTTCGGTTGATGGTAGGAGTACTTCATAGCGAGATGATCCAACTTCTGGTTTTGCCGAAGTCCATTAACCCCCTCATCTTGGGGCTACCGTGGTTAAGGATGCATTCTCCCCAAATGGATTGGGACCGCGCTCAAGTTATTTCGTGGGGTTCAGGATATCGCCTCAAATGTTTGTCCAGAGTCTTGCCTCCAAGATTTCAAGTGATGGCCCATTCTGAGTTAACCCATCTTCCTGTGGGATATATGGAATTCCAAGATGTATTCAGCAAGGTGGAAGCGGAGACCCTGCCTCCTCATCATCCCTGGGATTGCGCTATCGTTTTGTCTTCTGACCAACCGATCCCCAAAGGGCGGACGTATCCTTTATCTTGTCCAGAAACGTCAGCCATGTCTCAATACATCACAGAAAACCTGAAACGGGGATTTATTCGTAGGTCCACTTCCCCAGCTGGTGCAGGTTTCTTTTTCGTTACGAAGAAGGATGGGTCTCTTCGGCCTTGTATTGATTATCGTCCTCTCAATCGCATCACTGTCAAAAATCGAAATCCACTGCCTCTCACCTCTGAACTCTTTGACAAGCTCAGTGAATCTCAATTTTTTTCTAAATTAGACCTCCGTGGGGCCTATAATTTGATTCGCATCAAGAAAGGGGACGAATGGAAGAGGGCCTTTAACACCAGAGATGGGCATTTCGAGTACCTGGTGATGCCCTTCGGCCTCTGTAACGCCCCAGCTATCTTCCAAACCTTTGTTAATGATGTCTTTCATGACCTGTTATACACTTCTGTGGTAGTGTATTTAGATGATATATTAATATTTTCTAAAGATCTGAAATCTCATCGGGGACAAGTAAAAGAGGTCCTACGTAGACTCCGGAAACACCACCTCTACTGCAAGTTGGAGAAATGCGTGTTTGAAGTCACTCAGGTACCTTTTCTCGGTTTCATTGTGTCAAGTCAAGGTCTATGTATGGATCCCACCAAGGTGTCAGCTATCCTGGATTGGCCTCAGCCACAAGGCCTTAAAGCGATTCAAAGGTTCATTGGCTTCGCAAACTATTATCGCCAATTTATTCGGGGGTTCTCCTCCATCATAGCTCCCATTACAGCTTTAACCAGGAAGACTGCCAATCTTAGGGTTTGGTCCCCGGAGGCCATGTCTGCCTTCACAACTTTAAAGAAAGTATTCTCTTCAGCTCCTGTTCTGTCCCAGCCAGACCAGGAACGACCCTTCTTCTTAGAGGTAGATGCATCCTCTGTAGGCATTGGGGCGGTGCTTTTTCAAGAATCTCCTTCTGGCTCACACAATCCGTGTGGTTTCTTCTCCAGACGATTCCTTTCTGAGTGAATGTAATTATGGAATTGGGGACAAGGAGTTACTGGCCATCAAGGCTGCCCTGGAGGAATGGCGACATTTGTTGGAAGGGGCTATATTTCCTGTTACTGTTTTTACCGATCATCGGAACCTAGTGTTTATTCAAGAGGCTCGTTGCCTTAATCCTCGGCAAGCCCGCTGGGCATCCTTCTTTGCTCGATTTAACATGAAGCTCACATTCTACCCTGGTGCCAAGAATGGACGTGCAGGTGCATTATCTCGCTCATTTGACGATTCTGATCGCCTAAGACCGTTGGTTCCTCAGCATATTATTGATCCTTCTAGTATTGTAGCTTTCACTAGGACCAAGCCGTCCTCTCCTCCTCCAGGCCGGTCATTTGTGGAACCCCATCTCCGGCTCAAGACCCTACAGTGGGCTCATTCATCCCGCATTGCCGGCCATGCTGGAATTAAGAAGACCACAGCATTGCTTTACCGTCGCTTCTGGTGGCCTACTGTACGTGCCGATATTTTCAAATTCATTGCCTCCTGCACTACTTGTGCTCAACACAAGACTTGTAGAAGAGCTCCGGCAGGGCTCCTCCGTCCACTCCCTATTCCCGATGCTCCTTGGGAAAGTGTGGCCATGGATTTTATCACAGATCTACCCCACAGTGCAGGGTTTACCACTATCTGGGTGGTCATTGATCGCTTTTCGAAGATGGCACACTTTATTCCTTTAACTGGATTGCCCACGGCCAGTCGTCTTGCAGATATCTTTATCAAGGAAATATTCAGGTTACATGGCTGCCCGAAGGAGATCGTTTCGGACCGTGGAGTCCAATTCACATCCCGGTTCTGGAGAACCTTTTGTGGTAAATTGAACATAGAATTAAAATTCTCCTCGGAGTATCACCCCCAAACCAATGGACAGACGGAGCGAATCAATCAGGATCTTGAAACGTTTCTTCTCTGTTTTACCTCTGACAATCAGAATAAATGGTCTCAATTCCTTCCTTGGGCGGAGTTCTCTCATAACCAACACATTCATGAGTCCACGGGATTTTCCCCATTCTTTATTGTATATGGAAGTCATCCTGTTTTTCCAGATCCTTTTCCAGTGTCCTCCTCTCCAGTTCCAGCCGTTGATACCCTTTATCGGGAGTTTGCTCTCATTTGGGCCAAGACTAAGACGGCTTTACTCAAGGCTACTCAGCATCACAAGATCTTTGCAGACCGTCATCGTAGGGCCACTCCCCGCCTAAAAGTGGGAGACCAAGTATGGCTATCCACCCGGGACCTGCAACTAAAAGTTCCTTCTATAAAAATGGCTCCCCGATTTATTGGCCCATACACCATCCTGCAAGTGATCAATCCTGCATGCTTTAAATTGAGACTTCCTCCTTCCCTGAGATGTCAAAATTTCATGTCTCATTACTACGACCATTGGTACTCAACAAATTCTTTCGACCTCCCTGTCGTCCCCCACCAATACAAACCTCTTCTGGAACAATCGGATCTTGGCCTCCCGCATTCTTCATGGCAAACAGCAATATCTTGTCCATTGGAAAGGATATGGCCCAGAGGAGAGATCATGGGTGGACAAGCAGGACCTTCATGCTCCTAGAATTCTTAAGAGATTCCTTCAAACAGGAGGAAGAAGAGGAGGGTATACTGTCAGGCACCGTCCCGTGATCCTTCCAGGATGGCCGCCTGTTCTCTGCCCAGCGCGTCTGGTTGCTTGGCAACCAGACGCATCACTTTCGGCTCCCGGCCTCAGCAAGACTACGGGACGCAATGAGCGGATCTCCCCGGCGCCAGGTATGACAGCGCTGCAGCGCTGATTCTGATTGGGGCACCACACTATTTAAACTTCCTCTGGCCCTCCTACCAGTGCCAGAGTATCAGGTCTTCCTGCCTCCAGCGTTTGTGTGTACCAATTGCTATATTTGTTCCTGATGTCGAAGTCAGCAAATTGGATAAAGTCATTTCAATTAAAGTCTAGCAACATCATGAGTGGTATCATAATGAACCTTGTCACATATCCTACTGTTTGGTTCACTCTGCGAGGGAATCGCAGAGGGCATACGCAAGTTATGAATGAAAGGGAATTATGAACTAAAGACTAAGGAATCTTGGTGGGAAGAGCAGAGCATACCCCCTGCTGAGATGACCCCCTCCTTTGGATTCCTTTGTATGAACTGGCCAATGATGACAACCCCTTGGACCTTCCTGAGACCTGGACCAATAGATGCAAGCTATTCCATCTTCATTGTATTACTGTATGTGATTGTGTATATAAGCAGCAGCTTGTGATCCAGAGTGCAGACTTCTTGTCCCCAGACTTCAGGATTGAATGACTGCACTGGATCCAGATCGCCTGTGATAAGTAACGGCTGTATTTACTATTACTTCGCTTGAGCATATTATTCTACTTATTTGCGAATAAATCTTTGTGCTTTGGAAACACAAATCGAGGTTCGACAATCGTTATTGGTTAGCGAGCATACGCACATAACAATTTGGGGGCTCGTGAGCTTTGGAGGTTTTGTTGCCGATGATACGCAAGACCAACGGATTTCGGTTCCTCAACAAAGGGTGGAGACGCGTCATAAACGGGTAAGAACGCATGGTGTTCAAAACCTGAATTTTACTCTGTGTTGTGAAACCGAATGTCCGTTTTGCATTATCTAGGGCACGCTAACTAGAAACTAGGGACAAAAGAGAAAACTGTTTCTTTTTACTGTCATTGTGCGTTTTAACTGTATTGCATCGCATAGCGTATGTGTACTTCCTGCTGTGCGTACGCAAACTTCCGGTAAACTTGCCACGTGGTTAAACAATCGTTTTGATAGTTATTGTACATGCATAGTATAATCACTTGTGAAAGCCTCTGAGACATTATTACTATTGTTGGGAACTTTTGATTTTCTGCGCAGAAAAGGTGTATAGTGTGTGATGTTGTAACGTAGATACATTGTTTTATTGTGGATTGTGCTCAGTTGCTGTCTGACGAGGCGGATTGCCCAACTGAAGGACGGTATACAGGGCAGGTATACCGATTGCGAAAACGTGTTTTTCGCAAAGCGCTACCAATAGATCGTAAGGTTTGCTAATAATTAGTATTGGTAGGCAGTGCGATCCGATCGCACCGTTAGTGCGGATTGGTGAAGCAGCTAGGAGGAATTATACTGGAAAGGCAGGTTGATTGTATCGACTTTGCGCTCCCAGCGATAATAAACTCAGCAGATTTTTGTGGTTAAGCCAGGGTATCGAGGAGCTGATAGCCCTTGGGGCCCACAGTGATATTTCTGTATTAGGGATCCTCGCCTGGTGCGAGAAAAGCGAGTGAACGCGGCTAAAGGAAATACGTTCACCGAGCATTATAGATCTCTAGCGGTGAGTATAGCAACAGAGTTGAAATCATTAGGTGGAAGGAACAGAACACTGCGGTGTGTCTGTGTTTCACATTTGGCCGGAAGGAACAGAGCATTGCGGTGTGTCTGTGTTCCGGGTAGAAGGTATATTGTTCAAACATGGGTGCTAAGCATACGCTAGAGATGGTCAGTGTACTGCCTAAGGAAGGCCCTATTGGTTCAGCTAGGTTTCTCATGTGTAAGAAATATGGTGCATATGCAACTGTGTATTGTGACACATGGGTCGGGATCACCAAAGCTTGTGATAGGCCTTTCCCAACAATAGGGAGTTTTAATGCAGAGGTACTAAATACTGTAAAAGATAAAGTATGGTTGATCAAGTCAACGAAAAAGAGAAATAGACATAATCATTGTTTAAAATTGTGGCAAATGGAAGGTAACACGTGGCAGAGCAGCGAATGCAAACCGGAAGTAGGCGTGGCGAAAAGCGCACGTGAGGTGAATGTAACCATTGAGAAGTGTGGCGAACTCAGCGCAAGCGCGCCCCCGCCACCTTATGTGGCGGGAGGGGTAAGTACAGCCGTTGTTAAAACTGAAAATAGAAAAATTACTAAGTTGTACCCTGTTTTAAACCAGTTTCAATCAAGTGTATCTGAAAATGAAGATGAACCCACTGTGATTTCGGCCATTGCCCATGCTGTTAGTGTACTAGAGGCTCAACGCAAGTATGAGAAAATGGCTGAGATAGGCGAGAGTAGCGTGACCACTAGGAGTGAAAGTGTTCTAAATCTAGGGCCTGTAAATCCTGTAGTGTCCCCTGAAGTTAGTGTACCAGAGGGTGTGTTCCCGGTCCGCACAATATCGGTTCCCAATGGGAAACCGGATAAGGATGGTGTAGTTCCTTTAAGAAATGTTACAATGCATTGTCCCTGGACTAGATCAGAATTACGTTCCATTATGACTGAATTCCCAGACCCTAGAAAGGAGTTAGCTAAATGTCAGAAATTTGTTAAAGACTTAGGGAATGCTCACGAACCAACCAGTAAGGATTGGCGGGTAGTGTTGAGGGCGTGTCTTCCTCCCAATACTAACATACAAAAATTTATTGAAGATTGTTTGTTGGAGGAAGATGACACCTTGACTGATGAGATTAACCATTGGAATATAGAACAAATTGTCAAACATTTAGCCATCTGTTTTCCAGTAGTAGTAAATTGGAGTAAGATTTTCACCATTAACCAAAAGGATAGTGAAACTGCCTCAGATTACTTTTCTAGAGCTATAACAGCGATCGCACGATTTACTGGGATATCCAACATAAGTGAGGATCCACATCACAGAGAGGTAGCTGTAGGAGTACTGATGGACGGCCTTAGAGAAAATTTAAAGACGAGAGTACAAACCACATTACCTAATTGGAGAGGCGTCACGGTAGACTCTCTTAGGGAGTCTGCTGTGGAGCATGACAAGAACCTTTTTAGAAAAAGGGAAGAGAAAAGTGATAAGTTAATGACGGTAAGTATACAGGCTCTAGAAGGGGTGCATACACGACCACCAGCATACAACAGGAAACCTAAAGTGATCAGGTGTTTCAACTGTAACGAGGAAGGACATTACAGGAGAGATTGTAATAAAGAAAGACTCAATACACATAGGGGTGGGTCACATAGATATCCTCCAAGGAAGGATTCACATAGACTAGAAGACTCACATCTACCCACGCATATTACGGCAGCAAATGCTGCGCGGGAAATCAATAGTCAGCGATAGGGGTCAGGTCATACCTGTAGTCTACAGCCAGTGAGGTTAACTGAGAGTCAGAGTGAAGAACCAACAATGATAGTTGATATAGCTGGTAGGAAACAAACTTTTCTTGTAGATACAGGGGCGGCCCGATCTGTGATAACCTCTCCTTTCAATCTACAGGTGACCAGTAAAACCATTCCAGCTATGGGGGTGACGGGAAAAGTGTTACATTATCCTCTAACTAAACCCGCTGACGTTACTATCGGCCCTCTGCATACTAAGCATTTGTTCCTCTTAGCTGCAGCGGCTCCTACTAACTTGCTAGGGAGAGACTTGTTATGTAAAATGGGATGTGTCATATACTGTACTTCAGATGGTGTGTTCCTAGATATACCCGAGAAGGTTGCACATGAGGTACAGGACATATTGGACACCCCTCAAAGGTTAATTTTACACTCTCCTGGTATAGAACAAAGTCCATCTCAAGTAAAGGGGATGTTGCTGGAAATACCAGGTTCCCTATGGACCAGAGATGGACAGGACACTGGACTGATGGCAAACGTAGCCCCTGTCATGGTCAATCTAAAAAGTGGTAGGATAGCTCCAAAAATCCCACAGTATCCATTAAAACCGGAGGTGGAACTAGGGGTATATCCTGTTATTGAGAGGCTAATACAACAAGGGATTTTAATCTGTACAGCCAGTACAGCAAATAGTCCCATTTTCCCTGTGAAGAAGAGTGGAGGGAGGGGCTATAGATTAGTCCAGGACTTAAGGGGAATTAACAAAGTTGTTGAGAGCCAATTCCCCGTAGTGGCGATTCCAGCTGTCATCCTCATGCAGATTCCACCGTCTGCCAGCCATTTTACTGTCATTGATCTATGTTCTGCTTTCTTTTCAGTCCCTCTTCACCCTGACTGCCAATACCTTTTTGCATTCTCCTACAGGGGAGTGCAATACACATGGACCAGACTACCCCAGGGGTTCATTGACAGCCCCAGTATTTTCTCCCAAGCCTTACATGACTGTTTGCAATCCTTTCAACCCCACAATGGGTCTGTTCTAATTCAATATGTGGATGATTTTTTGTTGTGCTCTGATTCTTTTATGTCATGTTTACATGATACTAAATTGTTGTTGCTTCATCTTTCACAAACAGGGCACAAGGTGGCAAAGGATAAATTACAGCCATGTCAGACTAAGGTCAAATACTTAGGACACTGCCTCACTAAGGGGCTAAGACACCTGACAACCGACAGAATTGAGGCCATACAACACATGACCCTGCCACAGAGCCAGAAGCAGATTCGTACTTTCTTGGGGATGTGTGGATACTGTAGGTCCTGGATCCCAGGTTTTTCTATTCTGGCATTACCATTGCAGGAGCTAGTCTCTTCCTCAAAACCAGAACGTGTTGTACACACAGAAGAGTCAGAGCAAGCGTTCTTTAATCTTAAAGATAGTCTGACAAGAGCACCTGCATTGGGAATGCCTGATTATGAAAAGCCTTTTGAGCTATTTTGTACAGAAGCTGATGGTTGTGCAGCAGGTGTCCTCGCACAGAAACATGGTGACGCTAGCAGACCGGTAGCATACTACAGTGCACAATTAGACAATGTGGCAAGATCACTCCCAACATGTCTCAGAAGTGTAGCAGCAACGCCCCTTCTAGTAAGTAAGAGTGAGGATGTAGTATTAGGACATAATTCAACCATCTATACACCCCATGCTGTATCAGCTCTGTTAAATTCAGCCCAAACCAGACATGTTTCTTCAGCTAGATTCACAAAATGGGAACTAGCCCTGATGGCACCCTCAAACATCACCATCAAACGATGTAGCACCTTAAATCCAGCTACATACCTTCCATATGTGTCTCAAGAGACACAAAGGGTGGGAGGTGAGGAGACCCTGGTTGATGATGAGTTAGGCAAGAATACTGACACGCATGACTGTATGGAACACTTGAATCAGACCTTTACTGCAAGACCCGACATACGTGACACCCCCTTAGAAAATGTAGATTTTACGTTTTATACAGACAGAAGTTGCCATAGACAGACAGAGACAGGAGAGCTATGTACTGGTTACGCTGTTGTAGACGATCAGGATGTGGTAGAAGCTGAACCCCTTGGCCCACCTCACTCAGCCCAGGTGGCGGAACTAGTAGCACTAAGGAGAGCGTGTGAATTGGCAGAGGGTAAATCAGCCAATATATATACTGACTCTAGGTACGCCTTCGAGGTAGTGCACGATTTTGGGGCCCTTTGGCGTCTTAGAAACTTTACGACAGCAGCAGGTACACCAGTAGCACATTCACAACACATAAAAGGACTTCTGACAGCGATACAGTTACCCAGAACAGTAGCCGTCATAAAGTGCAAAGCCCATACCTTTGAAGGAGACCCAGTGTCACTGGGCAACAACAGGGCAGACGAAGCTGCTAAATGGGCAGCAGGCCAACCTATGACTGTATCGACCGAGACTATGATGGTTTTTCAGACATTAGACATGCAGAAATTAATTGAAATGCAAGATTTGTGTTCCCTGCAGGAAAAGGCGGTCTGGAAGGCGAAGGGATGTGGTCAAGAGTCCTCAGGACTCTGGAGGGATGGACAAGGTAAGCCTGTAGCTCCCCGAACATACTATCCAAGCCTGGCTGAAGCAGCACACGGCCTGACTCACGTGGGTAAAGAAGGTATGCGCAAACTGGTGAGAGCATACTGGTGTGCTCCCGGATTTTCCTCTCAAGCTAGTAAGAAAGCAATGTCATGTCTTACTTGTTTGAGGAAAAATGTTGGGAAAACTATTCCAACTGAGCCATCCCACATCCCTCCTACAGACGGACCTTTTCAGGTAATACAAATTGACTATATCCAATTACCACCGTGCAGGAATCTAAAGTATGTGTTAGTGTGTATTGATGTGTTTTCCGGTTGGGTAGAAGCATATCCAGCAGCCACTAATACTGCTGTGTTCACTGCAAAGAAAATTGTACAAGACTTTGTGTGTAGGTTCGGTATCCTTAGAATCATTGAAAGTGATAGGGGTACCCATTTTACTGGTGATATCTTCCAAAATATGTGTAAACTCATGGGAATCAGTAGCAGACTTCACACCCCTTACCGACCACAAGCCAGTGGTAAGGTGGAGAGAGTAAACGGTACTATCAAGAACAAACTGGGTAAGAAAATGGCTGAAACTGGGTTGGCATGGCCTGAGGCTTTGCCGTTGGTCCTCCATAGCATTTGAACCACTCCTAGACCTCCTCTTAATCTGTCCCCCTTTGAGATACTGTTCGGACGACAACCTCATTTGATCGTGAGTCCACAAGACGACTTAAAGTGTAATAATGAAGTGACTGTACAATATCTTATAAGAATGAGTAGACAGCTGAAACAACAACAACAAAAACTAAAAATGCTGTCATCGGGTATGCCAGAGACGAACTGTCATGATGTTGAACCTGGAGACGATGTTATGATCCGCAATTTCTTATGTTCAGGTTGTTTAACAGACCGTTGGGAAGGCCCGTACCAAGTGCTGCTGACCAGTACTACATCACTGAAGGTTGCAGAGAGAGACACTTGGGTCCATTCCACCCACTGCAGGAGAGTCCATAATCCGGAGAAAGTGCAAGACAAAACTCAGACCGACGACATAGAGCTGTCACTCGTGAGCCTGTTCCGGGAGACCTAAAGCCTGCAGCTAAGACACCTGAACCAGAGACGTTGCCTCAGAACTATCTTTCCAGCGATGGAGTGGCGGTTTTTTGTTTTTCTTTTGTTCCAGGATTTTCCTTGTTTTTACTTTTTCTAGGACATTCTATTTTTGTGAAGGAGGATGGAGGACGGAGGAGAGTTCTGGGAGTGATACGGATGAAATGGAGGCCGAAGAAAAGTTAATAGGATACTCTGAGCAGCCCATTATCAAACTTGGTCCAGGGGTTATGAAAAGGTCTGCTAGCTCAGGAACTCGGAGGCAGTGTGAGGGGCTATTGTCTGATGAGTATTGTATCTGCAAGTTCTGCGACTCCCTAGTTGAAGAGAGAAGCATCCAACAATGCCAGTCCCCCAGTACTCTGAATATAGGCGGGCATCCTTTGGAGGATTATCACTCCCTGGTGGGTAAGGTGCTAAAGCAAACCGAGTGTTGGGTGTGCTCTCACGTGCCTCAAGGGCAGCATAACATAGGACTAGTGTCATTCCCCCTAAACATATCCGAAGTACTCAAATTGAGGGGTGGGAGGCCCATAGAAGGAAGGTACAATAACACTAGGTCCCCTAGTCTGACGCTTCGACAATACTCCATAGGCAGATCTTTGCTGTGCCTAAACATATCTCATGCAAAGCGCCTGGAGAATTGGGAGGCTGACCTATCAGATCAGACAATGGCTCGCCACCCTCATTTTAGAGGAAGACTCACAAGGTCACTACTAGGCAGGAATGTTGATGGAAGTCACAAGTTAGGGCGTATAACCAAACATAAGAAGGTATCCATTGGAAAAGTCTCTACAGATAAATGTGAAAATGTCATTAATGCTGACACGTGTCTAGAGCAGATGAAGACACTAGGCATGGGTAGTTTTTTCAAAACTCTGTGTGATATAATTCATGGGCATACTGTTCCTTATGTTCTCCCTGAGGATGTGTATTTTGTTTGTGGGAGAAAAGCTTATTCCTGGGTGACTCCGAGTTCCAAGGGCTTGTGTTTCCTAGCTAAACTGGTTCCTGAAATCATGACTATTACTCATGAAGAAATGGTTGATATTCACAAGACTACATCACCACCATACATACACACACAGTATGAACACCGTGGCAACAGAAATATGATTCCTGGTGAGGAACCCATAGCTACAAAATTGATTAGTGAAACTGCTGGTTTCCAAGTTATGGTTGCTCTAGATCTCACCAGGACCGCTCGGGGAACATTAAACTTTAAATATATCCAAGACCTAGCCAAATTAATAGATAATATCACTGAGATGTATGATGACACTTTCAGGTATACTGGAAGGGAGCTACAAGCGTACAAGAAAGAGTTGGTGCAACATAGACTGGTACTAAATTATCTCACCTCTATTACTGGTGGGTACTGTGTGACACTGGCCACCCAGTTCGGTGTCAAATGTTGCACGTACATTACTAATAATACGGATGACCCTAAAGAGGTTATAGACCGGAAGATGGATGAAATTTTGCAGCTGAAATGGGAATTTTGAAAGAGCCATAATTCTTCGTTATATGAGGTCGGGGAAAAGGTGGCGGGTTGGTTCTCATGGTTGAACCCAGCAAAATGGTTCTCCGGTCTGGGGGAGTGGGTACAGGAAATGATTGCAAATGTAGGCAAGCTCCTTCTCCTTATACTGGGTGTCATCTTAGCAATTGGTTTAGTTGTCAAATGTGTTCCTACTGTGTTGAAGTGTGGAAAATGGTCTCATAGGAGTAACGCTGAGAAAGAGACTGAAAGGGTGGTACCAGATACCGAGATCATGGTCTGTGAAGAAGTATTGTATAATCCTGAACTTGAAACGGTGATTGGGTGATAGTTTATTACACTATCAAAGGGTGGAACTGTCGAAGTCAGCAAATTGGATAAAGTCATTTCAATTAAAGTCTAGCAAACTTGGTTGTCTTTGTCTGAAAAGATGCGTACAGTACGCTACGGCGTACAAGGGCACGCTACGGCGTGAAAGGCCGTGCGCATCCACTACACGTGGCAGCAACAGTAATCGGTCTTTTACCACACATTCGCACAAACACGCATACTTATAAAATAGTACACATTAATGGTAGTTGCAACACATAGTCAGTTATGTCGAAATATAGTTGTATTTATATGTTATATCAGAGTTACATGCATATTAGTGAAATACACGGAATGGGTTGAAGGAATAACATCATGAGTGGTATCATAATGAACCTTGTCACATATCCTACTGTTTGGTTCACTCTGCGAGGGAATCGCAGAGTGCATACGCAAGTTATGAATGATAGGGAATTATGAACTACTTAAGACTAAGGAATCTTGGCGGGAAGAGCAGAGCATACCCCCTGCTGAGATGACCCCCTCCTTTGGATTCCTTTGTATGAACTGGCCAATGATGACGACCCCTTGGACCTTCCTGAGACCTGGACCAATAGATGCAAGCTATTCCATCTTCATTGTATTACTGTATGTGATTGTGTATATAAGCAGCAGCTTGTGATCCAGAGTGCAGACTTCTTGTCCCCAGACTTCAGGATTGAATGACTGCACTGGATCCAGAGCGCCTGCGATAAGTAATGGCTGTATTTACTATTACTTCGCTTGAGCATATTATTCTACTTATTTGCGAATAAATCTTTGTGCTTTGGAAACACAAATCGAGGTTCGACAATCGTTATTGGTTAGCGAGCATACGCACATAACACTGACTATCCCTGTGCTGCCTGTGACCTTTTGACCCGGAACGTTTGACCACCTCTATTTGGATTCTGCTTTTGTACTGCGCTACCTGAAAGTTACCGACCCGGCTTGCCTCACCATTCTTCTGGATATCCCTTTGTACCTCTGCTACCAGAACGTTACCGACCCGGCCTGTCTGACACCTCCTTGTATCTCGCTGTTGACTCTTGGAAGGACCGCGGCCTGCGTGTCCCTGCAGCAGAGTCCATACTTCCTTGCGGGGGTTCCTGGTGAATACCAGGGGCACGTTAGATTCCGCACCTTCCTCTGAGTTGCGCCAACAATAGCAGGTACGCTATATAATTGTGACATGTCCCATGCAACCCAAAGGGTAGAACCTTATACTGGAAGAGATCATGCGATATTTGGCTTGGCTGAGGAAGCAAGGGGAACTTGCCAAAAACCCTTTATTAAATCAAGAGTAGTCAAATAGTTACTAACAGATAGATTCTCTATCAGTTTGCCCACCCTTGGCATAGGGTAGGTATCAAACTGGGATGCGCCATTTAACCACATATCTTTGCAGAACTGAATACTCCTATTGGGATTTGGGACAAGCACAATTGGACTGTTCCACTCACTACTAGATTCCTCAATCACATCCAGCTGAACCATCTTCTCAAAGTTTGTTTTCATAGGTTGGAACCAGAAACAGGACCTTGTCCCCAATATCGAAGGATCGAACTACAGCAGTTTTATCATACCTTCTCTTTTGCCATTCCTGAGCCTCTTTTACATGTTGTTGTACAATGGGCCCTATCTATCACAACCTCTCATACATTTGGACCACAAATTGTAACAGATTTGGCTTTCTGGGGCCTTGCTGCTCCCACCTTTCTTTCATCATATCCAAGATACCCCATGGCTGACTCCCGAGCAATAACTCAAAAGGACTAAACCCTGTTGAAGCTTGAGATACCTCACGGATGGCAGCAGCAAATAGGGAATAAGAGTGTCCCAATCTTTTTTCTCTTGCGCCGCTTCATTCCTTATCATGTGCTTTAATGTGCGGTTAAAGTGATCCACCAAACCATCCATTTGCAGATGATACATGGAGGTCATCAAGTGTGTTGCATCTATCTCAATACGGCAAGTGCCATATATGCAGACCACACATACATCTGTATTCAACAACAGACGCTTGTAATTGAATGTGGACGTGTATATTCCTGAATTACGTTTTTTACAAAAACGCACATTACGTTCATTTTGTGTGTCTTAGTTTGTGCAGATGAACCTAGATTTCCGCCGGTCTTTGCATTGGTTTACAGAGCATTCTGTGGAGGAGCACTGGTTTCCATAGAAAGAGGGGAGAAGTTAAGTGAAATTACAGCATTCCTATTGAAATATAAAAGATATAAACTGGTGCATCTCTTTTTCAGAAGTAGTGCAGAAATTAGATTACATTTTGCATAGAGAGATTAGTAATGATATAAAAAGGTGGAGAGAGAGCATTTTCCTTGCTGTGCATAGAGGCACAACATTTGTACTCTGCAAAAGGATTTAAATTTTTACACCAGCTCAGAGCTGGTTCAGATCGCTTCTCTTCCTATTCTCTTAATGAAGCAGGATGTGTGACTCCATATTGCACATCGATGGAGAGTTTCCAGGTGTTCTCCAGTTAATATAAGAATATTTCACACACAAAAAAGTGCCACCAGTAATAAAGACAACCCAATTGTCCCCAGACTAATGATTGATAAAAACCAAATATAAGACAGGAGTTTAGGAGAAAAACATAAATGCTCAATTGATTGAATGGAATGGTATTAAAAAGAGCTGTTAGACAGTCGCCGTGACACTCATTACCTTCTTCCGACGTCCCGGCCGTCGCCATGACGACCGGGGCGTCACTTCCGGTTTTTCGGGCCGACCGTTGCCAGGGCAACGGCCGGACGCCGAAAATAGGCTGTAGGCGCTCCGGCAGGCTGAGTAGCCGGGTGCATGTGTAATAGATCAGCCTGTGGGCTGATTAATTAGCAATACAGGGGCGGTGCATGATTCAGAGCTAGGCTCTGATTGGTGGTCTTCAGTTCTTAAGGCAGTGAGGTCTGCAGCCTCACTGCCGGTTATAGCTTCTGTTCCAGTCTGCTGACCTGCTCTGTGCCTTGTTCCTGTCTCTTGGAAATCCTATTGACTACCAGTGTATGACCCCTTGCCTGGATTTGGACCCTGCCTGTGTTTCTCGTGACCTTGACCTCTGGCTTGTATACCGACCATCCTGTCTGCTCGTGACCCCTGACCCCGGCTTGTTTATCGGATCTGCTATCTGCTGCCGGCCCTTGACCTCTGCTTGGACTCCACTCCGCTTGCCTGGGTTCTCCCCAGCCGGTACACACTTCACAACCCTCTGTCAGTCTGCGGCCCAGTCTGTCCCCACCATCAGGGGCTCCAGTGAACACCTGATTGGCAGAGTAGATTCCGGGTTGTGTTGTGCCGGCTGGAGGGGTTCCTAACATTATAACCGGCCCTCACGTTTCGGAGACGAAGTTGGTATGGAAGAAAGCGGAACCAAATCGTCTCCTCTTCAAGCCCTGGCAGGTTATATTGAGACTCTCTACCAGATGATCCGAGAACTGTCCCAGCGTTTGTCCTTCCCAGACGGGGTCCCCCGGACTACACTGCTCAGTTCTGGTTCAGTTGATGAACCCAAGTTAAATTTGACGGACCGGTTCTCCGGAAATAGAGCCCTGTTCCGGAATTTTAAAGAAAGCTGCAAACTCTACTTTCGGCTGAAACCTCTGTCTTCTGGTTCAGAACAGCAGAGAGTGGGAATTGTCATCTCCCTCCTGCAGGGTGACCCCCAGTCCTGGGCCTTCACCCTACCACAGTTGAGCCCTATCATGCAATCCTTGGAAGCCTTCTTTAATGCACTAGGCCTCCTTTATGATGATCCAGATCGAGTTGCCTCTGCTGAGGCTCATCTACGGGTCTTAAAGCAAGCTCAACGTTCTGCAGAAGAATACTGCGCTGAATTCCGCAGATGGTCGCCTGACTGTGAGTGGAATGATCCAGCATTACGCAGTCAGTTTCGCCTAGGACTATCAGAGGAGGTTAAGGATTCACTTGTGCAGTATCCCTTCCCCTGCCTCGTTGGAGAGCCTTATGCAACTGCTATTAAAATTGACAGAAGAATCAAGGAGAGGAGAACAGAGAAGGAGGCATCTTCTTGCTCATCTGCAATTGTTCCCGCTCTTATGGATGTTGAGAAGCCTATGCCCTCAGGGCCGCTTCACCTCTCTCCTGACGAAAGAGACAGGAGACGGTCACAAGGACTATGCCTTTATTGTTGGAAGAAAGGCCACTTCTCCTGCTCTTCCCCTTACAAACCTGAGAAAGGAGCATCTCTGGTAAAGATACACTTAGGCCTGCAAGTTGTTTCCCAAAAGAATGCTGTCCTGATTCCTGCACAAGTCACTTTTGGTGCCAGTTCCGTGGCCTTATCGGCCTTCATTGATAGTGGAGCTGCAGGCAATTTCCTTGATTTTGGGTTCGACCGCTCTGCTGGGATTCCGCCTGTAAGACTCAAATCCGCTATTACAGTCTGTGGCTTAGATGGGAATCCATTGCCTGGAGGTAAGGTTGAATGGGAGACTACGCCTTTATACTTGAACATTGGAGCACTTTATTCAGAGTCTATAACGTTTCTCCTTATTGATTGCTCATCGATTCCGTTGGTCCTGGGCCATCCCTGGCTTTCTCGTCACAACCCTGTTGTGGATTGGGAGAAAGGAGAAATCGTTCAGTGGAGCTCGTATTGTTCACAGTCTTGCTTGACCATGCCTCTGCGAATCATCCAGTCTATTCCGGAGCAACTTCCCTCACAATACCACGACTTCTGGGACGTATTTTCCAAGAGAGCTGGGGATACTTTGCCACCTCACCGTGACTTCGACTGTGCCATCGAGCTCATACCTGGCTCCAAGTTACCCAAGGGACGCTTGTATTCTCTCTCGGGCCCCGAGACCAAGTCCATGCAGGATTATATTGAGGAGAATTTGGAGAAAGGCTTCATCAGGCCATCCAAATCTCCGGTAGGAGCTGGATGTTTTTTTGTGTCTAAAAAAGACGGAGGACTAAGACCCTGTATTGACTACAGAGGATTGAACCTCATCACAGTCAAAAACACCTACCCACTTCCTCTCATCTCCGTATTGTTCGACCAATTAAGAGGTGCAACTGTTTTCACCAAAATCAATCTTCGAGGTGCATATAACCTCATCCGGATCAGAGAAGGAGATGAGTGGAAGACGGCATTCAATACACTTTCGGGCCACTATGAATATCTGGTCATGCCGTTTGGTCTTAGTAACGCGCCTGCGGTGTTCCAAGATCTGATTAATGAGGTGCTACGGGAGTTCCTGGGTCATTTCGTGGTCGTCTATTTAGACGACATCCTCATATACTCCAAATCCTTATCTGTACATCAGGGCCATGTCAGACAAGTTCTACAGAAATTGCGAGAGCACCACCTCTACGCTAAAATAGAAAAATGTGAATTTGAGGTGCAGAAAGTATCCTTCTTAGGTTATGTAATCTCCTCTGAGGGATTCTCCATGGACCCAACCAAGGTCCAAGCTATCCTGGATTGGGTACAACCGAATAATCTCAAGGCGGTGCAGAGGTTCCTGGGCTTCGCCAATTACTATAGAAGATTCATTTGCGATTTTGCTAAGATTGTGGCTCCTATTGTCACCTTGACTCGCAAAGGAATGGATCCAACGAACTGGTACACACTTCACAACCCTCTGTCAGTCTGCGGCCCAGTCTGTCCCCACCATCAGGGGCTCCAGTGAACACCTGATTGGCAGAGTAGATTCCGGGTTGTATTGTACCGGCTGGAGGGGTTCCTAACAAGAGCTAGGAGTTTGGATTTTGATATGACATTTACATTTTTGCGCAGTGCGTTTCTAAAAATTTATCTGCCTCTCTGCACAGGGTACACACCCTGATGCATGTTATGTGGACCATGCGCATCAAGGTTTTTAGTGGTGTGCACTTCATAAAGGACACCCAGAGAATAGCCTTTGAGGTTTACATAACTTTCTGCATTCAAAGGAAAATATGCAGATTATCCCGGAATGAGCCAAGCTTATTTTAATTTTCCACTTTGTATGTCTTTGGATTCACTGCTAACATATATGAGATCAATTACATTATGAAAATCTGTGATACTGACAAATAACTTGACCTACATTCTGTTGCTGCAATTTTTTATACATGTACATTAGTTCATGGATACCTAAGCACAAGGCAGTAACATTTTTCTTCCAACTTGTAGTGAATTAAGGTAGATAACATTGAGATAACCTGGACCTGTGGTAGGTTTAGCAAACATGGCCATGAACGAAACAAGCAGTGTCAAGCAAGGCATTCATTAGCAGAGTCTGATCACTTGATAGAGATCTGCTTATTGGATGCCTTAGTTCACTAATCTGACTGCCCATGAATTGTAAAGGAATTTATATGTATTTATAATCTGACTGGTGCTGAATTGTAAAGGAATTTATTACAGATCCAGATCCATTACTAAATTCTCAGGATCTTTCCCTATTATATGAAGTTAGTGCCATGGCTAAGACTTCCAGGGCTCAGGTTTGGACTGTAGTCTTCATTACCAATGGATCTATGATTGGATTCCAAACTTCTGTGGGCTCCAGTAGCTTGGGCTTTGATTTGATAGAGCTATGGCTCCATGCAGTTGTTGACTGCGTTAGATTTAAGCCCATTGGTGCAGTGAATTCTTAAAAAATCCTATCATCCTGGTTGGGATTGGGGTCAGGGTGGGGGTATGATATTGACTAAAAAATAATATTTGGGTGGACTTACCTTTCAATAAAATAATAACTTGTATACAGCATTCAGAATAAGATCTAATACCAATACTGCATCTAGCTACTTAAACAAGGTAAGTAACGGAGAAGTCAGCATTCCCAGGGACAAATCTTCAAAACATATGAAGTAGCTTTTTTGCTCCATCTTGTGGGTAGCGCTTAGTACTGCAGGTTAGATCAGACTAAACTTTTACTGTATTTACTAAAGGGGTGTTGAAAGTAGGGGTTGTTAAGATGATTAGTCCTATATCTGTGGGAAATTGCTGTTAATGTTACTATGTGTAGTGTGGGGTGCAAAGGTTACACAGTGCACCTCCTTCTCTAGCCCTGGCTAGCTGATAGGCATTGGTTTAAATGACCAGGGGGTCCCTGCACATGCATACATGCAGGTATTTTACTCCCAATTCGCTTTGTAAGTAGTGGAACACAGGTGATGTCAGTTTGTGGTGCAGTGCAATAAAAGTCAGAATAATTTGGGCGCCTCTATCACAAACTGAACTCTATATTTACACTCCTCTTCCTCAAGCACAATAATAATGGCTGCAGCAATACAGAAATATATACAGCTATTTACTCTCTCCAGCACAGTTCTTAGTGAGCAGTATGATTATGGTTGCAAGTATATCTCCTTACTCCTCCTGCACAGTTCTTAATGTTATCCATACTTGCCAACTCTCCCGGAACGTCCGGGAGACTCCCGCATTTTGTGAGAGTCTCCCGGACTCCCGAGAGAGTGTGGCAATCTCCCTGATCTGCCCAGAAGTGGGCAGAATATGGTTCAAACGCCGCGATTCACCGGGAATCCCGGCGTTTGGCCCCGCCCCCGCAGTAAAATGACGCGATTTGCGTCATTACGTAATGGGGGCGGGGCTAAAATGACACAATTTTTGGGGCCCCGCCCCCTACACGCCTGCCTCCTACTAGCAGCTCCCGGAAAAAAAAAATGAAATGTTGGCAAGTATGATGTTATCTAAGACAGTTCACATATCGCCTACATTCCATGGGGTATATTTACTCCAGGTTTGAAAAAGTGAAGATGTTGCCTATAGCAACCAATCAGATTCTAGCTGTCATTTTGTAGAATGTACTAAATAAATGATAACTAGAATCTGGTTGCTATAGGCAACATCTCCCCTTTTACAAACCCGGTTTAGTAAATATACACCTACTACTCCATACTTCACTGCAGTTTACCCCTTCTCTGCAGGGGCATTCACATGGATGCTAACACATAGACATTTCTCTTAAGCAGACATGCTCAGTTCCTCAGTTCTGACACACGCTGTGTAACTCTCAACTGCAGCTCACCCCTCCCCTCTGCGGGGATGATCTCTCTCTTGAGCTCTGACACTTTTCTCTGTGTACTCTCAGGCCCTGGCAGCAACCCTCTTTCTATGATCTCTTGCATGCAAAATGTCCCCCTCCATCCCTTGGGGTTCTCTTTAGTGACATGGGGTTCACCCCCTCTTTGGGATTAGGGACTCCTCCCCTCTGTATATGCAGTGAGACTGCTGGTTTTATACAGTAGATACCAGGTTCTCCTGGTCACAGTAGTTCCACAGCTACTCATAGTTCAGCCCAGGGTCAAATTGGGCTGCCGGGGGCTGGGGTATCTCCTGGTAGACCCCAACCCTGTTCGCTCCTCTCTTCGTTGGAGGGGGGAGCGGGTAATGTAAAAAAAAATTGAAAAAATACTCACGTGACCACAGCGCAGGCACCCCTTCTCTCTGCTCCATTCGCATTGAATGTCGGGCGTGACGTCATCACACCGACGTTCAGTGAGGAGCGGCACAGAGAGGAGTCGGCAAAAAGACAGAAGAGAAAAAAGAAGCCGAAGATAAGTGAAGAAAAGGAAGCAAGGGGGAGTAAAGGCAGCATTGCAGAGTGAAGGGGGAGCACAGACAGCATGGCAGAGAGTGAAGGGGGAGCACAGACAGCATGGCATAGAGTGAAGGGGGAGCACAGACAGTATGGCAGAGAGTGAAGGGGGAGCACAGACAGCATGGCAGAGTGAAGGGGGAGCACAGACAGCATGGCATAGAGTGAAGGGGGGGGCACAGACAACCTGGCAGAGAGTGAAAAGGGCCAAAGACAGCATGGCAGAGTGTGAAGGGGGCCAAAGCAGCATGGCAGAGTGTGAAGGGGGTCAAAGCAGCATGGCAGAATGTGAAGGGGGGCCAAAGCAGCATGGCACAGGATGATGATGAGGGGGCAAAAACAGCATGAAGGGCGGAGTGTGATCATAAGGAGGCACAGCATGGTGATGAAGGGGCACAGTAATGTGTGTGTGATGGCTCAGCAGGCCATCACACAAAATAGCACTCATTAGTTAGCCACCACCTACCACACACAGTAATGTGTGAGTGGTAGGTGGTGGGGAACTAATGGGTGCTATTTTGTTTGTGGGGTGATGGTGGGGCAATTTAATTTTATAGTGGGGACTATTAATTTAAGATGGGTGGTTTGGGAGCTACTGAATGTGGGGCTGAGTTTGAGGAGCATGAGGTCTATTTATTAAATGTAAATATGAATTATTTAATGGCAGTGACGGTTGCTGGAAATAGGTATATTTATTATACGTAAAAGCGATTAATTTACTGCTGGGACTGTCTGGAGGGAGGAAAATAGGTTTATTTATTAAATGGGAATACTATTACTTTAATGTTGGGGCTGAAGGAAGGCCTAAGTATTAATTGTGGGTCCTATTGATTTAACGCCGAGGATGGTTGGAATTTTCTAAATGTACCCATTTTTTCCCCAAATAGGACCCCCAACATTCCAGGATCCAGACAAGCCGCAACTAAAGAAACCAGCGCCATACGTGGTGAAAGTGACAAGAACAGGTAGGACAGTGTGTCCAATGTTATGATTCTAGTGGGACAATCACGATTTTTGGTGACTGTTCCGCCCAATCTAAGGGGCAGGTCAAGACTGTGTACTCTTTATATACACACTGCATTTTTTATATAATACACTATGGTGCAAGCTGTCCTTCGTGGGCTGACCACTCCCCCTCTAGTGTCTGGTCTTGCCTCTATGATGGCTGGCCACACCCCCTCTGCACCGGGGGGCCCTTCATGCCCCTGTCCGACACTGGTTCAGCCAGAATCACAGTGTAGCTTATCTCCAACACACATGCAGCTCTTATATCCCATAGTATATGCATGCTGCCACTTGCAGCAATAACCCACTTCTCTGCAGGGGTCTCTCCCCCTATTCAGGCACACATTACTTGGCTTTGTACAGTCAACGCGCTCACACTCTCAGGCAATGCCGAGAGAGGCTGGGAGCATCCTCCCCACTCTCCCAGGTCCCCAACTATATCACATCACCTCTCTTCTCTCACTAGGGTCTTTGCATCAATTAGATGCGTTGCACCTAAATATGCATCACTGTACATCACAGTAATGCATATTTATGCACTGCTTGAATGCTTCATGCCGGTGCTACTCTGGGAGCCCCGGCGAAGTGACCCCTCTCCTGCAATCTAAGTTTCCTATTTACTGGAAGCTTAGCGCTGCCGGTGCAGAATCCCATAGGAAATGACAGGTAAAATGACAGGTAACGCCATCCTGAGATGGCGTTACCTGTCTGTGCAATGCAAAGCTTATCAAAGCTTGATGTATTGCAGAATGGTAGAGTGATGCTGCACAATATTTGCCTTTCTGTGAAATCGTCTTCATTAAGCAGTTAATACATGGCAATCATGCTTAAAAGATACGGGAACAGTAGTTTCTGCATCTTTTAAGTGTCAAATAAGCTTGATGCATAGACCCACTGTGTCCTCTGTATCTCGTTACCCCCTTTTTACAGCCCCTCCTTCTTCTCAAACACTAGCAGACTGGGTTGGGTTGTCACCAGAACAACCAGCTTGAGATCCTTCTCTTTCCACAAACACCTAACCCGCCCTCCAGATGACCACTCCTGTATTCATTGGGGTGCATGGTTTATTAAAACGCCACTAGGGGGGGGGGGGGCGTTACATCAATTAGGGATCTAATGTCAGAATCCTCCTGTTGTTATATTGTATGTGATTTTATGGGGTGTATTCAAATGTCCGCAAGTTTTTTCCCCCGCAGCGTAAAAAAAAATTCCTGCGGGTTTAACTGCAATAGCAACCGTTTTTAGTTACTGCAGCACGAAAACTTGATATAAAGCTTTATATCAAACTCTGCCCAGAGTCTTTAGGTTCAGACGAGCAGCGTGTGGGTATTGTGATATCCTAATTACAAAAAGAATCACAAAACTGGGTCTGCGGGCTTGACGCTAGCAGTCCTTCATTATTAACTGTTGATGCCTTTTTCAGTGCCCTGGGGCTCATATGCGATGACCCCAATAGGGTAGCTATAGCAGGATCCAGTCTTTGTGCCTATAAGAGAAGGGCGAAAATCAGCAGAGGAATACTGCACAGAATTCCATACGTGGTCTGTGGACTCTGGTTTGGACGACTCACCGCTTCATTGCCAATTCAGAGTGGGATTATCCAACCCCATTAAGGGTTCTATAGTTCAGTTTCCAGTTCTAGATAAGCTGGAATCTCTTATGAGTTTATCCGTATAGACAGAAGACACAAGGAATTCTGCAGGAGAGTCATCTTCTGTTGCTACTTGTTCTCTTTCTATCCTACAATAGGGAAAATCCTGAATTTGTGGGTACCTTCCACATCACATGCATAAAAAGAATCAGGAGATGGTCCCAATCGTTATGTCTTTATTGTGGCGGCAAGGGACATTAGGTACAAGAATGCCCAAAGAAGCCGGGAAACTTCAGAGCCTAGATAAAGATGGTGAGCTTTTCCTAGGCCAAATGAGCTCTCTGGCTTTTACTTCCCTCCAGATTGCTGTGGATTCATTTTCTTACCACTGCTCTGGTAGATAAACAGAGCAGAAGGAAATTTCATTGACAAAGGAATAGTACAGAGGCTTAAGATATCCACTATATCTCTGGAAACCCCAGTCTACATTTTGGATTTGGATGGAAAATTGCTCTCAAGAGAACCCATAAGACTGAAAACTACCCCTCTTACTTCATGGGTGGCATGTTTGCATTCTGAGCTTATCTCCTTCTACATTGTTAGGTCTCCTAATAATCCCGTAATTTTGGTGTTTCCGTGGCTCTTTTAACATAACCCTCTGATTGAATGGCCACATGGGCAGATCACTCGCTGGGGTGAATCCTGTCTCTCACTCCCTGTAAGTCTTGCCTCATCCTTACCTTGTTCTGTTCCTGCTACATATCTTGAATTTGCAGATGTATTCTGTAAAGTAGCGGCAGACTCACTTTCACCCCATAGGTCCTATAACTGTGCTATTGACCTTATGCTAGGGGCTAAACTGCCCAAAGGTTGTCTGTTCAATCTGGCTTCTCCAGACCTCAAGGCTGTTGAGGACTATATTTCCAAAAGCTTAGCCAAAGACTTTTTCAGACCTTCCAATTCTTCGTTAGGCGCAGGTTTATGTTTAAGTATGTGACACTGCTAAAAGTTAATCATAAGTCATTAGGTAGTGCTAATTAGCAAGCAAATAGTCTATGAGTAAAGCATTCTGTTTGCATCATACACATACAATTCTAGACAACTGATGTGGTCAAGTAATGTGGAGTAGCAAAATGAAGAAACAAATAAAAACCCAGAGACATACAACTTTCTAAGTAAAATTTTAATGAAACCAATAAATTAGTGAGGTACATAACAGTTCTATTGCAAACGCATCTATTTTCCAAGTCAAGTTTCAGTAGCTCAAAGCATTCTCCTAACCCTCTCTAACTATAATAATTCATCCCCCTTAAGAAAATACTCTCCCTCTTCCCAGTGGCGTCACATGGAAGGGAGAAGCAGATACAGTCTGTTTTTGGGGGGAGCCTCCTACATTGGATGCAGATTCTAGCTCCATGCTGGTGCATGCATAGCATTCTTATAGGGAGTGCAGGGTCCTAACATGATCCCTGCACCAGGATACACCAACCAAGGGAATTAGGTGATTACCACCTCACCATTAGACCTGTGTACTATGCTGTCAGAATGAATAATTAAACCATATTCAAGAACCCATATATTGCAACCCTGTCAGGCAATAGAAGTTTTGGAATACACAGTCAGATATTAAATTACAATTTGCATACTGTAGTTTATGAGAATCAAATTCACCACTGCTGATGCATTTACAGCCGACAGACCAGTACATTATTTTTTACAGCTTGCCACATTTTAAATGCTAAGTGTCAGTCGAGCATTGGTGTTATTCTGAAAGTCCCCAAAGTTGGATCACCTTCCATTGCTTTTAAGATCCTACAGATGGCAATAGCAGCACTGTATAAATGATTCTGATATAGGACATATGTTTACTATAATATAAATGTCCAGTACATAGCCATTCACTCAAATATGTTCTCACATAAAGGATTGGCCACACAATGTTTATTATAAGACAATAGCCCTCTCCACTGCACATTGTGTGACTGCAGCTCCTTGGCACTTGAAGTCATGTCCCGCACCTTCTTCTTATTACCAATAGCCTGCCTTCATCTACTGAACAAAACAGCAAAAAGTGTTGGCCAATGAGCTTGCATTAAACATAGTATATAGACATAAATGGGGCAATAAACCCTTGTGCCAGAGCATGTAACAAAGGACCCAGTTCAACAGTATAAATTTAGTTTTTCTGAGGAAAGTCTTTGATACATTCAATGTATGTACTTTACAAGGGCCAGTAACACCAATGACTAACATTTTTATTTGTCTCAATGTCACAGACAACATAGGACTCTACAAAAGTATTCATACAGAGTTAATGCAGATTTAAAGCGCTGTTTGTAATAGCTGGAGTTTTAGTAGTATAGTGTTTAATTACAGGGTGTTTATTTTTCATCTATAATGAACAATGAGTAATACAAAAGCGAATACTGTGCTATGGGAATAGTTCTGTAGAAACAGTTCCACGGCACTTTATGTTCTATATAATTCAGTGAGATCCTGTAAAACAACATGATAAAAATTATCATTATTTTATGGTATATCACAGGTGAATTGTGATTTTTTTTTGTGGTTGCTGTGCAGGTGCTCCTGTAGAGTAACCCCACTCTCTCTCTAACATGACAGGAGGACAAGGGAGAAAAGCAGCTCGATATAGACGGATACCACCTACCCCCACAATATACTTCCTAAAAAAAGGTTTTGGGGGTCTAAAATTCCTTAAAGAAGTTGTTCAGTTCTGACAGACAGCTTCCATATACTTCTTCACAATGTCTGTAGACCATAAATGCTGAAATGTAAGTTGCTTTAAATTGGGAGATACAAATACAATTTAGAACCATATTTAAAAGTAGCGGCTTATCAGAATTGAAAATATTTGAAATACAATTTTGATCATGGAGGAGACATTTTCCCTTTGCCTACCAAACTTCCAGTCAGTAAGATAATTGATGGACACTAGAGGGAACCTTTCTGAGCCTAAACTTGCTGACAACAGAGAACAATAGTCTGCAGTGAGGTAGATAATAAGGTTACATACATACATACAGTATTTTCACTCCTATCAAGGTAAGGGAACCTTTACCTATTAGACTGACTGGTTCCTGCAAACTATGATACACAATTATAAAAAGTATCTTCAAGTTTCCTTTCTCATATCTCCCAACAGTCCCTATTTTGGTGGGACTGTCCCTATTCATAGATCCTGACAGGGGTAAGGTCTTATAAAAATGCAGGTGTGATTTGGGTGGATTGGGGGTGCTTATTTATGTCCTGATTTTGCTTTTTGAAATGTTGGGAGGTATTCTTTCGGCGTTTGGGTGAGTTTTGGTGAAATATTTTAATGGGCATATATATAAGAACGCTGTCACTGGGGACACTACTGTTAGCAATAAAATATAACTGTCTTTATATTGTGTGCTTCAGTATGAGTTGGATATGAACCTCAAATATATTTACTTTACAGTAAATTCCATTCACTCAGAATACTCTCCTGTCCTGTCCTGCAAAAATGAGTCGAAACGAGAAATCAGAGGTAATACTGGCTGTGACTTTTTATCAGTGAAAAGAATGTGTACTATTCAGTGAATGTTTGCTATTGCTTTTCGGAACTTGTTTTGAATACGAATACAAATCCAGTGATCCAGTTATGTTTCACAAGGGTCAGATAAACATTTCTCAGGGCTGGCATCAGTTTGCCATCTCAAGGCAAGGTGTGATGGGAATGAGTAGACAGCAAGCACGACTAGAGGTAAATCTGTATAAACGTTGAAGGGAAGAAATCCCAGTGCATGTTGGTTTTACCTGGTAGCTACATGCTTAGGATGTGGGATGGGGGAATTCATGCTATGTGCATGTTTTAGTAAGGGTACGGAAGACAGAGCAATACAAGGAAGCACAATGCTTTGCATATATTTAAATATTGCTTCTCCTAGAGACAGCTGTGCAAATAATATTACTGAATGATCATGGCAGATCACTCAGGTACATACACATACAGACCACGCATTACTTTCTACATTTCACTATACGCAATAGTCTGTAAATACAGCTGCGCACAAATAACACTCTCATACACACAATATTTCAAATTCCATGCGTGTACCACCAAATCTCAGAAATAGGTGTTTGTGTAAAGATATTTCAATGTAAACATATACTTTTATATGGAAGAGTCAATCGCTCCACATCAAGTTTAGAAAATAAAATAAAAACTTGTGCTATTCTGCCAAGAGAGCAGGTCAGTCGTTCAGCAGAAAGGTGGAGATAATGAGATATACAAGGCAACTTCTTTTTGTTTTCAGCAACAGTTTAGGTAGATTTACAGCATATGTTAGATGTTTTGAGAGCTTGTTTGCTCTTCTCAATAATACAGGGGCAAACACAGGATTTGTAGAGGGGGGTTTTCACATCACACCACCAGTGGGTGTAACCAGCATGCATGGGGGCATGGCTAGAATATTAGACAGTGCTTGGCTGCTCTCCAACTCTTCCTATCTCTATAATATATATGGGCAATGCTGCCTGCACTACTGTTAGGTGCACGCAGCTCTCCCTTTTCAAGCAGAGCCGTGTGATGCGGGGGCAGGGTCCAGACACCTCAATTATACGGTGCCCCAGGCTTGGAGGGGGTTTCCAGGCAATAGGAAGCCCCCCTCGGTCTGTCTATGTAATACATGCTAGGTGGGAGCAAAGGATCTAAATTATCTAAAAGATGCTGTAAATTCTCTTAAAAACCAATCAGATCCGCAGCTGCTATTTAGCATCAATCCCTAGTTTGAGCACCTCTTTGGTTGTGCCTGTCTGTGTTCAGGTATCATGTTCAAAATATAATTTATATAAAACTGGAGTACAGTTAATGGGCTGGGATGTTAACACAACCTCCTCTGCTTTTGATGAGTACATATGTGAGGGTTCCTGAGTGATACACCTGCCCTGGGACCATATACCCCAGCCTCAAGATCTGATGTACTAGGGGTCAGTTATGAACTGAACAACTTAGCATACTGCCTCTTTCACCATTCGCCCCGTTTGCTGGCATTCCCCTTGTGTACAAAACGCAGAATAAACTGTCAGATGAATGCATTGCCTACTTCATGGTGGTTTGGTCTTTCCCCCTGATTAGAATGAATTGTTTTTGTTTTTTGATCCCTATTTCCCTCATACTTGCCTACTTTTCATACCTTTACTTTGGGAGATGTAGAGGGTAGGTATGAAAGGAAGAGGAGGGTGTGACTGCATCACACCAATTGAGCATCAAGTGATGGGGCAATGCGTATAGTGATGCTAATTGGTTAATCACACTCAATGCTTATGGATGGCAAGTGGCATGATGGGGCAATTTTTGTCATCATTGCACAGACTTGGAGGCCAGGATAGAGTTAGCACTAAGAATCTCTGTGTTAATTGGACTTGTTGCATATAGGCTGGTTAGAACCACAGGACATCTTCCCCATTTATTTCAATTGTTGCATTTATAGATTTTGTGCTTTTGGACAGAATAGTTTAACTTTACATCTAATGCAGTGTTAATAACTCTACTTTTCAATACATTTGTGCAGTGAAAAAATATCTGTGCAATAATTCAAATTATAGAATGTCTGTAAGTTTGCCATATCTCCATCCCTTGTACTACATTTCAATATCTCTTATGCATAACGTAATGTTGTTGACTTTTGTGCCTTCTAGTCGACTCATTATCCTAAAAAGATATGATCACATAATTCTCTTGCTCTGTGCTGACAATGGTGTATGACCCCTGACATGTAAGAACTCATGACCCTGACATCTGAAAGGCAGTATAAATGCAGAAAATGGGAGAATAATGTTTACATTTATTTCCTAAGTAAAACATAGCTCAGGAAAGGACAACAGCGCTCTGTTCTGTGCTGCATCAAAAATGAAGGAATTTTGTTTCACTGGAATTCTCCTTTAAAGTCAAACTAACTTTATGTATTCTGATTACGGTGCAGAGGGTGAGAACTGCATTATTTTGTCTTTTTGCTGAGAAAATAATTAACAAGTTTCTCACACCATGCTGCCATGTCTCTGTGTGAAAGTCCATTTCATGACTTGAATGAATAACCAGTTTTGCTAGCGACAATGTATGGACCTTCACTCTCAGTATTTACAGCACAATGCCACCCACTATGACTAAGATCAACAAAGCAATTTTCTATATAGAAAAGCTGAACTTGTGTCATAGAAGTCACATCCTGTAAGTCACTATACCTACCTATTTATCACTTCCACATGTATTTCTTATATGACATCTTAAAATAGGTGTTTTCACTCCTGGGTTCTAGCTCCATTACATGTCCACTGACTGACGTATCCTGAGACAGTTTTTGTACTATCAATTTGCATATATATATATATATATATATATATATATATATATATATACACACATATACACACAGGGATGGGCGTCGTTATCAAGAAGGTTTGAGAACTATGTTTTCCAAATAAGAGGGTAATGGAGACAGAAAGAGAGACAGAGAGACAGAGAGAGACAGAGAGAGACAGAGACAGAGAGAGAGAGAGAGAGACAGAGAGAGAGAGAGAGAGAGAGAAAGAGAGAGATGACAGAGAGGGAGGGGGAGGGTGAGAGGAAAGAGAGAGGGAAGGGCAGAGAGAGAGGGAGGGGAGAGGGGGGGAGAGGGAGAACCAAAGTGTATGCTGAAATCATTTAAAGCATTTGTTTGTATATATTTACACAAACACCACATTGACTACAGTTATACTAAGAATCCAGTCATCTCAACAAACACCCCGACAAACCACACACTTCTATAAAGACATCAGTTTGTCATCAGACACAAGTGCAGACGTCCATTCAGTTCACACCATCAGATCTTCCACTCCAGCAGGTGAAGTTCTTCAGTATCTGATTTGGAAGATGTCCATCTTCTACCTCTGGAGATGAAGTTTGTATCACTGAAATCCATGCATTTGTCTCACCGTCAGGGCTGAGCAAAACATCTCATTCAACAAAGAGACCATTAACTAATACGCTGAAGTTTCATGTGCACCAGTGCACCTGCTTCCTCACACTCTGGAGATGAAAGATAGGCAGGAGCAGCATCTGCATAATAAGATCTTTGAGGCACTTTCTAGAGGCTAAGTGTTATAAAAATGGCACTCGCCAACTTAGCAAGACATTGAAGCAAGAAAGGACAATGTAGAAAGTTCCTGTGTTCCTAATTGTGGCCACAGTGTAGCTCATTATTTTGACCTTGTAACCTGACATCTCATTCACTTCACACAGAGACCGATGACACAAAGTCCCTCCTTCTAATGGCAATGTGACACAGAGAGAATATATGGCTTGTAAAGTCCTTTCCACCTCTGTGACCCTACCAAGTAATCTCTGTTTCCAGAGGAATCAAGGTAAAATTGCATAAGAATAATCTATGATCAGTCTTTCGTAATATGCGGATAGTAATAAAGTCAATCCAGCCATGAAATGGTGTGTCTGTGCCTGTAACTGTTATAGAAAACAGCCACCATCCCGATTACCAATAAAGAAACAGAAGACAAGAGTGCCGGATGTCCTTCATTCCATGTTGGTGCTATCGGATCGGGAAATGTTAAGTGTTTGCGCAGACACCGATATATCACCTTGATCCACAGGGCTATGGTAATCAGATGTCATATCCTGGTCTATTAATGGCATTTGCATGGAGGACATTGTAAAGGAGCTGGTAGGGCCCTTCCTTAGACATTGGGTGTAAAACCCAAGAATGACATCAAGTTTTTCTTCAATTGACTGGACCTGCAGAAGAAAGATTTAATTTAATGTTTGGCACCAACTAGAGGACAGCAGATAATTAAATACAAGCTTAAAGTCAAAGCTGCTCTGTCTGCATTATCAGATAACAAGGCAAAGACCCTCGTGGATCCCTGTGATGCACTCCTGTTGAAACTGAGTGACTGATTTGCAGTATCGAGTGGAGCAGAGTAAATTCTATCATCTGGTTATTTACTAACATTGGATCAGATATTCATACAGGTCGTAATAATGACAATCTCAATAAACAACATGTATTTTCCTCTTTGCAGAACAGTTTCATCTGATTGATATTTGGGCAGTTTACATAAGCTGCCCTTTAAGTCATACTACAATATTTCAATTGGGTTAAGAACTTTGACTGGTTCATTTGAAAATACAAGATTTTGTCTGCGTCAGTCATTATGTAGATTTTCTTATTGTTTCTGTACTGCATAATCCACATTTTGTTAAGTTTTAACACACATCTGGGAAACCTGACATTACCCTGTGAAATTTGCAGGATTCATTAATTGACGTCCTCTAGATTAAAAGCAGCTGCAGACCATGGTTGCCAACATTTGAATGCAAATGCCAAAGTCACATTAATGCTGGGCAGGAGCATGTATGCAAATTATGTGCAGGCTTTATTGATCTAAGTGCACTCCAACCTGTATATTGTGGTGAAATGAGGTATTAATATCACCTCACACCAGTTTCTCACATAGGGGCCTATTTATCAAAGATCTCCCGCTGTTTTTGGGAATTTACCACTAAATTACTATGTATTATTGCAGCATCACAGTAGATATATCAGATATCTGCTGCTTTGCTTCTCTCATTGTTTTACTGAGCACTCCCCATAACAGTGTATGGGAAGTGCTCAGTAACGCTATGTATCAAGGACTGATACTTGCGCACAGGGAATGAATGAGAGGTGAGCAGCACCGCAAAGAGAGGAAGAGAAGAATCCAGTGAAAGGTAAGTGAAACACTTCACAGGAGCAGCTGTTCATCGGAATGGCTGTTCCTGTGTTGATTTTTAATACATATGAGAAACTTTTCAATCCGCATCTATGCGATGAGGATTGAAAAGTTTCTACAGAAAAAAACGAAGGGTCATAAATAGACCCCATACTGAGGACTATAAAAACATATACTCTTTCTAGCCCTCTGGTTCCCCATATTTGTCAGTCATATTTATACTTGTATATATTCTATTTTGTACATAGTTAAAATGTCTGCTAGCATGGTTTTCTTATCTTGCAGACTAGTCCATTGTTTCATCCTAGGCAAAAGGATTATTGTCGACCAGTCCTGCATGAATGTACATCACACCAGGAGGTCTCATGTATTAAGATAGGAAAAAGGTCCACAGATAGAGCTCTATGTTTAATTACAGAGAACTGCATTGTGTATTTAAATGTAATGTGTCTGGATTGTGATCTCTCCTATTTCAACAAACTCTGCTGTGTAGCCATAGAACAATATCTATCCTTAATTATATCAAGAGTTGCTCATCTGCTCCTTTTGTCTGTATGTTTACCTGTGAAAAGGTAAACACAGAAAAGGACAGTTCATTAAATTGCTGATGAGGTCATTTTTGGGCTTAAAAGAGAACTCCAGAGGACAGCAAATTTGCATTCACTACCCAGTGATAGCTGAGGTCAGGCTGGCGTTGAGATCCAGATCTCTGTCCTGACAGGAAAGGGACAATCGGTTCCTGGAGTATTGCCTTTGCTCTGATCTACCTCTCCAGGTCTTGGGGAGCTGTGTGTCCGCCAAAAGCGGAGTGACAGTGACTCAGGACCAATGCTTTGCTGGTAGCCTCAAAGGAGAGAGAGGGAGAAGCCTGGATGGATAGACAACAGTCCCTGAGAGTGGCTAGAATACTGGTGAGGTGTTTTATACCCTGTACATTATCTGTGCCAGACTGTAGTGTTATTTCCTGCAGGTTATTATTCAAATATGTTTATTGCTGTTTGGTGGCACCATTTTGTTAAATAAACGTATTTCTTTTATTTCAGATATTTGCCTGGGTAATTTTGAACCTTGGATAGGTATCGGGTAGGCCAGCTGTGCAGCACAGAGGGTTACATTAAACCCGGTATCTTCACATATATTATACAGCCAGTTATACAGGTATAGTGCAGCTGGAGGGTATATTATATATTATAGTATATATTATACAGATATACAGGTAGATTACAGCTGGAGGACATATTATACAGCCAGTTATACAGATAGAGTACAGCTGGAGGGTATAGTATATATTATACAGTCAATGATACAGGTATAGTGCAGCTGGAGGGTATAGTATATATTCTACAGTCATATTCTACAGTCAGTCATACAGGTATATTACAACTCTAGGGTATATTATATATTATACAGTCAGTGATACATGAATAGTACAGCTGGAAGGTATAGTATATATTATACAGTTATACAGGTAGAGTACAGATAGAGGGTATATTATATATTATACAGTTATACAGGTAGAATACAGCTGGAGGGTATATTATATATTATACAGCCAGTGATACAGGTAGAGTACAGCTGGAGGGTAAAGTACATATTATACAGTTATACAGGTAGAACACAGCTGGAGGGTATATTATATATTATATAGTTATACAGGTAGAATACAGCTGGAGGGTATATTATACTATATATTATACAGTCAGTGATACAGGTATAGTACAGTTGGAGGGTAAATTATATATTATACAGTCAGTGATACAGGATTAATACAGGCCAGGTGGTTTAATATATATAATATCTTGTGCCCTGTCCTCTCTTGTCTTTTTCAGCATCTGCCTAACAAGAAAGGGCTAAAGGGAAGGGAAGCAGTCAATGTTTGCTTTGATATGGAATAAACCAAATTTATACTAAAGGACTACAAGTTTTTAGAGTAGCCCAGTGAAGGTTGTTTTATTTATGTGTTTATTGCTCCTAATTATAGAACTTGAGCCAGTAAAAGGGTGATATTCTTACAGCAGTCAGCTCTACAAGTAACGCCACATATTAGTAGCTCTTTATCAGTATGCCTAATAGCTGTAACAAGGGATGAGATTCTTCTGTTGGGATGCAGTGTTTAAATTTCTTCAAACATCACTTCTCATTTATGTCAAAAGTGCTATTTTCAGCTTATCATTCCATGGAGCGTCGTTAAAATAGCCTTCATCCAATAGAGCAGCTTTTTTTTCCGTAGTATGCAAACATGCACACTGCACTTTTTTTGTGTTTTTGTCATGGTGGACATTTGATTAATGTAATAAGTACAGTACAAAAGTAGCTTACAGCTCCATCGCCAGTACTCTCATCAGAAAATATACGTTGTTGTGAGCTGTTTCTTACCCACAACAACCTCCCTCCTGTATATTAGGCTGCTTAGTGCTCCTAACTCGTAAGGAAAGCTGACGGTCGATAGAACCTTTATATGCGGTTTGGGACTTTGGGTATGATTCAGCATCTGTCCTGGGAACAGGTGGGGAAAAACATATTTTACTATATAAGCTATGGCAAAACATTCACCTTTTTAATAAATAACTAATACCGCAATGCTCCTCTGGTGACAGGTCCATTGTAATAATTTACTAGTGGTAGTCAGACTAATTAATGTTAGTAAATAACAATAGCACGGGTAATTTAAGAGCCAGGAAAAACTGTGAATACTTGTTGAAACTTCATTTGCATTCACTTGAGTGTTAGGGGATACTAGGGGTGTCTTTATTTTAGGTGTCACTTTTATACATTTTAATGTCTTTATTACATTGGTATTTGTACCTACAAATGTGCTTTTTGTTTTGGCTAATGTCTGATGTCTGTTATGTTTGTAGGCATATAAAAATCACACTGTTTTACAAGAGTAAAAAGGCTCTGTGAGTACCCCTAAACTGGGAACCCATAAGGTTCTATTAAACATCTTATCTCACAGAATTCAATATCCTTTTCAATTAAGAGGCACATTTCTATGTTCAATACTATCTTCATGCTGTAAATCAGGTACTTACCAATACATGCATATTTTTGAGGTTTGCAAATAACCCTATAACGCTAACCAGTCTTTTCCTGCACTGAACTTATATCTAGAGCGTAGCCAATTAAAATCAAAATATCACTAGCTTTTCACCCTGTGGTTGAGTGAGCTACTGTATGTTCAGTAATTCACACAAAATGTTTGTTGAATGGTGTTTAATGTTATCATATACTATTAAGCTTTGTTCTTACATAATACAGGTATTACCAACCCATTAGTTTGGAACATGTTCTATTAAAGTGTATTTTCAAGTCATAGTTTCAAGAGAACAGTTTACATTGCACAGCATGTGATCATATTGTTTGGCTTCAAACACAAATACAGAGAAAATACACACACATTTCTTTTCTTCAGGCTAGTTATATTTTGGATAGGCACCTGGAAGTCATTTTTATTGTAATTCCAGTGGTATCCTACATAATGTGCTAGAATAGTAAGAGGTTATTGCTGCACATGATGGTGAGCAGCATTTCTGACCATAGCATTGTGCTCCCATTCAGCTAATAATTGTGTTTCTGAAAATGAGAGATAGAGAGATATATAACAGGTTGCTCACCTGCCTCTCTACCTTCACCACTCTTCCCATCATGCTCATCTCATCAGCTGCATCTGCTTCACTTCCAATAGGAGGAAGCTTCTCCCCTTTCTCACGTGGCTTCTTCTCCATGGGGATAGGGCCCCGCCCAATGATCTGGTCCACACTGAAAGTTTAGACCCATATTAGTTCAATAAGTAAAATTTGTAAATCGCAGTTAATGGTCAGATAAATTAGATGTGCTATTAAAATGCAAATCAAATCAGCTCATGAACTATAATTATGAGATCTTATATGGACATAGAACCAACAGGATGTGTTTTCTCAGGGTGAATAGTTTACATCACAATATTGTATTTTACAGTGTACCATTGACTGGCAGTGCATGATCCCCAATGCACAATGAACTACTAGCCAGCGCTACAAGCAGTCATATACTGTATATAGCATAGTCCTGGCCAGCAGCCCGGTTATTTATTGTACAGTGTACTACTAACCGGCATTGCAGACTCTTTATTCGTCCGAGCATGTCCAGATGGCCTGCGGAGTACTGCTCAATAACGTCCTTTACGTCATAGGGACGCAGGGTCTCCTTGAATTTTCTCTTGGCCACCAGGAACTTCAGGATCCTGCATACGATGGACGATATATCAAATTAAAATACACTATCATAAAATATCTCTAAACGTGTCTATTTAAACTTATATTCTATTTAGCTGATTTCTATAAGATTATTTTATTCATATCCAGTTAGGGATGGGGTTTGGTCATTATTTAGTATTACAAATGCAAGCAAGTTGCATGAATTTTGTTTAGTAACACACATCCAACAAGTCCCTGCCTGATTTTTAATGTAGCAAACATATCCCTTCCTGGTCAAATGATGTACAATATTATGCCCTTTATGGTGGATAGTGTACAACACAGGTCAAGTCATGGAGGATAATGTACAAAACAGACCCTATTATCTGATGGCTAGTGTACAATTAATCCTTTCTTGGGAGTCTACTTTATTCACTTTCTCACTGGGATTTTGAGTTGCTATCAGATTTTGCTATTATCGACAGGTAGATCTCTATTCCCTGTCCTGCACTCCAATTGCTGTACAATGGAGGTAAGTACAGTAACGCAATTGCACAATTTGAAAGTGGGGAAACATAGCGGCAGATTCAACTAGCTGTAAGGTCCTGTAGGAACCACACAAAATGTGTGTCTATGCATAAGAAACATCTCTCATATTTTGCAAAATGAGCAAAAATTAGTAACAGAAACATCCTACGGGACCTCGCAGCTAATTGGATCTCCCCCATAAACTTAATTGACCCGTAACATGTACATTAGCATATAAATCATACTTTGCTATAAAGCAATGGCTATCCAGGTGTTGTGAAACTACAAGTTCCACATTACCCTGCCAGATATCGACTGACTATCTTCTGGCAAAGCATGCTGGGACTTGCAGTTTTACACCACCTGGAGAGCCCCTGGTTGGCCAGACCTGCTCTATAGCAAAGAATGATTCTGAACACAGCACACACAGCATATATGTCTAAAATTGTGATGAGGCAAGATCTTATGTTATAACTGAAACAGTACTAAGAAGGAGTCTAAGAAGTTACATAATCTGACTTCAGCAGCTCTTCACAACATTAAAGACAGGAAATGGTGCAGACTGAGCATAAGAGTACATAGCAAAGTGTGATTTACATAATTTTTCCATTTGAGAAATAAAATTATGACCAAATTCAAATGTTAAATCTATTAGTTTTTCCTTCATTTACTTTCTGCAAATTGTTCATGATTGGTAAATTACAACATACCCCACTTTTTATGCCCCTCTCTCTCACTACATATATATCTCCGTATAAGGATATTTTTCTCATATCCTCCATTTGGGCAGTTCTTAAACAGACAGATTTAGAGTTAGAGTGTAAAAATAAAGCTGTCCAGTATTTGTGTGCTATATGCAAAAGCAGCCAGTATTATCCATGTATGGAAAGTAAAAATGTATTTGTACCCCTTACATTGCAACATGGTTTGTCTGGGAGCAAATATGCTCCTTGTTTTGCTGTAAATGAGGCACACGTTTTCCACCTGCACTCCCCACCCTAATTTTTAGTTTAAAATTTCCAGCCTTCTAACCTTTTTTCCCTTAAGCCCAGTTCCCTAATAACTGAGGCACAGGTGGCAAGGCAGGAGGGCAACGGCCGTCAACCCATCCAAAACCAGCAACTAGTCCAGGGAGCTCGTCTTCAAGCCATGTGTCCTGCCTCATGTCATCCTAGACACCCTGCGCATTGTGCAGCATGACCTGGAGCCAATGCGCCACATCCTGACAGCAATAACGCCATTGTCCAAACTGTTGGCGCCACAGGGTCATTCCAGACCACTGTGGGTGTCGCGGCAGGGAAGTTCCAGAAATCCTTCCCTTGTGTGCTGTAGGTTCTTCAGCGGGTGTTGTCGCGCCTCAGGCAATTCATCCATCTGCCACTTGATGAGGAGTTCCTTGTGCCCATAAAGCATTAGTTTGCCACCATCATAGGGGCAGTAGATGGGACACATGTAGCCCTAGTCCAGTGGGGGTGGGAATGCTTTGATTTATTTGAGTTTGAAGCATTTCCACTTGATAAATGTCCAGGATATGTGTGACCCGTCTCTTCAGATTCGTGACCTGGTCGCTGTGTGGTCAGTGAGTACACAAGACTCCTTTGCCTTCCGGCAATTGCAACAAATGTAACAAGCACCTATTCATGGTTGCCAGGGCAATAGGCATGCCTACACTCGTATTCACAAGTGCCAGCATGTTCTGATACACAGAGGCCACTGGTGCCATATAGGTGAACAAAGTAGCATAACAAAAAGGGGGACACATATTATAAGGTACATTACAACCACCACTACACAACCAACACTGTATTGTTTGATAAAAAACAAACAAGGGTAGTCAGTAATACACGAAAGAACGCTTGATAGCTGCAAGACAATGTTCCTATGCCATTCAAATGCATAGCACTCACTGCCACACGTAGCGCACGAATATTGTGCTCATATAGGTGGATGTGCCTTCACCTTCTTCGCTCCCTTTCTCCTCGACCTCTCAGCGGCCTTTGACACCGTTGACCACCCCCTCCTGCTTCACACCCTTCAGTCCATTGGCCTCTCCGGTACCGTCCTCTCCTGGTTCACCTCTTACCTTGCCGACATTTCCTTCTCTGTTTCCACCTCTGATTCTCTCTCCCCTTCTTCCTCCCTTCCAGTCGGGGTCCCTCAGGGCTCTGTCCTTGGACCCTTACTATTCTCACTATACACCTCTTCTCTGGGTGCACTCATCAGCTCCTTCGGCCTCAAGTACCACCTTTATGCTGATGACACTCAACTCTACCTTTCCTCTCCTGATCTCTCTCCCTCCCTTCTTTCCAGGGTATCCGCATGCCTCTCTGCCATCTCCTCCTGGATGTCCTCTAGATTTCTTAAACTCAATCTTGCTAAAACTGAACTCATTGTCTTTCCTCCCTCTCGTACCTCCTTCCCCTCAGACCTCTCCATCACTGTTGACAACTCATCTATCTCCCCTGTTCCCCAACTCCGCTGCCTAGGTGTCATCCTCGACTCCTCTCTCTCCTTTGCCCCTCACATTCACTCTCTCGCCAAATCCTGCCGTTTCCAGCTTCGCAACATTGCCCGCATTCGGCCCTTCCTCTCCAAGGATGCCACCAAATCTCTCGTCCACTATCTGATTATCTCCCGCTTGGACTACTGCAACCTTCTCCTTATCGGCCTCCCCCTCTCTCATCTCGCTCCCCTTAGATCTGTACTTAACGCCGCTGCTAGGCTTATTTTCCTCTCTCGCCGTTCCACCTCTGTATCCCCACTCTACCAAGCCCTTCACTGGCTCCCCTTCCCCTACAGAATCCTTTTCAAGCTCCTCACTCTGACTTACAAGGCCCTCGCCAACTCCACTGCTCCCTACATCTCTAACCTTATCTCTATTCACACTCCCTCCCGCTCACTGCGATCGTCCAACGATCGTCGCCTCTCTTCCCCTCTGATTACCTCCTCTCACGCACGTATCCAAGACTTCTACCGCGCCGCTCCCCTCCATTGGAACAAGCTCCTCCGCTCCATCAGAACTTCCCCTAATCTGTCCTCTTTCAAACGAACATTAAAAACCCACCTTTTCCTTAAAGCCTTCCAGTCTCATGCCTAAACTCCCACCGGTCGGCTACCTCTCTTTCTCATCCCTTCTTTCCTTCTCCCCCTTCCTCCCGTCTCTCCGTCTCATCCATGTGTCTGTCTGTCTTCCCCTCCCTTTAGATTGTTCGCTCCTTTGAACAGGGCTCTCCTACCTTCTGTTTCCATCACTTTTAACTGCGCTCTCCAGCTACTCAGCTCACCTCCTCTCAGTCCCTCTGCCCTCTGTCTCCTCTCACTTCTCTCCGCTCCCCTCAGTGACTCTCAACCTGTCATCCATGCCCACCCTCTTGGGCCATAGTTACCTGCCTGTACTCACTTTTCCCTCCCTCCCTCTCTTTCATGCTGTGCCTGAGCTCCCAGAGTTATAGTGCTTACTGTTACTTGTACTGTGCTGTTTCACCTTGTACTGTGCCATTGTTTGTCCTTGTACGGCGCTACGGATACTTTGTGGCGCCCTATAAATAAAAATTAATAATAATAATAATAATAATAATGTGCACCACAAGGCAGTGTGCATGTAACACCTGTTAATCCTGAAGTCATGAAGCAGCATATGTGACGATCCGTGTCTTGTTGACTTCGAGATTACGCAGCGGACAGTTCCGCCCGAATGCACACTGCGCTCAGTATGCGTGTCTTAAGGACTCAGGCCCTGTATGTATAATGCTTATAAAGCTTGTAAAGGGTAATGTTTTTAATGTGTCATCTAGAACACCCTGCTTAATCTCTGTTACTACAATATAATATACAGACACCAGAATAGTTGGACTCCGAAATTAAAGGGAAATCTTTTGGGAATGCATAAAAAAACTTCTTAAGGAAATGGAAGGTCACATTAAAAAATATGCTATCTGTATTAGCATTGAGGAGTCTATGATATTCCATATCACAAACGCTCAAATCCAATGAGTCATTGTGAGTACTCTTTTAGCCGCTGTAGTGCCATCTAATCTGTTTGCTGAATAAAAAAATGCCACCTAGGATCTCTCTGGGAATACTGCTGCCTGTCTAGGATTCGGAACTCAGTGTACCTTGCATTTTGCTCTGTGCCCTGGATTGGACTACTGTTGCTTGCGAGATTTTGCTCAGACTTTGTCTAACACATCAACACCTTTAAATAATTGTCTGTCAAGCCTCGTGTAATTAATTTAAAACTCCGGATATAGAATCTGTAAAAACATTTAAAATAAAAAAGAAATTATTTTGCTTGATTTTGGTGAGGGATAAACTGGCCAGTAAATGTATACATGCCGATACTTAGTCTATAACTGCATTGGCTATTTTATTTATTCTGTGATTAAGGAGATACTTGCTGAAGAAGAGATTTTCAGGAGCTCAATTTGCTTAGATCCTACCTTCCAATCTCCCATATTTTCAAAGCCTATTTAACCAAAAGATGCCAGGAAGGATTGTATCCAGGTTGGTCCACCAAGACTAAGGGCTAGATTTACTAAACTGCCTGTTTGAAAAAGTGGAGATGTTGCCTATAGTAACCAATCAGATTCTAGCTGTCATTTATTTAGTGCACTCTACAAAATGATAGCTAGAATCTGATTGGTTGCTATAGGCAACATCTCCACTTTTTCAAACCCGTAGTTTAGTAAATATACCCCTAAATGTTGTTACTAAAGTGATTCTGGACAGTTCATGTACTGTAGTTTCCTAGGTCCTTTTAAGGACACCTGCCATAAGCTTCAGGGTAATGCTTGGAATTAACTGATTTTAAGGAGAGTTTGTTAAGTGAAGTCATTTCTTCCCCCAAGAATTACAACAATTGTCTTGGTAAAATGAATACAAGCAAATATTTTAATTGTACTCAATTTTTCTTATTAGCACAGGAACCTTTAACAACCAAGTCCCAATCCCATGAAGGTTAATTCTGTGAATGGCAGACATATTGGTTTAGGCTTGGTTCTCTGGAAAACCAGTTCCTTAACACAGCAAATATAACTTATTCCATCAGGACAAATTGTTACTGTACTGTTGTTGTTATTGTAGGTTAAATCACCCTTATGCCCTGCAATCTTCATGGCCAGGAAGTGAGTTCAGAAGACAGACAGACTTGCTTTTTTTACTGAGAATGTTTTTTTTGCCCCTTCAGCCCAAACTACTGATACTCTTATATAAAGTTCTGATCTGGAAGATTTATGTAGCGAAAAATAAGCTGAATCTCAACCACCTCACTGAGAATTCAACTGTGCTGTAGCATTGCAACAGGATACTTTTCCTACCTGGAGAACACTGTACAATTATACAAGCCTGAGAATAATGCACTTAAAGAATACATAGAAAAAAGTCTCTCAGGGCTTCATCAGGACTTAAGATGGCAAAAATTGAATTCCAAAAAGTTGAGACTTCCTGGGTCATTATCTATCCCGAGGGAGTCAAAACGATGGAACTTGTTGAATTGGATGGATTGTTCCTCACTCACTCAACAAGTTCAAACATGTATTTGGTTTGCCAATTATTATAGGCTTTTCATACATAAGTTTAGTCACCTAATCACCCTGATTACTGCCCTCGCAAAGATAACTAAACCTTTTGCTTGCAACTCTGTGGCTCAAGCTGCTTTTGATCATTTAAAGCACTTCATACATTGAAGAATGTTTGGCTATCAAAAAATCCATAGAGGAATAGCGACACTTGTTATAGGGATCTCGACACCCAGTCGGTATCTTAATGGACCATGAGAATCTTGAGAATGCCAAATGTCTGACCCGTTGGCAGGCTCACAGAACTTTGTTTTAATGTTGTTTCATGTTTAAAATGTTCTATCATCCTGACTCAAAAAATATTTTTTATTCAATGAAGAATATTGTCCTGGCCTTCAGACCAATAGGAATCCTCTGAGCGTCACAAGTCAATCATATCACCTTCTTAAATAATAGCCTGGCACTATAAGTTATTTTTGACATAATCTCAGTGGTCTGAACAATTTCTTCCAAAGTAACTACAGGCAAATTATTTGTTCCAATATCTGTTCATTCTTCACTACTTTTGCAGGATCATGCATCCTAGACTTTAGGGCATCCTGGGAATCACAAAACTTTGAACCTCATCTGGACAGACTTTTGTTGACTGAAAATGAATAGTGATATGTCATGAACTGCTTGTGACAAGTGTAACCATTGAAAAATCCTTGTGCAAGCCCTACAATATTATTACAACCTTTGCCTAGTCCTCTTAAACCTTTCACTCATACTCATACTTCCTAGCTCCTGAAGGTAACACAACTATTAGTAGTGGTTGACAGATTTTCAAGGCCCTACAGAAAATGACTCATGCTCAAAAATGGTCAACATCTTCATTACAGAAGTCGAGCGTTTACATTGTTTCAGATACAAATTGTTCCTAAATTTTGGTGAAAAATCTTGCAAGCATTTGTGCATAAATTTCACTCTCAGTTCAGTTACAAACCCTCAAAGCAATGGATACACATAATGATATAACCATGAAATTGAACAATACCTTTGGATGTATACTATGCCATTTGTTGTCATGGAGCACTCAACGACAATGAATGGCTAAAAAAACTTTTGTCTAATTTATCTATATTGGGGATACAATGTTTGTTAGTACACAGAATATTTTCACACTAGCTAAGCACACTGTACTTTAGGATGTATGTCAGACAATTGGTTGACTCTCTTGTCCTGGACGGAATACTAGAGCTGGTTCATTAACTGAGTTGTCTCTTGTCCAATGTTTTTCAATCACATAGCTTATGCATTATAGTTATTGATTCCTCAGTGCATGCTGTGGACACCTTTGTTCAGAACATCTGACAAATTTGGCTAAAAGTACAAAAAAAAAATCTCTCTTTATCCAAGTCCAATCAAACCAAATTCTCAGAGAGAAAAACTAAACTTAACTTTAAGGCAAGACAAGAACTTCAACCATGAATATTCATCTGCAACTTACTTTTTGAAAAGTAGCAACAATTTACATTGGTTAATATAGGATTTCGCTCACTGTCTTTTAGACTGGACCTTCCTAAAGTGTTTACATACCTCCTACATTCCATGCTTTACTCTTGAAGCCTGTAATCTCATGCATTCATGTCTATTTTTTCTTACCCACCTCCTCCAGTTCTATTCAAGTGTAATGAAAAATTGATTCCAGACATACTCGTGGAAAATCAGGATGAGTATAAATGGAAAGGTTATGACCCAAAGAAGATTCTTGAATTTACGCCCAGAATACTTATTCTCCAAGGCTCTTGAGAAACCTCCATAGACAACTGATGCAAAAACTTGCATCAAATGTCTGGTGACCATTTTTTGCCACTCTTGTCAGACTCTGCCCTTCCTATTCCCCTATCACCCATGCTCTATTATAGAGCCTGTGGGCACTTGACGCCCTATTCAGTGTTTCCTGAGGTGCCTCGCTCTTTGTCTCCAGCCTGAAGTCATCATCTAAGATGTGTGCTTCATGCCTTGTTCTGTATACATCTACTTCTAAGCATCCGCGGCTCTCCACGCTGACAAACTGAAACTTCTGCAACAAGGTCTATAACATCCAGATGCATCAAATATTTTCTCTGTGTTTATCTAAATTAGTGGTTCCATTACATATGGTTTAATGATAAAATCTTATTAATTTACTTTTACGTTTTACTTCCTTACACTGCAAATTGCCTTGTACACACTGAATACTAATTCCTGATATCATATGGGGCAGCACGGTGAATTAGTGGTTAGCACTTCTGCCTCACAGCGCTGGGGTCATGAGTTCAATTCCCGACCATGGAGTGGAGTTTGTATTTTCTCCCTGTGTTTGCGTGGGTTTCCTCCAGGTGCTCCGGTCTTCTCCCACACTCCAAAAAACATACTAATAGGTTAATTGGCTGCTAACAAAATTGACCCTAATCTCTCTCTCTCTCTGTCTTGTGTGTGTTAGGGAATTTAGACTGTAAGCTCCAATGGGTCAGGGACTGATGTGAATGAATTCTCTGTACAGCACTGCGGAATCAGTGGTGCTATATAAATAAATGGTGATGATGATGACCATATAGGAATTATGTGGTCCTAGTGAAAGTTTGATTCAAGGACATCATTAGCACGCTGATGCTATTCAAACTGGATTATAAACAGTTTTACACTTCATTCAAGTACTATATTTAGGTAAATAAATGCATTGCATGCCATGTGACATTGATTTATAGTCCTACATACTAAGAAATAGTAATATCTGCACACATTCTGTTTGAACTAGCTTTTATGATTCTAAAGGGGGAAATATAACCTTACAGTGATTTGCCAACCCATTAATCACCCCTGAACTGAAAAGCAGAATGAATAGAGTTCTGTTTTGTCATTGTAACATTTGATATAGATCGGCAAGCAAAAATTCAATAAACATTTAAAGTAATTGCTATATATTGGTTACAGCTTCTGCTTCTAAGTGCCAGTGTTTACCCAGGTCATTTTTTTTAAGTGTGATTACTTATTTTCCTGGAAATCAGACCTTTAATACAACTAAATTAGATTGGGACTATTTTTTCCTATACTTAGCATCCAGAAGGAAATAAGTTGTGATTGTTATGGACTGAGCCACAAGTCACAGTAATGTTCTGGTTGCAATTTGAAACAAACATACAATATTCTTGAAAACTATTAGCATCTATTTTATAGTTTACAGTTTATATTTGATGTGTGTAACATATGTTTAGATATTTGCATGCACAACCATTTTTATATGTTTTAATACACTGCAATCACCTAAAAGCTCTGATCAAGGTTTTCACTGTTGGCATAACATCTTCCATAGTGAGATCACTGGCGAGTCTCTTCTCATCATTACTGTCATCTCCAGCGACCTCTGCTGGGAGAAAGCATAATGTTCACATAATTGGGAATAAGCAATTTGTCATAAAAAAAAAAATAATGAAAAAAGGAGAGCTAAACATAGCTTCCACTAAAGTGATCAAGACATTGGTAGCACTTTTGTAAAAAAAAAATAGCACACATTGGTAAGTTTGACATCTAATAATTCTAATTTTCAAAAGTGTAAAAGCACAATATAAATGTCAGTTTGTGATCTTATGCACATACGTTTGGACAAATATACCTGTGTTTACAGGTAAGAACATGGGGTTGTGGGTCACGTCTACAGCGTCCGAGTTTTGCACCTTCTGCTAGGATCTGGGCATGATCACATTTTTCCTTAACAAATGGGGGCTTAAATGCATAAATATTCATCCTTCTGCACGCCCATACAGTAAAGATATTTAATTTTGTTGGATAAGAATATTTAAATGAGACAAAGGGGCAGAGAAAGCACATTTAGGTGCATCTGCCCAACTTAGAAACCAGTGACAAAATTATTCAAATGAATAGGAGTACAGTGACATTTATCTCAGTGGCAGCTCTCACCCTGTAGTTGAGGGACAGAAGACTATGATTCCTTGTGATTTGTCCAATGCTGGATAATTATGTCAGTCTCTGATGGTGGACATAGTAAAGGGAGGTGGAGTGGGTCATTTTCAGAAATTCTTAGGTCTTAAAAACTAGATATGGTCACTTTATGGAACACTTTCTCTTGGGCATTGTCTCTATGAAGAATCTGACTTGGCCTTTGAAAAGTGGCAGGTTGTGGGGAAACATTTGTTTTTGGCGATGGGTCATTGTGTCATTCATGGGATTTGATTAAAGATAAGTAGATAATAATTTACGTTTTGCAATTAGTCTATTGTGATGGGATTTTTTGACATTTGTAAAGATTACTGCAGTTCACCTTGTTATCTTTTCAATGGTAAAAAATTATGGTATGCTTGTAAATATTTGTTTTTTGGTCATAGGGTTAATTTTGGATCTGTCTCTAGTGATAGGTTATTGGTGTTTTCCTCTCTAGTGTTGAGCCTTTAGACATTCTTTGTGTCTAGTTTACAGTCACTTTGCATTTATACATGGTTAATTGTTATTGGAGGTCATTTACAAAGCGCAAAATGACTGCTGAGCAGTGCAGAAACAGCTTTAGACCTGCTGAGGTACATAGGTTTACTGAGCAAGATGGGTGCATGTGCAGTGGGGTAACAGTTTTCACCGGCGGGTCAGCGGAGTACGGCAGAGTGGAGGTATTCCTTGTGATGTATTGGGTAGGTGCACTGATACCTATCATTTTGCACAGCAGTGCAGTAACAAGATTTTATTATAAAGAGCAAGATATTTGTAATGAGATCAAAGGGTAGAGAAGACATATTTTTTAGAAGCTTTCCGTTCAGTGCTGAGGGGTGCACAGACACTTCCACTACACAAAGACTTCAATTTTGCACCAGCCCTGAGCTGTCAGTCTTCGGATCTCCTCAGTTCCTTTTAATACGCAAACACACAATTGTAACATGTAATAAAGGCAGTATTGGTGTTCCCTTACTCTTATGATTAATATAAAAATAAATGAAGCTAAGCCGAGCAGGTTTTTAGGAGATAGGGGTGGGTAGCAAAGTGGTAGATGGCTGTATTATGACGTAACGTTTACACAGTAGCATAGTGGACTCTTCAGAATTTTCACTTCTCCAAACAACTAAGTGGACGTCTATGTTGTTGAGGTGTCTCCCAAGTGCATAGGGTGGGAGTGCACCATGAAATATGCTGGGCAGACTATCCAGGTGCACCAGAGCAAAACCAAGCTGTTTTGCAGTGCACATTGTGAGCGCTTTGTAAATGCCCTTCAGTGTGTTTATGAAGATGTGAACATTCTTTATGCTGGTTTTTTGACCAGAAGACATTGCATTTGTGTCTCTATACTCACCATCTGCCTGGGGTTTTGCTTTAAGCCTTAATGATGCCCGAAACCTTGTACGGTCATTAAAGCTCCAACTTTTCTGCACCTTGGTAGGGCTAGGAGTTTCTGCAGTGAGGTCTGGTCCAGGAGAGGTTCGCTCTGGAGGAGCCAAATACTGTTTGCTCCGTGTGCTCGGTCTTGGGACACCAGCACCTCGTATTCGATCTTTTAGTCCTGCCTTATTACTAGGGGGGACAGGAACAGAGAACACAGACAGTGGTTGAGATAGATGTAGTAGAAAACTGGCTTCAAAGAAGCCAAATAAGAATGTGAGGAAGTAGAAATATTTGAGGGTTGATAAATGAAGAGGAAATGAGAGGGGTGTGAAGGAGATAGGGCAGTGGGAGATGCCAGAGGTATTCTGCCTATTCTGCGTCTGAAGACTTAAAACACCTCAAACAATGGAATAATTTACCAAGTTACTGGTAGCAGTTTATTAGGGTTCTTTTAATTAAAATAATGGGATCCTGAAGGAAAATAATACTTCCCTAGAAAAACAACACTACTGAAATCTGTGTGCAATTCATGCATTGTCTCAACTAAATGAACTAAAATTATATATAGTAACTCAACATGGTGGAAAAAAGTCCAGGAAGGGTCCTGGAGTCTGAAAATATGAATGCTTAATGCAATTATGTTGAAACATGACCAATCACATAAAAGAACATTCGGTTTGTTAAAGAGTAAAATACCCTGAAAAATAACTATTACTTTTTTTTATCACCATGATGAGTATTCATGCCAAGAACTGTCTAATAAGCCATTCCCTTGAGAACAAAACCATTTTGCATTACTCTATACAAGCAAACAACAATCCCCTATTCAGCAAATTACCCACATTAAATTTCAACCAAAACCCCAAGACAGACTTAATACTTCAAATCCATTTAAAAAGCACCTGGAATCTGGAGCCCATTTCTGCTGCAGCAATCCTCTTGGAGTGTATTACAATACAGTGCAGTAGTACATGCTGCTAAGACTGACGATCCTATACATCTCATTCCTCTACTGCGATCCTTCACACCACATTCCTCTACCTCCATCCTTGGAAATCATCTGCATGCAAACACATCTTAAGGATACTCTTAAGTCCTTATCTGCCATGTGAGTCACTAAGATTTTCTATGTCTTCATGGCAGTGAAGGGGTTTAAGAAATGTGGCAGGTCCCCTCTAATTTAACCCTTTGCGTGCCAGCAAAAGTAATTTATACGATCAACTTGCACATTTTATATCCTTCCTTGTTGTTTGTGCTGGTACTTGATGGGTTAAATTAAGAACTTACAGTGTTTAGGGATGTAATAAGACAACAGATTATAATTAACCGTAAGGGTGTCTATGTATTAGGATATATTAGGCGGACAACTCCTGACTGATATATAAAACTAAAAGACTCATGTCACTATTGCATAGCCAGCCATTTAACGGTATAAATACTGTGTGCTATTTCTATACTATTAAGCTTCCAGATGGAAAAGTGCAGAGAAAGAACTGTAACTTTCTATGCACATTTAGCAAATGGTCCATGTGCTCTTTATTCAGCCTTGTGACGTGGTGGCACAGTGGTTAGCATTGCAGCTTCACAGTGCTGTGGTCATGAGTGATATTTCAACATGGGCCCTATCTGTGTGGAGTTTATTTGTTCTCCCTGTGTTTGCGAGGATTTCCTCCGACAGTCCAACAACATACTGATAGGTTAATTGGCTTCTGACAAAATGGACCCAAGTCTCTGTGTTAGGGACTTTATATTGAAAGCGCCAAAAGGACTGATGTGAATGATTCTATATTCTCTCTGCAGCACTGCATAATTTAACTGCTGCTATATAAATAAATTATAATAATAATTATTTGTTTAATCTTTTCCTGTAACCCAATACATAGAAACCCTCTGAGAATTTCTGTTGTTCAATTGAAAAGCACAAGTTTTGCTAATGGACATTGTATTGTTGGGACAGCAGGCTGGTCTAATGCCTAATACAGACAGGCACATGCAGATCATCCCATTCCGGTAGGTAAATACCTGGGCTTCCAGCCAGCGTACAGACGAAAGAAACTCCGCTTATTACTGTAAAGAGGTCATGCGTTACTGTTACAAACAGACCAGGCTGATAAAGGAAGACATTTGTGGGTAATATGAATTGTACATTCATAAAACAATTGTTTCAAGAGTTATAGGAAATAGAAGGCAAATCTATTATTTACAAAGTCTTGTAAAATATTGTTATCCTAACATTGGTGTATTCCTGTATCTACATGCCTGCTACACACCATGGCATGGAAGAAAGATTCCTGCTAATACAAGTCAAGCGATGGTCACGAAGATACTGAAGAGGAAAAACAGCCTAGAGGAAAGATAAATGTCTGATCTCACTCAGTCCTTGTGTTCCATACGTTTTTAAGAGTGATGATGGTATATATTCCTAGCTGTGCTTTACAGAAATAAACATAAGACAGAAAGCAGGGATTGCAAAGTGAGATTAGTGAGGAAGATTAGGGAGAAAAGATAAAGTGACATTTACCAAAAAATATACTGACAGTCACAAAACAAACACAGAGAACACTGAACGCTTCAGAGTCAGAGGGGCTGGCAATGTTGTGTACAGGTATATGCAATGCACAACACATACTTCATTCATACACAATGTATTGCAAAATGCACTGTGCTCTCACTTATTTTTCTGCCACACAGTGATCTGTGTATATGAGAAATGTTGTAGATGAAGTCCATGCATGTGTCTTATATACACAGGGCCACATGATCACTATGAAGAAAAGTTCTGATTTTTACCAGGACACTACTGTACTATAATTTACCTAAAGAAATTGTCCTTGCCACATATTTAAAGCATAGTTACTGAAGTGCTAATTGTCAGTACATGCAGCAACTAGCAGCGGACTCTTGGTTTCTTGTCCTCGTAAATTAACAATAGTGAGATGTGCCTATAATTATAGCTTTCTCTTGCACTCATGGAACATGATTACACTCTGAAATGACACTCTCAAAGCAAACAATTGATTTTAAGGCCATAAAATTAAATGGGCACAAGGGGATGTTAAAACTCTGCAGATCACAATGCCATTCACACACCTTTCAGAATTCACAAACATATGCATTGCTCTTCTCTTTTGCTGGCCCCTCTGCCACGATAGACACTTGGACAAACATTGGGCTTGGTAACATTGGCAGGGACCCCTACCTTTCCCCTGCACAGTATGGGGGTGCTGCAGATTTCAGAGCAGAGGGAACTGGGTGATAGCGTGGAGACCCCTGACAGAGCCTAACCCCTCCATTTCGGCTGCGGGTTCGATGCCACGTATCAAACAATAGAAGCAGCTCTCTGAAGGGGTCAAATATATGATAACAGGTTACATTTCTGAAGGGGGATGGCGAGAGAGGAACGTAGATTTTGAGACATTAACAGGAACAATATCGTCCCTCTCTCCCAACCTAGATTACTGGAGATCCCATGGACACCACTGGGCACATGTGTTTGTATGCTACAGGGCAATTTGTCTCTTTCTTTACCATTATCACTGAATCTTCAATTGCTACACAGGGCCTGTCTACTGAAGGAGATGTATTTAAAGGTACAGTGCTTTACAGCAATATGTTTTACATTTTGCCACACTATGCTGTTATGGTAACACTTTTGTTATGTATCCAGACAGAGGACCTCATTTACGATGCGCATTGGGTTTGCAGCAATGCGCCTACATGACCACCCTGTGCACTAGAAATGCGCTTCTCTGCCAAAGTTCAGCTGGGAGGAGCAAAAAGATGTCCACCCAACTCATTCAATTGGCCGATGCAAACGCTCTTCTCATGCTTTGTAAACCTATATGCTTTGGTGGAAATCTTGTACGTAGATAAAGAACCAGCACATCGTCATGAGTTCAGCAAATTTCTGGGATTCGTGGACATCTTTGGGGCCGATATGCAAATTGAAGGAAAAAAAAAAGTTTAATGCAGCTTTACCGTTTTGCACTTTGTAAATGAGGCCCAGCATGTTAGATTTCTTTTAGTAATTGCTATTATAACACTATTATACATTTTGCAGAATGTCTTGAATGGTTAGTATTCAAAGGAAAACACTATTTTAAAAAAAAACATTTTTATAAGTTCTGTCAAATTATTAAACTTAAAAGTCACAATTTACAATAGAAAAACGTTCTGATGCTCCTGTTGGTTAGGCTGTTATTTTAAGTTTTCTGACCTAAAGGTGTCACAGCAGCTACTCAGATTGAGCATTCTAACAACATTGACTCAACAGAGACCAACACACTAAAGAGAAGCATCTAAACTTAACGCAAAATGTAATCAAACCTGTGGCGTTTGTCTAATTAAAAATGCTGCATGCTGCATGTAAGTTTACACAAAATGAAAAAAACACTGAGATTACTTTGTCTATGGATAACATCAACATTAAATGTAACATTTTCCTGTCACTTAAAAGTTACCTCACTGATTTTCCCAGCGATCGGCTAGAGGGTGGTATCTGATTGGCTGGGAGGTGCTTGCAATGGATCATACACCTCCTCTCCAGGACTAGACACTCTTCCCTCTTTCAGACTTCACCCAGCCGATCTCTGTGAAAAGCAGTGATCCACATTTGAAGCAAGAAAAGTGTGCAACCTCTTAAGCAACAATAATTGATGGTGTGAAAAAAAAAGTGAGTTAGAAAAATAAAAGCTACTCATTAGTGATTACATACAAATAGACTCCATTGCATGATGTGTCAAGTCTGAGGACCCCAGTTAAGAAATAATTTTACCTAGAAACACAAGAGGTCATTTACGAAGCGCACCTTGGTTTTGTACCATTGCGCCTCTTGCCACCAAAAGTACACCTCCATGTACGGAAAGGAAGATATTTCTTTAGATGTTGCACTGAAGAAAAGTCGGGAGTACAACCTCCTACCCCTTTCAATTTAAAAAACTCTTCAATCCTTCTCCTGATATACTGCTTCGTTTTGGCTTTATTAATGGCTTAAATAAATCATGAGAGTGATGGAACATTGAGACTCTTTTTATCAAATGACATTTTTGTGTGTGAAGTTTTTTATTACATTGCTTGGAGTGTGCCTAGTAATGCACTTCCTTGCCTATACTTATAATGGGACCCTGATGCACTTTTATACTCACTACCTGCAATAAAACAATCTCCATGTTCAGTGTACTGCTTAAAATAAAATGAATAACTAAAAACCAAATAGTACTCCTCCCCCTCAAATCATAGCCTGTTTGGCACTATAACAGAAAGGTCAAGGGAAAGGGGTCCACTTGCTATAGTGAAAACAAACTGCAGGCTGGTCAGCACAGAGCTGGTGCCTCTATTAGGGGCTAGGAGGGACAATGTGCCCCCCTCCCCTCTTCCTAAACACTAGCAGTCAATTACTAAGGCTTCAAATCCGTGGGCATTTGGGGCAGAGGTAATTAACATGATTTGCCACTCCAGGGACACCAATGTGCCACGCTAGAGGTCCCAGTACAATGGACTAGGGTCCTTAAGGCCCATGCCATCATACCATTAAAAATCCACCCACCTGCACACTATGAGTGACCAATGTAAAATGACTGTATTATAATATATATATTATATTTTATTGGTGGATGTGGTTTTTGAGGAGTCTTTCATTCAATTAAACTTCATTTGAACATTGTATTTTTTTTATTTTACTCTTTAAATTTTGGGGACCCCTGTCCAGTCTACTGGAGCTACTGGGATAGCAATGTTCCTAATCCAGGGTATTTAATCTTAATTACCCCACTCCCCACAGTCTAGACCCTGGGGGAATTGGGAAGAGACACAGGGGTAAATGTATGAAGCTTAGAGTTTTCCGGCGGGTTTGAAAAGTGGAGATGCTGCCTATAGCAACCAATCAGATTCTAGCTTTCATTTTGTAGAATTTACTAAATAAATGATAGCTAGAATCTGATTGGTTTTTCAATCCCGCTGGAAAACTCTCAGCTTCATACATTTACCCCACAGTGCTTTTCAGTGCAAGGTTGCTAGCCTTTTGGAGAGGCTGGATGTGTTTTTAAGCTCTTGTCCATAGATGCACCTATGTAGCTCTCTCTGTAGCTGAGGGGCTCCACACTCACAGTCACCCAGTTATAGTAGAGGAAACCAGCTCGGGCTGTCTAGCATTGCGGGGGTGACAGAGGAGTTACGTTTCCTGTTTAATAAAAAGACGAGACCTGGGGATATATTTACTAAACTGCAGATTTGAAAAAGTGGAGATGTTGCCTATAGCAACCAATCAGATTCTAGCTGTCATTTATTTATTGCCTTCTACAAAATGACAGCTAGAATCTGATTGGTTGCTATAGGCAACATCTCCACTTTTTCAAACACGCAGTTTAGTAAATATACTCCATAGTGTCTGCTAGTAGTTTCCTGGTCCGTCCGTGCACAGTAAAGAAAGCACATGTAAATGCCCGTTCTCCACCTCTTTACCTTACTACAATAATTTTGTATAATATTGTATAGTAACTTTGTACTTCATTAGGAACACATTTTTTCTACCAACCCCCTCCCCTCTGCCTTGTGCTTCTCCACTAATGTGGCCATGCTTGCTCCACAAATCATGCACTAATTAAGATACACAGTAGGTCTATAGCTGTTCTTGTATAGCGGAGCAGCCACTTTGCCCTTAATAAATGACCTCCACAGTGTTTGACTTGTATGACACTCATCAATATAGGTATGAGTTTTCTGCTGGGCATTTGAAGCACTAGAAAGGCACCGCCACTGGTAAAACTGAAAAGATTTAGGGGACTAAAAGTTTCTCCCTAGTGATTGTGCTGAAGTAACATGTGAAGTGCATGAGTTGTTACTTCAGAGAGTGACATATTTATATAAGAGCTCTTTGACTTGGCCCTGTAATGCTCTGAATACCAGGTGTGAAAAGCTTTGGCTTCAGAAATGATAGCTCCTGCAATGGAGATGCTTGTTCGTTAACAAAAAACAAGTAATAAAACTAGTTTAAAAGGCTTTCATAAAAGTATGTGCAGTTGAAACTGAAAAAAGTTTATACGTGCTGCGAAGCATTATAGAGATATAATTGTAAATAAGCTCTTTTTATTTGGCTTTCTGGTAAAAAAAACAATATTTTGTCTTTGTAATCCATTGTGTACAAACACACACTACAGGCCTCATTTAGAATTAAGAGCAAAGCAAATAAAGGAGAAAATTTGGTCCTAGAAAAATCATGTTGCTATAGGATAGCAAATGCATTTATTTTTTTGAATGCAGGGAAATACTGGCTGCTATTCCATGGAGCACATAAGTACTGGGCATCTTTATTTCTGTGATTAAGAGCACACTCCCCCCTCCCATCTCTATATCTGACTGCACATGTTAAATTTGCCCCCTGCAGTGCAATATGGTTTTGTTAAGGTACAAATTTGCTCCTTTTTTGTTTTGCTTCTAACTCTGAATAAGGCTTTATGGGGACAGGTAAGTATAAAAATAATGTAAATGTAAATCATTTTTTTCAGTGGCCATCTGATCAACCTTACACTAATTTATTTTTTTGTGTGTGTTTACTTACCGGAAACAGTTGTTTTGATACATGTCTCAAAGTCTTATGCTGTTTGAAAACTATTTGCGATGCTATGATATAGAAGAGGAAGGGTTGGATCTTCTTCCTGTGAAACATCCTGTACCAAGTAATTGTCGATCGTGAAGTGAACCCCTTCAATATGCCCAGACTAAAACTGTAGTTTATTTATACATCTTAAAAACACTAATGTAGCTATGTATACATGATAGTGGCGTGTCACAAGGAGGGATTGATCATTCATTTTACGAGGCGGCAGGACTCACCTGAATGAAGGCAGGATACTGTCGTAGTAATACCATGTGGCTGTGAGGTAGGAACGACTCACATCTGTTGAATACAGACGCCAGGCAGCCTTAAAGGAAAGAAGGAAGGTTATTATTATTGTGTTCACAATACTGCATAAACAATATTTACGGTCCCCCTGTTTCTGAATTAGAAAGCTGGGGGCACTGACTGGCATGGAGTTTGCTTTGTCCATTAAAGCAATTCCTTCCTTTCTTTTATTATGAAATGCTGTGAAACAGCTATGATATTCCCTGCGATTTCTCCAAATCCAGGTACATCACGAATCTGCTTTCTGAAAAATGTATCACTCACAGTTAACGAAATCTAGGGGCAAAAACTGAGACTGCACTGGGCAACCTGAAACATGGGAGACCGAACAGTATAACATTAACAACATTAAGCAACATATAATTGGCAGAATTTCCAGAATACTCATACTAATACTCATGCCTAAACTATGTCTAAACTTCTGTTGTGTTTAATTGTTAAATTAACACCTTAATCTATTGACACAATATATCCAGTTGATCTTCACGATGCTATAAAGTACACAGGTGAAGGAACTGCAACTAAATGTATCTGATATCAAGTGTGAAAGCTGCTGAACAATGTTGTAATAAATTGTATGTGATAATTCGGAAACTGCATTTAATTCAATGGAAATGTGACTTTGCGTTGCGGTCTAATGACAAAAAGTATGGCAATGTGGCAAGCAGAAAATTAATCATTTTCCCTATTCAGCATATCTAGGAGCCTAAGGTGTGTTTGCTTAAATAGTGCACAGGCTTTTAAAAAGAAGCTTTTTCAGTGTGACCGATGGCTGGTGAGTCGGGGAACATAGTTATGCTGCAGGTGCCATATGGCAAAGGGAAATTGTTTTGTAAACGATCTAAAGGAAAAGAAAAAATCGATTATAATGATAACATCTCAATTTCTATATAATATTGTAATATAGAGCATTGCGCCACATGTGTTACACAACTTCTGTCTATAAGTATCATCTTTCCATGTTTAGCTTTCTTAGCAAGTGCTTCTGGTGTACTATTTTGTCACAACAGTTTAAGTCACTCAAATGAACATTTTTTCATTAAGCGAATTCTCCATTGCATGATGTCCAATTTTTTGTTCTGGCCACAAGTAGTGTGAGGATTTGAGAATTGCGTACTCTCAGCGGGCCTGAGTCATTAAGGAGAGCAAAGCATAAAAAGGAGTAACTGCACCTGGGCAAAACCATGCTACATTGGAGGGGGAGGTAAATTTAAAATGTGGGGACAGATGTATAGTTAGGGTGGGTCATGTCCTAGATCAACTTTAAAGTTTAATGTAAAAATAAAGCTATCAAGTATTTGTGTGCTACATGAAAAAACAGCCAGTATTTTCCATATGTGCAAAATATTAAACTAATTTGCACCCCTTGCATTGTAACATGGTTTTACCAGAATAAAATGTACTCCTTTTTTAGCCTTGCTCTCCTTAATGACTCAGGCCCAGCATGTCTAATAAGAGCTAAATCAGGTTTGCACTGGCCATTAAAGTTATCAGGGGATCCACCACACTTCAATGGACTCTCTAAAACACAGGAAGAGAAACTATTTGAACACTTTTATGAGCTCTATAAACTTTCAAGTTTATACAATGTCTCAGATAAACCAAGAACAGTTTTTTTATTTAGGATATTTTTTCCCAGTGCCAGTTTAGGCTTTTTTTTAGTTGCATTTCGGAATAGAATATATTTTATTATATTTCTATAGAAAAAAACTAGGCAAAATACACTTCTCCAAGACTTCACCAATTATTACTACTGTACTATTTAACTAATTGTCCAATTTCCTAGAAATCAAAAATTGTGTATTCATCTAATAAAGAAATGCTCTTTATGTATCTGGTAGTATGGTTGTGCTCTATGTTTCTAATTTATCAAGGAACACAAAGTGAATGCAATTTGCTTTTTATTTTAGTATGGACGGAAATTGCACGCAGTTATGCCCATATTCAAGTACAATTGGACCTCAAGAAACCAGTTTAATCTGGAAACAAGTATGCTCTGGTAGGTGTCCCTGTGGTTATGAATGGAGAGAGAAGGGCTGGCTCCATTCATATGACCCATTTTGGTTTTCCCAGAGAGCTAGCAAGTCGCTTGCTAATCCAAGAGTTGCACCTGATGAGGGGCTGTTAAAAGGCTGCTAGGCAGTGCACTCACTCTAACAATCTGGGGAGTAGTTGGATGCAGCATGGTGGCTTAGTGGTTAGTACTTCTGCCTCACAGCACTGGGGTCATGAGTTTGATTTCCGACTATGCCTTATCTATGTGGAATTTGTATGTTCTCCCCGTGTTTGCGTGAGTTTACTCCGGGTGCTCCGGTTTCCTCCCACACTCCATAAACCTACTGGTAGGTTGATTGGCTGCTAGCAAATTGACCCTAGCATTTGTGTGTGTGTGTGTGTGTGTGTGTGTGTGTTAGGGAATTAAGCTCCAATGGGGCAGGGACTTATGTGAGTTAGTTCTCTGTACATCGCTGCAGAATTAGTGGCACTCTATAAATAGCTGATGATGATGCTACTGAGAGAAACTGCAAATTATGATCAGTAAGTGCTGTTTTGTATGTGTGTGTGGGACACTAGGTCCTTCATTTCAGAGTGATCTAGTGTATTAGTTAGAAGCCTGACAAGATAGGCCTTTTTGTTTATGTTTTGATTGTTTTGAACCAGGTGAATAAAACTAGCTGTGTCTAATTGAACCAAAAACAACTGACTGGTGTGATATTCTTGGCTGATCTGTCTGAAGTGCAGCCGCCTACCCCAGAAGACGGTAACCCCAATATGATCTTATGACAGCATATATAAAGTTCTATCAGAATGTACATATAAAAAAATATTATTAAAAGCATTAACACCTGTTAATAATACAATCATTAATAAGAAAACATTAGATTTTTTTTTACATGTAATACATATATCAGGATGTTATTAATGCCTACTGTACATAAAATGCACACCATTACTGTACAGTGACTATGTGCAATTGCCCCTTCCCTCCCCCGTTCCACCCTCTAAATTGTAGACAATGGGAAGTGTCCTTTGCATTCGAAAATGAATGGCATGCACTGGCATATAGTCCGTTCCTTAATGAATCAGGCCCCATATGTCTGTAAACTGTTTATAATATATGGATATACCACTGAGTAGGCTATATATATGTGTATATATATGTATATATATATATATATATATATAAATATATATACACCCTATTTGCTGGCGTACAAGACTACTTTTTTCCCCTGAAAAACATGCCTCCAAGTGGGGGGGTCATCTTATACACCGGGTCCAGTATCGCGCGGTATCCAGTGCGGCCGCGGCGGGTCATCAGCGTGGCTGCGGCGAGCATCAGCAGTGATACAGGGGTGCCAGCCTTTTTTGGCGTGACCGGCCCGTTCTGCTGACAGGGAGGGCAGACAGGGAGCAGGGACCAATCCAATCAGGCTTTGTATACAGCCAACAGCCAACCACAGTACTGCACCATTGTACAGTACAATACAGCATAGAAAATGTCCAGCAGTCAAACCCCTATCAACCCTATCATGGCACCAGCAAAAAGAAAGAAATATGATGCAAGTTTTAAACTTAAAGTTGTAAACCTTGCCATGGAACATAATAATTATGCTGTTGCAAGACAATATGGAGTAACAGAAAAGATGGTTCGGGACTGGAAATCAAATGAAAAAGCATTAAAGATTATGCCAAGGGGTAAATGTGCACTTGCTCTCTCCCTCTATTTGTTATCTTCCTTCTATCATTGACTAGTGAATTACATTTAATAAACTTGCACTGTTTTATGTTTACTGTACATGTTTGATAACATACAGCCTTGTGACAGTTTTTTTCTGCATGTCATAGGCATTCGAATATAAATTAACATGTTGAAATCAAATCTGATGTTCTTTTACGTTTTATTTGGTGTGTGGAAGGTGTGCGGAAGAGGGGGTAGTCTTATACGGCGAGTATATAACAAACTCTATATTTTGAGTGGAAATGTTGGGGGTCGTCTTATACGCCAAGTCGTCTTATACGCCGGCAAATACGGTATATATATATATATATATATATATATATATATATATATATATATACACAAGTTATCCCGTGCATGATACTCATGCATTCTAGCCAAATCAAGCTACTTAAGGTGTTAAAAAGGTTCTTGTCATGCATTTGGGGCTAGGCCAGGCCTCCTCAGGGGAAGAGCGTTACTTTTCGACGTAAGTGCCCTTTTTTAACGTGGTTTTGTCCACATGTCACCACCTCATCATTCTTCTCCATCACCTCATCCTTCATCTTCATCGCCACATCCTTAATCTCCATCGTCTTACTGTTCTAAAACCTCTCGATACACAACGTTTCTGCTAAACACGTTATCGCTGTGCTCAATCAGTCTTCCTTGAAGGGCAGTATTCATAACCTGCACTTTCACATCACTGCTTCTCCGTACTCGTGAAAATGCGACATACAATTGTCCATGACCAAACACAGGCTCTGGTAAATAAATATCCACACGGTCAAGAGTTTGAGCCCTCAACTGGTAAATTTAGCCTTTACTACCCCTCCCACGGGGGGAAGGGGGGGATGATGGAAGTTAACTGACTTCACTATTATCATTTTTTTGTCAAATAATGTCAGTATACCAAATTTCAGGTCAATTGGATGAGCCCTTTCTGAGAAAATAATTTTTTCCAAACACACACACACTAACACACGCCGCTAGGCTTATATATATTAGATATATATATTGTAGCAAGAGCCCGCTACTGGTGAAGCACACGCGTACAACTTCTTCCTTTTTATGGTTCTTTATTGTCAGGATGGTAATAATTGTTTGACACCGTATACTTGCACAGCAATTATGGAGACCCTAAACGCTTACTATACATAGTCCAGCTCTCTGTCAAGATCAGCCAACTATCCCAGCGTTAATCTCTCTGAAAAATAAAGCAAGCAGGGTTTTATACCCGACACTCCTCCCACAGGCCTAGCTTGATGGACAGGTGACACACCCACCTTCTCTTTAAAAGGAAATGCCCATCCCTGGCTCTGTTTAGACTATCAGACTCACCCTGTCTGTTTGCTGAGAGGAAGCAGCTTTTTAAATCTTGTAAGTAAACCAACTTTTACTACACATATGTTTTTACCTGGTTTAATCTCCACCTAGGTACATAACTGTGCCAATGTTTTACTCTACTTCCCTGCTTTCTCTGCATATTGCCAGCTAAATGACTCATTTTGTTACAATATATATTGTAGAACTTCTGACACCTTGTGACACTGACCCCTTAGGGTGATTCATACACGAACAACTTCTTGCTTCGAATCAAACTGTGTTTTATTGTTTGCATCACAATAACAGCATGCAATCTTGTTAGGACAACAGCAGTACACAAGATAATGTTGCCTACAACTTCTGGTGACCCTGATACTATCTACACACAGTCTTGCTCTCTAGCTACTGGTCAACTTTCTCAGCATCAGTCACAAACATAAGTGAACAAGAAAGCCTTTTATTCCCCACCTAAACACTGCAAACAAATAAATAATACTCTGCACATGTGTTTCAATAACATCATGCACATGTTTCTGTGCATTGGAAAAGGCTGTGTGGGAATTAACCATGTCTGCATTCTATACCTGCAGACTCTTGGGATCTCTCCTGCCCATATGCAGGAGAAGTGTTGCAAATAGGCCTCTTTGCCGCAATATATATACATACACACACACACACACACACACACACACACAAAAACACATATATACACTGGTCAGTCACAACATTAAAACCACCTGCCTAATATTGTGTAGGTCCCCCTCTTACTGCCAAAACGCTCTGACCCATCGAAGCATAAACTCCTCAAGACCTCTGAAGGTGTCCTGTGGTATCTGGCACCAAGACGTAAGCAGTAGATGCTTTAAGACTGCCTTCTTCCAAAGTACATCCTGGTGCCATCTCTAGCCCTGATAAATGACACACATGCACTCGGCCATCCACATGATTTAAAAGAAAACATTATTCATCAGACCAGGCCACCTTCTCCCAGTGCTCCATCGTCCAGTTCTGGCACTCACATGCCCATTGTAGGCGCTTTTGGCGGAGTACTGTGGTCAGCATGTGCACTCTGACCAGTCTGCAGCTACACAGACTCATATGCAAGCTGCAATGCACTGTTTTCTGACACCTTTCCATCATAGCCAGCATTAACTATTTAATTTATTTATGCTACAGTAGCTCTTCTGTGGGATTGAACAAGATGGGCTAGTTTTCACTCCCCACACACATCAATGAGCTTTGGGTGCCCATGAATCTGTTGCTAGTTCACCAGCTGTCCTTCCTTGGACTACTTTAGGTAGGTACTAACCACTGCATACCAAGAACACCCTACAAGACCTGCCATTTTGGAGATGCTTTGGCCCAGTCGTCTAGCCAATACAATTTGGCCCTGTCAAGGTCGCTTAGTTCCCTACGCTTCCACATTTGTCCTGCTTCAAACACATCAACTTTAAGAACTGACTGTTCACTTGCTGCCTAATATATCCTACCGCTTGACAGGTGCCATTGTAACAAGATAATCAATGTTATTCACTTCAACTTGTCAGTTGTTTTAATATTGTGGCTGATCGGTGTATATCTAAAATGGATGAGAATGTAATAGTTTTACAATTAAATCAGTAGAAGTAGTTGTAAGGCATTCCACCGTATACAGCCCATTTTGACCATTGTTTTATATATATATATATATATATATATATATATATATATATATATACACTTATAAAAGAACTGCATATGAATAATGTAGCACAGATAATACAAGAAATTTAAACAGTTTATACTGAGAAAATCTCTGTGACGATAGAAACTTAAGAAAACTATGTGACTATGAGCTCTGTCCTAGCTTGCTCAATACAATGGATATAATACAACCCTAAGATTTTCTTGCAGTTTTCTTGGTTGCATCGTACTGGGATAGCCATCTGTGGCTGGATCACGTAGAAATAACTTATGGTAGATATTTACTTTAATTAGGGGTGCAGTGCACCACTGTATATCATTGCAAATGTATTGAATTTTTTATATTGTGTTGTATTTCTGAGACAGTATGCCAGGAGGCATGTTTTTGTTTTGTAATTTCTAAAGGTAAGTTAACTGCATGCTAATTAAGTTAATTAGACCTTTTCATCTCAGTGACCAACACATCCTTTAAGCCTGAATGCACGGGAGGGGATCGTTAGACTTGCTGTTTCTCTAAGACTTAGGATACAAGTAATTTAGGAAGTCACAGATTGATGTGAATTTTGTAAGTAAAATTATGTTAACTCCAAGTCTAGAGAATATATCACATCCTGATGTTAAAATATCTGATGTAGTATCTCAGATGTTTTAGTGCCAGCGAGGAAAAGGGGGCTAATTTGCACCCTGCCAACACATCAGTCAGAAACTGTATAAAAAGAGCACTGGTTGACCATGTTTTGTATCATTCCATCTGTAACTTCTGGATCGCTAGTACCTCAAACTACTATGTAACTGTCCTTGTAAGAACTACTTAAGGTAATAAAACATCACTGCTTCAAGATCCTGCTTTGACGCCTACTTACATGCTGTGATTCCTGTGATCTACAGATTAGACCAATCTAATCCGTTATCCGGCTGTTCTGAGGTTGGAACCCAGCATCTGGTACCAACGCCTGCTCGCTACCTTGCAGCTCTGGCCAGTGTGATAGGCCAGGGAGAACCATCCACAGCAACCTTGATCATAAGGAAGAGGTCAGGTGTACCAGCCCAGGTGCCCAGCAAGAGGATACACTAGCAGCATAAGTTAATTAGAAGAAAGTTGTAGGTGCCCGCGAAGGAGCTTAGTGGTGGCATCAGGCCCCTCCTACTGCCTTTAGAGTGGCACAATTTGGATAAAGAAAGGGGACGGTGGCAAGGTCCCCAGCAATACGGACAAGGTGGCATAGAAGGTCCATCCTGCCACAACATCTACTTACTGTGAAGCATGGTTGTGGCAGCAACATGCTTTGAGGATGCTTTACGTCAACTGGGACAGAGGCTATATTCAGGATACAGGGCATAAGTAATCGCTACAAATATCAAGATATTTGGGTATGAAACCTGCTTGACGAACTTAACCTTCCAACAAGATAATGATCCAAAGCACACATTCAAGTCAACCAAACAATGGCTTCAGAAAAAGAAGACTAAAGGCTTGGAATGGCCCAGTCAGAGCCCAGACCTCAATCCCATTGAAAATATGTGGAAAAACCTATCAATGGCTGCGTATTAGAGATCCACTTGCAATTTGAGGGATCTTGAACTTTTATTGCAGAGAATAGTGATGTCCAGCTGTGTAAAAGACTTAATCAAAAAGTCTTATTGCTATAGAAAATAAAATGTGCTAACATAAAGTATTAGTAAAGGGTGTGCAAACTTGTTAGTAAATTAGTAATTAGTATTAGCAAAGGGTATGCAACCACAGTATTGTAGGTTTTTTATTTTCAATTATTTTTCCTAAAAATTGTGTATTTGTATTTCACTTGACTTTTGTTGGTTGTTTGGTCATATTAATGGTACAAGGTCTGACATTATTTATCTTGATTTCAGGCTTACATCACAAACACCTACAAGTTGAATAAGGGTGTGTAAATCCACTGTCCTTATACTGTATTATGAAAACTGCACGTAACATTCAGAAATACACAGCTGTTGGTGAATATAACCCAATAGTGAGCAGACAAAGCTTTAAAGTAATACACGTAACATTTCAATTACTTCCATAGATCTTTTAAATATTTTTCTAGTTCACAAGTGTTTACCGTTTCCCCTTGTATGGGAACATCCATTTACCATAGCTTGGTTTGAAGTGCAAGCTTTGTGAACTAGCGCTGTGCAAATCATACAATATCTTGAAGGACCGATGATCACACTATTTTCCACTAATAGGTAAGGAAGTGAATCTGCTTTTTGTTACTGTCAGGATACCAAGTTCCCTCTCTCTTTCCCTCCTGGGTTTGACAATTTCCAGCATCCATAAAGCTCCCCCCACCTCAAAGTATAACACCCTCCATACAGAGAAGCTTAACATTTATAAACCAGCTGCTGCCAGGGGTTGAGGAGGGGGGAGACCTGTGCCTTTTATTTTGATAGGAAAATAAATACCTTCCATAGCAACACTCTACTCTCCCCTAAATATTATGGCAGTGGAGAGAAAATTCACATACGAGGGTGAGAATTATGCATACTGAGCACAGCCACATTTAATAACAAAGGAACACAAGCATATTTCAGTAAGCAACTGTGTACTTGCAAGAGTAATACACAGATACAATCGAACACTTACAAACAAAACATATGTAATATAGAAAAATAACCAAGCACTGTCTGATATGGATGAATACAAAGCTATATAGTAGGGGTGCTGCCTAAAGGGATCTGAATGGTTTCCCTACCACTCACTTTGTAAAGAATGCAAAATATAATTCCCTGGTGCTCCACCACACAGTATGATAAAAAAAAAACTCACTGTACAAACTGACAACTGAGAGGCTCCTTATGACATAGGACGTATAGGCACCCCACAAACCATTAAGTGGCTTCTGGTTTTCTTATGTGTAGACATAGGTGTAGAAAGGTAAGGGGGAATGAATTGCTGACACAATAAAGGTTATATACAGACTTGCAGTGCATATGCCCCTTTATGATGCTATGAGCCATTATTACTAGAAAATGCCCGTGTTTGCAGTCCAACAAAGTTTTGTCTGTGGAGGTGTTGTAACTCTTATTTTTGTGTTGTCCATCAGCAATTTTTATTTTATTTTCTACATCACATATATTGACATTCTCGCTTAAAACTGCACCTTCAGAGCTCTTGCTGCTCCACTGCTTACCTATACACGTATGGACCAATATCAATATGAATTTATTCTTACTTGTTTAAATCTCTAACTGCATTTCATGGTGAGATATACAGTGGTGCTAGAAAGTTTGTGAACCCTTTAGAATGTTTTAAATTTGTATAGATCTTCTTCCAAGTTATAACACAAAAGGTTAAAGTTTTTCATTCATTTATTGATCAAAATGATCCAACATTAAGCGCTAGATTTACAAAAGGGCGGTTTGCTCAAGCCGTCCGCCGCATTTCGACTATTTTTAGGTGGTTTTGAAACCGCAGGATTTACTAAAGCCCAAACCATCGTCAAAATGGCCACAAATTACATTTTTCAAAACCACCACTATACAAACCGCCATCCCAATTTTAACAATAATGAACATACAAATAGCCGGATTTACTAAGCTGGGGTTTTCAAAACCGCCGCAAAACAGCCATCTAAACGGCCAAAGTAAAAGAGGTGGTTATGAATGGCAAGACTGCTCAAACTGCATGCTGTTTGATCTATTTTGACATTCAGAAGAGAAAGCACCATTGACATTTAAAATATTTGGAAAAATCATTATTTATTGATAAATGGACACAATTTTTCAATCCGCCACACATCGCCAGTCATTTTAAATTGAAGCCTCAAGCAGCCATTAGCAAATGCGGCGGTTTGGACCACTAAACCGCCAGCGATGGGTGGTGGTTTCAAACCGCCACCAAACTCGATTCTTAGTAAATGTAGCCCTAAATGTTGTTGGAAAATATATGTGGACCTATGCTTTCAGTGACTAGTATAAACCTCCCCTTGAGCAGCGATTCAATCAAATATTTATGGTAATTGTCGTTCAGTCCCGCACATTGGGTTGGAGGAATTTTATCTCATTCGTGTTAGGAACCCCTCCAGCTAGTACCACAACACCCGGAGTCTGCTCTGACAGTCTGGTGTTTACTGGAGCCCCTAGTGGTGGGGACAGACTTGGCTGCAGACTACAGAGGGTCGTGTGATGTGTACCAGCTGCGGGGAACCCAGGAAGAGAGTGCAATGGCAGACAGCAGCGTGGGGGTCCAGGCAAGGGTCAGCTGGCAGCAGATAACATTACCAAAGAACAGACCAAGGTCAGAGGTCACAGGCACAGGTTCAGAGTCCAAGGACAGGCGTAAGATCAGGGTCACAGGCTGAGATTCAAAGTCCAGGTTCAAGCAATAGGTCGGGGTCAGAAGCAGGGGTTCAAGGTCCAGAAACAGGCAAAGGTCATACACGGAAAGACAATCACAGGTTAAATACCAATCACAGGAACAGAGAAGCAGGCAGCAGAACTGAACAGGACGCTATAACCGGCAGTGAGGCCCAGTCCTCACTGCCTTAAATAGTGCTAACAGCCAATCAGGGCAAAACCCTGATAGAATTCCCAGGACCTGACTGATTAATATTAGTGGGGCCAATAGGATTTAGTGCGCCTAGCTACACCAATGAATAGACTGCAGCCTAATCAATTAGCCAAGGATGGCTGGTTAATACAGCCCTGCGCACGCAGGCCCGGCTGTTTGACAGCTGGCCGGGCATGGCGGCAGGGAGCCCGAATCGTCCGGTCGTCGTGGAGACGGCCGGGACGTCACGAGCAGGACAGAAAGGGTCGCGGCGGCCGCGGGCACTGCCGCGACTGCTGACAGTACCCCCTCGTTGAGGAGGGTTCAAGGGACCCCGACATCCAGGCTTGGAAGGAAACCTCTTAAAAAATTCCCTAAGGAGTTTCTCTGCGTGGAGACGCTTCTGGGGTATCCAAGTTCGCTCTTTTGGGCCGTAACCCTTCCAATGGACCAAGAACTGGACCTGCCCCTGAACTTTCCTTGAGTCCAAAATTTTTTCAATGATGAACTCGCGGTCTCCATTTATAAGCAGAGGCCGAGGTCTTTTAGAGGAAGATTGACTAAACTTGCTAGGAGCAACAGCCTTTTTCAGAAGAGAACAATGGAAAGTACAGGGAATTTTTAAAGATGGTGGTAGTTTGAGTCGGAATGCCACTGGATTCACTTTCTTTTCAATCAAGAATGGTCCGATGAATCGGGGACCAAGTTTCTTGCAAGGTTGCCTCAATTTGATGTTTCGTGTGGACAACCATACACGATCTCCTGCTTTTAATACACATGGACCACGATGGCGATCAGCGAAGGCTTTAGACCTAAGAGAGGCTTGACACAGAGCGGAATGTACCTTCTTCCAAACGGACTTCAATCGGACTACAACAGTAGATATCCTGGAATCACCAATGGTAGCAGCAGAAGAAAGAGAGTTCGCTTTCGGGTGAAACCCAAGATTACAGAAGAACAGGGAGGTACGTGTTGCAGAGTGGCAAGAATTGTTATAAGCAAACCCTGCCCAGGATAAGAGGGAGGACCAATTATTGTGGAACTTGGAAACATATATGCGCAGAAATTGTTCCAGGAATTGATTGGTTCTTTCCGTCTGACCATTTGACTGAGGGTGGTAAGCTGAGGATAAACTAACTTTGATTCCGAGGGAATTGCAGAAAGACCTCCAAAATTGTGCAATGAATTGGGACCCTCTGTCCGAGACTATGTCTTCTGGAAGGCCATGGAGACGGAAGATATGAGTAATAAATAAGGTGGCCAAACTTCTGGCATCCGGCAATTTGAGTAAGGGTATAAAGTGTGCCATCTTGCTGAATCGATCAGCAACTACCCAAATGGTGTTATGATCCGAGGACAAAGGGAGGTCGACAATAAAGTCCATGGAAATATGGGTCCATGGCCTGTTTGGAGTTGGCAAGGGTAGAAGTTGACCCGGAGGATGGATTCTGGAAGACTTGTTCCTGGGACATTCTGGGCAGGCGCGAACATAGTTTTCCGCATCTGAAGAAAAGGTGGGCCACCAAAGCCAGCGGGAAAGTATTTCTATGGTCCTCTGGATACCGGGATGACCTTCTGAGCGGTTGTCGTGGCATTCGATGAGGGCCGACTTCCTCAGATGAACTGGGACAAACAATTTATCAGCGGGTGTCTGAGCTGGAGCAATTTTCTGAAAGTGGCGGAGTGTGGCCCCAAGATCCTGAGTTAGACCGACATGAATGGAGGTCGAGGAGATTATAGGTTGCGGATCAGGAGGCTGAGGATGGGATGCCAAAAAACTCTGAGACAGGGAATCAGCCTTGGTATTCTTTGATCCTGGACGGTAAGTGATGAGAAATTTGAACCTGGTGAAAAACAAAGCCCAGCAGGCCTGTCGAGGATTTAGAGTTTTGGCGGTCTGAATATACTGAAGGTTTTTATGGTCAGTGAAGATGGTAATAGTGTGAGATGCTTCTTCTAACCAATGCCGCTATTCTTCGAGGACCCACTTGATGGCCAATAACTCTCTATTCCCAACATCATAATTAATTTCGGCAGATTTGAATTTCCTGGACAGATATGTACATGGGTGCAATTTTTTGCTTTGAGGATCTCTTTGAGAGAGAATGGAGCCTCCTCCTACATCTGAGGCGTCTACTTCTACAATGAACGGGAGCTCCGGATCTGGGTGCCTGAGAACGGGTGCAGATGTGAAGGCGACTTTAAGGGCAGAAAAGTTCGCCAACGCCTCCGAAGACCAATTAGCTGGGTCTGCGCCCTTCCTGGTGAGGGCAGTAATAGGAGCCACCAAAGAAGAAAAAGAACGTATAAACCTCCGGTAATAGTTGCCGAAGCCAAGGAACCTTTAGATCGCCTTGAGGTTAGTAGGAAGAACCCAGTCTTGAATTGCTTGGACTTTACTGGGGTCCATGGAGAAGCCAGAAGAATAAATGATGTAGCCTAAGAAGGCCACCTTGGGGACTTCGAACTCGCACTTCTCCAATTTTGCGTAAAGATAGTGTTGATGTAACTTCTCCAGAACTTCCCAAACATGTTGGCGGTGCTGGGATAAGGACTGAGAATAAATTAAAATATCATCTAAATACACCACCACGGTCTTACCCAAGAATTCTCGCAAGATGTCATTGATTAGATCTTGGAAGACTGCCGGGGCGTTACACAATCCAAATGGCATCACCAAATATTCATAATGCCCAGAGAGGGTATTAAAGGCCGTCTTCCATTCGTCTCCCTGTCTGATGCGGATGAGATTATAAGTGCCCCGCAGGTCAATCTTAGAGAAGATGGTGGCAGACTTGAGCTGGTCAAACAGAACAGAAATCAAGGGCAGCGGATAAGTATTCTTAGTTGTGATTTCATTCAGCCCACGGTAGTCGATGCAGGGTTTTAGACTGCCGTCCATTTTGGCCACGAAGAAACATCCAGCACCTACAGGAGAATTGGAGGGGCGGATGAATCCTTTCTTTAGGTTCTCCTCCACATACTGTTCCATGGCTTGTGTTACAAGAATACAGACGCCCTTTGGGCAATTTTGAACCCGGCACAAGCTCGATAGCGCAGTCATAATCCCGGTGAGGCGGGAGAGAGTCAGCCTTCTGTTTACAGAACACATCACTGAAGTCCTGGTAGGGTGCAGGCAACAATTCCGGACTAGGCTGCAGAGTTCTGAGAGGCAGGATCAAGCAAGAGGTAGAGCACTCTGGACTCCAATGGATGATCTCCCCTCTTTTCCAATCAATAAGGGGATTATGACTTTGCAGCCATGGATACCCCAGAATCAAAGGAGCGGAGGGACAAGTGATCAAGAAGAATGTAATTTCATCAGTATGGAGAGCGCCTACAGATAAGCGGACCAATGGAGTCTTGGCAAGTATTCGGCCCCCAACCAGGGGATTACGTATAGCAACCCCAAGGCCTGGAAGAAGGCATCCACGGTTTGTAAGGCTGGACTTGTTGGTGAAAGGGAGAAAGCCCAAGACTGAGGGTCGCCCTGGAGTAGGGAGATAACATTTCCTACTTTTTGCTGTTCAGAACCAGAGGAGCGTGGTCTCAGACGGAAGTATAACCTGCAACCCTCTTTAAAGTTGCGGAAAACTGACCTGTTTCCTGAGAATCTTTCAGGCAAATGCAACTTCGGCTCTGGAGATACGCCAGAGGAGGCTTCCTGAGGTTGCGGGTCTCTGAAGGCCTCTTCTTGAGCTGACAAACGCTGGGCCAATCCCTAGATCATTTGATACACAGTGTCAACATGGCCAGCCAGAACTTGAAATGGAGACGATTTGCTTCCGCTTTCCTCCATTAAATTTTGTCTCTGGAATTTCTGTTTTGGCCAGTTATAATGTTAGGAACCCCTCCAGACACAACACCCGGAGTCTGCTCTGACAGTCTGGTGTTCACTGGAGCCCCTAGTGGTGGGGACAGTCTTGGCCGAAGACTACAGAGGGTTGTGTGATGTGTACCAGCTGCGGGGAACCCAGGAAGAGAGGGCTGACAATTCCTTGCTACAAAACTGCTTCACCACAAGGTTGTTGCTGGGTTTACTTGCATGAACACCCCGCTTCAGGTCCTGCCTTAACATTTAGATCGGATTAAGGTCTGGGTTTTTGCTCGGCCATTCCAAAATGCTAAATTTCTTCTGATTCAACCAATTTTTTGCAGACTGACTTTTGTATTTAGGCTTATTGTCTTGCTGCAAAACCCACCTTCTGTTGAGCTTCAGTTTACAGATGGATAACTTGACATTCTCCTGTAGAATTTGCTGATACAATTTAGAATTCACAATTCCATCAATTATGACAAGCTGTCCTGGACCCATGGCAGCTAAACAGCCCCAAAGCATAATACCACCACCACTGTGTTTCATGGTTGGGATGAGGTTCTTATGTTAGAATGCAGTCTTTGGTTTTCTGCAAACATAACATTTCTCATATAAGCAAAAATTTTTTAGACTCCATCCATCCCCAGAAAACACTTCCAGTAATATTCTGGTTCATTCAGGTGGTCTTTAGTAAACTTTAAATGGGCAGTAATGTTCTTCTTGGAGAGTAATGGCCATCTACTTGCTATCCTCCCATGCACACTATTCCTGTTCAATGTTTGCCTGATGGTGGTCTCATGAACACTGTCATTAGCCAGTGAAAGAGAAGCCAACAGATCCTTTGACGTTAACCTGGAGTACTTGGTGATCTCCTGGAATATTAGATGCTATGCTCTTTTGTTGGACGACACCTCCTGGGGAGAGTAACAATGGTGTTAAAGATTGTCCATTTGTACAATATCTGCCTGGCAGTGGATCGGTGAAGCCAAAGACTTTAGAAATAGTTTTATAAACTTTTCCAACCTGATGAGCATCAACAACTAGTTTTCCAAGGGCCTCAGGTTTGTGAACACATGACATGCCTCAATCAAGACTTCTGTATGGTAGAGCAGTTTTTGCTAGGTTTATATTTTAAATAGGGAATTGTCACCACCTGATTGTCATTCCATTGTTTGACACTCCTGACACTTATTATTCTCTTAACTTAACTGATTATCCTTGAGGTTTCCCTACTTTTTCCGACAAAGAAATTTAAGGTTGGATCATTTTGATCAATGAATGAAAGGAAAACGATATCCTTTGCGTGTTATATGATTTATTGTATTCTCTTTATATATTTTTTGACTTAAATGAACACTTTTAAGGTCACATTTATGCAGAAATTCAGAAAATGCTAAAGGATTCACAAACTTTCTAGCACCGCTGTATATGGTTTTTAAAAAACGACACAACAATTCTTCAGTTATAAGGTGCTGATAGAGATAATGTTTTTTTCTCACAATCTGATCATATTTGATGCAACCCTACAACTATTGCTACAACTTAATCAGCTTTGATATGTTCAATGAACAGATTGTTGTTGAAAATATTCATAGAATAATTTTGTGCATGGAAACCTTTATGTATTCTTTATTTTATGTGCAGTATACTGGGAACAACAGACAAGTATATATATATTGTAAGAGTATATATACTGTATGGGGAGATGTGAAGAGCTTTAATTGGCATCTTGTAGGCCTGCGTTTCAAGTTTGAGAGTTTTGGAGTACAGGTGGGATAAGAGGGCTTCTTGGGGGTTGAGTGCTTTTGGGCACATTTTGTGGCAAGTGGGGGTCTGAGGCATGTGGTGCTATTTTGGAGCAAAAGGGAGGTCTGAGTGGCACGTGATGTCATTGTGGAGCTGGATCCACCTAAACATGCCTACCGCTCCTTTTCACTTATAAATCGTCAAAATCCTATTAATATTATCAACTCTCAACACAAATAATGTTATTATCCACATAAACACAAAGGCCACTAATGTTAGAGTTTATACTATTATTCAATTGAATGGAACTTTCTGTGGCTTGTCATGCAGAAAATGGATTTTGGACCAAATTGTCTGAGATGAATTTGAGTTTTTAACATATCGTCAAGGGCCAAAGTGAAGACAGGAGATAAAGGGCCTGATTCATTAGGGAGTGTAAATTCCTATACGTGACGTGATGAAGACTGAGAGGAAGTACTGGAGTTAATTAAAGAATTAAATATATGCATTTGTAACCAATTAACAATTAAAATTAATTTATAGGACCTATAACAACACAAAGACTGATTAAAGTGACCATCCAATTAACAATCATAAGATCTGTAACACAACACAAAGACTGTTTAAAATGAGAAGGTCATTATCTCCCAATTGGGACAGATGCCCTACACTGGGGTCATGAGTTCAATTCCCGACCATGGAGTGGAGTATGTATGTTCTCCCTTTGTTAGCGTGGGTTTCCTCCGGGTGCTCCGGTTTCCTCCCACACTCCAAAAACATACTAATAGGTTAATTGGCTGATATTAAATTGACCTTAGTCTCACTCGGTCTGTCTGTGTATATATATTAGGGAATTTACACTGTAAGCTCCAATGGGGCAGGGACTGATGTAAGTGCGTTCTCTGTACAGCGCTGCGGAATTAGTGGCGCTATATAAATAAATAAATGATAGTGAAGCTAGTAAGTCTTGCCAGACATTGTTCATGTGCAATATGTTAGTTCTTCCAAGACATTAATTGTGGTAATAACCATCTGTAAAATAGACTATTGTAAGAACTATGTGATATGACTACATCTTCTTATCTTAAATGTTATATTATCATATTGCTGCATTGCATGGATTGTATTAATAAACACATGAATGTAAGTCATCTGGTGGTTGAACATATTATTTTGTATTTCACAATGCTATTATTCAATGAAGGGGTGGTTTAAAACACAAATAAATAATCATCAGTTTTTTATATAGCGCCACTAATTCTGCAGCGTTGTACAGAGAACTCACTCGCATTAGTCCCTGCCCCATTGGAACTTAGTCTAAATTCCTTAATATACACACACACACAGACATAGACTAGCAGTGCTGTGAGGCAGAAGTGCTAACCACTAAGCCACCGTGCTGCCCTAAATAATGTTTTCTTCACATGAGTAACCAGGAGTAATAGTCTGTTGTAAACGACCCCTTAATTACTAGATTAGACTGACCACACAGTGGTCAGGAGATGAGACACACTGTCTTTGATGACTTAGATACAAATAATGTAGTTAAGGTTTTATCTAAACAAAAATATATTTTTAGATTGGTGTTGGTCAGTATATTAAGTTTTAGTTGGTTCTGTTGTTCTAAGATTATATTTGTTTTTCAGAGTTTAATGTTTTGTCTTTTGTCTTTATCATTTTCACCTGCCATCTAGCTTTACAGTAAAGACTGTCACAAGCTTGTCATTTTGTTGGGCTATTTGGCCAAAAATAATCATGTGTTTAGGGCTGCACTGATCACTAATGGTGGCCAATAACGATTCAAAACTATCTGGATTTTAACTGTTCCCATCTGAAAACACAGTTGGCTGGGGACTGCAATCTATGTGTGTGTAGCCTTCAGCTAACCAGACTACTTGAGCCTCAGGTTTATTGCAAGACACAAATTGGTGGAAAAGTCACAAAGTCTAGTGGGATTTGGGATTATAATTCCTGAACTATCCTGGAACAAATATATATACATATTTATTTAAATAACTTTTTTTACATACTGTACATCCAAAGATATATATACAGTGAGAAGTGAAAAGCATTTATTCCTACATGTATATACCAAGACTATGGGCTAGATTTACTAATCTGCGGGTTTGAAAAAGTGGGGATGTTGCCTATAGCAACCAATCAGATTCTATCTTTCATTTATTTAGTACCTTCTACAAAATGATAGCTAGAATCTGATTGGTTGCTATAGGCAACATCCCCACTTTTTCAAACCCGCAGCTTAGTAAATCTAGCCCTATGTCTTTAATAAAAAGGTAATCCAAGAACCCTAAAATATAATTCCCTAACAGTATAGTTAATGACTTTATGGATAGTATATGTAAAATTATAACATATAAAACCTACTTTAGTGATAATCTAATACATACGAGGGCTCCTTTAGAGTTGGACGTATGATTTATGTTTGTATGAGATGCGCATTTTCGTACTGTGCATGCATACATACAATTACACTATTCAACAAATATAAAAAATATCTCGCATGTGAATATGTGTTTTTGCCTAATTTATGGATGCTAAATTCAGTAGAAAAATCAGATTATCTCTATAATGTCCCATTTATTAGATGCACATAAACAACAAAAGCAGTAATAGCCATATCTGAAAAAAGTAAGATAAGTGAAAATTTCAATTAATCTGTATAGAATTGAAATATTCTCATCATATTCATTTATAAAATACTAATAAAACTACAGAAATGCTTAAAAACTGCAGAAACAAAACTTCAGAAACTCCTAACAATCCCAATTGGCCGTAATGTAATTGTTAATAAAAGATAAAATGTAAAGTAATTTTATATTTTATCTTTCATTAACAATTACATTATGGCTAATAGGATGTTGACGTTTTCCGTATGTACAGTGTCTCATTGGTCATCAAAAAGGAACCAGCAATAGTGTCCCAGCATCCTTTGTAACGATGCTGTATTGTGTTAAGAAAAATGAGCTCTTCTGTTTTTTTGTTTAATATATCATCTGTGCCAGAGGCAGAACTAGCGAGCTTTGGGCCCCGATGCAGGGAAACGGGGAGGACGGAACCAGGGCCCACAACTCAATAGTTCCCCCGTCTTGCGGGCCCCATTATCTGCATGGTGCACTACTGGTAGTTCCGCCACTGATCTGTGCAATAACTGCTACTACCATGTGTAGGATCATTTCTGCAGTTCACTGATTCAGCTGGTTTAGAGCATGGATGTAAACATTGTTACATAAGCTTCTGTTGTATGTCTTATGTGAATTGTATGTGAATAACGTTCTCTCTTCTCCACAACGGATATATTGCTCTGGCCTCCAGTCTGCCTTTCCATTTTCTGTAACACTACTTCCAAAAACCCAGAAGTCATGTAAAAAGATCTTGAAATCTTGTTTTCCAGAGCCTTAAAGATCACTGTACTATGATTCATATTAACACACGATGATACAGCAGCCAATTTCTTCCTGGAGGATAATCATGACTGTATCTATTTCTTCACTTGAAGCCTTGTGGGTGAATCTACTGTGTGACTGTTGGTAAAGACCATTGAGACCAAGTAAACATGGGCAATGGGATGTGATTTCCAGGTTCTCTATACACGTGTGCCTGTTGCTGGGCAACGGGACACATCTTTTTGATTCTGTGTCGGTCAGTCGCATAGCGCAAGCTACCCGTATCCTCTGGTTTGACCTGGCTACCCTGACTATTCTTTTTCTTCTCATACTGGCTTGGTTCAGATCTTCTGGTTTTACCCCTGCTATCCTGACCATTCTTGTCTCACGCACTGACCTAGTAAAAATCTCCTGATTTGACATCTGCTACCTTGACCAGGCTTACTTTTATCTCCAGCTACTGACACCACTAAGGGCATCTGCCGTCCCATGCAGCCAAGTCTGAACTTCCTTGGGTGGGTCCCCGGTGAACACCAAGTGTGTGTTAGGCTCTGTGCCTCTTTGTCCACTAGAAGGTAAATAGTCCACTGCTCCTGTGGTTTGCGCCACATGTAATCTGCTATATACACTAAACAATTCACATTTATAAGTACCCTATTTGCATAATGAAGATCCCAACCTGTCCTCAACGGATTCTGGCATATCTACTCATACCTGTATTAGGTTAGCTGCTGGGGTCCGACGCTTTTCAAAATGTTTCTGTCTATGTTGTTCTTGAACTTTCAGGGCAAATCCTGAACCCAGAATTCCCTGTAAAACAAAAAAATGTCTGTTTCCACCTCTTATAATAGTTGTTGATGGTTAGGAAAAAAGCTTTGTTTACTCACCGCAGGGAGTGCAAAAAAAGAGATGCCAAGAAGTGCAAACCCAGCTGCCAGGACCCGGCCAAGCCAAGTGCGAGGTGTCTTATCGCCATAACCAATAGTGGTGAGTGTAATCTGTCAGAAGATATGGAAATATGGATGGAAAAGGAAAAAAAAAGAGAGTAAACATCTTATTAGGGTGTTATTCTGTAAAAGTGGAATAGGGTAAAAATTATATTAAAACTGCTCTTAAAAAAATCAGAATTCTAATAAAAAAAAAGAGATATACTTTAATGATAGACAGTCTATGCAAATAATATTTAAAAAAAAAAGTGTTTAAAAATGATGCCAACTTTAAAGAACCACTTATATATGAAGCATGGGAGTAAAATAAATTGTTCAGTGTTAAGCTGACATCCAAGTATTAACACCCCACTCCAGACTGCAGAAGCTCCACCCACATAATTAGCGCAATGTCCTAATCGGTTCTGATACAAATCAAAAAGCTGAGACTGCAGTCATGCAAGAAACAGTGACATCATTGGTACTGCCCCCGTGAATGAATAAACTAATTCACATTTCTGCAAAGCAAGCCTGCCAAGCTGTCAGACACTCTGTGTCTGCTGTGTTGAAGCACCTCCCTGCTAACATGGTAACCTGCTGTAGAATATATTGCAGTGGTGGGCAACAGGGAGCCCGTGGACTGGCCAGCGGCCTGCTGAGCCTTCACCTGCTACCCCCCAACCATCTGCTCCTGATCTTATAACGCAACCGTTTGGAAGGTTGAAGAGGAGGTTGCCCATCACTGGTATAAACACTATATATACATTATTAACTTTACTTGTCAACCATTAGTTTTCATTATTAAATGTGAGTTTGGAGGAGATTTGGAGAAGTCGGTAAAAAATTTTTTTACATTTTTGGTTCCTTTTTTTCTGAGCGACAAATTACAAAAAAAATACATACTATATGACACTTTTAAGCTTAATAACAGTCTGAGGTTGGGTAATAATTTAGCTTCTCGTTCTGAGTAATAAAACCTGAATTATTTTCCAAAGAATGTGTGTTGTAATGATGTTTGGGGACTAGTACTATATTCAGCTCTGCACCTGCACTTCACCTGGGACAGGTTGTTCTGTGCCGTCTAGCCCTACAACTCACTCTTTGTTGAAACTATAAGTTAGGTCTATGCTTCAGCAACCTTCATCATCATCATCAATTTATTTATATAGCGTCACTTAATCCGCAGTGCCGCACAGAGAACTCATTCACAGCAGTCCCGGCCCCATTGGAGCTTACAATCTAAATCCCCTAACATACATACACACACACAGACTGAGAAAGACTAAAGGCAATTTAATAGCAGCCAATTAACCTACCAGTATGTTTTTGGAGTGTGGGAGGAAACCGGAGCACCCGGAGGAAACCCACGCAAACACCGGGAGAACATACAAACTCCACACAGATAAGGCCATGGTCGGGATTCGAACTCATGACCCCAGTGCTGTGAGGCAACATTAAATGTATTGAATAATTTAATACCTTGATAAGGTGCAATAGTTTCCACATAGTCCGTCATTATTTTAGTACAATCTCAGGTTTCATTACAGGTATTCCCAAAAATTATTTAGAGCTGATATTTAAGTTATGAAGCTGCAAAGGTTGTGATTTGTGTCCCTGGCAGTGTCCTGACACTGTGCAATAGGATGCACTGATTTGTGTGTAATAGATTATTAGAAAGAATCAATTAATAGTCCTATCTCATTTTGACTCCATAGGACTATCTGGCAGTGTATTGTACAACAGATGAAGGAATGCATCTGTTAACTTGATGTTTAAGAATAAAAGAAATATATGCTAGCCTATGCATTAGATATGCTTTATAGATTTTTTGGAGACACCAGAAAGCTCAAGTAAGGCCAGGGAAACACTTACCGTCCCCCACCAAAGAGAGTCAGCATAGGTGGAAAACTCCTTGTTAGCATCTTTCTCTGCTAGGTACACCAGGAAGGAGGCAAAAATTAGCACCAGAAAACCAATGTACCATGCGGTGATCAGCTCCTGGAGTGGCAGGGACATGTAAGGACACCATTCATAGAGGAGAAGAAGGAAAAATAAGCAATAAACAATTGACAATTCAGCATACTATACAACTTTGTGGTCAATAGAAACAGAGCTGATTTAATAATAATATTATTAATAATAATAATAATAATAAAAATAAAAATTATAACAACAATAGTAATAAAAGATATTTCAAAAGTGTAGCAGTTAAAAAAAGTGAAAACTTTAGCACTTTCTTGAAGAAAAGCCCCTGCACCTTTACAACATTAGCCACACATAACATCCTTCTCACATGGTGTGGGGTTTACACCTCAGAGGTCACAGATGATTTTTCTACCCAAAACAGATGACTTTTAGAACCTCTGCATGTGGTATCATAGGGTAAGCCACAAAAAAGGTCAAGCACTTCAGTTTCCATCTTGTTAACTGTGTACATTGATCAACCTCTTGATAGCATTAGAATAACTGACAGAGCAGAACACAGAGCACAGTACTCATTGCAGAGGAACACTGACACTAAAAGTAGGTGTAGGTAGGTCTATTATATACAAATAATAGTTTTTGTATGAGGTTCCACATTTACATATCTCAAATAACCATAAACTGGCATATACATTAACCCTACTGATTAGGTATTCCAGGGAGGAACAGTGGAAATCTAACTGATTCCTCCAATGTGCTAATGCTCATAGTCTCTGGCCAATTGTTTGACACCGATTTTAACACTTATTACAAACTGGTAACTCAACTTGATCATGGAATGACCAGACCTGTGGCCAGTTTTACCACACACATCATGATTGCGTTTTGGTTGAAAACAACCAAATTGGCACATCAGAGTATGTTGTTTGTATAGTGTTAATGTTTAAAACTCTTACCTTACTGTGAGCATACACCACAGAACCCAGCAATTTCCAGGTACCTCCCCTTCGGTCCATACGCACCATACGCAGGATCTGCAGGAATCGCATACTACGCAGAGCTGACGTTGCAAAGATGTTACCCTGAGTCCCAGCTGCGATCACGGCCAGTGAGGCTATCAGGACTATGAAATCTACAAAATAGAAAGGAAAGACAATGGATATCAGCTTCTCAATCTCACATTACCGGAGAAATAAACTCTCAGTCTCCTACCTAACAGTAATGTTCTGTGCACATTACTGGGTCCACATATGGGCTTGTCGTAGCAAGCATTTTTTTCTCAAATAGCAGTATCTCCCTAGGATGAAGGTATCACGGTTCGTGATGAAACAAGAGAAAATTCGAAACTACACTTTCCTGATTTTAACTTTCCATAGAAATGTAAAGTGTGAAATAAATTACAGAACACTGTGATAACATTCTTTAATAATTCATGTGTCTAAAGTAACGTCGTACTGTCATTCTATTGGTAGTTAAGTAAACTAATGGAGGATGCAGTAGATGAAGTACATGGTCTCGAATTGCTGGAGATCCCAGCACCAGCCCTGCATTGCAAGAGATTATAAATGGAGGATGCCAAGCCTTTTGCAGAGGCTGTTTGAAGGCAGTGTGATTTGACTGTGATACACTTTCTCTAAAATGTGAGTAATAGGAGTGAAAGTCCCTAATCTGTAGGTATTGGTAGAAGCCTGAATGTGTAAAACTTTTCTGGGTCTATGCAAAAGACAAAAAAAAGCAGAGGAGCAATATCTGACAGAACTTTGACCCCTTGTCTAATCCAATGCAATAACATTTGGACCCAGGGGGAAATAATATTCCATAGAAGAAAAAATGTAGAGATCAGTTACATTATCGGGTGCTTCTGTCCCTTATCTGCATTGACAATTTTCTACTGGGCATCAGGATGAAGCTGGGGGCTCTTTGGTTTGGAGGACCCAGAGTAGTGTGGTTATCAAAGTGTAATTAATGGCTGCTGACTCAATCTTAACCCAGAGCCACATCTGCGGAGGAGAGAGCCAGAACAAATTGAGCCATGTGCAAAACATAGAAATTCTGCTTGAAATTGGAGACTAAAGACCATTACATTTTATAAAACTTAATTTTTATTAATATGCATTTAAAATTTTACCCCCCGAAATGCAGTCGTAAAAGCAGCAAAATACAATTAAGGCGTCATGATGAAAGTATAGAGAATATGTAACATAAAAGCTGCTGTGTACCCTATAATATCATACTACTGTGTAAATACATACTTACAAAGATGTAATATAATAATCTATCTAGAGGCAATTAGTTGTGGCTGTGGAGAAGGACAGAAGCTATCTTATTAGACATACGAGTAGGGAATACTATTAATGAGTCTAATGGAGTCAGGATATATATATTATTAGTGTATGCAACTAATGACTGGAGACAGGTGAAAGATCATACTCATCAGGATGCATTAGTAAAGAGCTCTGCCTCTGGAATGTTAGTCCATTATATACTTGAGTTATTAGCGACAGGAGAGAAATCTACAAATGAATACTTAGAATCAACAACAGTAACATTATTGCTCTTTTAAAAGAAGCGAGACTGCACAATATACAGTTGTTGAGTGCAACACTAATAATTAAGAATTGTTGACACTACTAACAAATAGATTCTCAATAGCATTTGTGAAAAAGATAACAATATGACACACAGGAATACAAAATTATGTAAGCAAGTTTCTTTAAAAAATAAAACAGGAAAAATGCAGAAACAGAAAAACTTGATTTCTGTGCTGGGTAATACTGAAAGTGGGACAAAACATCACTAACCAAATGATCTCCTTAGTCTGACAAAGTATAATAATTATTTGTGGTTTTTAAAACCAAATATTCTTAAACAGGCCATAATTGTCCTCTCGATAATCATAAAATACATGTAATCTCAAGAATATAATTTTACCTATGTGTAGGCATGAAACATCACTATAAAATATTGATTATTTGAGAAAATACTCCATTCTATTGTTTCTCGCCAAGTAGACCTTTCTGTAAGTCAATTTTCATAAGTATGAATATGCACAGGGACTTGCTCAAATAGGAATTATAAAGAAAATTGCTTTGATGTGGACATCTCTTATTTGAAAGGATAGATTTGACCATGATATTGATAGTAATAAGCTTCTATCTTACATGAAACCTGATATCTGTGCTGTGGAGAAGGCAGGACATAAGCAACAATAGGGTGTATGGCTATGCAAAATGGTCAGTTAATATTACAGCAAAGTTAAATGAACCCCTTTGTTACATACTAGCATACAAGTGAGTTACAGCAATTCACCTTTCATATTTTAATCCCTAATTGTGTCATACCAGCGACAATTGATTTTGAACATTTTGGCAGGGATTAATACTGCAAGGGATTGGAAAAGGTAGAGAAGTCTTGGGAGAATATTCACTTTGCTAACCAGGGTCAGACAGACCCAAGATATGAAGCGTTTATTCCAGTAAGCTGATCCCAGAGACTCAAGCCGAGGGGGTAGCTGGGTATATAGTTGATCATATTTTCTAGTGAATTGGACAATAAGTTATTTTATTGTAAGGGGTTGCCCACTGAAGTGGAAAAGGGATGCTACCATATTTTAGACCCATGGAATTTGCCTGGTTTGTCATGTAACCAAAAAGGTTGGAAAGCATCAGCTTCGGTTTTGCTACATTGTTCACCACTCTGATTTATTTTTACATTAAGATAAGTTAGATGGTTACATGGTATAGGTAATTAAACTTGTCCCCTGGTGCAAGAAGTTCACATGTGGTGCATGAATATAGAGTGTTTTCAAGAATTTAATGTAAATAGTAAATCTGAAACAATGCAACCTTAGGCTGGGTACACACTACAGGCTTTTCAGCAGATTATCGGGCCAATCACACGATAAACAAGTGCTTGTCCCGATATCACTTTAGTGTGCACACTCCAAAAATGAACGATTATCGTTGCAAAGCACACTGTATCGTTTGATTTGATTTTTAAATTGAACTAAAAAAATCTCGTTCTAAGATGGAACAATGAGGTTCCAATTCTGCAGTGTATATGCACTCACGGCAGCAGTGTCCATAGATCTCTATGGAGTGTGTAGAGTTACAATCTTTTCAGCCAATGGTTATGACAGATGAAGAGCACAGATCTGAGGGTAAATTGTCTAATATGTGTTTAGTGTGTACACATGGAGCAGCATGCTGATCCGGACATTTTCTTTTCAGGCACTGGTAAAATTGCTAACTATATCGCATTGGGAGAAATTTTCTCTAGTGTGTACCAAGCCTCACTCATCACAGTAAAAACAATATAAACCATTCATAGCATAAAAGCTCTTATCACAATATACAGCAACAGCTAATTTACAGCAGAGTCTTATCTCTAATGCATGGGAGTGTTGTGCACAGATAATTGTAGTCTAAAAAGAGTCTGTTACATGTTCACTTCAAAAGAAAGATTTTCATTGATAATATCTGATCGGAAAAATCTCCAAAGTCTCAGCACAAGACACCCTACTTCAAACTGCACCAGAGAGTACCTATAGTGGAAGTTAAGTCAATGAAATGTACTTCCTCACCCAGCTGTGAGTATATCTTACTGGTCTTCCCTGGTTGCAACATTTAAATGACTATATCTGTCTATATCTGCTACATAGTAGTTCATATGATAAGACTAACAATGGTCACATGGTCATCTGTCTTCATTTTAAGGCAGTTAATCTGAAAAGAATCACATGTTTCCTATATCAAAGAGTATTAAAAATCTTTCTGGTGCTATTTGTATGAACTAGATATGAATAAATATATATATATATATATATATATATATATATATATATATATATATAAAACCTGTTTGTGAAATGTAGGTAAAATTATTTCTGTGCACAATGCTTTAGGTTACATATAAATGTTAATTTAAACTGTTTATCAAAGCCATAACATTATTATTATAATTATTTTTAGTAGTAGTAGTACTAATATTATTATTATTATTATCATCTTCTTTATTTATTAGGTGTCCCAAGAGGTCTGCCACTGTTCGGGGTTTGATTAAACAACAAAATTACATAATTATATAAATACAAAGCGCAAAATGACATAATAACATAGTTACATAAAGAAACACTAGGAAAGAGGACTCCTGCTTACATTTTAGAGGGGAGAGGCAGACATAAAGAGGGTGATACCGAGTTCTATAAAATACAACAAGCTTTATCTATTTAACCTGTGCATATATTGTCTGTATACAGTATAAAATGACTAAGCCAATGAATACTGAAATATCTCAATTCTTAAGTCTGCCACAAAGCCGAATGAAACTAAGCACAACGGACCAAAAATGCTGCATCAGCACGTTTATTATGTTGTGTGAGATTATGTGAATAGCTCTATGGGGATAAGTGATCCCTGTTTCATTGCCAGTTTCAAGGTAATGAGACTAAACACTGTACACCATAAATGACCTGAAGCAAATGTGTTCTTGAAACGAGACTTTTACTGACTATGCACGGTGAAGGGGAGAAAACATAATTAATATTTTTTTACTTGTTTGGTGCATGAATCTAATAGGGGCTCCATCCTGACGGGATTCTTCCATAATGTGCAGGATTTTTCCTACCAAGTTACATTATTAACACTATAATTTCCACTTCACTCAGGTTAGAGGTAACAATTCCCTAGACTCACAATACTCATTATACCAATATAATAGGCAATGCTGCTGAATCAACCTCTGCACGAGAGCATAATCAGCAGAAATATCTATTTAGCAGTCACTGGCCCCATGATCAGGGGTAATAAGAACCACTTTAGGATCTCTGCATTAATCCAGACATCTTGTTGAGTTTAAGGAGCTGAGAGCAATCCCACCTCATGTTTAAAATAGCACTCCTATTTAACTATGTGAAGGCGTGACTCTTACAATCAATGGCAAAACCAGAGGTTCCTGACCCCACCTTGAAGTATACCAGGTAATACAGAGGCACTGAACTTCACAAAACTGTTTATAGATTGTTAGTTAGTTCCACAATTATTATTATAGTAGAAGCAAATCATGCTGCAGCTGGATCCTGTACAGTTTGTGTTCCCTGCAATATACATAGATTGCACCTGAGTTTTACAATAATTCCTTGGTGGGGCAGAGGATGACGCTCTGTGGTATAGTGTTCTCATGGTAAATGGAAGTTGTGACACTCATTGTTTGCGATTTGCTGAACAGCCCTTTTCTCCTTACATAATCCATCTACTAGCCATGACAATGCTGGCTCTGCAATATCTCCCCCTTACCCACCTCTCCATATTTTTTCTATATTACTACAATGGGAGACAAAGCCCCATTCTGCAGCTGCTCTGCTGACGGGGAAGATGGAGAGAGGAGAAAGTCTTTGTCCCTCAGGAACGGTAACATCTGGAGAATATATAAAACAGTGAAAGAAAATACAGAACAAAAGGAGAGAATGAAAGAGATACTGACCAGCTAACATCAAGATAAAAGTACATAGAAAAATCAAGACTATGACAATAATACATTTGGTTGGGCAGTTTCACGTGACACACTATATAAGCAGTAACACATAAATGTTGTATGGAAAAGATTGGAATAGAGAATACTATTCCCATACTTTGGCCAATAACACTCTCTGTCACTGATCTTTTTACCTATAATACAAAAAGGCTTCCTTGCAAATCTCAGGCGTCCTTTCCATCCTCTGTAACGACAGCAGCACCCGGCAGACCAAATTCGAATTACGTACTCCATACCAAACACCACGATCATCACAAATTCCTTATGCACACAAAAGGGAGACATGTGTTATACAATGCAGCATTAAGGAACTCATGAAAAAAGCTCTGCATGTCTTACGGAACCTGATTCAAGCAAGACAGGATAATTTACATATTAAAATAATTTATGTATTAAAAAATAAAAAAAAACCATACAAATGAGCAAATAACAAGGATAGTTATAACCACTAAACATGTTCTGGCATTTTATAGCAAGCAGATACATTCGACCGGTCACTTACATTTGTAATATTGTGTATATCTGTATGTATATAAACAGAGGCTGTAATGTGTATTTATACGCATATTTGTTTGCTCAAGCCTCATTTATGACGTGAATTGCATCTAGTAAAGTTATTTCTAGTGTCTTGCATGGTGCAAACACCTCCATCTTAGCTCTCGGTGGTCCAAGCCCTACATCATCCTATCTTAAAAATTAAAGTAAATGGAAATCATTCAGAACTATTTTTCTTAATATACGTGTCTATGAAAGGTACATTTTTTTATAATGTAGAAAGTAATCATAGCAAGCTAAGTAAGCAGATTGCCACCTTTGCAACTCGGCCACCCTAGACCCAGGATTCTGTCTATAAATATGAGGTAACATGATGTTACCTATAAAGCAACTGCTTTAAGAACAATATAATAAATACTCGAAGGGGAAATTACACTGTGTTTGAAGAACGTGAATTCACATACCATACTGCAATTCATAAATAGCAACATAAATGAATAACAGATAAATACATCTTCATCATTCACTGTACTGGCATATAAAGGGCACCCTCCTTTACTATTCTAGCATAGAAGTCTGTCACTTACAGATTCAATTCATACTTCTTACATTTCTTTTATATCTAAATTATTGCTCTCAATTATCTGACTCTGACATAATATTCTTTACAAATTATTTGTATTCAAGCAAGTTTTTTGTTTTTCTTGCAGCTTTGCATATTTAAATTTTATACTAAATATTTCAAAAAGTTTATTTGTCTGAGTTTTGTCCAAACTAAAGCCTCTGTGGCATTGAGCATCTTTGCTGCGTTTCTCCAGTCTGAGTGTGTCAGAAGCCTATGCCGTAGCACAATATATTAAATAGGAAACGATGTTTCCATCACAGTTCTTCAGATAGAAAAACATTCTGAATGTAGCTCAAGCGCTCTTATGTGACAGAGAAACAGCATTCTCCATTGAATATAATATAGTAGTCTTGACAGTTTCAGAATGCAACATTATCCTGGCTGGAAATAAAGTAATATTAAAGACACTGGCTTTAGTCAAGTATATCATAATATTTGTTTAACATAAATTGTCACATTTTACACACTTCGGACATGATTCTTCAAAGCACGTATCTGCTGATGCTGAGCGTATGACAAGCAAAATGACTCTGTGCGGCCAATTCAATTTGGCCGTGGTCTGCGCATTATTACCGTTAGTAAGGTTAAAGTGCACAGTATTACCGTTATTACGGTAATTTTAACACTGATTTTTGCTCGCACCTCTTGGGGCCGCGTTAATTATAGACTAACCTGGCCAAATTGCATCTGCACCTGCGCATGCCCAGAACTGGACCATACGCCAGTAAATGCAGCCATGTTCGCTATGTCTCTGAGCGCAAAGGACACTTACTACAGCCTACAATTTCAGGGAGTGAACAGGGCAGGGAAGGGGAGTTTTGCCGTAGTCTATATAGAGTAAGGGTATGCGAAACTCAAGCGCACGCAGTCACGTCCGAATCCAGCTCTATGCATGGAAAAGTTACTTGTTTCCCTGCCATATCTCTTGCTCCAGCTACAGGGCTAGTCTAAGTCCTGAGTACTAGTGATGAGTCTCATATGGTTGCTAGAACATGTATTTGAAAAAAGGAGCAACTGTAAAAATGTACATTATGTTCAGTGGACAATAAATACCTCCTAATAAATGTATTTCAGGGGAAAAATAAATATTTATTATAAATATTTTTTTACTGTTTTACCATTAGTTTTCATTCTTTTACAGCATTTATAATTCACATAGGCTTTCACATATCATGCAGTGTCTTGTGTAGTAGAGCAGAGCAGACCTACAACCAAGTTCATCAGTGCAGGTATCTTGAGATCTGTTCCTTAATGAATTTGGTTGTGCGCAGAGACGATTTACGGGCATTTTAAAAGAAACGCATGTTGTGCTCAGTATGCGTGCCTTGATTAATTGGGACCTTCATCTTTATTAGCATATTGGATGTATTTATTCTACGTGAAGAAAAGTTGTAGTGCTTTATGAGGGTCACCATAGAATTGTCTGTATGATACAACAACATTGGTTCATGTTTTCCATCCTTTACAATAGTGTTCCTGTATGCGGGAAGAGGACAGTGTGGTATGACGGGCGAATGACACTGATCCATTCTCCCATCACATTGATCTGACAGAATTGGGTAGGTCTGGTTTCCAAAACCTCAGCAATGTATCCTTTGCTATCTAGCACCTTTCCACAAACAAAGACAACTGTGCTTAATCAAAGGAGAGACACAAGGACTTCTTAATTTAGACTTTGCCTCCGGAGTGAGGACTCCTGACGTCAGCCTTTTGAGACACGCAGAAGAGGGACTGGAATTGCAAATTAGATGAGAAAGGGATTGTGCTGATCAGCAAAAAATTTGGATTATGAAAAAAAGATGATTATAGACAAGCCGTATTATAAACATTTTGTATCTTATTTGAGAAATTTATTTTTCATTCTATTATGGGTTAAATCAGTATATTCACTCAAATACAAGCAATAGAATTAAAACCTACTGAGAGTAATGAGTGTTAACTCACAGTTTACCAGGACCAAGGTGTATAAAACACCCATGCTGTTGTGTTTATATAAACTGTGGCATTGATTTAATGTCAACATTTCCTGATTTATTACTACAGAAAAATGATTCTGCTTATGTTTTACTTACATGCAAATACCAGCTTATATTTATTATTATTTGAAATAAATATTAGCAAAACCATCAACTGTACACAGACCCAGTTGCTCAGCATTTCATCCTCCAATTTCCAAACGCGCTTTCCTGTCTAATATTTTTTAATGGTATATTATAATATGAAGCCCTAATAAGAGCTCCTTATATTTTATGTACTGCTCAACTCTCCCTTTATGGATACTAACCCTAAAATACAAAACTGCATTGCTTAAAGACTTACTTCCCACAATTATTTCAAAGAAGACCATGCGCCATACTTATAGTAAAAGCTCCAATCCTGGCGATAAGTAGGATTTTTTTTATCCCTGACAATTAAACTAATAAAACAATCACTTATTGCTGTTTTTTAACTAAAAAATATTCAGCTGCTGCCATAGTATTGGCCCGGAACAGTAAGGGGTAACTTAATGCTTTGCTGGGCTATTCTATGCAGAGGTGCACATGCGAGAGCTGATTTTGAGATGTGGACTTTAAGTTCCACTCATGAAAGACAAATAAATAAGAAAAAAATGAATTTATTTGAAAAAAAATGAAATATAAAATTCTATATGTATATGTACATTAATGCATTAAAACAAATGCTGGGAATAAAGAACGTCTTTAATTTTGTTGCTGGGTTATCACCATCCTGAAGTGGCATCAACATAAGAGGTAACGTCACGGGAGTAACTAGAAATTTTAGTGCACGGGGCGAGAATGAACACTGACATCCCTCTAAACTTCAGCTGTAACCAAATTAACCTAAAATATTCTCTAATCTCCCTGCACCCTCTTTCAGCTTTGCGCCTGCACAGCCCTAGTTACAGCCCTGGGTAATGTGGCAGGGCTATTTACTGTCAATGGACAAAAAGCCCTAACAAACAATCACTCATTTGCTTTCATCATCTAACTTGGTTTAGATAAATCAAGGCTGATTGCCAAATGGTTAGTACAGGTCCCTGCACCCTGTCTGTAAACAAGCACAATATTATGTACATTGTGCTTTATGTCTAAATCCAACACAATTGGAATGTGAGGCAAATAGGAATATCCAGTATATTGATTTTACCCAAGAATGTAACACCATTACACAAGTAAATAATTACATTCCATAGAATTCAAAGACCCAGCGGGAAGAATGTAAAAGTATAATATTGTCTTGGCATTTACCAGCGTTTTGACACACCTTGTGAATTTTGGTACATGAGGAGAGAAACGTGGGGTTTAAATATCTGGAAGTTAGATTCTGCCCTTGGTGTATTTTTACATCATCGCAATATTGCTCCCACTTGCTTAAGCATAGTTGTAACTACCTGACGTATTGTTTTACTTTATCTACTGTTTAAAAACTGTCAGAGATACATAACAGTAATTCTCAACCATTAACAGTTTACACAGAGTCCTGTCCTGTATGACAAGATTGTATAAATCCAACCAGCTGCAGAGAATCAGTGAGACAGGGAAAGAGAGCGCAGATAGGAGGGGGATGTAGAATGAGTGGAAATATGAGGGCGAAGACTGTGGAAAGGAGAGGGACTAAGGGAGCCAATATGAAGTAGGCACAGTCAATTCATGTAGAAGAATAGGAAATAGACTACTCACCAGTATAAATAGGCCTTTGTTGGAAAAGTTGTGATATTCGGGAATTGTGGAGAATACAGAAAGCACCAGGCAGCTGAATACAAGGAAGAATCTGTAAAAAGAAGAGGACAGTGACATCAAACATACAGGTAAAGGGGACACATACAAATCATTGTAGTAAATGGATATTTGTCTGACCACCTTAACATTCTGTCTGACTGTATGACAGTAATAATAGCATTAATCATATTAACAAATATATGTGCTTTTATCCTTATAGATAGAAGAAACATCCCTGTACATGGAATTCTTCTGAAATAACATGTCCCTTTTTTGGACCTAAATCTCACTTGACTTTTCGTAGGTATGATATATAGGCAACAGTGCCTGTCCGGCTCCTAAATGTGTGCTACCATACAACTTGTGTGTTATACATTTCACTGCTCTGCAACAATAAGCTGTGTTTTCTGAAAGATGTCTGTACATGGGTCTGAATGCAAGAAAGTATACCTTTTTGTTTTATAACAAAACTTAAGTGTGTTTCTTTGGCCATTTGAATGAATTCAAGATTAATGTAATATTCCAATAATAGCTTGTTATTGCAACAATTAAATTAACCAGGGGTGCCTTAAAGGGCTGTGTTTACTTGTCAGCTGCTAATAAATCAAATAAGGGAACTTAAAACCTCTCCACCACTGGAGGAGGTCTTTTATCAGTAAGTTATTTAGCCCTCCTCCCACAACTAAGATGCACTCCTTAGCGCTACTCCCACATAAATTTCCCAGTGTTTGGAAATGTATGTGCTATGTATGATTGTTAATGTATCATTAGCTGCAACCCAAAGTCTGCATTACCTTAGTATGACCAAAAGATGGAGCAGAGAACTCAAGAGTTGCTAATGTTGTAATGAACAATAAATGCACTGGGAACTGTTTTCAAAGATATGTACTGTATTTCTAAAGCAAATGTGACACATGTATAAAATAGTTACCAGTAAGCATTATAAATAAATATTTGTCCTAATATAAACCAAAGTATATGGCAGATTCACACCCCTGCCTTAAATAAGTTTAGCCTGGAAACATATCCATAGGTGTTCAAAGGGAATGAACAGACCAGCACCATACAGAATCCAAAATTGTATAGAAAAATGCAATAATGCACAAAATACATTACAAAACATTTCAAAAGAAAGTATGTTGTAGAAACATTACCAATACGACGAGTCTCTGGCCTCATGTCTACTAAGATGTTTTTTATTTTCTATCTGTTACTGATAATACTTATTTTTATGGAGTAAGAATGCCTTGGCCTTAATCATTTATGTAAGTAAGTCTTCAACCATAGACCTCTGTACTAATTATATAAAGTCTCCATGTACATCACCACGTTATGCAAACACATATATCAAGATTTTGGTTTTCCCAATAACATAGCAGGTCAATTTATATATTCCCATCTTGCTATTACTGTATCAACTAAATACATACAGTATCACTAGCTTTCTACCCTGCAAATCCTACAGTATCTCCCAAAAACACTGTTCTCTCACTAGACACTCACACGAGTCATCTCACAGACAATAAACGCTATGGCCATACACCCATACATACCCACAATTAGCTCTATCAAATTGTTCTACAACTACAATATCCACCATGCTCATGCACACCCCAAATACACATAGCTCTGCTTCCCGAACTATCACCCTTGTCCTTGCTCTATGGTGACCAGAAACACGCACAGCTTTATCTCTATATCTCCTCCTTGCTAGTCTTCCCCATTCTGCTCACTCTATAGAATCCCCAGACACACTGCTACATTACAATATGTGTTCCTGCCACGTTTTATAGTATCCTCTAAACACAAACAGCCCTATCAATACATCTGTTCTCTAAACATCCTTCAATTGACAACCACACACACACTTCATTACTTTCCTATCCATTCAGTAATATAACCCAAACTATTTCATATATTATCTACTAGACACACAGCTCTATCCCCCATTTCTTCCATAGTACCCACCAAACACACACTGCAATAATACTACATTTCCTCAATGCTCATTCTATAGTATACATCAAACACTCTTTACCACCTAATTTTGTTCTAACTACAGTAATTCTAAACATGCACCAAACATCACCTCAGTTAACCAACCTATGCAGATTCTGTATTACATGGATCGCATTAAGTTGCTGGATTCTGTATATCGCAGTTCACAGTTACTAGCTCAATGGTATCTCAACAGTTTACTTTTAATGCTAAATTTTCTTAAGATTTTTCAGGTGGCAGAAATATCTGGAAAGCTTTCATAACTATTTACTATATGTCTCTTCATAAAGAATGGTAGAGGTGGTCTAGATTTGTTTTATTTAAAACATTCAAATATGCCTTAACAGGCAAACAATTACTTAGAAACAGTATGTATATGACTGCTATGCACATATTAGTGATGAAACAACAAAAAACCCAAGACATATAAGACCTAGGGGTAAATGTATCATACTCCGGTTTCTTCAACTCACGGGAGTTCGGCGAGATGACAGCTAAAATTTGATGCGGCGCTGCCTTGTAAAGGCAAGTTTCCCTTTGCAAGGCAGTGCCGCTTTAAATTTTAGCTGTCATCTCGCCGAACCCACGCGAGTTGAAGAAACCGGAGTATTATACATTTACCCCCTGGTATACATAGGAACTTGTGATCCCATATTTTTACTTTTCTTATATCTTTCAGAGAATAATTTACATTTTCTTCCTACATAGAGCATTAAGTTGCTGGATAGTACTGAACAAACGTCTTTGTCATCATTGGGTAAACAATAAGGGGAAGAACCAGCACCTCAGCCATTTTACCCACATTAGATGATATTCCTGATTCCCTTGCCTTTATTTCTTGGCTGGAAAAAAGAGCTTTAAGGAGGCTCTGTGTAACATGAAAGTGGGATAAACTCCAATTATCAGCCACGCCATTCAACCTTTTCTCGAAGGTGAGCATCCGTCCACCATTTTCCACCCCCAGACTAGACCACTGGCTTCTGTTGAGTGACAATGGAGGTGATGGCCTAACTTGCTGTTATCCAATTACCCCTTGACCATCATTGTTGTGTGACAGGATCATTTAGCTTATAAGTCACTTTTACCTTTTGCAGTCTGGCTGGGCCGACTGCAAATGTAGACTTAACCTCATGTGTCAAACTCCCGTTGTCCAATAGATTGTAAGCTTGCGAGCCGGGCCTTCTCACCTCTTTGTCTGTTTTACCCAGTTTGTTTATTAGTTTGCTATGTTTGAACCCAATTGTAAAGCACTACGGAATATGTTGGCGCTATATAAAAAAATGATGATGATGATGATGTTACCTCCATTGTCACTGCACTGAGTTCATCCATACCTACAAGCGTTACTTGCTCATAGATGTATCATCATCATCATTAGCTATTTATATAGCGCCACTAATTTCCCAGCACTGTAGAGAGAACTCACTCACATCTGGGCCTGACCCACTGGAACTTACAGTCTACATTTCCTAACATGCACACACAGAGACAGAGAGAGACTAAGCTCAATTTAATAGCAGCCAATTAACCTACTAGTATGCTTTTGGAGTGTGGGAGGAAACCGGAGCACCCAGAGGAAACCCACGCAAACACAATATGTATGCCCAACTGTGACACTTCCTCCTTGCCATTGCTTCCGGAATCATTCAGGAACAATCTTAATTTCAAGGAGTTTCAAAACAAACAGACTCCCAGGACAAAGCTTCACGCTCAGGGCTCGAAATACAAACTCAGCACTTGCACAGGAGTGGGCTTCATGACTGACATGATGAGGGGAGCAAAGATAGACAAGGGAGGGTGTATCCTCTTTCTGCCCTCTATCAACTTTCTCATGTAGTCAGTCACTCTGCTACAGTGTTTGCTTGTGACTGGAAAACTGGGGGAGATGATAGAATTTACTCTGCTACCCCTAGGGTGGTGCTGCCTGAGATGAGGTTCTCACCTAACCTCATGTGAGGTACATTTCTGCACAAACTAGCGACATGCTGAACTTGTGATCAGTTCGTAATGAGTATAGGTTTGTACCAGCTGGCAACATATTTATAAAAAATGAATGTGAAATGAAAATATATATATATAGTTCAGCATATGATAGTACTCCAACTGTTCAGCGTATAACATAGCCTCATCAAACAGCATATTTAACAGCCCTTCATTTGTCCATCATAGTACACAGCTACAAGTGTCAAACATGTAATGCAAAAGCTAAGCATATTACACAGCTCCAAGGGCCAGGATTACTCACTCTAGAGAGCCCGGTCTTGCCATTATACAATAGCAGATACTAAAATGTCCACTCTTATTGGATAATGACGATAATCATGCTGCGGCAGCTATTCCTGGGGCTCAATAAAAGAGAGGAAATAATAATATAATTATTTTCTATAGTTTGTACCTCTTTGTCCCAATCCACCAACCCTATTAGTAACCATCAAACACATAAATAGGTCACCTAATACACACACACACACACACACACACACCACATACTTAATCAACAGTTCCATGATGTCTTTCTTTTTCATTGTGGTTGGGGCATTGTGGTGGTCTCTTTTCTTATCTCTCCCCATACTTGTAGGTGTTATGTCACTTCTGCTCATTGCCCCCTTTGTTTCCTCTCCACCACTTCTTTTCTGCTCACATTCCCTGCTATCCTTTTTTTGTTGTTTACAAGCAAACTACTGATCTTCTGTACACTGATATCAACATCAAATTACATTACAATCTGATATTAAACCCAGTTTCATTATTAAAAAGTTCTAAGCTAAATTTAAATATGTGCGAGCTAATCAGATCGGGATTAACGTCTTCTGGTGTAGACGGCTGCACTTCAGATAGACCAGCCAAGGATATCACACCAGTCAATTTTGGTTTGATTAGTCACAGCTAGTTTTAATTTCCAGTCGTAAAAATAAACAAATAGAAATAAAATTCTTGCCTCTCCGGCACTAACGATACAGGAGCACCCTTTCTCAAGTGAGGGACCTTGTGTACCACACACATACAAAATACAAGACTTACTGGTCATCGTTTGCAGTGTCTTTCAGGAGGCATCCAACCTCCTCCTCAGACTGTGAGAGACAGAGGAAACTGCCTAGCAGCTTATGGCAGCACCTTGCAAGTGCAACTCCTGATTAGTCTGCTGTGAGATTGGGAGATCAGAATATCCAGACTGAGCTTTATGTATGGAGCCCACCCTTCCCTCTCCATACATAACCCCAGGGACCCTTACCAGGTTTTAAAGAAGCTGAATACACTCTTTGGGAAGATCCTTCCCATACAAGACAATCTCCCTGGGGTTTTAGAGCATACAAGACAAAAAGCCTTGGGCATATACCCTTGCCATTCAGCACATGTCCAGTGCTCCTCTCACAATATGTTCTTAATGTTTGTATAATTCATGTAAATGAGTCTGACACTACAAATCATTGTGTCTAGCATTACCATACCCATCAGCATTTTACTTGCATTACCCTGTATCTCAGTAGCATTTTTTGGAATGTTGTTTGTTAAATTTGCATGTATTTTAACGAATTGGAAAGCCTACAAACGCTAGTACAAACACAACTAGAAATGCATTATCAAACACTAATCATATGTGTTTGCTATTTGTTTTTACTAGCTTAAAAAAATGAATCTAATACACCCATTGGTATATACCCTAACAGATCTTAAAGACATTTGCAGTGCAACCACAATGTAGATCAGGTTGTAGGATTGTTAGACTATAACTGTAAATGCACATTTTTTCTAATCCTCTTGGACGAAAATAGGATGAAAAGTTTCCACCTAATATGACAGATTAAGTTGGTCACCTACATTTGATTTCACTGACCTAATGTAGGGAATATACATATTACACAACTTCATACATAACAATTGGATTGAATGCTTGGATTGTAACTTGTATGAACAGCTTTGAACCTAATCCCTGTGTGTTACAGCCCTTTGTACCGTATTTACATATGTAGATCCAGCTAGATAGATTTACCAAACTTTCTAAAAAGAAAAAGAGGAGGTGTTGCCCATAATAACCAATCAGATTCTAGCTATCAGTTTCTAGAATGTAGCAGATACATGATAGCTAGAATCTGATTGGTTGCTATAGGTAACACCTCCACATTTCCATTTTAGAAGGTTTGATAAATCTACCCCAGCATATAAACTTTTCCTACTCTACTTCTACTGTAATGAGACAAGTTTTTCCTGTCCTTCTTATACTTCTGGGGGTAAATGTATTAATGTCCGGATTCTTCAACTCCGGCGTGTTCTGCATCTTCGGCGATTAAATTGAAAGCGGCGCTGCATTGTAAAGGGAAACTTCCCTTTACAATGCAGCGCCGCTTTAAATTTAATCGCCGAAGACGCTGAACACGCCAGAGTTGAAGAATCCGGACATTAATACATTTACCCCCTGCTGTTTGCAACTTCTTTGTGCTGATGTATCTAGAGATGACCTGACTGCTTACACTTACTCGATCTGCATCCAAAAGTAAAAATGGAACAAATAAAGATTGTTGGGTGGAAAAATTTGTGTTATTTGCCAAAATTATTTTGCTGAGAAAGATGATCAGAGACTTTGAACAAACCACAATAAAATACATTTATCTCATAGCGGTATGTAGTATACAAATGCCATATTCTGTGAACAGCTATAATTCTGTGCGCTGAGCACTATACAAGGTGGAGTGAGAGTGGGGGCCAACTCTGCAGACGTTGCATTCTACCACTTTAACAACTGCTGAGCATTAACAGAAATTAAGACGGACATTTATTTGCCGGCTCTTGAAATGTTTAAACTGGGATTTTAAATATTTAATAAGGTGCGAGGCTGCCGCAGAGAGAAAGAGAGAGAGTCATGCGGTGAGAAAGGAGGGGATGGTGCCGTACTCATAAGGGAGACTGCGCATTGTATTTTAACCCCTTAGAGGGAAATCATTAGCATTACTACTATTTTATTTAGTAATGTATATTATGCTTTTATTAGATGTCTACTGTCGCTTTTCCTATAAAACTGCTTAGTGTCAATGATACTATGGTGTGATCACAGGGTTGCCCTGTCCGTTTGCTTTTAGTTGTCACATGAGTCCCTGGGGGATTGAACACCTGGGGATATGAAAGGTGCCTCATCCTTAGTGTTAAACCATTGCGCACGCATTCTTGACCAATGTCACGCCAGGGCATGGGTTGTGAGCATTCACAGTCTGGAAAAAGGCGTACATGGCAGCTTGTAAAACCAATGGACTCGCAAAAACGGTTTATTCTGAACGAATATGCAAACAAAGAGTAAAGGTACGTGTAGGGTTTTTAAAAGTAACAAATTAAGTAAGACTGATTTTATAGGAATGTTTAACATTTTGAACCCTGTTAATGTATTCAAAATATATCTTTTATATTATAGGTTTGACTGCCTGCTTATCTGTTCATCCCTAGTTTGTAATATGTGTGATTCCGTAATAGTATTTTACAATGAAATATAGAATGTCTTCTTCTAATGAGCTCCAAATAAAATGATTAGCTTGTGGAAAGCCATAATGTACAGGATTGGTTCTTGGGCACTATAGGTTGTATGTATACAGTATTGCTACTATTACAAAGCACTTTTCTGGAATATTAAATAACAGCAAGTGTATAGTAGATGTACAAACTCCACACCTCCTTCCATCAGCACAATCTTAAACAGCTGCCTGGAGGATGATTTGACTTACACTTCCCTCTTGTTCTGGTATCACTTACCCCAAGAGACACCTCACTCACCCTTGTCTTGCTTACTTTGCACTGCTGTGGACCGATGTAAGTCTACACACTCCTACTGTTCTGCCACTGTTTTATGGGTTAACATTACGACTGATTACAATCCAGTCCAATACAAATATTAGCTTTTATTTGGCAATAACAACCACTGGTGATTACCATTTGCTAGTATTTGATGTATGTACAGAATTATTTACATATGCAACTTTTTTCTTAATAATATTGTATGTTTCTCTGTATATAATCTTATGAATGAAAAATATAGGCTCTATCAAGGGACAAAAATGTAAAACACTGTTTTCCCCAGCAGTGAATTAGTTAAGCTATTCTGGAGGCAGCAGCTGTCCCAAAACATTGTGAAATACATGCTAGGTACAAAGCAGTTAATTCCTTAGAACAATGAGGGGAGGGAGTGATAGAATCACCCTACAAACTCCAAATTCGTATTTTTTTTATATATTTTTTTCCCCTTAACCAGCGTTTCTAAATGTAGAAAGCTCTGAGAGCAGTCATGTGCTTTCTAGATTGTACACCAGTGCCTATGCTGCACAGATCTGAAAGTCATACTAGTTTAGCGCTCACAGGAGTACAGCTTAACCCACTGGAGAACAGGGCATCCTTATTCCTTACAAACAAGTCGCAGCCATGAAGCAGAGTCTAGAATATAGAGTCCCTGTTTTGAGTATGAGGAATAAATCTGTATAAAGATTGGGCATAAGCAGTAATTACTTGGCCCTATAGGAAATATTCAAAATGGGATTGTGCTGTTCATTTTTTGAGGTTGCATCAACCTAACACTGCAAGGCACTGATTCTATATAGTTCAATCTGATACAAGTGCACTATATACATTCCTGATTACCATGCATAGTTGCTGAATCTGAGTTCTTCCTGAGTAAATCAAAATGCAGCCATACAGAGCGGGTCCTTTGAGACACATTTTTATTTGGATTCAGGCCCTTTATCCTGCAGAGCCACATAACAACTGCATACTGCTAGATATAAGGCAGTTCTACTCAAAGAAAGACCATTTCATGTGTGAGCGTTCTTATGTATTACAGCATGCACTTAACAATGAATGGACAGGTGTGTGTTAAAGCTTAAAAAACTCTTCCATAAATCTCCACTTGCAATTTTTTGTTTTAAGTTTAACATTAAAGACGAACACAGTAACAGTGACTTAAGGTAAGGAGTATCTATGCATCACAAAGACCCACTTACAGCAGTTTTACAATAGCTGCATGTAAGCTTCAATTATGCTTTCTCTCTAAGTGGGTGTTGGCACAGTATATGCTAAGCAAAAAGAAAACTGCATGATGACAGAATATTCTGCTCTATCTAAAACATAACATGTAAACAAGTTTAAAAAAAAATAACCTGTAAACATTACTGCTGCCAAGGCAGCTTATGTAATTAATCCAAGTCATACTGTTGTATTTAATAGTTGCCTCAAAACATTATTATAAGGGCATGTATATATGGGCATCGGGGGCAAACACAGTATTTGTAGAGGGGGTTTCCACACCACACGGCCAGTAGGTGTGACCAGTATGCATGGGGGCGTAGCTATAATTTTAGACAGTGCTTGGCTGCTCTCCAACTCTTCCTATCCTCATAATATACAGGCAATGCTGCATGCACTACTACTAGATGCACACAGCTCTCCCTTTTCAAGTAGAGTTGTGTGAAGTAGGAGCAGGGTCCAGCTACCTCAATTATACAATGCCCCAGGCTTGGAGTGGGTTTCCAGGCACAAGGAACCCCCCCCCCCCACCCCCTCGGTTTGCCTATGGGCATTATAATAAAGGTCTTAAAGCATGTTTAACATACATCAACAAAGCCTAGTAAATGTTCTCTGATGCTGGGCATCCGAAAAATAATGTAAGCTAATGACCCTGTACACACATTTCTGACAAGTCTTTGATTCACATCAATGTCAACTATTAATGCTTGGTAATATAATGGAGTTCTATGAAAGCTCATTTAGCGCCTATGAAAGGACTGTAGTACATTATGCTGTAGTTCAGCTGAGGCGCACTAATATATGCGTCTCAAAGCTCCCCTGAAGTAAGGTCAAATTCAAATTACCTACACTTCAACAAGCACAGAGATGCAGATGGAAACATGGGATAAAGAGAAGGAGAGAGTTTAGAGAAGAGAGATACATTTGGGAGACATCTGAAAAGAGGTGGCAGTGGAGGACGAAGGAGCATGTTAGTTCACAGAGAGAAGAGGTATAAATAATAGGTAGAGGGAGGCAAATAGAATTTTGAGGGACCCCAACCCATACAGGGAGATGAGAGAAGGGTATGCCAGTACTAGAGGAACAGAAGGAGCACTTGGAGAGGTAGGATATGAACCAGGAGAAAAGACTCTAGAAAACCCCAAGTTCCATGCATACATAGCCCTTTAACTGCTATTATTCTGTTTGTAGTTTACGTTTAGACGCATATATTTAGAGATTAGATATCATGTATTTAGAGTCATTTACTGGAAAACACAACAGAGAGCAGAAACTGTTTGTTCCCTTTTCTGCCCTCAAATGTCTACATCTGAACCAGTGTGCTGACCAAGTGACCACATTCTGCTTTATGTGGCAAGATGAAGGCTCTTATACATGATTTCTATGCCAAACCAGCAATCTGCCTACCATCTCTTGTGACGAAAGTGCTGAGTGGGAATCTTGTATGTATATGCAGAGAGCCATCTAGAGTTAATGTTAGTGTGTATTTGTGGCGGCTCAGTATGCATTGATACTAATCACTGCTACAATGATAAGCATTTAACCAGGTGAATATACAGACAGCATGATTTGGGTAGAGGATAGGCCAATTTGCATACTTGACAAATCAGATATCAAAATGAAAAAAGAATAAAAAATAAGAACATGATTAAAAACATGTTAGTTTATATAAAGGAGACAATAATAACACAATACATATCTAGAAATTTTACAAAGTTATTTGAAAGAAATATATTTGAGTTAAAGTTGGCATTGTGGGGGGAAGATTATTTCTTATGCTGAGCAAGTTTCCTGTCATTAGACCTACTAAGGACACTGTAGGCATCCTCCCTCAGTCTGAAAGAGCTGATCAAAGGACAATGGTTTGCACCTGAGCTACACTGCAAAAGTCAATACAATGTCAAACACCTGTCTGGGGATTTTTTTACAGACATATTTGTGAACTTTAGTGGGAGCCCTGTTATATACGGTAACTTGTATTTTGAGTTTATTGCCCATTTGAAGAAAGAAGAACAAATTGAGAAGCTCAATCAGTTGTTAAAGCATAAGACAGAACTGGGATGAGATAACTGTATTTGAACAAAAGTACTATACATCAATCACTGTGGCCTGTGGAAAGTTCTAGGGCCTGATTCATTAAGGATCTTAAATGAAGAAGTATCTTATTTCAGTCTCCTGGACAAAACTATGTGACAATGCAAGGGGTGCAAACTAGTTTTCTGTTTTGCACATACCGGTAAGTTAAATACTGACTTTTTTTTCATGTAGCACACAAATAGCAACTTTAAATTTTAGTGTACAAATAAGCTATCAAGTATTTGTGTGCTACATGAAAAAACAGTCAGTATTTAACTTATGTGCAAAACATAAAACTAGTTTGCACCCCTTGCATTGTAACATGGTTTTGTCCAGGAGACTGAAATAAGATACCTCTTCATTTAAGATCCTTAATGAATCAGGCCCCTAGTCTCCATCTGCAATGCTGTACATTGTGACCAGACATACAAATTTCATGAAGCTGCCTCTGTGAGATATTTCATAACACATTTTCCAGAGACCATTAGAAACTACAAACAATGTTTCATTTTTCAATAGCAGGTATCTGGGCACAACATCCTTCATTAACGGACGTAAATGGTCATTTTGTGCATATAATCCACACAATTACTCTGACCTACACACGTATTCATCACCACCACACGTATCTTCCCATCCACTCCTTGTTGAGTTCGGACGTGCGTATACCAGATTCATGTGCATTTTTTAAAAATACGCACATTAAGTTCAGTATACGTGCCTGAATAATTCAGACCCATTATTTTTTCCCCTTGTATTGAGCTCATCTGCATGTAGGTAATACATAGAGGCATGGTTACTCATGATTTTTTTCTTTTATCACAAATGAACCAGGATTACTAAGAATAGTTAGCGATGATATTGATAGATACATATTAGAAAAGTGAGGTCTATTTATGTTGGTGCTACATAAAGAAGCACCGTAGAAGTTTACTATGCCGGGGCTGTTCTGGAACACCCCTCCTGAAATAAGACTTTTTTGTGTTCAGCGGCAGCCTATTGGTGCCGGCAAATGGAGAAAGTACTATGCACATATTGCTTTCTTCCAGGTGGGATCCAGCGAAACTCGGGAGGATTCAGCAGGATCCCACCAAAATAGAACAGAAAGATGTTCTGATAGGCACCTTAATTCATTAGTAGATCCTCACCAGTTGATCACTGCAATCACAGTTTTGGAAAGCTTATGTAAACAGATTTCTGAATATAGCAGCTGAACAGTGGAAGCACGAGAACTAAATTTATAGTAATACACAAGTGACATAAAGAGCTAAAGTGCTTTAGGGTACAGTCAGAGATTCTTTACAAAAAGTCAAATTCACAAACAACTGGACGAGATTTTAAACTAACTAGCATCATACATTTGGAACAATATGGGCACAATATTGTACACAGTAAAAATCAGAACAATAATGTTACATTATTTCTTTGGTAATAAAATGGAGATTATTTGCATTAGTAAAATTGAGATAATAAATTAACAACCACTTATAGAAACAAAATGTAACAAAACTCTATTTGGCAAGTATGTGGATTTTGACCCATTCAACCAGGATAGATCTTGTATTTACTTTTAATGAAGCTTTACTAGCTTTTAGTAGGTGGATTTGGAACCCTATTAATATTATTTTGAATAGTTAATTAAGATAATCTAGAAACAGCTCTAAATTGGTCTGACTCATAATTACAATGAAATAAAACCTTTTAAAATGCTGTGAAAATGGAAGCTGCAATGAATAATAAAATACAGTTCAGCTAGTGTACTAAACTAAACAACTGTGGTTAATTTAAATACCGGCTATAATCAATAGCATATATTTTATACTAAAATCTATATGTGTCAAGTTTTATCAATAAAATTGGAAAATTATAAAGGGTGTTTTTCCACACTGGCTGGTTGTATCTGACTGCTGGGCTTTCTTGACTGAGGGGTAAATGTATCAAGCTGAGAGTTTTCCGGCGAGTTTGAAAAGTGGAGATGTTGCCTATAGCAACCAATCAGATTCTAGCTTTCATTTTGTAGAATGCACTAAATAAATGATAGCTAGCATCTGATTGGTTTTTCAAACCCGCCGGAAAACTCTCAGCTTGATACATTTACCCCTGAATGTCTACTGATGAGGTGAGGTTCAGGGAAATACCGACTTTGATCATATTGCTGACACATAATAAAAACAAGGGGAGCTCACTCTCACAATTTATTTAATACATACATAAAGCTAAACCAAGCAGTGCTTTAGGAGAAAATAGAACCATAACCTTGTCTACCTTATATTTGAAATGCAAAGTTCTAAATATTAACCTATTCTATGAATTGCCTTTAATGCATCCCCTAAAACAGCGGTGGCCAACCTGTGGCCTTAGAGCCACATGTGGCTCTTTGAGCTTTGAAATGTGGCTCTTGGCCAAGAGCATCAACGAAGTATAGTTGTCCAGGTGCCGACAGGGGTAGATTGGAAAATATTCAGCTGCTAGACTGACCGAGAGCAGCCGTGTCTTGTGACTTCCTCTGAACAATGCAGAGAGGCCACAGTGTCACAGACAAGCCAATCAGGAAAGAAGGAGGAGAGAGTGTAGTGTACTCTTCCTCCTTCCTCTGTGCAGGCAAGTAAGGAGCATGTGAGATATAATGGCATGTGAAGAGGCTGATGGGCATGTAAGGAGATGTGTTGGCATATGGGGAGATATGACGGAATGTGTGTAGGTCTATAGGCATGTGTGTGTGGAGGGGGGGGTTGATTGGCATGTATGGAGTATATGGGAAGGTCTCATGGCATGTATGTTTTGGTATATCTGATGGCATGTGGGAAAGTTCATGGGTACCTAAGAGGCATGTGTGGACGTCTAATGGCATATATGGGGAATCTGATGGCATGTGGGGAGGTCTGATGGCATTTAACAGGCATGTGGTGAGCTCTAGTGGCACGTGGGAAGGATTTTATAAGTATTCTGAACATTTTGGCATTGTGTTAGATATATTGTTTTTTTTGCTTAGCAAGTTATTTTAAATTATGCTATATTTTCAGTGTATGTGTGCTCGGTATGCATGCAAATGTTTATACTGCATATATGTATATGCACACACATAAAAAAGGTAAAGTTGGCTCTTTGCAGAACCTATAGATATTTTTTGGCTCTTAGTCTTTGACTGGTTGGCCACCCCTGCTCAAAAACATATACACACAATATAAATCTGCAAAGAGTTTCTCCAAAACTGTCCAACACTCTCCATCTGCTCTGTATGTGACGCACCTCCTCCTGACATGGCAGCTCGCCTCAGAGGGGTAAAATAGAGCATGATGGATATCTGTAGCTAAGCATAGACACTTATTTAATGTATATTATTCAGTAATATTCAGCCTTCAATAAATATTTAGGTCAATGTCTTTACCTGGTCTTTATGTTTATCCAGTATTTGTGAGATGATCTCATCTCCAAGCTTTCTATGCTAATTTATTACAACTGTAAGTTCATCTTGATGAACTGTGGGGGCAATAACTGAAAGCAAATAAAATGTGTAATTTATCCATTGCATGTGCATTGCATCCTATAATTTCTTTGCCTTAAATCTGTCAGAAAACATAAGGATTGAATATAATTGCAATTTCAATATGCAATGCACGCATTTGTGACAATTGTACAGTTTATGCACATATACAATGTAATAAGATTAACTATAAAGGATAACTAGGGCAGAATAAAATTTTACATGATCATTCTCCTCTCTAACTAGTTAATCTATGGCAACAGGATGCATATAAATCAACTTAACCTATTGTTTCAAGTATGATCCGATCATGCTTTTATTAATGTTTTCGCAGTTACCTATGTACTTGTTTTGGCAAAATGTGCCCTGGTATGTTATGTGCATGTGCAGTAAAGACCACAGGGGCTCACGGAGCATTTTTAAGGTGGGGTTTCCCCTCCACTGGAAAAAAATAAAATAAAAAAAGCAGCTCAGTTTAAGCAGCACTGTACTATACAGCAGCCGCGGTGGTGTCAAAGAAGTGTCTGCGGCGGTGCTGTATACACCGGACGCTTTTTTGACAGCACCGCGGCTGCTGTATAGTAAAGTGCCGCTATATAGGGCACTTTTTTAGCGGAGGGGAGGGGTTTCTGGAGACCCAGAAACCCCCCCTGCGTGCGCCACTGGACCACTGAAAGATCAAAAGGAGGAGCTCTGGTCAGTTATGAGAAAGAGAAGACTGCCCACATTGTTAGCGAACCATACATGGTGGATCCTACAAGGACTTTGCAAATTTTACTTGGTGGAAAAGAGATAATGGTTGTACTACACTAAAAGAAGGAAAGGTGATCGCTACCATCAGTCCTGTGTCATGCCAACAGTAAAGCATCCTGAGACCATTCATGTGTGTGGTTGCTTGTCAGCCAAGGGAGTGGGCTCACTCACAATTTTACCTAAGAACACAGCCATGAATAAAGAATGATACCAAAATATCCTCCAAGAGCAACTTCTCCCAACCATCCAAGAACAGTTTGGGGACACACAATGCCTTTTCCTGCATGATGGAGCACTTTGCCATAAGGCAAAAGTGATAACTAAGTTAACTAAGATAACTGTTATAGTTGTATTGGTCATACAACTATAACAGTCATGGCCAAGAGTTTTGAGAATGACACAAGTATTGGTTTTCACAAAGTTTGCTGCTTCAGTGTTTTTAGACCTTTTTGTCAGATGTTGCTATGGTATATTGAAGTAAAATTATAAGCATTTCATAAGTGTCAAAGGCTTTTATTGACAATTACATTAAGTTTATTCAAAGAGTCAATATTTGCAGTGTTGACCCTTCTTTTTCAGGACCTCTGCAATTCGCCCTGGCATGCTGTCAATCAACTTCTGGGCCACATACTGACTAATGGCCGCCCATTCTTGCCTAATCAGTGCTTAGAGTTTGTCAGAATTTGTGGGTTTTTGTTTGTCCACCCGCCTCTTGAGGATTGCCCACAAGTTCTCAACGGGATTAAGGTCTAGGGAGTTTCCTGGCCATCAACCAAAAATTATGATGTTTTGATCCCCAAACCACTTAGTTATCACTTTTGCCTTTTGGAAAAATGCTCCATCATGCAGGAAAAGGCATTGTGCGTCCCCAAACTGTTCTTGGATGGTTGGGAGAAGTTGCTCTTGGAGGATATTTTGGTACCCTTCTTTATTCATGGCTGTGTTCTTAGGCAAAATTGTGAGTGAGCCCACTCCCTTGGCTGAGAAGCAACCCACACACATGAATGGTCTCAGGATGCTTTACTGTTGGCATGACACAGGACTGATGGTAGCGCTCACCTTTCCTTCTCTGGAAAAGTGTTTTTTCAGATGCCCCAAACAATCTGAAAGGAGCTTCATTAGAGAAAATTACTTTACCCCAGTCCTCTGCAGTCCAGTCCCTGTACTTTTTGCAGAATATCAGTCTGTCCCTGATGTTTTTACTGGAGAGAAGTAGCTTCTTTGCTGGCCTTCTTGACACCAGGTCATCCTCCAAAAGTCTTCGCCTCACTGTACGTGCAGATGCACTCACAGCTGCCTGCTGCCATTTCTAAGCAAGCTCTGCAATGGTGGTGCCCCGATCCCGCAACTGTATCAATTTTAGAAGACAGCCCTGGTGCTTGCTGGACGTTCTTGGGCACCCTGATGCCTTCTTCATAACTATTGAACCTTTCCCCTTGAAGTTCTTGATGATCTGATAAATGGTTGATTTAGGTGCAATCTTACTAGCAGCTATATCCTTTCCTGTGAAGCCCTTTTTGTGCAAAACAATGATGACTGCACATGTTTCCTTGCATGTAACCATGATTAACAGAGGAAAAACAATGATTTCAAGCACCACCCTCCTTTTAAAGTTTCCAGTCTGCTATTCTAACTCAATCAGCATGACAGAGTGATCTCCAGCCTTGTCCTCGTCAACACTCTCACCTGTGTTAACGAGAGAATCACTGACCTGATGTCAGTTGGTCTTTTGTGGCGGGCTGAAATGCATCAAAATGTTATTTTTGGGATAAAGTTTATTGTCATGGCAAAGAGGGACTTTGAAATTAGCTGCAATTCATCTGATCACTCTTCATGATATTCTGGAGTATATGCAAATTCCCATCATAAAAACTGAGGCAGCAGGCTTTGTGGAAAATAATATTTGTTTAATTTTCAAAACTTTTGGCCATGACTGTAGATTCTGTTATTTGAGAACATTTGGGAAAAAAACACTTACCAGTACTATTCTACGGACATTTTGATTACTTGATATGGGAGCTGTGAACTCTAGAAATGGAGTGGAGTTACACAAAATAACCTTGTTCCTATTTACTCAAACACTAAGGAACAGAAACCAGACTTAGTGGACAAGTTTTCTCATCTGGTCTGTCTTAGAGCTACATGTAAGTGCATTTATGTCAAGTTGTGTCTTGGTGCACAACTGACACACTGTGCATGCACACAACTTTCATCCATGTCTAGAGTTGTCTGTATCTACCAATTTCAGCCATTTGAAAAGGCAGATCAGGAACGTTAATGGGAAAACTCAGTACAATAATGGGGTAAGAAACAAATTAATAACACCTCTTTGATATGTGTCTTATTTTGAGTTACATGGATCCTGAAATGTGTTAGCTGCAAGTCCTAAATTTTGGACCTACAACCGGATGCAAGTTTTGGAGTTGATGTGAATCTATACACTAAATCTAAGGTTGCATGTATCTCAAGATAAGTGCATCTCAAAATACAGACACGGGCACGCAAGTGTGCAGGCATATATTGGCTCATATGCAAATGTAGCATCTTTATATTGGACACTAACCAGGCCAGGGTTTTGGAAATGCAGATATAAATGCACATGGTAAATAGTTCTAATATTATTTTCAGCCACTTTTCAAGTATAATAATCCCTTAAGGATGGAGGTAGTCTGCTGATAATCATTACTCTGTTATTTGTATAATCATCTAAACATAACCTAATTAATAGACAAATAAGAACAAAGATAATCCTTGGTACCTTAACTTCATGTGTCTTAGAACTTTAGAGTAAGAAAATAGATTGCCAAAGACTGTCATTAGAAGGCAGGGTTGGATTAGTAAAGGAGACATTGGGGATCTCTCTAGCACATTCTCATAGCCCTGGAGAGTGAGAAATATTTAAATCCAGCATCACCTGCTCAGGATTACACTGAGCCTCTTAAAGACATGGCAGCTACTTTGCCAAGATCAGAGTTAAGAGACAGGCGCTCAATTTGTACCCCTCAGATGTCAGTCCAGGGGTTCTGTCATTCTCGGCTTCACTGAGAGAACCAATCTCAAGGAATAGGAGAGCTCACTGAGATCTTGGCAGTCACTACTAGCTCTACATACAAGACTATCCAGTTCATTCACCCCTGCATTGCAAGAGACTTAGGATAACTGTCAGATCACTAAACATCTGACACATAATGGCACTCAAAATAAATGTGGAAGGCAGAACAGAACAGCCACACAATGATTGCAAATTAGTATGAGACAGGGTCTGTAGACAATCTAAGAAAACACTTTAGCACCAGGGAAAAATAACTGCAACATTTGTGTTTTTCACATATCCTTATTTAATATTTTAAAGGGAACCTTTTAGATTAATTGCCTTTTACAAAGTGCCTTTTTACATAGTGCATATTAAAAAAAATAGATTTTCTATGCCCCTTCCACCCAGTACATAGGATAGAAAAACAGTGTGCACTGCATGCAAATGCCCTGACTCAGCTTAAGTAGAAAAGAAAATGCCCGCTCCCAGCCAGTTTCCTCACTACGTCACAGCTGAGTTGTGATCACTGAAGTCGAGGGTAGATGAGGGCCTTGTTTAGTCAGCAAGCATAGGAATTAAAGTTTCTAATGTAATCCATGCATGGAACAGCATTACCTGCTTTGCTCTGGTGGGACCAGAAGGATAGACACAGAGCAGTGGAAGGAGACACAAGGAATTGAAGCAACTAACAGCTGGGTACTTCATGAATCATCCTACCTTAAGGTATCCTGCTGGACATATGAAACTTCCATGTATTACAGTAAATAATACATCACAGCATTGTTTTAGTACTGTAACATCCCAAAGAGCATCTTCACGCAAGACTCCGATAGCACTTTGCACACAATAGAATTCCTCCACTGCAATGTCTGACTGAGCTCATTATTAGGTAGTACTTGTACCTAAACATTAGATTTTCCTTTGCATCTCTATGGGGTGGGAGGAAAAATCTGTGATGTTACATCACAGCAGAGAGCCTTCAAGACTGTTCCGAAGACCCTCCACTGCACATCACAGGGAATTGAATGCCCCCATTAGAATCTTTGCCATATTACAGTCCTTCAAATTGATCAGTGATACCACCTATTTCTGCAAACACACACAAAACATCACTCAACGGTATGATGGGGAGTGAGTTGTACAGTGGAGTTATATTTACATGTATACTTCCTCATCCGATAAACAATACAACCTATAATAAAGGAGAGCCCTCATATTAGAATGTTCATTCATAAACTGCTATTAAAGATGAAGGCCGCATTCTCCTGAGCTTGCCACCATTACCAGACTGTCAATGACAGCCTGGGAGTCCAGGTTAGAAAACAGAGACATAATCAACACATGCAGGCTGATATCTGTAGTAGCTATATGGCTTGGCTAGCAAGGGATAAATCATCATATAGAACTATTCCTGCCATTTTTGATCAGCTATATAATAAACAGTATGAGGTGAAAAATAAGTATTCTTTACATATTGCAAAAATGTATATGCTGGGCAAGCAAATTACACAGTCTAGGAGCTTGGGGAATATATTAATAAAGTTAAGCTACCAAGACTCTCTCAGGAATCTAGGGACTTCCTTGCGCTTCTATTACAGTGGAGGAGAATAATTACGCTATAGCCTCCTTTCCTAGTAATAAAGCCCCTACCTTGGAGGCATTTCATTAGTGTACAAGAAATTCAGACAATTTGTTATTCCCAAATTACTTGACACTTATAATCAATTATTAGATTTTGGCAATCACTCGCTTTCTATGTCAGAGGCAATAATAATTATGATACACAAGCCAGGTAAAGAAGCCTTGTATCCAGAATCATATTATTCTATTTCCTTCCTACCTACCGATATCTAAATATTAGCTAAAATTCCTGAAAACTAAACTAAACATGGTCATAACCTAGGTGGTCCATTCTAACCAGACAGGAATGAAGCCGGCGAAGTCAACCACTACTAATCTTAAGACACTTGTTTACTCAACTTCAAATAGCTCAGGACCTAGGAAAAGGGAAGTGGCAGTGTCTCTTGATGCTGCCAAGACCTTAGACTCTGTGGAGTGGGTATATACCTGGGAAGTGCTGGCTTGATTTGGCTTGAGTGATGGATTTATCCAGTAGGTTAGGCTATTCTATTCAGCTTCTGCTGCTAGGATATGTGTGAATGGTCATACCACTATCTCATTTATATTAGGAGGGGGCACTAGGTAACGGTCCTGTTTGATCTTGTTAGTGAGCTGTTGACCTGCTTGATTTACTCTAATCCAAACATCCGTGGTCTCCCAGTGGGCGACACAATGTATAAAATAGCATTATACGCGGATGATATGCTTTAATTTCTGAAAGATACTGATAACTCCATAGAAAATTTCCTTGACCCAGCGGATCCCTTGTTAATTTCACAGATCTGTGAATCAACTTGCTTAAGTCAAGTATTTTTCCATTGTGCTGGGTCAAGTTGCTAACTGTCAATCTCTGGTCTGGACTCATACATTTAATTATCTAGGTATTTGAGTTACATAAATCACTTCAGATTGTATTGTACTTAATACTGATCAGGTGCACTCATGGAGTAAGCTTTCCCTCACTGTGACTGGGAAAATAATTCTGGTTAAGATTGTCACCCAGCTCAAATACTTATATCCCTTGCAACATTCCTCAAAATACCTATCAAAGTTTTTACCAATATTAATTTCAAAACTAGTGTGGGGAGAGAGAGAAAAGAGCTTGGGTTAAGTTCAATACGTTATGTAGACCAAAGGGTGAGGTTGATCTTGTCTTGAAAACCTTAGAATATACAGCTATGCTAGTTAACTATCGCATCTTGCACACACACACGATCCATCATTTAAATTTGACTCAAAAACTGCTATTACAGATGGAAGCTGCGCTCTCCTGAGCTTGCCACCATTGCTGGGTTGTCACTGTCAATGACTGCCTGGGATTCCAGGTCAGAAAACAGCTTAATTTTTTTCTTCTTTGAAACAGGTATAGAGAGACCAATATGGCAGGTACATGCTTCTCTGTGTAATAATTGACAACTCCCTCCTTTTTATTGCTGCATCCCACCACCCTATAACAGTGAGGTTGTTAAAAGCTTGATTCTGTCATGGCCTTGTCAACAGCCGTTCTATCTGCCCACTTCAAAATTTCCGTAGTGGGCAGATGTTGAGTCCATTGTAGGTTCTTCTTAAGGGTCATAAATATAAAACTCACTTGGCACTCATTATAAAGCATGCAGTTGAAATATGGTCTAATAGCCATGCACTTTGGGGGTACAGGGATTGATCCAGACACCCCGCAATGGTCTAATACTAAACTAGCTGAGTTGGATAAGTTAAAAAATGACTGGAGTGGTGTGTAACGGATTACTGGATACACTACTAATCTTGATTAGCGCTGGCTTACCTGAGGTGCGGAGTCTAACGATCTCCCCGGTATTCACCAAGAACCGCCGCAAGGCGGGATAGGCTTTGCTGCCAGGAGTCGCAGGTCGCGGTCCTCCGGTTTGCCTCAAGATGTAGTACAGTGGAATAGGAGCAGGATGAGAAAAGTCGGACAGGCCGGGTTGGTACACAGGTAGGCAATGCAGACAGGATCGGGAGACAATCTCAGAGTCAATCAAACCGGGTCGGTACACGGGTCAACAGAACAGATGCAAAGTCAGCTAGCCGGGTCGGTACACAGAAATGGCAGATAAACGTATAGAGGAAGGAGCGTCAGACAATCCGGGTCAGGAGCACAGGCAATCAGGGAGGTCAGCAAGCCGGGTCGGTACACAGGGGAAACAGAATCCAGAAGGGTCAGCAAGCCGGGTCGGTACACAGGAGATCAACACACACAGGAAGCAGGAACCAGGAGGACACAGGAATCAGGAGCCAGGAACAGATAAGTTGCTCTGACACTCCTAGAGTGTCAGAGCGCTGTTTAAATAGGAAGTCCAGATTTGAATTCCCCGCCCAGGTCTGGCGGACATGTGACTGCCGAACCCGGAAGTGCGGCTTCCGGGTCCGACGGAGCGTCAGGGGGAGCGATGAAAGGTAAGTATCGTTACATGGTGTTGGACTCATTTCAATAGGTCATCTGTATAATGACAATTGTATTAAGTCCTTTGAGCAATTGAAATCTGAGTTTGCCATACCTAATGTACACAGATTTTTACAGTTGTGGTATTCTATAGGCTCCCATCTAATTGATTCACCTATTAAGAACATTCTAGATTAGCTGGGCTCAAACAATGTGATCTCAGTTCTCTACTATCAACTGTTATCACATATATTGTCTAACAAGGAAGGCTACTGCCTGTTTAAGGTATTAGCATATCTATTATTATATTTTCCATAGATTACTCCAACCGGTTTATATAGTATGGGTAGTCTGACTGACAACAATGTAAGGCACCCTCTGGCACTTTTTGACATATGCTATGGTCCTGTTCGAGATGCTTAAACAATTTTGGATCAGAGTTTGAGCTTGCATTCAATCGACATTGCCGGGATGGCCTTGCTATGTCTGAAAGTGTGCCCTTTTGGGATCTTCTTGGAAGAAAATTTCAATAAATAAATATTTAAATATATTTTTAATCTGACTTCACGCGATAAAATCATTATAATTAGGAAATGGTTGGCCGTTGAACCTCCCTCGTATCAATTCTGCTTTGTGAAGGATACCATGAATCACAAAAGATTTATGTACACAAATATAAAGGCCATTAAGAAATACCATAACATTTGGTGTCAATGTTACAATTCTAGATTTGCATGTGGTCATTGGATGGGGAAGTGGATTAGGAAGGAAGCAGATATCCATTCTTATTTTGATTTCTGTGGAGCATTTAGCCTTGCACGGCATATTTAACTTTGTGGGCATTATCTGTATTATATTGGGTACTCAAGTTTATTTATTGAGCTAATTATGTTTTGAATTGTTCTTTATGCGCATTTTTGTACAAATGCTAAAGTTGCTATTTCTATCTGTGATATTTTTATAGGATCTTTGCCGAGTTACTCGGGAGGCACCTCTAAATATTTGTGAACATTGTTAGTGCTTTGTGTTATTTACAAGTATGTATTGTAAAAATACAAAATAGTTTCAATAAAAATATACAATATAAAAACAAAAAAGGGAAGTAAAGCCACCATTGACATATACCAAAGGCTGCATATTATTATAGTTATACATGAGATAACTGTAGTGCTTATAGTTAGCTAAATAGGATGCAGAGAGCACATTTTCAGTGACATTTCTTTCCATACAAGGCCAGCCTAAACTTTTAAGAACACATTGTCCCTTTACCAAAGACTGCTCCCATGCACAGTACACTGTTTAAAAATAAATAAATAAAATACTAAAAAACAGGCTGTGTCCCAATCCCCCACCTCAAATCTTCAACCAGCCCCAGACAGCCTGTGATGGTTTTCACTATAACATAGAGACAATGAGTGTGGAGTCCCCCTACCACAGTGAAAGTCAGTCCCAGTGCTAAGAGCTGTTAAGGGCTGGTGCATCCTTCACTCTTTCTGACCCCCCAGGACAGAGGGGGTTGAAGTAATTAACAAAATTGGGATCCCATGAGGGGGTTCGGGGTAGCGTAAAAACAGTATTAAATAATAAAGAAAGTAACAGTACTGCTTTCAGAGCAACATAATCCTTGGCTAACCAGGTTTATACTTAAGACTAAGATAGGGAAAACAAACTGGGCTTCTTTTCATATAATTAACATGAAAAGCATGTTTGAGGCAACAATTTGAGATCATTTTTGCATTGAGAAAAGACAAAAAAAGAAAGGTTACAAAGTGAAGACTTGATTAGGTACACTAATGGTGTCCTTAATAATAAATGGGAATCACAAAAAAAGACTGAAAAAAACCACACAATTTTAAAATTAACTTTACTTAAGGAAAATTATCCTTACCCTAATTCACCCCTTTCTTCAATATGAAAAAAAAATCTTTGAAAACAAGTCCATGTTGTTTAGCGCTGGCCTGGATTTGTTGAGAGGGTACAATGCCGGTTTTTTAAGTCCTTTTATTTATAACAGCAGAATATAAACAATGGTCAAATAGGATAAATTTGTAACTATAACAAAACAAAAGACAAAATCCTCAATATGAGTCGCCTAACAAAAAATTGCAATGAATAACAATATGAAATGAATATAGCCCTTGGGTCCAGCCCACTAGGACTGGGAAAACAGGAAAGAATAAGTGGTTAGAGCGGTGTTAAGTAGAGGGCAGAAAAAGAGACCTTTAGATAAAAGGCACACAGCTAATATTGCTGAGATTTTAGTATGTATGGAATCAAAAGGGGAGAAATGTTAAGGGTATGTGTAGATCTCTGATTGTATCTAAGGTTTGTCACTTTATAGGTAGTAAAACTATGCTGCCAGATTTAATTGTTTGTTTATTCCGTCACAGATCTCCAACGTGTACTGGAAGGTTGGAATTCCATAGGGTGAGGCTGGTCTAAGGCTCCTTGGAGGCCAATGGAAGAAACTTAATCACTGTCTAATCCAATGTCTACCCATTCCTTCCAACTTGGGCCGACATGCCAAGATAAGATGCGACTTAGTTGTATGGGATGATAATACTTCTGGGGAGACCGTGATCTGCATTTGCTGTAGATTCTGTTATAGAGATCTTTTCCCATTCCCTAAAAATTTGCAGCAAATGATTGAAGACATCTAACAACGAGAGTAGGTACTTAACGGGAGTTGGTACTTTGGTTGGTAGCATTTGGAAGCAGCCTGGGCAGAACATTAATATTTATGGCATTCTACCAAACCAAGATATATAAAAGGGTCTCAAAGACTTGCTAATTATTCCCCCCTACTCAATACCATTAAATGAGATTTAAAGGGGTATATTTACTAAACTGCGGGTTTGAAAAAATGGAGATGATGCCTATAGCAACCAATCAGATTTTAGTGACCATTTATTTGGTACATTCTACAAAATGACATTTAGAATCTGATTGGTTGCTGTAGGCTTTTTCAAACCTGCAGTTTAGTAAATATACCCCTTTAAATCTCATTTAATGCTATTGAGTAGGGGGGAATAATTAGCATGGAATAATTAACTATAATTCTTACCAATTGAAATGCTTAAGTAACAAATTGAAAAGGGACTCCACTGGAATTGAAAATTAAGTTCTAACAGTTTTGCTGTGTGTGGGGAGAGGTTTAAGGCTAACACCTCAGACTTAGTATTATTTGTCTTGTAGCCATAGAGACAGACGTAATTTTCAGTTACTTGAACAGGTTGGGCATGGAATTTGAAGTGATGCAAGTGTTAATAATACATCATCTGCAAATAGTGAGATTCGGTATTGTTTAGAATCAGTCTCGATTTCCCTTATATCTGGATTCAATCTAATCTTGGCAGCTAAAGGCTCAATACAAAAGGGCATAAATTAATGGAGAAAGGGGCAACCCTGTCTACTACAAATTCTCAAACCAAACATGGATGAATCAATCCATTGGTCTGCACTGATGTGGAGTTGAAATACAGAGCTTCTATAGCCTGTGCTATTAAATACAAAGTTTGAAACATAAACGCCTTCTCTGCATCTAAAGCCAAGACTACTGAAGGAAGCTTTGCTAATTAATATAGGAAATTAAGTTCACAGTCCTCCTAGGGTTAGCTAGTGGTTGCCTTGTGGGGTACGATGCACATTTTTTTAAATTATTTTTTTATTTTAAGCAATACATTATGCCTTGGGATTGTTTCTGTTATTAGATATGCCAACTGTGTACACCAGGCTCAAATTTGTGGTGAGGTTATATAGGCCCGGGCCTAATATAGCAGAAATCATGATGTGTATGTTTTTTATACTAGTTTTCTGCAGCAGAAAACACCCAAAACAATGTAAGCAGGTAAGGAAGGCATAGTGTGAGTGTGGTGGTGAGTAATGATGTGTCAAGACCTAGGTTACCACATTGTCTGTTTCTCAGACTCAGTGCAGGAGTTCCTATTATTGATTGGCCATTGATCACAGTTGCCTGTTAAGTGTTGTTCCGACAGGTCATCACTGTGGAGTCTCAAATGAGCAGCAACATCACATCCCAGAAGAAGCCTGTGAACAGAGTACCGCACAGCCTCCCTTGGGCAGAATCATTTGTAGCCTTTATATTACATAAGGAGGGGAAGCTCATAACTACTCTGTGGAAATCAGTGTTCCTGATTAATTTATTTACAGCTTTTTAAATCCCTTTAGTTGCAATTCTTCAATTAATTTGTTTGATTGATTAGACTAATTTGAAAATATGCATTGCAGCGCAGTGAGGATCACTCTTCAGTTATGCTTTATCATACAAGGCACTGGAATAAAAACATGATTCAAAAATGATTTTCTTAAGCCAGTCAAGACACAGCCTTTTTGCTAGAATGTCTTTTTTGTCACCTCTATCCTAAATTATACCCACTGTAACACTATAGTGACCTTCAACATGTTTATGAGGATAATAGATGCTTGGATTTTAACAAAGTAGAAAACTATTCACCAAATGAAGCTAAGAGAAGAACGTTTTGTTGGCGATTCAGAGCCTACTCTGTGAACATAACGGAGACAACTTTGCAGGATTGTGTGTAAGTGGGGTCCGAATTGGATAGAAAAGTTTTATTATTCAGTAAAGTATCATGCAGAGCTAGATGTCAGGTGTTAGCAAAGCATAGCATACAGTTCTGTAATTCATTATGGGGGCACCATTAAAGAGTTGTGTGTAAATGAGGTCTGAATAGAAATAACAAAGAGCTTTGAAAAGTATTATGGTGAAGCTCTGGGAGCGGAGCCGGAATAAGATATCCCAAAAGTCTTTTGGGGAACTATTTCTTAAAATGCACTTATTGTGGCAAAGTAGTGTTATTTATTGTTTTGTAGGCCCCCGTTTTGTTCTACTCAGCATATTTGGTTATATAATATTTATTTTCTGGGGGTGGAGGTATATCCCTATTAATTACAAGACATACGGACTCCCCCAAAATATTATTTAATCAATACAATTTTTTTTTCAATGGTCTCATCTGTTATAGCAAACCTATGGTGCTAACATAACATGCATTGCAGTACAGCCATGATACTTGCATGGGGAAGGCTTCTCTGTGGGATTAGGTTATTGCCAGCAGTAATAGGGCTATTAGGGTCTATAACCGCACATCATTAATAGGGAAAGCCCTATCATCGGCAAAAACATCCACTTTCACCGACAATAGAGCTTTCATGTTTTGATAAATCAGCCTCTAATTCTGTATGAAAGTTCCATTACTGAGCCTGAGTCAGTAGCAAATGGCATTCAATGGTGTGCAGAGCTAGTTCTGTCCGGAGGACAGATCTGTGTGACAGAGAGAGGCCTGGCAGAGAACATTTTGCTCTGATACACTGCTGCATCTGCTTTCCTTTTTTTTTACTTTTCTCTTGTAGTTTTCGCTTGCTCTGGCCTTTTCTTTGTATCTTTTATTAGCTAATTAACGCCTTCCTAGAACTTGAGGACAATTAGCAAAGCTGCAAATACTCCTTTCAATTAGAAGTTACACAGTGCATGAGGGGGACTCCTTTTCTACTGCGGGACAATTAACCCGCTTTCACATAAGTCTCTTAGTTGTTCACACAGCCACAAGCTATTGGCATAAGCATCAACAGAACAAGAAAGGTCTCCGCCAGGGAAGAGTTAATAGATGTATTACATTTGCAGACAAAACACCTTGTACCAGCAACCCATCTTTTAAGCCCACCCCTGTAAACTACAATTAGCATAATTAGTCACTTTAAAAAAAAGCAAGCTTTAGCGAACTTGCTATGCGATGTTCTGCGGACTTAATTACCTGTCAGCAAAACCAGGAAATGTCAACATAGAAATACCCAGTGGAATGATAGATTTTAGGGTTAGCTTGCATGGACGATTTTATTGCATAAAAAATTGCCTCTTATAAAGTCAACTGTTTAGTACACACTTGCTGTCGCAGTCAAAAGGAAAATAGGTTGACATGTTTTCCAACAACTACTGCTGTAAGTCATAGAATGAAAACATAACTTACGTAAAAAGACAAAACCATGTAACAATCTCACGCAATGTTCATGCTGCTCTAGTCATGGTCTCATGTATGGTCAAGACATTGAATTTGCTGTCGCAGGTATAAAGAAGACTGGATAAACAAAGCTTACCCTAAACGTTGGGTGCTGCAATTCAACAAGCTGAAAGTGCAAGCAGGAAAACACAGTAAAAGCTATCTAATAGGCAAAAATCTATAGGGGCCTATTTATTAAGGTCCCTTTAGCTTTAAATGCTCCGAAAATTGCCATTTTCTGGGGATAACCGCATTTTTAAATACGGTAGTTATTTATAATTATAGGATATCCGAGATATATGCTGCAGTCCCAATATTATCGTACTCAAAAGCAGAGTTGTCCGCAACAGCTAATGCCGCCTGAAGCTGGCGTTAGCCATTTATGCCTATGGAGAGCGCATTGCGGTAAAGGGATCTTCAGATCCCTCACTGCAGCTTACCTCCTCTCCCCTCCGGTCACTATTGCGACTATGTCTCATTGCATGCTTGACATTAGATCATATATGTGCAAAGCAACTTTGCAATAGTGACAAGAGAGAAGAGTGGGACAACGGGACTTTTAAGGTAAGTGAAATCATCGCCGGGACAGCCTCCTATCAGATGCACTACCCCGGGACTAATGTTTTAAAAAAAATGCTCACTAAATATCATGTGTCATCGTTGGCGACACCTATTAATTCATAAATATGCCCATTAATCTCTGCAAATTGCATTATGTTAACTTGTCATTCAATCTTGAAATTGTAAAGTTATTTCTAAATTAGAGCAAAAACAGTCAGAAACTGTTGTAATTAGCATTTTCCTCCTTTACCCCAAAGGACACTTTGCCAAGACCAACTATATTTCTACACAAATAAGTGCTGAATCTGTACTTTCCCTCTCCTTTACAAACCCATATTACAAAACAAAAGAGAGGAGATAGGAAAATAATTTAAAAAGTATTTCTGTAAAAAAAAGCAAATGTGAAAGACGTGTGGGCCACTTATTATTATTTTATTATTATCACCATTTATTTATATAGCGCCACTAATTCCGCAGCGCTGTACAGAGAACTCACTCACATCAGTCCCTGCCCCATTGGGGCTTACAGTCTAAATGCCCTAATATACAGACAGACAGACAGACAGACAGACAGACAGACAGACAGACAGACAGACAGACAGAGACACACACACACACACACACAGACTAGGGTCAATTTTGTTAGCAGCCAATTAACCTACCAGTATGTTTTTGGAGTGTGGGAGGAAACTGGAGCACTCGGAGGAAACCCACACAAACATGGGGAGAACATAAAAACTCCTCACAGATAAGGCCATGGTCAGAAGTGCTAACCACTTAACCACCGTGCTGCCCACTTACAAATAGGCATGACTTGCATGGCATAGCTCATTTATATTTGATTTAGATTTAGCTTAGAGAAAGTGCTGAGGTCAGCACGAAACGCGTCAGCCGTCTATACAGATGCCGACACAAGGACATGGTCTTTTGATTCAATCTGTACTCCCATTGTAATCATTTGAGAGGGACATTTCTATCATAATCTCTGTTTCCAGTCAGACAGCATTTGAGGGAATTCACCACCTGTAACACATTGCAATCTAACCGACGGACAGATGAGTCCGTGACCGCGCACTGGATGCTGGCTATTTCCAAATCCCCTCCGGAGGGTAGAGAAATTTTACTGGTACCGGTAAGAGGAATTATTATAAACCTTATTTGGATATTGGAACAGAGATATTTATTTTGCAACACTTAATGAGTCATAAGGCTCATGTATATGTAAATGCCTACTGTGTCATTAATACCAGGAATTTGAGCATCTGTTGCATCGGAACTTCTGTGAAATATGTACTCCTATGCAAATTTAACCAATTGGAACTATCATTTGAAAACTTGAGGAGTGGTTGGCTAAAAGAAATCATCTTTGCTATTCCTTAAATAAATGGTCACTGTTTACCATCTGGAGCTGGGACAGTACTAAAGGTTAAAAAATGTGACCAAGGAGTCAGTTCTATTTGAAGTCTTTTTTTGTACATTTTTAAATACCGGTATGTGGAAATAAATGTTTGTTTTCATTTTAAAGAACCAATCCAATTAGTTTGATGAAGTGTGGGGGTTACTCCATCATTTAAAAGTTATCCACCTTCCACAACACAGTCTTTTAGCCACCTTCCACAGCACAGTCTTTCTTGTACAAGTGTTATATAGCTCATTTATATATCTTCCTTACTGAACAAGATAATGATTCACCTGTTATTGGCTTTTGAAGTTAGAATTGAAATACACATGAGAACCACCATTACTAAGCATGGCCTGCGATCACTCTGACCTATCCCAATCATTTATTTCAACTTTTACTCTTTACTTCCCAACATAATAATCGTCTGATCCTCCTATGTTTTTACATATCTTTTGAAAGTAAAGTCTTATCAGATCTCCTTTATTTCAAATAGCAAACATGTGTATTTATTTTTTCAATGCTAGTTTCTGTATGCATAGTTAGTTTCTGTATGCACAGAGTGTGCATTATTTATGCCTATATGGAGTAAGGGATTTAGATAAAAATATTGAAAAAGTACTGATTACTTCAAGCTGATATAAGTTTTAGGTCCATTTGTAAAACTCCAAAACCTTCTAGTATACACAATCTCATCCCTCTTTGCTCACTCAAATATATTTGTTTGCAAAGAGAAAAGTAGTGGCCAAGTGGGAAATTTACTACAGTGTGTTTTTGAAAACCAACGCAATCCTCAGCATCGAAATAAACCTTGTGCCCACTTTGTATTATAAAATAAAAACTGGGCCCCTTGTATTACTAAATACATAATACTGCCCCCTTATGTCTGATAATACATAATAGTGCCCAGTTATATGTAATAATTATTTGGGATGTAGTCGAAATGGCGACAATTAAAATGTCGCCATTCAGAATGTTGACACTATACTGTCGACAATCAGAGAGTCGACAGTCAAAAGGTGAACATTCAGAATGTCATATGACATTGACCTCAGCGCTGCGGTCATGGGAAATCCCCATGTTATAAATAGCCCTAGCGCCAAAATTAAGTCATTACATGGCAGGAGCACTTTAGAGAAGGGCTAGTTTAGCATCGCCCTACATGTTTTATTTATTGTTATTTACAAGCCAGGATCCCGTGGATGCATTGTGCATTTTTTTTTGCTTACCAAGCAGGAAGTCCCTGGATGTATTTTGTGTTGTTCAATTTTGCCAAGCCAGGGTCCGATGAATGTATTTTGGGCTTTTTTTTTGAACAAGCATGAAGGCTGAAGACCCTGGATGAAGGGGAGTACTGCAGAGGGTGTTTTTTTTTATTTATGTCAAATAAAGTAATGTTTAAAAGGGGTGTGTGTGTGTGTTTTATTTACATTTTTATTGGTGCCATACAGGTCCCAAAAAGCTTTGGGTGCCAGGGCATGCTGGTACTTGTGGTTCACCAAGTGTCAGCATGCCCTGGCAGCAATGGGTATGCTGGTGTTTGTAGTACTATAAGCACCAGCATGCCCAAATATTTAATGGAAGTCTGAGCATGCTGAGATCTGTAGTGCACCAGGGACAATTTTTTTTTTTTATATAAAATCTTTCTTATTAACCACCCACCCAAGGCCCAGGGGTGTGGAAAGAACTCTAGTGCTTTCAGCAGACGGCTGGGTACAAATGAGGGTGGTCTGCAATTTTTTTTTTTGAGGACCTGGGAGTAAATGTATTAATGTCCGGAAACTTCCCTTTACAATGCAGCGCCGCTTTAAATTTAATCGCTGAAGACGCTGAACACGCCGGAGTTGAAGAATCCGGACATTAATACATTTACCCCCTGATCTCACTTAGGAACCTAGCTCTGTGGCGACCAGCCTGGGGCTAGTTTGACATTATGGCACCAGTAAAATCAATTGGGGAGACTGTATCACCAGCGGAGGCAGCATTGCCACTTTTAATCTAATGAATTATGTTGACATTGTGACTGTTGACACATAACCTGTCAACAGTCACAATGTAAACAGTATAGTATCAACATTCTAAATCCCGACATTTTCATTGTTGCCATTTCGTGCTCAACCCGTACATTTAATTTATTCACCTTTTTTTAATGTTTATTATTGTGGGCCTTATTTTTTTCTGTAGGTCAGTGGGAACAATAATTACTTGCTTTCCATCTTCCTCTTTTTTGATCTGACATAATCCATACATAGTTTATAAAAACAGGGCAAGGGGAGATGGAAAAAGTCGAACCAGTAGTTGATTGAGTGATTGTACCCTTATAGTATAATAATTCAGTTAGGATACTACATTTCTATATTAGTTTTAAGGGGTGCATCAAAACCTTAGTTATATGGAAAGAAAGAGGAAGGAAAGAAAATAGGTTAATGAGACGCACTAAACACTCCATTGATATTTCTGTGTTGGAGCAACTAGGGATTGGTCATTATAAAACTTAACTTTTATTGTCATTCTCTAAAAATCAGCAAAATCTCTCATAAAATAAATAAGTGAAAAGTGAACAAGCAGTCCAGCGAAACGCGCGTCGGTTTCGCTGGTCACATCTTACATACTATTACTTGAATCTCGATGTAGTCTCAATAACAAATGTTTACAAGCAGACAGATATTCCTATAATCTGTAACTTAACACAGGCCGTTATTAGATCGAGACTGTATAAGCGCTATAAAACATAGTACACATCAAGGCTGCTGTAGATTTAGACCGTATAAGAGCTATATAAATATAGCATAATTCAAGGTTACCAATAAGGGGTAGAAATACCCACGAGGGTTTACCAATTTACACAGGAACCTTGTAATAAGGATACTGGTCCTACGGAATCTGTATAATTCAGAGTAAAACACGCTCAATACAAAACTTTAATAGGTAACTTATTTCCAAAGGGACAAGTAGATACAATATGATATAACTCATGTATAGGATTAACAATTTGTAATACCACTTTTGCGTTTATAAAGAACAGAATTATTCCGGTATCTTTATACAAGAAGGCGCTGCAATTAATTGGCATAAAAAGACATAAAAAGTAATACATTTATATGCAGTGTTCTAAAATCCCGAGTGGGAATTTTGCCTCTTTTAAGTCCCCCTTTGGGAGGCAGGGCGTGCTATCTTTAGGTATATTTAATGTTGCCTCGGATTTATACTGCAAGAGCGCTAAAATACATTATAACCCAAGGTGAGATATTATACCGAACATTAATCCCAGCAATAATTTTCTTATTTCAGCGCCCTTAAAGAATGAAAATTGTTCATGTATTTAATTGAACAAACGTTTAAAATAAACCTTTGTATGTGATCTATGTTTTTCAATGCAGTGGAATGAAGTTCCAATTAGGGCTTGTATCTTTATATAGCCCTTACTTACAGGCTAAGCTAGTTATATTTGGCTATATATTTTGATCAACCCTTGGTGTAATAAATCGGCTCCAACTTGAGAATTATATTATTAACAATCATTTTTTATCCAGAATTAGTTCTCATTATTGGGATAGAACCCATTTCAGATTGTTTAATCTGTCTGCGTTAATTCCCTTAACGGACCCACTATTTATTAGATTTACGCTGCTACAATGGAGATATGGTCGCAGCGGATCTAATAACCCATTAGACACACGCTGCTACAAGGTAGATACAGTAGCAGCGGCAAGAGAGAGTTCTTCAACCGATGAACTTGTAAGCTTACTATTGTTACAATTGATACATTTATAGCAGTGTCTAAATATGTAATCTAGTGCATAACACAGCACTGGCTTTGGTCTGTATATTAGCTTACTTATAATAAAAGCATTACATGATTGATACAAGGACTACATTAACACTCCGTAGGGGATAATTACAATAACCAATATAGATTTGGATAACAGCCTATCAATTTGCCTCAATGTTATGGGTGGATCTAGAGATTCAAGAGATGTGACCAGCCTTTTAAATTCACTTTTCACTTATTTATTTTATGGGAGATTTCGCAGATTTTTAGAGAATGACAATAAAAGTTAAGTTTTATAATGACCAATCCCTAGTTGCTCCAATACAGAAATATCAATGGAGTGTTTAGTGCGTCTCATTAACCTATTTTCTTTCCTTTCTCTTTATTTCCATAATCCATACATAGAAAGCAAATCCACAGTGACACATCGGGCTGGTCCTGAGGAGCTCTCATCGCAAATGAGCTAATGGTTGGACAGTCAATCAGGAGCGATCTCTTACGTGTTCTGGATAAGAGACTGCTCCTGACTGGCTACCCATCTATTAAGTAGACGTGCTTACTGGACATTGACTTATTTGAGACGAAAACTCTTTGGGAGCAGTCTGTGCCATCTCTGCGGGGAGGGGGGTTCTACCTAGGGATTACGTCAAGAGGAAGATGGTAGGAAAATATATTGTATATTCTTCGCACTACTGTACAGAAAAGAACTAGGGCCACAATAATATATAAGGGGATACTGTTGTGTATTGGGCAGCACGGTGGCAAGTGGTCAGCACTTCTGCCTCACAGCACTGGGGTCATGAGTTCAATTCCCGACATGGCCTTATCTGTGAGGAGTTTGTATGTTCTCCCCGTGTTTGCGTGGGTTTCCTCCCACACTCCAAAAACATACTGGGAGGTTAATTGGCTGCTAAAAAAAATGACCCTAGTCTGTGTATGTTTGTCTGTGTGTGTGTGTGTGTGTGTGTGTGTGCGCGCGTTAGGGAATTTAGACTGTAAGCCCCAATGGGGCAGGGACTGATGTGGGCGAGTTCTCTGTACAGCGCTGCGGAATTAGTGGCGCTATATAAATAAATGGTGATGATGATGATGATATTAGCAAATAGAACTACAAGAAAGCTGATAATACACTAGTGGGAGAAAGACTTATTTGATTTCCCTGATGCCCAGGAGGGGTGGCGCAGGTGGTTTTATGGTTCACTTTTTACACTATTTATTTATATATCACCTCTTTTTTTTCCAGTAGATTTCTGCCCTTTTTTCCTGTAGTTTGACAAAGTGGACATTGATAAATGTAGCGCTTTGTTTTGGGGGTTTTTCATACACAAAAAAACCAGGACTGCGATTTTCAATGTGCCGGTTTAGTAAATCTGGCATCTGATATGTGGGGAAAATAGAATCTGAAATGTGGGGAAAATAGGCTGACATCACAAAGCAGATAGAAAAGCTTTAGCTTTACACAAGACATTTTCCACCTTTATGAATGACCCTCAGCAAGTTTCCTTTTCCATATTTAAATCACAAACCTATACCAAAATCACAATTCCCACTCATGCCTTGTAAACAAATGTATGGATGTTGGGGGAAGAGCTTACACTGTTCATTCCCATACTGCTGTGTTCTCCTCTATGTTTTTGTGCTTATGGATTTAGTCTTTGCTCTGGTATTATCTGTTACTGTCACAGTGTCCTTACTCTGTCCCCAGTTGTTCCCTCTTTTTCACGTACAGCAGAAAATGAGAACACAGTAAAACACATAAATATACTGCTCTTATGTGGAAGGAGTGATTTATTCCATCTTTCATGTCTTTGCCAGTGTCTAGAGCTTGTAACACATGAGGAGCAAAATATGTTAATCTCCCTTGAATCTTGTAAGATTCCTAAGGAGTGAGTGCGCTAGTTTAAGAGGAGATCAGAGGACAGCTGTGAAATGAGATCAGGACCACAAAGACCTTGCTGCCAGGATTCCTCCACACAAATTATAACTGTGCCCTATTAAGGTGGACTGCTTGAGAAAATGTAAAAGTGCAGACATGCATGCATGCACTTGTCAATGTTGGATGAGAGAAATCCAGAAAGTGACACAGATCAATCATCTGGGTGTGACCATCAACAGAGACGTGTCCCGTATCTTCGACAATGATTTCCAACCTATTATTAACAAAATTCGCAAAGAATTTAAGATAATGGATTTATAAAAACTTTTCCTTGATAGGGAGGATCAATATTATTAAAATGAACATATTCCTCAGAATCCTAAATATCCTAGAAACTCTCCCTATACATATCCTCAGGAAGTTGTTTGCAGAACAGTGTAATAAGAAAATGTGTGTGGGGTAGGAGAAAACCACAATTTGAACATGACATCCTATACAGACATAAGCATTTTAGGGGGACTCAAACTTTCTCAGTTTGCTGCCTACTAAGATGCTGTTATGTTGGATAGGATTATGGATTGGACGAGACGTGGGATAGTGGATAGTAATAAAATAATCTCTTCTTAAAGTTCCCATAAAGGTGCTTCCATGGCAATCTAAACTTCCTATCATACAACATCCAACAATAACCCCCACGTTGACACAATGGTCCGCAAAAACACATATCCTCACCAACTTCACCTCTCACTCTGCTGTTTGCCAACCCGACCTTTCCTCCGGTTGTCTCCATGAGCATGTTTGGATGTTGGTCATGGGTACGAATCTCATGAGATTGCCAGCTGGTGGGCATGGCAGGTGTCCTTCTATTTGGAGATATACAAACTAAATGGGATCTGTCTAGCTCAGAACTCTGGCAGTACCTGCAGCTGAAACATTTCCTGATAAAACAGACATACACAAGAGTAATGAAGGGGGCACAGTGATGAAGGGGGCAGCAGTATAAAGAAGGGAGCACAGTGATGAATGGGGCAGCAGTGTAACGGAGGGGGCACAGTTTGATAAAGGGGGCAGCAGTATAAAGAAGGGGACACAGTCTGATGGAGGGGGCACAGTGTGATGAAAGTGGGCACAGTGTGATAAAGCAGGGAGTAAAGTAGCAAAGTGCGATAAAGGAGGGGGCATAGTGTGATAAACAAGGTGGCACCACAGTGTGATGAAGAAGGCTGCAGTGTGATGAAGGAGCAGCCCAGCCTGTCCCTGCTCAAAAGTCTATTTCTGCAGCTGCAATGAGCCACAAAGTATGGGAAAAACAGCTGTTTTCTCTGGAGAATGTCTATCACAGCTCTTAAAGTGTTTCAACCAGGAAAAATCTAATTTCTCCTAACTTAACATATGTTCTGCTGGTTACTGCAGTGCCCATAGACCTCTATTCGGACTGCAATCTGACCCAATTTAACAAGCATTGTAAAGCCTTGTCTTAAAAAACTAACGCCATCTCAAGATGGTGCTGGCTTTGCTTTTTAATGGGGTCCATCACCACCAGAGAGACTGCTCTGTATCCCTCGCCGGATCCCATCACTATAGGCATGTGCGGCCTTAGCCGATACAGTCTCACTTACTTCGTTTTTGATAATTTAAGAGTGTGAATTTTGCCAGAGCTTGCCAATGAGCCTTAACATGGTAAATAGCATCGATACTACATTTTATATCAGTGCCATATGCAGTGATACAAAATGATTGGTACTGCCGCACACTAGTCCCCAAATGGTAAATAGACCCTCAGGTGAGAAGCTCTGTGGTGCTTTAGGGAAATTTGTATATTAAATATATATGTTGGCACATTAATTTTACGTTTAAAGACAGCTTGTTTCAAGGGGTTGCTGTTAGCCCTTGGGTTATAGCAAATGTTACCTGCACTAGTAAGCATGGGTGGCTGCGCTGTCCTGTACAATTTATACCCCTTTCAACCTTCCTAAACTTCAGCAGAAGCACATCCCCATTTTTCTTTTTGATGTGCGCTTTGTTTAGTTAACCTTTGGGTTACATTTTAATGGATTACAGTCCTTCATAGAAATGGGTACTGCCTAATATGACTTTTGTTTCATTCGCTTACTTAATTGCAGTTTTCCTTTTATCCTAAAACACTGTTTGTTGGATATTTTGTATATTTTAATATCCTGCTAACTGAATGTAATGGTCAGTGTCTGATGACTGTTGCTTCAGAGAACATGTTTTGTGGATCCAAAAAAACTCTGCCAAAGTGGAAAAGCCTCCCAAAATGAGCAGGCTCCGTCCTTTGATGCCCACTACACTACCGCATCCTGCATAATTAAATCTGATTTCTGCATTCAACGAATAACTGCCCAATCTGCCCATGTACAGCTTATAAATCCAATCAGAAATTTGCTTCCCTCACATTCTCCGCCATTTTGATGTGCTACCTCATGCATATACCTGGCACATGAGCACAAAATCAGGCACAAAACATGAAGAAATGGCATTTGTACCATGCCTCTGCATTTCCTGTGTTTGGAAATTGTCTGGCCTTTAAATATACATTATCATAAAACACATCTAAGTACGTGGTAACAGAGACCCTAGAATATGCCATAATACATAGGAGTGTATTATATTTTACAGTTTGATGCATACATACACTTTTGGGACGAAATAAAAGCATTTATCCTAAGTTATCTGTACACAGACTGAAAGGTGGGACTACTTGGAAGAAAAGAGGGAGGGGGACTTGGATTCAAAAAGGAGACATTGCACTTTACTACCTTTCTTTTTCACGCCACTACATCTGTCTTTGGAACTCATTACACTATTATACTTCACTGTTTATTTGCTATTAAATCCAGCATATTATCTGTCCAATCCATTTGCTGTCAGTTGCCATCTTAAAAAAATCTAGTCGAGAGGGCAGTGCTACTTTGTACGGCATGCATGCTTGCACTCTTTAAACATAGGGAAAAAAAATTACAAAGCTGCAACTGGTCAAAATATAATCATGCCAAACACGATGCTGAAAGGTATATTAGATAAAATGTTTTTATATATAAACAGTTTGAATCTAAATTGATGAAAGACTACCTTAAAAATACACATATAACACTCATATAAAAAATTACTCAATGTGAGCTCAAGATGATAAAAATAAACACAAGTGTAAGTTGTGATAACAACGCTGTTCAAATAACTTTGAAAAATGATAAAACTCAAGAACTCATTCTGATTTTGTAATCTCCAAGATCACTAATGAGAGTTCAACTACACCCCTTATTTCAGCTGCGCTACTGATCAGCTTAAAAAATCATGTTTGATAACTATACTTTTATATATTTATTTTATTATTCAATTAGACCTACGGTACGCCAATTATATATTTTTTTTATGCTTGCACTCTTGTAGGTAACAGAAATGTATTGTACAAAACAGTGTACTTACACACAGTTGCATGGCCAGTGATTAAGGAGCAAGCAATATATGATAATAAACATAATCTGTTTCTTTGCCGAATAGTATACTTGAAATAGTTGGAGAATTTATACTTAACGGAATAATCTGATCTATTACTCTGCAGCAGATTGCCAAGTTAGGAGGAAGACACAGAATAAATGACAGTTTGGCAGACAAATGCAGTGTGTGGATTGGTTAAATCATACACAAAGGCAAAGTGATATCATAATATCTAAAATGAATGCATTCTTAACTTTTCGACTTGTATCAGACCCCTTAAAGATACTGTTGTAAGGGAAGGGAAGGGTTTTCTGTAATGAGGTTGTCTGTAATGGAATGTTGAATATCGTGTCCACTTTTATCTATCTTCATATCATAAAGTTTCAATTTTTGGGTTTAGTGGTCCTAACTTACATACTGAGCATTGCCATTTGAGCATTTACTTTTTATTGCCATCATTTTAGTCATTGCCTTAGAAAATATGGGATGTGTTTTGTTTCTGTTAGAGATGGAGAAGTCTATATTACAACACATTTTAAAAAAAAATTACAATAGAAAGAGTGAAACTGCACACTGAACCTCTACATTACCTTTTGTTCACTTATGCAACTTATTTGCCTGAATTGTAAGTTTATATGGCCAAGGCCATTAATACCCCAGGTCACAGTTAGTTCTCTTTATTTGTTGTTTATTTTACCTAGGGCTACAGATTGTTGAGTGTGGATGTACATAAATTATGGGTAGGAAGAAGCAGAACAAGAACACATTTTACTAGAAAAAATATATACATTTATTTTAAATAGTCAGGATAAGTGTAAACGCCTGTGATAGATATAGGTGTGATACATATGTTCGACAGTTACATGATCGAAATTTATAGGGTCGACACCATAATATAGACAAGGTTTGAAAGTTGACTATAATGACATCGATAGTATTATTAAGTCGGTAATTGATATCTAAATAGTATTATTAATTATTTGAATTGTCGACCTAATAATACTGGCTGCATTGGAATTGTTGACCTTATAATACTGTTGACATTTCAATTGTCGCCCTAATAATACTGTCAACACTTCAACTGTCGACCTAATGTTGTCAAGTTTCTGAATGACGGCCAAATAATTGTCTAACCCTCAACCTCATACCAATCGACACAATACATTACAAAAAATCATATCTAGGTAAAACTACCAGAAAGGAGGTGAAGTGTTTGACTTTCCTACACTTTCTCCACCCTCTCCATCTCCATCCAGTGCAAGTGCTATAAACAAAACGAGAATATTTTGAATAATTTCTGTGTGGTTGAAGGGAATAAGTTTATTTTCCAGCAAGATAACTTTTCGATAAGTCCTAAGCCCTGCAGGAGGTGTCAGGAACACTGGGAATCAATGAGCAAACAGCCTGGAAACAATTGCAGCATCTTTCTAGAAAAGATAAGAACTTAGGCTTCTCTTACCTAGATTTAACTCTGTATAAACATTTCTATCTATCTATCTGAGCTATATTTCTAAGATATAAAACAGACAATAAAAAACAATAGAGAATTATATTATCTAATTATTTCAAGAATTTATGAGACTATGTGCAACTTTTAAAGTGGAACATGCTTACATGCTCCAAATCAGTTAAATAGACAGTAACACACACAAAGAGAATATATTTATGTAATATAAAGTGTTTCATTTTAGCAGTGGCAAACTGATTTATGTCTGTTTATATATATTATGAAAACTTATATTAGGGAACACTACTGGCATGTAAACGCCTTGATTTACACTGCTATGCTCTAAGCTCATTATAGTAGTTAGTGACGCAGAATCTTATTTTAGCAATTCTACCATCCGTCAACACTAACAGTTTCAGTGAAAATAATGTCTCTATTTATTTAACAATAACGTAAATGTGATCATTGTTTGAAAGCATTTTTACTAAAAACTCTATCAACGCCTATCCGGTAAATCTCTTGTGCCTTTAAAGCGAATCACTACTCTACTCTTTCAAACCATGATACTATGCTCACCCCCAGTCAACGCCCCAACACAGTTTTATAATCTCTTCCAACCTAATTTGTCTTGCCCTGATCTTCTGACATACCCATAAATATGTGGTTCACTCATTCTATCTGTGCAAAGGCAGAAGCAAATGGAAAGTAAAATGACAAGACGCTACATAAAGCATTCACTGCTGTGTCACAAAACAATGTCAAGGGGTTGGCCAGTGTTTCGGTGTGTACAAGTAGCACGTGATTTTTAGAGAAGTAAAAAGTTTCATATGAACCAGATGCGAGAACATTCTGGGGAAAATAGACCTGGCAAATGCATTTAATTACTCCTGCATTTATTTCTTCATCCTATGTACTCTGCAGTTGCATATTAATATATCTGCATGTGTTATTGCTACCTGGGAAGTGGCATCAGACAGCACTTGAAACACCTGCTGCTCTCTGATTGAGAAGCTTCAATCAGAATTCTTATATATGCTGCTTACCAAGAGTGCTGCAAAAATCAAATGTGGCTTTTCCAGTTAACACTAGAAATGAAATTGTTTTTCACTTAGTGTCAACAAATTTCTATAGTGCATGCACCTTAGTCTCTTTCTTATATGTGATCGCTGAAACTGCTCAGGAGTTTCTTCAACTGTCTACTGTCCAGTTCTGGGAATTGGCTTCAAGGAACAGACCAATGTGTGAAGGGGGAGCAGTCCTATAGGAAAATGACATGCTCCTCCTCAGTTTTTATATGTAATTATTTAAAAAGAAACAGATAGGCCATAAACAATCAGACCACAGAGATAATAGATAGTATGACCACGTTTGTTTTGATCCTGGCTAATGCCTCAAAACAGTATGGAAATTAATCTCTGAATAATAAAATGATGTCTCATAACCATTGACTGAACACTCATGTAAAACTGTCTCCATTAACTTTAGGTCCTTCTATAATAAAACTCTAAACTGTAGGTAGAGATATATATATATATATTACAGTTTTCTCTCTATTATCACAAGGAGCCTCATTAACTAGTTATTCCCCAGTGCGGTACTTAGCTGCTGAGGACAGTGAGCACAAACGGCCCCCTGGTCTCTTTACCCCACAGATAATTTGACAGGTATTGTGAACAGCTATAAAATTCTGCACAAGAATTCTTGTTCTTATCAGACATTATATATATATATTTTTTTTTAAGAAATACAGATTAGGCAACTTTCACAGATTAAAATACAGTAAAATAATTACTAGTCCTGACTCTGGCTAAACAGTAATATAAATATTTGTGGTAATAATAATGTAAAAGTGAAAGATATTGTATAAAATCACCTAAGTACAGATAGAGTCTAGTTATAACCCCACATGCCTTTTGTAAACACACACATATATATATATATATATATATATATACACATAAACAAATATAGATATATATGTATGTATATATATATATATATATATATATATATATATATATAAAACTCTGCTGACTTATATCATAAACAACTGGGGTACTTGTCAATGAAGAGAAGCCAGCAGCAGATGGATTATCCATTATTTTAGTCAGGAGTCCTCTGAGGTAAACTGTAGCTGAATTTTCCCGCCTTTGGAGTGTACCAATCAGCAGGGAGGAGGGGGGGTCTCCTTTACACTCCCAGCACTGGTGTTTTTTTTGTTTTTTGTTGCTTTTTTTTAAATATATATCCCCCTTGGGGTACTTAGCTGATACAAGGAGGAATTGTGAGGAGAAGCCAGCAGCAGTAGAAGTCTCTGAGGTGCCTCTGAAGTACGACTGCGATGACAGGAAAAGGTGCGAATATCTTCTGCCTCGGAGCATACCACTGACAGCCAGAGAATCTCTCAATCACTCCCCGCTATCTGATGGTTCAAACACCCATAGGAGGCCTCTATCAACCCATGCTGCCACACTGCGTTGTGCTCCTGTAACAATGCCCATTCGGAATCCTTCCTAGGGCTCTATGAGATCCCAGTCCCCCCTCCGCCTCAGCGGGGGACTTGGTATCTCCCAGTATGTCCGGTCCTCGAAGCACTCTCTGCCAGTGGCAGTGCCGGACCCGTCGGGACAGTGCAGTGTCAGTCGCTTAGCGCTGTCACTGCTCTTGATCAATAAACACCACACTGAGCTGTGCGGTCTTTCTTTTATAAATATTCTTGTTCTTTTTTAAAGGAAAATGGAGCATTGCTCCATTTTGAAACCTATGAGGAAAAAAAATGTTAAATACATCCATCCTCACCTACACTCATACCAATAATCTAATAAAAATAATAAAATCTAAACCTAAGCAGCAAGTACTGCAGAGCAGGACTAAACACAGTCCAACTCCTTGGGCACTTAAACAAAACTGAGGTCTGTGGGATTGCAGAGGGGAGGAGTCAGCAGCAAACTTAGTTGTTAACTATTTAAGTGCCAACTCAATGCACCATCATACAACACCATGGTAGCAGTTTCTCCCAGTGTGGATGAAGGAGAAAATCAAATTTGGCTTTTCCAGTTAACACTAGAAATGAAATTGTTTTTCACTTAATGTCAACACATTTCTATAGTGTATGCACCTTAGTCTCTTTCTTATATGTGATCGCTGATCTGTCAGCAATGTACATGTTAGTTCCTATAATATTTATGCACTGATAACTGATCCCCCACATAACCATGGATTGGGCTTTTCAGGTGGGAAATAAAGGCAGTCTTAATCATTATCTTGTAAACTTACACCAGGCTTGCAGATTTGCACATCCTTATTGTACAGTATTTGTAGTTGAACGCACCTAACATGCCTCTCAAAATGCTGGGTGACCATAAGTGCAATTCAAAATACAGGCACAAATTATGCCCTTGCACAGTGCAACAAAGTTTAAGCAAAACGCAAAGTTATGACATACAATTACATTTATGTGCATTTCCACATGAGGCCCATAATGTGACAAATAAAGGAGAATCACACTTTTATTATCAAGAATTTTAGAGCTGAAATATAACTTTTTATGCTTTTATGTGAGATTATTCTACAACAGTCACATTTGTATAAACCAAGTAAGTACATTTTTCTATGGTACAGAAGAGCCTAGTGAGGTCTTCTTGACGATTTTGTTTGCAAGCCTTGCTATGATGGCTGGAGTACAGATAAGGCATGAAATATGCTGGATGTTGCAGTGAAAATCTGCTTGTCATCTACCTTTCCACCCACACATCAATGTTTTGTTCCCTTATTACTTGGTGAGTTGCAGCTGAATTATAGGCTCAATTCAATTATTTTTAAAAAAAAACCACTTACAATTTTAACATCAGTTACCAAATTTAGCACTGGTTTTGAACAATTAGAAGGTAATTGATTGTGGAAAACATGACCAGAATATATGTCATTGGTGAATGTTGGTAGGTACATAATCACAGATTTACCTTCATTAAGTCTAGATTGAGCAATGCTTGTAAATGGTAGGTTGCCAAAGATAACACACGCATGCTCACTAAGTATACTCACTTGTATGCCTAACCCAAATGCTAATTTGTTTATGCTGAATGCATATTGAAATGCGTCTGACATATGCAAGTAAATACGCTTTTACTAGCCTGTGTCTCTTCCTACCTACATTCGGGGGGCTAATATGTCCAATTCTTAATAAGGCCTGTTGTGATCAGGAGTTTCGCTGCCTAGCACCACACTAGAACTATGCTGTGACATTCAGAACATAAGAGGAGGCATCATGGACTTATGAATTATGGAAGAGATCATTATTTATTGATTAATGGGCAAAATTTATTTATAATTACCTAATGAGGGCAAATTTTATTTTTCATTATATTAAGGGTCCAATATTATTGTATTATAATATTATGAGGGCACTATGTAGTACCACATATGTGCATCACAAATAATTATAGCTCCCAAAGCAATCAGAGTATTGCCCAGTTAATATCAGTATATATTCATATTTCCCCATTAATATAATACAATAATATTGTCCCCTTAATATAATGAAATATTAAATTTGCACAGCATGCAGTTTGTGCAATCTCGCTTCTAACAACCACCTCTTTTGTTTTGGCTGTTTTGCTGGTTTTCCCGGTGGTTTGTCAAATGGGTTGGGTACGTTATCCCGATACTGTGGATACCGACATCGACTATAGCTAAAAAAAAAATAATAAATAAAAAAAAAAGTAGAGTTAAATAACTGCATAATTCTTACATACACTTACCTTAACACAGAAGGAGGACATTACCGAAGTAAGTGCAATGCGACTGCTACACAATCCAAAAAATGCTGGATGCCGGCGGTTTATTTTGACATCACCGATGTCTTTTCCTACATACATTCAGTGAGCTGATTTGTTCATTTCTAAATAAGCCCTAACATAAACACAAATGATACTTAATGATACTATACCAAAGTTAAATGAGGAAATTACACCATTCTCGGATGGAGCAAATGCATATTGTACATAAATAGTATACTACATAAATTGTAGGTAAATGTATGAAAACCAGCCGAGAGCAGGTAAACAACCTGAATGAGATATACAATAGTATATTGGTGTATGCAATAGTTGAGGAAGGGAGTAGAAAGAAAGAGGGAGGGGGTGATGAGACCAGACCTGGAATTCCCGGTGACCAACGACCAGCTAGACCGGTGAATAATTTATTATCCTACATAATAATAATAATAATAATAATAATAATAGAGTAGAATTTGGCGTAACCAACCCAGTTCACATGAAGAGAGCTGAGATATTTTGAGCTTGGTGAGGTAGTGGGACAGGGCCAGAGGGACTATTGTAAATGAACCAATCATTCCAAATTTGAGAGAATTTATGGGTATTCTTATTTAAGTATGCTGACATTTTTTCTATAGTCGCCAAAACACAGATTTTATTGAGGAGTTGCTGTCTGAGTGGGGATCTGGATTTTTACAATGTTTCATGACTAGGCATCGAACAGCGTTAAGTAGCTGGACAGTTTGTCCGGGTATACAGCCAGGATCTCTCTAGAGGAACCCAGGACCATGGGCATTTGGGAACTTGGACCATAGTGACCTCATTGTTCAGAGCTGCTACATCATCCCAGAAAGAAGCGATTTTTGAGCAAGTCCATCAGATGTGGAGAAAGGACCCCTGTTCCACACAGCCCCTCCAACATAAATCGGACGTGGACCCATAGATCCTTTTCAGCCGGGTAGGTACCAGCGGTAGTTTTCAGCCTTTTAACTGGCACTTTGGCCTTTAGTAAAAAAAACACAGAAAACTGGTGGATTCATCAAACCACCCTTTAATAAAAGGGTGGGAAACAACAACCCCAGAAGTACCTCTGATGCACAGGACAGAACAATCTCATAAAGATCACTCTGTCTTTGTGCTCAAGAAACAACTGGTGTCCACAATGACATGATGGCTTACTGTATGTGAGGCGGATTTCTCCAGATTCACTAACACTGGTAATCAGTTACTGATCAAGATTAGCGGGATGCTATTCGAGCACCACAGCGACATAGAATTTACAGGACATCTTGTGTCCTCCATTTATAGAGCCACATTTTCAATCTCTAGTTCCATGGATGTAATATTGTATGACTTTGGAGCTGTCTTTTAATTTTAATTGTGACACTAAGAAACCCCTTATCTTCCTTAACTACAGTGATTGGAAACAAATGAGGCCCACCAAGCTTTTCTGTCAGTCTTTTTCTCTCCTTTACGCTCACTGGCTACAGCACTTATTCTCCATTATGCCCCACGAAATTAACCCACAGCCCAGTTGTTATTGAAATTCAGCAGGTCAAAAAGCTGAGAATAAGAGTGAACTTTTAAAATTTTATAAAATTTGCCTACAGCAGCTCTACATCACATGACCTCCTCCACACAATGCAGGGAGGTCATGCAGCACCAGCAGCTCACCTGAGATAAGAGTAGAGATGCGCAGCCTGCAACACATGGTCTCCCTCCTTCCACAGCGGGTAAGTAATGTGATCACTGCTTACTTCATTAAAGCAAGGTCAGGAATGTTTCAGCAGGGTTTTATTAATCATTAGAGGAGTAGTGGGTCACTGGTACTTACAGTGAGTCTGAGGGACATGAGGAATGTGAGGTTTGCATGGGGGCTGAGGGGTGTTATAGGGCAACTGCTAAGTATGAGAGGTGTCGGAGTAAATAGGGTACTAAAAGGCATATGAAGGTGTTCTGGCTGAGTGGGAATTGCGTGCAATCTGATGTTTTTTGGGAGGTGCGTGGGAAGTCTAAAGGGTGTTTTGGGGCTATTCTTATGGCATTCACTGTCTCTTTCTTTGATTAAATGTACTGTTTTAATTAATTATTGAGACTAATGGTTATGTGTGGATCATTTGAAAGGTACTAGGCCGTTTACTTTTGCAGACATGTTCATTTCCAACGGAGCAACAGAACATTTTGATTCCTCCATTTATAGACCCACATTTTCAATCTCTAGTTCCATTGAATGCTGGCCAGACACAGTTCCGTCCAAGACAAGATCAGTTGGGGCCTTTTAGTGTAGGCATAACTAATACTAACACTATCAGATTATTGTCAAGGATCACTCTTGTTTTGGGGGAACGCAAGATGCAATACTGGGCCAAAATGGCCAATACTGTCAGCTATTACACAACATGCAAGACCACATTTAAACTTAGTATGCTCTAATGCTAAAATAGGATTAATGGGAATTGTACACAGGCATTTCTATACACTGTAAATTTACAGAGAAGTGCAGCATTGTGATTGTAAAAAACTTCCCTCTATTCAGATACTACATTGAACTGGAAACTCACTCCCCAAGCACACAGAAGCACTTCCAGCACTTTATCTGTTAAAACACTGGGTGCAGGGTGTTGGCAGCTGGAATTCTATGAAAGCACTCACATGTGCCAGGGGAACAGGGTTCCCAATTGAAAACTATGTCTCAATAGTAAATCTGTTTTAATCAGATCACTGCAATTTAAGTGTTTTTGACAACAAAGGTTTTTCTTTCTTTTATTGATGGTGGGAAATTGTATACTACACTGATCATACACGTGTTTGTGTGTACTTGCATTCATATTTACCTGTTTACACACCAACACTGTGGGGACCTGAGTCATAGTGGGGACAAATATTGAGGTCCCCACAAAGCTTTTTAAGGCTAATCAATGCAGGGGACCTTGCTGATATGCTCAGCATAAAAATCTGGTATGTCCCCGCGAGTCACATTTGTCGGAACAAAAGTGTGCGTGTGTCCCATGTGGAGGGGAGAAATGTTGTGTGCATCCCACCGCTAGAGCCAAGTATTCCGTCCAAAATTATAGCAGGAGTAGGAAAAGGAAATAACTGCATCCTGCCGGCGCTTTGTACACCAAGCAGGTAAAGACAGTCTAATCCGTCTGCTGAAGGCAATGCGGGGCGAGTCAAGCATGTCAGAGCCCACCGGTAGCTCCGACTATAGCCCAGAGATCAGTGGATGTGAGTATGCCCCTGATACTTCGGAGGAGAGCGGTTCAGATACCAGCGGTGATGCCCCATTGCCCACCAGCACAGCAGAGTGCAGGTACCCAAAGATGATTTCAATGTACGACCATTCTCGACCTTCTGCTAGCCGTGTTTTAAACACAGAGGGTCGAGAGACGACGCAGTGTCTGTCCAAACGCTATCCAGAAACAGTGATGGCTCCAGGGCGTATAACAAAAAGCAGTACTGCCTGTACTGTGAGAAGCACCTCTTAAAAATTGCCCGGCACATGGAGCATGTTCACCACAATGAGACTGAAGTAGCCTGGGCCCTGAAATTCCCCAAGCACTCGAAAGAAAGGTGCAAGCAAATGGCACATCTTCGCAATAGGGGCAACTTTGTACACAATGCTGAGGCAATGAGGGCAGGCCATGGCGTACTGGTTCCGTGTAAACTTCCAGACTAAGAGATGGATGCTGAAGGCCTCATGCACTGTGTAGCCTGCCAGGGCTTGTTTGCAAGGAAATACCTGCGGCGACACATGAAGAGATGTAAGCTAAACCAAAGGGGCAACAAGCTCACACCTCGCAAGAACAGAGACCAGTCACTGTGCGCCTTTGCTCAGCCTGTTCCACCTGCTCTTGAGTGACATGACCCACGATAAAGTCTTACTCACAGTCAAAAAATATCGATGCTTAGAGAAATGGGCAGGCTTCTGCTACAGGCCAGAAGAGCTACCTCTTTGGAGAGGATGGAAGACTTTACTGCACGTAGTAGACACTGTGAAGCTGGTAGCTGGCTATGACGAGGAGACAGGTATTTAAGACACCCTCGCTGGCACTAAAAATCGGGATAGCGAGCATTGTGGAGTGCCGAGCCACGATGGAGGGCTGCACAGCTGCAGTTGAAAACACACAAAATTTCAGGAAGCTATATGAGGTGAGATGGAACAAGTTGATCTGTCTTGAAAACTCGTAAGGAGTCCAAGTGGAACATGCCTCAGCTCTTACCTTTCACGGAAGATGTGAAAAAGATGCATTTGTACCTCGATGAGAAGCAGCAAGCCTACCGAAGTGGACTATCTACCCAAGCTATGGTTAACCACTGGGCACTACTTGCAGAAGTCACCCTGGCACAGGTGAACTTGTTCAATGGAAGAAGGAAAGGGTAAGTTTCAAAAATGTTGCTGACTAACTTCTTCTAAAGTGATACCTCCGATATCCACGAAGATGTGTCCCTAGCGCTTTCCGAGGTTGAGAGTAAGCTCTGCCGGCACTTCACTTGCATTGAAATCCAAGGTAAACGAGGGAGAAATGTCCCCGTCCTGCCGATACCAGCCATGCTAGTAGCAATGGAACTTCTTGCAGAAAAGCTTGACAAATGTGGAGTGGATAGCCAAAATGTTTACATGTTCGCCAGACCAGCTGCCTTGTCACACTTCAGAAGCTCGACTGCATATGACTGTTTGCCCGAGAGTGTGGCGCCAAACATCCCCACACGCTGTCTTCCACGAAGCTTCGAAAGCACAAGCGTTTAGTCGACATTTCCATATCAGAAGAGAGGTGGTGTATGGACCTGGCAACACAGGACCAGTGCCCAGCCATGACTTCCACAGGTAGGTGTAGCACACAGTTTTGCTAGGCAGAAGAACTTTGCCTTCTCTATATTTTGCGGAGCCATAATGGACCTCTCTATTTCCTTTCAGGTTGCAAAGAAGTGCAGAGGAAATCCTGGGACAGAGAGGAGGTCCAGGCTGTGGAGAAACACCTGATGAGGTGTCACTGTCTGCCTCCGTCTGCTTTGCAACATCTCCCTTTTGAATGCTGCTTGCATCCTGCAGCCCCTGTTTGTTTTGAACTGTGCAGTATTTGTGTTCATTTTATGTGTTAGCAGCAGTACCTCTGATCACCAGAGGTGCTGCTATTGTGTCTGCTTCTAGTCCCTTAGGAGTTAACCATGCTGCACTAATTATCCCTGGCACCTGGGTGTTCACTATGTACACCTGTCTCTCCCAGCAGTCATTGCTGGTTATTGATGTTACACTCTATGGTCACCTCCTCCTGTTGTGCTCCTGGATTTATGCTGCTTGAGACCTATCTCAACATACGTTCTGCTGACCTTTTTCATCTGTGAATCTTGGACTTACCTGTGTATTTCCCTGTACTTGCTGCCTGGAATCTTTCCTCACCTCCCATTTACCTGCAACTGCTGTATATCTGGTAATTTCTGCAAGCTCATTATTATATCATCTGTTCATACTCTCCAGCAATAAACATTGTATGTTTTTTCACCTTATCCATGGCTCCTTGACTGTATTCCTACATTGATTCGTGACATGAGGTTTATACAGACATGCTGGGAGCGCGGAAAGCGAGACTGTGTTGCATGCCTCATGGCCGAATCATCAATACTGAAAGATCGGAACTGGTCGGGGGTGAAATTCTACATAAAGAACCGTATAACAACTTTAAAGAGGGCTCAAACTTGTTGAAATGATGCAAAGTGGGTGAACAGGGCTGTAGCCTCCATGGCCTCGGTGTTAGTGTAAGAGAACATGTGGATGTTCTCAAACAGTCAAAATACATGACATTTTCCCCCATATTGCAGTCCGTGTCAGTACTTTATGCAAAGACATTGTAAATCTCATGTGGTGACAAACTGCTCCTACACATACCCCGATTGTTCTGTCGACAGAGCATTACGAAAGGGGTGTCCCTATACACCATATTCCAGACATGGGTCCTCAGGATGCAATAAAATCAAGTGTGTGTGTGTTGTCGAAGTCGTAAAATTGGATGAAGGAAAGTATATTGGTTAATATTGTCTTATTGGTCGATTGCACTCAGTATGCCACGCTACACGTGGCATACGGTGATCGCAAGGAAAAATACGCACGTACACACTCGCATTACAACATTTAGATATTTATATAATTCATATTCATATTGGTTCTGTTACACAGTAATTTATGAGCAGATAGTATTTAGTTTATTATTAGTTTATATAATAATATGATTAAATGTACACTTCAGTGTTATTTAAGGTTCAGGTTATAGGAAAGGTATCATGTCTAGTATCATATTAAACCCCTATTCATCAGCAGCTGTCCGGTGCATTCGGCGAAGAGATCGCACATTGCATACTCTAGTTATTGATGTTAGGGAATAAACCTTTTATATGATACTGACCATAAAATGCTAATAGACTAATTGTAACTGGAGATTCAGGCGGGAAGAACAGAGCTCATCCCCTGGAGAGATAACCCTCACCTTTGGATTCCTTAGATTGAACCAACCTATGACCTGTTTACCCTGGACCCATGTGAAGTCTGGACCTATAGAAGCAAGCCACGTCATCTCTATTGTTCACTCTGTAACGCTGACTGTATATATAATCATAGCTGCACCCCCACTAGCCTCAGTCTACTCTGACCACAGTATTCTAAACAGATATACTGTTCACTGGGGCCCGTGGTAGCGCAGCGGTATGTATGTATCTTTTGGTATTGGCTGTACTGTACTGTATCATAATATAATCATGTATTGAACTGTTAAACTTTACATCTGCTAAAATAAATCACTTTGTGCGTTAGAAACACAATACAATCGCTTGGGCAATGCTTATTTGAAAACGATAGAATTACTTTAATAATTTGGGGGCTCTGAGTTGGAGGTTACGTTATCGGCAGGTATGCAACGCTTACGGTTTTGGGTTCCTCAACAACGGGTGGATTGACGAACGCGTCTCATACGGGAAAGAACGCAATGTGTTCAAGACCTGTTGTTCACTTTGTGTTTTGCGAAACCGAATGTCCGTTGTTGCATAGTCTGAAGGTACGCTAATTTGAATCTAGGGACAAGAAAGAAAAATGTTTCTTCTTATTGTTGTTTTACGTTTTAAAACGTATTGCATTGCAAAGCGTATGTGTACTTCCTGCTTAGCGTATGTGAACTTCCGGTAAGATTTGCCACGTGGTTGAACAATCGTTTTGATAGTTATTATATGTGCATATTATAATTACTTGTGAAAGCCTCCGAGACATTATTACTATTGTTGGGAACTTTTGATTTTCTGCGCAGAAAAGGTGTATATTGTGTGATTTTGTGACGTAGATACACTGTTTTATTGTTGATCGAGCTCAGTTGCTGTCTGACGAGGCAGGTTGCCCAACTGAAGGACGGCATACGGGGCAGGTATACAGAGTGCGAAAACTGGGTTTTCGAGAAAGCGCCACCAATAGATCGCAAGGTTTACTGATAATTAGTATTAGTAAGCGGTGCGATCTAACTGCACGGTAAAGACAACCGTGAGTGTAAAATTGGAAGTGTAGCGCGGAGGAATTATATTGAAAAGGCTGGGCGATTGTATCAACTTAGTGCTTCCACTGATAATAAACTCAAAGAAATTTGTGGTAGCCGGGCTATCGAGGAACTATTTCTGTGTTAGGGATTCTCGTTTGGAACAAGAAGAAGCGAGTGGACGCGGCTATTTGGAAATACGTCCACCGGGCATTAGAGATCTCTAGCGGTGATTGTAGAAACAGGGTTGAAATTGTTTGCTGGAAAGAACAGAGTATTGCGGTATATCTGTGCTCCACATGAAAGGGTATTGTTTGCTGGAAAGAACAGAGCATTGCGGTGTATCTGTGTTCCACATAGAAGGTACTGTTCAACATGGGTGCTAAGCATATGCTAGAGGTGGCCAGTGTACTGCCTAAGAAAGGGCCTATTGGTTCAGCGAGGTTTCTTATGTGTAAGAAATATGGTGAATATGCAACGGTTTATTGCGACACGTGGGTCAAGATGACCAAAGAGTGTGTTAGGCCTTTCCCAACAATAGGGAGTTTTAATGCAGAGGTACTAAATAACGTAAAAGATAAAGTGTGGTTGATTAAGTCAACGAAAGTGAGAAATAAACATGATGATTGTTTAAAGTTGTGGGAAATGGAAGGTAACACGTGGCAGAGCAGCGGAAGTATGTGTCGCGAAAAGTGCGCGCACAGCGGAAATGATCGTACCGGAAATGAGCGTTCTGGAAGTGTGCATTGCAAAGCGTGGAGAACTGAGCGCAAGCACGCCCCAGACAAATTCGGTCGGGGCGGAAAGTACAGCCAATACCAAAAATGTAAAAACTGTAACTAGTAACTTGTATGTTGTTTTAAGTAGTGTTGAAAGTAATGTTTCAAGACAAAGAATAGGAACGATCCCACCAGCAGGGGCATCGGCTGAAAGTGGTGAGAATAATGTAAAGGTTAACACAGGGGGAGACATCCATTGTACTGCAGCAGCAATTTCAGCAACTAGTTCAGAACATAGTGATTTGGTAGACTTACATCCTGTCTGCACAACAGCAGTTCCCAATGGGAAAGCGGACAGAGATGGTGACGTTCCCTTAAAACATGTAGCAAAGCATGATCCATGGACTAGGTCTGAAATATTTTCAATTTTGTCTGATTTCCCTGATCCTAGCAAAGATTTGACCAAATGTCAGAAGTTTATTAGATATTATGGTAATGTGTACGAGCCAACTAATAACGATTGGTGAGTATTATTGAAGACCTGTCTTCCTCTCAATACTGATATACAAAAGTTTATTAAGGATTGTATGTTGGAGGAGGATATATCCTCTATATCACCTATATCAGCTATAGGACATGATAGAAGTATAAATAAACAGAAAAAGACACTAAGTGATAGGGTAATGATGGTAAGTATCCCAATTCTAGAGGGACTGCACACACGACCACCAGCATACGACCCACATAACAGGAAACCTAGAATATTGAGATGTTACAATTGCAGAGAAGAAGGACATATTAGAAGAGATTGTAAAAAGGAAAGACACAATACACATAGGGGTGGGTCACGTAGATATCCTCCAAGGAGGAATTCACATAGATTAGAAGACTCACACCTGCCCGCGCATGTTAAAGCAGCAAATGCTGTGCGGGAAAGCAATAGTCAATGCTAGGAGTCAGGTCACACCTATAGTCCTACAACCAGGCGTGGTAAATGTTAAACTGTGGTAAGTATTAGTGTGCAGGTAACTGATTTAAAAAGTAATCTTTGTTGATTTTGCTTGTTTGTTTTATGTTGTCAAATGCTTGTTTTCCTAATCGCTGGCCGAGTGAAAAGAATGGAAATGTTTGTTTTGTCTGCTGTTTCAAGATAACTATCTTGTTTTTCTTCTCACAGATAAAGGGTACACAAAAGAAATATAGACTTTGTGTTTAATGGGGTGGGATAGAGAAATAGAAGAATTACTCTTGAAAGACTAATTAACAATGGATCATTGGAACACTCTTTGTTTTAGACTGCAGTGACTCATGATAATTTGTTTGGCTGAGAATTATTATCCAAAAATGAAGTATATACATACTTTGCTCCAAAATATCGTTTTATGTATCTCAGATGAGTCATCAAGATTTAATTTTTTTACATTTCTCTATCATAAGTCAGAAAGTCCGTTGAAAAGGTATGTAGTTAATGTGATACAGAGTTCTTAATGAACAAATGACGGACGACACTGGATTGCACGGTTGACGTAAGACCCCCTAGTCAAGTATGGGGAGGGGTCATAGTTTAGCAAATAGCTAAGGGGATTAGTGAAATGAATACAGCCATTTTCCCCATAGAGTCCAATCCAGCTGTCATTTTTGCTGTAAAATCTCCCTTTCTGCATGTATGTTTATTTTCAAACCTTTGTATTCAAATCTTTGTATTCCTATTATTCATTGCTTCCTTATTTCTCATTCTTTACATCTATGCTAGTATCTCTCTCTCTCTCTCTGCTCTGGTAGAGATTAAAAAAAAAGGCAGACACAGTCTCATCAGTGGGGCTAAGACATATTTTTTACATAAGACAAATTCAGGGATACACACACTAGATTGACATGAGTTACAGAAACAGTCAGGGGTTTTGTTTTCATGTGTATAGAAGCTGCTGATTTTAAGCAGAAAGATTCTGTTGTGGAAATACGATTCATGTTTTATAGATTGCATATCTGTTTCGTTTTTTTGTTTTTTTTTGGTTTTTGTGGTTCGTGCCTCCTGTACAAAAATGTGCCTTTATATGGATGCACAAAGGGTGGGGAGGACAGGAGGACAGTAGATTGCTAGAGGTTAAGCATACAGATATGCATCTCTGTATAGATTATTGGCGTAGGATTTTTACCACAAGATATGACATAATGTGAAACCCTAGAAAATGTAGAATTTTCTTGTTTTATATTTTTTCACTGTTAGACAGACATGTACTGGGTACTGTTATATTTGAGGAAAGTATTATAGAAATAGACCCCTTTGTCTTTCTCACTTAGTCAAGTAGCTGAATGTGAGGTACTGAGAATGGCATGTGAGTTGGCAGAGGGAAAATCGATTGATATACATTGGCCTTCAGCACTTTTCTAGTCTAGGGGGCGATGTTGAGTTGACTGAAAAATCTTTTTATAGCAATACCAGCACATGAGTAGGACACTACATAGAGGACTTTATAGAGTGACACAGTTACCAACTGAAGTAGCTGCTAGTAAAGTCCACACTTACACACATGACCATACATGGCTGTCACACCAGGGCTAACATAGGTGTCAAATAGACAGCAGAGTTTTATGTGTCAGCTAACAAATCTATGTTTTGTTTTGTTTTTCGTTGTATTGTTTTAGTTTTAAAATGTGAACACACACACACATTCACAATACACATATTGGTTAATATATGAAGATTTGTGTTACCTGAAGAATTAACTGTCTAGAAGGTGAAGAGATGTGGTGAGGAGTCTGGTGGACTCTGGAGAGATGGACAAGGTAGACCAGTAGCTCCCAGAGTGTATCTTCCAGACCCAGCGGATGCAGCACATGGTCTGGCTCAGCTGGGTACAGAAGGTATGTGCAAGCTGGTAAGAGTATATTCGGGTGCACCAGATGTTTCTCTCAAGCTAGTAGGACGGCAACGTCCTATCTTGATTAAGAGAATGTCAGGAAAATGATACCATTAGAGCCATCCCATATCCCTCCTGCAGATGGGGTTTTCTCCAGGTAAAACAAATCCACGTCATCCAATTACCACCATGCAGGATTCTCAAGTATACACTGGCGTACCAATGAAATATGTCTGGGTAAAGGTGTATTGAAATGTGTCTAATGTATTACTGTGTCATACTCAAAGATTTTGTTATTCAATGTGATAGCCCTAGAGTTATAATAAGTGATAGGGGTATTCATGTTGTTGATAATAGATGTATAATGTATCAGTAGTGGTAACAAATCACATACTTTCGATTTGCCACAAACCAGTGTGAACATAAAGTAACGGTACTCGGTAGAACGAATTGAATAGAATAAGAGTTGGAACTTGATTGAAGTGACTGATAGCTTCGGCCATTAGTCCTTCCCCGCTATCAAAATCACTCCTAGGCAGCCTCTTAACCTGTCAGTTTTTGGGATGCTCTCGACCCCCCTTGAGATGAGATTGTAACTGAGAGGCTAGCTTAGACCTTGAGAGAAGGTAAACAGTGAGACAGCAACCGAGAACATCCAAAACACTGTTTCCTGAAAAGTCACACTAACTGTCAGGATGTTGGATCAGGAGAGTAAGTTGTGGAACAGTAATTTCTTAGGCTCAGGTTATTTGACAGACAGGTACCAGGTGTAGGCTACCAGCATCACGGCTTCAAGAGTAGCAGAGACACACTGTTGCCCATTCCACCCACTGCAGAGGAGCCAACATTCAGAGAAGGGTCCAAGGGCACTCATGAATCTGTTCTGGAAGGCCTCGAATACAGTTAGTAGCACCTGAGCCAAAGGCTAAGACAGTTGTCCAGCATGAAGTTGTAGTTTTTTCTGTTTTTGTGTTTCTCTCATTTCATTCTCTTCTCAGGACGGTCAATTCTTTTAATTATTGGCAGGTGACAGAGACTGGTTCAGGTAATTATAATGAGTTATTGGGGATGAAGGAGAAGTTAGTAGCATAATCGGTCCAGCCAATTACTCTATTCAATTCAGAGGTAAAGGAAAAACCTGGAGCTTGGAGAAAGTGTGAGGGGCTATTGTCTGGGTAGCATTACGTTGACCACATAGATAAAAAAAAAAAAGAGGTACACCCAGCGATGCCAGTCCAGTAATATTCGGACTTGAGCAGGCATCCTTGAGAATGATTATCATTCTTGGGTGGGTAAGGTTTTAGACAAAACAAAGTGCTGGGCGTGCTCTCACGTGCCTCAGTGAGTATATCAAGTAGGACTAGTTCTTTTTCCACTAAATATTCTTGAGGTACCCGAATTATGGGTGGAAGGTCACTAAGGGAAAAGTACAACACTTAGGTCCCTTAGTCTGGAGTCTCCCAATATTTTGCAAGCCGATCACTGTTTCACGTACAAAGAAACCTGAGTATTGGGAAACGGGGAAGAACGAGCAGACAATAGCCCGCCCACAAGTGTTGATGAAAAGAACTGATGACATTATTAGAAGTGTGTATAGTAACGCAAGCTAAAGGAGATTGTATATGACATTATTAATAGACATAGGATGATGCTATTGATGAACATGAAGTGTTTAAACATATTCTGAGCTTAAAGACATGCGTTGGACAGATGAACCTGTTAAACTTGAAGAACTGTAGTAAAGTATTCTGGATAACTGATACATGTTCTATTGTACTCTGTACCTTTCCAAATAATGTATTAAGTGTTTTATTGCACCCTTCAAGGGCATACAAAAGGTTATCTCCAAGCTCCAGAAATGTACGGTCTATAGTAAAAGAAGAAGTCGTTTTGAGGATTAAGACTCTCTCTTATAATAACTTGTTTAGATCAACAAACAGCGTGGTCATACCCGAAGGGGGATTTGCATTACATAGCAATGAAACGTGGTACTGAGATCCTGCATATAACATCTTTAAGGTTGTCACGGGCACTAGGAGTCTTTACCCAGGGATCACCAGGTGATAGGCTTACCAGAGCAGTATAGGTGGTAATATGGTACTCTGGTAGCAGGGTGATCACGGAACAGGAAATAGCAGATGATGAGATGCTCAGGAAAGTCTATGACTAGCAGCACTGGCAATATGGAGGTAGTAATACACGAGGAACTGTATGGACAAAGGACACGTGAAGGTAGTCAGTGGTCTGCGGTAGCAAGTTGTACCACTGCTATAGTGAGGAGGAATGTCCAACAGAAACGAGGAGGTGATGAGAGTCAGCGGTCTGCGGATAGCAAGTTGTACCGCTGTCTGAGTGAAGGAATGGAATCCAAGTGGAGGTATCCGGGGAGTCAGTGGTCTGCGTTAGCAAGTTGTACCACTGCTATGTGAGAGGATACTGGAACAGGTGAAACTGTAAACAGGGGTCAGTGGTCTGCCACTAGCAAGTTGTACCACTGAATATATATGTGAGGGGGTGCACGGGGAGAGACTGCAACACAATATATACACGGGCACCTTGACTTTGAACCACAGTGATATGCACAATATAAATGTATAGATGACTGAACAATACTGCCAATATAGAAAGTCTCTTGAAGTAGTCCAGCATAAGATAACACAGTCAATGATGGCAATAGACTCAGCGGATAGCACACTCCAGAGGAGAACCAACACAGTCCAGCAAGGTATGCAATACACAGCACAGTCAATGAGAAGTATGCATACCGTGGTTCAGGAGGCAGTCAGACAGGAGTGCAGAGCTACCTGAACGGCAGGAGGCCGGCAGGATGCGAAGTCCCTGGATGGGTGAAGCGGTGGTCTAGTAGGTGCAGCGCACGGGTAGGTAGACCAGCAGGGAACACAGGAAAGCGTGGAGAGCGGATCAGCAGTAGATGGATGAGTAGTGCTGAGGAGTAGCAGCAGCGGGTCTCTGCGGGAACACGGAGGTAGCCAATAGCAACCAGCAGGTGCAGTAACGATGGGACACGGGAGAGCAGAGTTGAACAGGCACTGTTGATCACGGAGAATAGCGGGTAGCAATAGTGGAGGCAGACTCAAGGAAACACGGGAGCGTTGACAAGGACTGAAGACTGAAGCGCACAGAGGCAGCGGATAGGAATCAGCCAAACAGTCACGAAGATGAAACACAGACGAGTTGCAGGTTGAAGACTGTAGTGCACGGAGGCAGCGGATAGGAATCAGCTGGCAGTCACAATCATGAACAGGTGAGTGGATGTGAATGAAAGACTGTAGTGCACGGAGGCAGCGGATAGGCATCAGCTAACAGTCCCAATGATACATGGTAGAGTTGAAGTGGTTAGAAGACTGTAGTGCACGGAGGCAGCGGATAGGAATCAGCTCACAGTCACGATGATACAGTAGATGGTAGAAGTGGTATGGGAACCACAGTAGCAGAAGTGGTTTGGAAACCACAGAGGTAGAAGTGGTTTGGAAACCACAGGAATCAGCAGGGCTGAATAAACAAGGAAACACAGGAACACCTTCAGAGACTCATGGGGAATGAGACTCCAAGATCAGGCAATGTGGTGATGACCACAGGTGCTTAATATAGGGAGGTTGCCTGATCTGCCAATTAAGTTAAAGGAACATACACTGGAGGTATAGAAAGGGCTGCGCATGCGCAGTCCCTCAGGATGGAGGACGGCCACGGTTCCTAAATGTCCGGGAAGAAGCACTCACAGTCCGGTGAGTGACAGTACCCCCCCTTTTAAAGGTGGGCACAGAACGCCTGGAACCGGGCTTGTCCGGATTTTTGGAATAAAACTTCTTCAGAAGGGCAGGAGCATTAAGATCTTCAGCTTTGATCCATGAACGCTCCTCAGGACCAAAGCCCTTCCAATGAACGAGGAAACGGAGGACTCCTCGCGAAATTTTTGCATCCAATACCTCAGTAATCTCGAAATCCTCCTCCTGATGAACTTGAACTGGCTGCGGTGCTGAGGAAGGAGTCGAGAAACGGTTGATGATGAGAGGTTTGAGCAAGGACACATGGAAGGCATTGGAGATCCGAAGATTCTTAGGAAGAAGAAGTTTAACACATACTGGATTGATAACTTGAATGATCCTATATGGACCAATAAAACGAGGGGCGAATTTCATAGATGGAACCTTCAAACGAATATTTTTGGTAGATAACCAGACACGATCTCCAATTTTTAGTGGTGGAATAGCCCGCCTCTTCTTATCTGCGAAAGACTTATATTTGTTAGATGTCTTCTTTAAACAGGTTTTGACCTGAGACCAGATATTTTTGAAGGTCTGACAAGCAGTCTCCACAGCAGGAACTTGGGTGGGCGGGAGGGCAGGAAATTCCGGAAAAGACGGATGGTGACCGTAGACCACAAAGAATGGAGTTTTGGATGATGACTCATGGTACATGTTGTTATGGGCGAATTCAGCCCAAGGGAGCAATTCTACCCAGTTGTCTTGGTTGGCTGAAGAGAACATCCTAATAAAAGTCTCAAGATCTTGATTGACTCGTTCCGTTTGTCCGTTAGATTGCGGATGGTAAGACGATGAGAGTGCTAATCGTATGCCCAAGGTTTTACAAAGGGCCCGCCAGAATCTGGAAACGAATTGTACTCCTCTATCTGACACAATCTCAGACGGACATCCATGGATGCGGAAGATTTCTTTAATGAAATGTTCAGCCAGAGTAGACGAGGAAGGTAAACCGGACAGAGGGACGAAATGAGCCATCTTCGAAAATCTGTCTACCACTACCCAAATAGTATTGTGATTCTTACTTGGTGGCAAATCAGTAACGAAATCCATACTAATATGGGTCCAAGGCTTGGACGGAATGGGTAGTGGTCGCAGCAACCCTGCTGGAGTTCTGCGGGAGGATTTGAACTGAGAACATAAATCACAGGAAGCAATAAACTCTTTGACGTCTCTCCTCATTGAAGGCCACCAGTAACTACGAGAGAGAATCTCAAAGGTCTTATGTTCACCGGCGTGTCCAGAAAAACGAGAGGCATGGAACCACGAAAGGATTTTCCTCCTCAGAGTAGGAGGCACGAGGGTCTTCCCAAATGGTAGCATTTTGGTGGATGAAGCAGCCAGAGAAATACATTTGGGGTCTAGAATAGCATGGTTGGGAACCTCTTCTACATCAGAGGACGTCACAAAAGCTCGAGATAGAGCGTCAGCTTTCTTGTTCTTAGCAGCTGGTTTGAAGGTTATAATTAATTCAAAACGGGAAAAGAAAAGAGACCATCTTGCTTGACGAGGGTTCAAGCATTGAGCAGATTGCAAATATGACAAGTTCTTATGATCCGTGAAGATCGTCACCGGATGGCGAGCTCCTTCCAACAAGTATCTCCATTCCTCTAATGCAGCTTTGATGGCCAGCAACTCCTTGTCCCCGATAGTATAGTTTTTCTCTGCGGGCAGAAGACCCCGAGAGTAGAAGGCACAAGGATGTAATTTTTGTTGCTCCGAGCGTTGGGAGAGAATAGCTCCTAAGCCCACATTAGAGGCATCTACTTCTAGGAAGAAGGGGAGTGTCACATCAGGTTGTCGCAGAATGGGAGCAGACGAGAAGGACTCTTTGAGGATTTGAAAGGCTTGGAGAGCCTCAGATGACCATTGCTTAGTATTAGCCCCTTTCCGAGTTAAGGCCACAATGGGAGATGCAATGGATGAGAAGTCTTGAATGAAGCGTCTATAGTAATTGGCAAAACCTAAAAAACGCTGGATGGCACGAAGAGTAGTTGGCTGAGGCCAATGTAGTACAGCATTTACTTTGTCTGGATCCATCTTCAGGCCAACTCCGGAAACTATATACCCCAAGAATGGAATCTGGGGTAACTCGAATGAACATTTTTCCAATTTACAGAACAATGAGTTTTTCCGTAGTCTGGAGAGGACCTCTGCCACATGTTGGTGATGAGAAGGCAGGTCCTGTGAGAAGATCAATATGTCGTCCAGGTAGACAACGACACATACATATAATAAGTCCCGAAAGATCTCATTGATGAAACCCTGGAAAACCGCGGGGGCATTACACAGCCCGAAGGGCATTACTAAATATTCGTAATGCCCATCTCTGGTGTTAAACGCGGTCTTCCATTCGTCACCGGAACGGATTCTAATTAAATTGTAGGCACCACGAAGATCCAACTTAGTAAATATCCGAGCTCCCTTGATGCGATCAAATAGCTCAGTGATCAGCGGAATGGGATACCGATTCTTGATAGTAATGGCGTTGAGTCCACGAAAATCTATACAAGGGCGTAATGATCCATCCTTCTTTTTGACGAAGAAGAACCCAGCTCCAGCGGGAGAGGTGGAAGGTCGAATGAACCCACGCTGGAGATTCTCCCGTATGTACTCAGATGTGGCTTGAGTTTCAGGTAACGAGAGAGGATAGACCCGACCCCTGGGAGGAGTCTTGCCAGGTAGAAGGTCGATCGGACAATCCCAAGAACGATGAGGAGGAAGACGTTCAGACTGAGCTTTATCAAACACATCGGCAAATGAAGCATACTGAGGAGGGAGTCCCGGGGAGGAAGATGAGATGGAAGATTGCTGTACTTTAAGAGGAATAACTTGAGAGAGACAACGATGGTGACATTCAGGCCCCCAAGACGTAACTTGAGGGGTGCGCCAGTCAATCTGGGGAGAGTGACATTGAAGCCATGGAAGGCCTAAGACAATCGGACTTGTCGTAACAGGAAGAATTAAAAACGAAATTTCTTCATGGTGTAGTACACCAATCTGAAGGGTTACTGGAGACGTACTCTGGGTGATGAGACCATTGATGAGACGTGATCCATCTATAGCCGTCACAGTAATGGGTGTTTTTAAAGTGATCACTGGTAGGGACCATTGATTCACTAGTGATTTAGAAATGAAATTTCCTGCTGCTCCGGAATCAATCAATGCCTGTGACTCAAAGGATTTAGTAGCAAAGGAAATCGTAACATCGAAAGCGCAGACTTTAGATTTCATAGACAATGGAGAGGACTCCAGGGACCCTAACTTCACCTCTCCAGAACTAGTTAGGGCCTGGCATTTCCCGATTTCTTAGGGCAAGAACTGAGCATATGTGTGGAATCAGCACAATAGATACAGAGTCTATTCTTTACTCTTCGTTTCCTCTCTTCTAAAGATAATTTGGAACGTCCTATCTCCATGGGAATCACAGAAGGTGAAACTGGACGAAATTGAGGGTTTAAACGAAGAGGTGCTTTAGCAGAAGTTGTTTTCTCAGATTCTCTTTCACGAAATCTCATGTCTACACGATGGCAAAGAGAGATCAAATCTTCTAGTGACGAAGGAAGCTCTTGGGTAGTCAGTGCATCTTTAATTTTATCGGAGAGCCCCTGCCAGAAGGCGGCAACTAATGCTTCAGTGTTCCACTGAAGTTCAGAGGCTAAGATCCTAAATTGAATGACATACTGTCCTACTGTATGGGAGCCTTGTCGCAAACGAAGAATGCTGGAAGCAGCGGAGGTCACACGACCTGGTTCATCGAACACACTTCGGAACGTGGAAATGAATTTGGCACTATCTTGTAGAATTGGATCGTTTCTTTCCCACAGAGGGGAGGCCCAAGCCAGGGCTTGTCCAGAAAACAATGAGATAAGATAGGCCACTCTGGAACGATGGGTAGAAAAATTTTGAGGTTGGAGTTCAAAATGGACTGAACATTGGTTAAGGAAACCTCTACAAGTTTTGGGGTCCCCGTCATATTTTGACGGAGTAGGCAGGTGAAGCGTAGGAGCTGTAGACACCTGGGATGGCACTGGGGAAACGGAGGAAAGCACAGGAGCTTCAATACTAGCTGTAACAGTCTGTCCAGATGTTCCTTGGGAGGTTAACGATTGGTAACATTGAAGTAACAGCTGTTGGCGAGCATCCTGTTGCTCCACACGACTGACCAGATGCTGCAGCATCTCTTTAGCAGTAGGTTCCGTATCTGGGTCTGTCATGGCCTGATCTTACTGTCACGGGCACTAGGAGTCTTTACCCAGGGATCACCAGGTGATAGGCTTACCAGAGCAGTATAGGTGGTAATATGGTACTCTGGTAGCAGGGTGATCACGGAACAGGAAATAGCAGATGATGAGATGCTCAGGAAAGTCTATGACTAGCAGCACTGGCAATATGGAGGTAGTAATACACGAGGAACTGTATGGACAAAGGACACGTGAAGGTAGTCAGTGGTCTGCGGTAGCAAGTTGTACCACTGCTATAGTGAGGAGGAATGTCCAACAGAAACGAGGAGGTGATGAGAGTCAGCGGTCTGCGGATAGCAAGTTGTACCGCTGTCTGAGTGAAGGAATGGAATCCAAGTGGAGGTATCCGGGGAGTCAGTGGTCTGCGTTAGCAAGTTGTACCACTGCTATGTGAGAGGATACTGGAACAGGTGAAACTGTAAACAGGGGTCAGTGGTCTGCCACTAGCAAGTTGTACCACTGAATATATATGTGAGGGGGTGCACGGGGAGAGACTGCAACACAATATATACACGGGCACCTTGACTTTGAACCACAGTGATATGCACAATATAAATGTATAGATGACTGAACAATACTGCCAATATAGAAAGTCTCTTGAAGTAGTCCAGCATAAGATAACACAGTCAATGATGGCAATAGACTCAGCGGATAGCACACTCCAGAGGAGAACCAACACAGTCCAGCAAGGTATGCAATACACAGCACAGTCAATGAGAAGTATGCATACCGTGGTTCAGGAGGCAGTCAGACAGGAGTGCAGAGCTACCTGAACGGCAGGAGGCCGGCAGGATGCGAAGTCCCTGGATGGGTGAAGCGGTGGTCTAGTAGGTGCAGCGCACGGGTAGGTAGACCAGCAGGGAACACAGGAAAGCGTGGAGAGCGGATCAGCAGTAGATGGATGAGTAGTGCTGAGGAGTAGCAGCAGCGGGTCTCTGCGGGAACACGGAGGTAGCCAATAGCAACCAGCAGGTGCAGTAACGATGGGACACGGGAGAGCAGAGTTGAACAGGCACTGTTGATCACGGAGAATAGCGGGTAGCAATAGTGGAGGCAGACTCAAGGAAACACGGGAGCGTTGACAAGGACTGAAGACTGAAGCGCACAGAGGCAGCGGATAGGAATCAGCCAAACAGTCACGAAGATGAAACACAGACGAGTTGCAGGTTGAAGACTGTAGTGCACGGAGGCAGCGGATAGGAATCAGCTGGCAGTCACAATCATGAACAGGTGAGTGGATGTGAATGAAAGACTGTAGTGCACGGAGGCAGCGGATAGGCATCAGCTAACAGTCCCAATGATACATGGTAGAGTTGAAGTGGTTAGAAGACTGTAGTGCACGGAGGCAGCGGATAGGAATCAGCTCACAGTCACGATGATACAGTAGATGGTAGAAGTGGTATGGGAACCACAGTAGCAGAAGTGGTTTGGAAACCACAGAGGTAGAAGTGGTTTGGAAACCACAGGAATCAGCAGGGCTGAATAAACAAGGAAACACAGGAACACCTTCAGAGACTCATGGGGAATGAGACTCCAAGATCAGGCAATGTGGTGATGACCACAGGTGCTTAATATAGGGAGGTTGCCTGATCTGCCAATTAAGTTAAAGGAACATACACTGGAGGTATAGAAAGGGCTGCGCATGCGCAGTCCCTCAGGATGGAGGACGGCCACGGTTCCTAAATGTCCGGGAAGAAGCACTCACAGTCCGGTGAGTGACAAAGGTGATAGTTTATTATACTATTAAAGGGTGGAACTGTCGAAGTCGTATAATTGGATGAACGAAAGTATATTGGTTAATATTGTCTTATTGGTCGATTGCACTCAGTATGCCACGCATGGCGATCGCAAGGAAAAATACGCATGTACACACTCGCATTACAACATTTAGTTATTTATATAATTCATATTCATATTGGTTCCGTTACACAGTAATTTATGAGCAGATAGTATTTAGTTTATTATTAGTTTATATAATAATATGATTAAATGTACACTTCAGTGTTATTTAAGGTTCAGGTTATAGGAAAGGTATCATGTCTAGTATCATATTAAACCCCTATTCATCAGCAGCTGTCCGATGCATTTGGCGAAGAGATCGCACATTGCATACTCTAGCTATTGATGTTAGGGAATAAACCTTTAATATGATACTGACCATAAAATGCTAATAGACTAATTGTAACTGGAGGTTCAGGCGGGAAGAACAGAGCTCATCCCCTGGAGAGATGACCCCCCACCTTTGGATTCCTTAGATTGAACCAACCTATGACCTGTTTACCCTGGACCCATGTGAAGTCTGGACCTATAGAAGCAAGCCACGTCATCTCTATTGTTCACTCTGTAACGCTGACTGTATATATAATCATAGCTGCACCCCCACTAGCCTCATTCTACTCTGACCACAGTATTCTAAACAGATATACTGGTACTGGGGCCCGTGGTAGCGCAGCGGTATGTATCTATCTTTTGGTATTGGCTGTACTGTACTGTATCATAATATAATCATGTATTGAACTGTTAAACTTTACATCTGCTAAAATAAATCATTTAGGCGTTAGAAACACAATACAATCGCTTAGGCAATGCTTATTTGAAAACGATAGAATTACTTTAATAGTGTGTGTGTATATAAAATGGCGTTGACTTCATATTTTCCTTTTTAAATGCTGGGGTTCTTTTTATTTCTTTTAGAGAACTGTATACTATCAGTGATCTCTTACCTTTTAGATTTCAGGAGGATGGGATAGTATTCAGCATATTTAGGCAACTTGTGGCTTAGCAGCTGTTGTGGAACTAGCTAGAGAGCCACAGGTTGTCTAGCTCTGAACAATTAATGCAGCATTCTTAGTAATCGTAAGCTTTCCATATATCGAAACCTACAAGTTACAGCATGCTGGGACTACTTGATCCACAACAGCTACCGCAAACGATTGTCATGCATTGGACATATTTCCATAAGAGGTGTGTGTGACAGGTTGCCTACACCTAAATACTATGCACATCAGCCCTAGCTCCACTGACAGATTCCGGACACATTCCCCTCTGCCCTAACTGCTACTTACTTAATTACAGTGAACATCTTTCAATCTCGTTAAGCACTAGTCTCTGCAGAATATACTAAGAGCAATTCTATTTTACAGAGCTGATGATCATAAGGAATTACAATTGTAAATAAGTAAGCAGCGGTCAAGGCTGACACTGAGAGCGGGTACCAGGAGATCCTCCTCTATTCCACTGCACCAGCAGTTACATTGCACAGCTTGTGATCACAAGTATCTGAAGGAAAGAATATCTATTTGGCAGAAACAGGTGTTCACAAACTGAACATTGTATTTAATAATGTGGTGGTGAGGGCTGAGGATAGAAGGGAAGAGCACGTGGGCCTGGCGTTTCAAGGGAAAGATTTAAAAATGGACAGAGCGGGAAGCAAAACTTATTGACCTCATGACTTCAATATACCTGGCTTCCAATTTCATATGTAACTTGAGACTAAATTCCAGTCCCATATGAATATATTATGCTGAGCAGTTTGCTGTGCGGGGGCAGTTCAGTAGACTGCAAACTGAAGAAAATTTAAAACGTGACATTTTTGAGCAGAAATGTAAACATCACATCAAAAGATCAACCTCATTCAACTTAAGAACCTTTCATTAAATAAAATGTTTCCCTTTTTATCCTAAAATACTGCTCGATTTAGCTTAATTTATGCCTTCAATTAATGATGAGAGTAAGTGCACATGCCTTTATTACATATGGTCCTTTAGTGCGTTTGAAGCTTTTCTTCGCATTAGTGTGCCTAGAAATGCAATTATCCACTGAAGAGCTACTGGACAGTGAAGTATGTCTGCCCACTGAGAGCTAGTGCAAAAGTGTTTTGCATAGTGAAAATGGCTTCTCATAAAGTAACAACACTAAAATGTGTCTTCCTACCCCTGCATCTCATTTTACTTATCTCAATGAAATCTCAGGTGTGCACTGCTTCACTAAACTACTTGCAGTGGTGTGCCTACTTTATAATTAGCCCGTAATTTCTTTTCTCCACCCGATTCCTCCCATGGGCCAGTGTAAACTTGCAAACACTGCCAACTTGCTCCGTGACACTACACACTTTGGCAGAAATGTAGGCGCATCAGAGAAAACCAAGGAGAGTCACATTGCCAAAGAGGATTTTGCACACCGCAGTGTTGATATCAGAATCACTAGGAGATAGACATTTGAGGACCTTCTGTTGAACACCGCTAGTTTAGTGCTTGGACCAATTTAAAGGGTTAATATCATGCCAAAGGATTGGGACAAGCAGCTGCAATACAGAGGGCAGCTTTTGTTTGTTTTTTTGCTTTGCATACCTAATTAATCTTAAAGGGGAATGCCAAGTTAAAGCAGGCTTGTTCTTTTACTCACTTGGATAATATAACAGCTAGGGTCAGGTTTCTGCACTGGATACACTAGCATCTGCAGAGTAAATCTGTTGTCATATCAAGGGCAACACAAATTGACAAATGTGTCTGGACAAAAGGTCTCAGAAGGTGGAGTTTCCTTTTAAATTGAGCTTGATCAATGAACTCATATTACTCCTTCTTTGAAGGAGGAGATGCTTATAAATGTGTCATGTTTTACTTGCTAGAACGGGGAGCATTCTCAGATGCAGACTCCATTACTAGGAAGCATAATGGTGGACACTGTGTACTAATTATGCCACGGCAAATATCGTTTTTATCCATTTATTAAAACAATCTGTCAAATAGTTCTATAGCATAGTGTTATAATACATCTGTTTCAATTAAAAACCAATATTATGAACTCCCATGAACAAATATATAAAACATAACTGAAATGCACAGTCACTATATTCTGCACAATAAATCCCCAACAACAGCAATGCAATGGAACGGAATCAGAAGTTTTGTAAAACATTGTCAATATGGGTCAATGCTCTCTACATTCTCATTGTTAAGCTTTCGTTACCATCACTAATTTCACAAAATATTTCCGCTTAAGGGATAAAAGAGGTCAGCCGCACGGTAAAGGCTGTTATAAAGGTATATAGTAGACCATGGAAGACAGAGGTAAATTGCAATTTCGATCTAGCTGTCAGTGTTAATGTGACGAACCCTTAGCAGGTTCTCCCTCCGGGTTTGATTAAAGGATTATATGCCCACCTGCTTGTGTGCACTTTTCTCCTCCCATCACTCTAAAGACTCCAGTGCACAGACTTCTGGCCTTTTCTGATCCACTGACGGGAAATTACAAGAGGGAGGGGAAAGAGGATGCTCAAACTACTCTACACTTGTTAGGCAGCAGTCCATGGGTTAACAGCTTATTCCATTCCCTGAGCCAAGGGAATTGAGATGAAAGCTTGCTGTTCATTCAGAACTAGTAACAGAGCCCTTTCTGTACCCATATAATACTGAGAGGCCTCATGATGAGATGAAGCAGATGCAGCAGGTATTCAAATGTTTGTGGGGACTCCTTGAGCAATTCTAGCAATGTGATCTATGGAACAGTCATAGGTTAAAAAATTCCCTTACTTTGCTTTTTAAAAGCAATGGACACTAAGCTGTAATAAAGCACAAGAACTTCTGTTTGAAGTACATAGTTAAACCAGCAGTGTGAAAAGGAGGGTGGCAAGACAGCAATACTTTGATGGATGAATTATTGAAGGGAGTTTCTGGAATCTCCATTTTCAAGTAATAAATATTTCATAGAAATATTGTCTCTCATGTGTCTGGTTATAAATATATAGCCAACGTACTTGTATCCCATAAAATGAACAGCCTGGTGCCATCCTATCATTGCAAGCATCATACTGTGAACACTGATGAAATGCACAGCAATTAGCTCACATTTTTACTGGCGCTTGTTAGCACAAAAATAAGCAAGTTGGTTGAATTACAAAAGTGACATAATATAAAAATATACAGGGGCAAATACTCGTATTTATTAGTGTTGGCTAAAAAAAACACCTTGTCAATAAAAGAATGAAGGAATAAACTTTTTCCCACCTGCAATCTACGGCATATTGACATGTCAATGCATGAGATTTTTTATAAACTGGTTTAACTGCGCAAATTTATACATGGGCGCGCAGTTTTACAGTTTAGTAAATAAGTCCTGGTTATTTCTTTGACTGACTTCTCTTTTGCCCCAAAACCATGCTATACATATCTATAAAACAACACATATGCAAGAGCTGTTCTTTTGACATTATGAGGTAACTGGAAAGTTTGTCTTTAAATACCAGTCTAGAGAACCAGACATTACACAGAGCTGTTGTCCTACCAGAAACCAGAGGATATGCAAGCCATGCCTTGCAGTGTTAACATGTTCAGTCCCTGCCAGCAGAGCAGGATGTAGGCTAAGAAAGCCTGTATAATGGCAAGTCTTATAGTAGAAACTGTTATATTTCTTTTGCACTGTACAATTGTTTATTGAGTATTGTTTAACTGCGGGGGAATGCAAAGAGAAAACTGGTTAAAATGGGTATTCGGTTTACTGAAAGATTTAAAGTATTCTAATAATAATTCATCTAAAGCATAGATGCACTATCGATGGCCCACAGGCTACATTAGCCTTGAAAGTTATTTTTTGCGGCCCACAGGAAGAAGAACAGATACAAGAGGACCAGGAAAGCCAGGACATTAAGGCTACAGTACTATTTCTGTCCCAGAGTCCGGGGTATCCTTGTATTTGTCTTGTCGGGTTTCACTGTAGGTCCTTGGTTAGAGACTGTGACAGTGATATCAGTCTGGCAACAAATCAGAAGGAATCAGCTGCCCTTCTATTCGCTGCCACACTGGCACTGTCCTGCGGAGCTTATAGGCGAAAATGAATAAAGTGTCATCTTAGCAGACTGCTGCTGCCTGATTTGTCAGATTCATTCGGACTACTGCAAAAAAGATGATTCCGATTGGCTATTTATAGGGGTAAACAACAGATGTGGAAATGTTTGTATTTAATTATATTTTATATGGTAAATGTAACTTTTGGTTTTATTGATAACTGTGAAGGTTCTCTTTTGTGTATATGACACTTTTTACTTTCTTATGTTTTATGCAAATAGGCTAATGCATTATTTTTGCAATCACTACTAATCCCATCAAACCATATCTTTATGCTATCATTAGGCGTAAGTAAACACATGTACATCTCGCATAAGTGCTACTGTTGATGAGTTGAGACACATGTTGAGATACGTCCGACTGCATATACAAATAAAGTGCGCTTTTTTGTGTAACTCTTGTTCTGCGTACATCCAACTCTAAATCTCATGTGATTACTCAGAGGTAATGCTGTCAGACTTCCTACAGTTTCTATCTGCCCAGAAGATGACTAACTTAATGAAGCGTGTAAAAAAAGATTAATTAAGCAGAATATATATACAGCTGTAAAACACTGTAACTTTAACATATACTTAGTTATATGTTGTCTTTTCAGGTACTCGTTTAATGTGCAGTTGTGTGTAGATGACAGGTATACTTTAAGGTGGTTAATAATGACACAACTTTCCTACCAGGAAACTGTGTCATTCTAAAGAGATGATATGCTCACTCAGAGATCATGAAAAGAAAGAACAATAACAGTTCTCCTATAAAAAACACAATAGGCAGCACTTTGATAGTGGGATCATCACCACTTTTAGAACCCCCATGATTTCTTGGTTGGAAAGTCAGATTCCAGTAGATTCTATCATGCTGATAAATGTATTCGGTTTCTAATCCTTCCGCAAGAATATCTTAGAGATGTCTCCCCAGACACAATTTTTTCCATTTTCCCTCCCTCCAATGTCTTGGACACCACTAATTATGAAGATCCTTTAGCTTATGATGTTCAGAGAACTGACCAATGAGTGCTCTTAACACTTCTATTGGAAGAACTAACTTCAAAACTCCCCTCCATTGGTGGCAGGACAATTGGCTGATTGCAATTCATGGGGTATCAGACCCATGCAATTTTGATATATGGGTGCAAGGAGTATATTATTAAAAATGGTGTTTGATAACATTTATAACCATTTTTCAAACTACTACTTTTACTGCTATATTTCTATAGAGGAAGTATGCTTCCAGTATTAACACTGCAGAACCTTTAACATGTGACTTTTAAACTGATTCTAATGCAGATTATCTCACTATAAGAAATATAAAAAGTACTTTGGCTTCTCGCCAAGATGAGTCCAACAATTTCCATTGCACTATTATTCTTGCACAGTGTATTTCGCCCCACTGTCAAAGCTACTGGCTTTCTCATTATAATAAATATTACCCTCACATAGTTAGCGTAATCCCTATGTATACCCTGACAGAACATCAATTTATGAGGACCAGAGTGTATCTACCATATAAACAGAGTGAGACACAGATACAGGACAGCGCTATATAGAAGGAAAAGGAAATATTTTATTGGTAGTTACTTGTTGTATTTTCTAGTTTTTGCTAGTTGGTCAATGTCTCCTATCCATAAGGAGATGTTGAACAGAGCTATATGATGATGTGGTGGACACAATTTCCAATATATGCGTATTGATATAGACACGATGAAGCAGCACATAGTGGCAACCACCATATTTATGGCTTGTGCAGAAGGCCATTTTGTCTACTTTCAGGTTGAAACACTATAGGAATGTGGAGGCTGGAAGGACCTTGTTCCTGCAAGCATGTAATCATTGTGGCTAGAAATGATGTCACTAGGGTTATGCCTTGGTCCAAAATAGACCAATCATTTGACAGAGAGCAGGCAAGTAGTGGCCGTCAAAACACCTTTTGCTTCATCAATTCAGCACTTAGAGCTGTGCTTGTGTTGCCAAGAGCTGTTAATAATGTATCATGTTTGGCTCCCTGGCTTGTCAATGACAGCTTGGCTTCATGACTGATGTTGCAATTTGAAGTGTGAGTCTGCCATATTGAGCCACAAAATTTTCCTGACCATACATCTAGAGTGGTTGGGCATTAAAGGGCGTTTTAGTTTTTAAAACATTTTAGTTGAAAATAGACACAATATTATGCATAAGCCAGGAAGCAATACAAACACAGAGACGATACAAATATTTGCTAATCACAAATCTGACAATATAAATCATGTGAATTAAGAATAGACGATAAGGAGTAGACCATTTTTTGGTTGTTAAGATGGGAATTGGGGGGAAGAGGTCGTAAAGCAGTGATGGGTAATGAATACATGTATTGTTTATGTTATTACTGAGATTAAGGGTAATGTGCGGCCTTTCCGAATGTTAGAGGTCCATAACATGCAGCCCTTGAAGTTTATCAGGTTGCCCATAAGTGTCGTAAAGGGATAAGGAGAACAGAATAAAAACAGTAATTGTTATAATGTGGGCTAAGGGGAAGGTATATGGTCCATATGGGACCCCCTCCCCATGAAAACAAGCAAAAGTAAGCATGAGCATGTTATTATGATGTGAATGGTAAACTGAAGTTATGATGGGTTGCCCAGGGTTCCCAGATTATACAGAACGACTTAGAGAAGTTTTTTAAAAAAAAGAAAATGTTTTATACACCATGTGGTAGGTGAGCCATAAGCTCCTGAATACTGCTGGAAAGGAGCCAAGTTGAATTCAGTATTCTTTTTAGAGTATTCTTTTTAGAGCTCCCAAAATTGAGAGATGGGACAAGCTCATTCTAGGTCATTTAAAGATTGCAAGCTACCTGCCTGCAAGGCACAGAAGGAATGTGTCCCGCAACCTGAAAGAAAGCTGGGATTACTCCAAAGTTTAATAATTGGAGAAGGGATGGGAACCAAGGCATAACTCTTGGAAGCATAATACCAGATTGATAGTGGAAAAAAGAGCACTGAATGTAATTTTAGACTGGGAGGTCAATGATGTCTTGGGAGTTAGAAGAGAAATGAGAATATTGGAACTTTGATAGTCTCTGCTACTATAATTGTATACACCTTGACTGAAGGAAGTGTGTTAAATTGTACATAAATAGTATCTTTTAAAGTATGGGATTCCCAGATCTCCATCCTGGGAAGGCCGTTGTAGTCAACGTAGATTTATCCAAGGACGTATACACTTCCAGATAAATTGTAAAGCGTAATGTTGAAAAAACTTGGAGGGACTTGAACTAGCGTCTGAAATAAGTAAAGGAATCTATGTAGCACATTCATTTTTATAGAGTTGATTCTACCAATCCAGGAAATCAGGAGCCCCCTCCAAATTAAAATGTTTGATAAGGCTGATGACAGTGTTTCATTATGTTTATCCCAAGCTTGCGAGATTGCCAGTTAAAAAAATAATTTTGTTTTAGACTGGATTTTATGTCTTTCAGCATGTAAAAATCAAGCAAATCAATTTTTTCAGAATTGACTTTATTGCCTGAAAGTGAAGCAGAAAGTTTAACTTATTCCAGAGATTTAAGAGTCACGATTAGGGATTAGCAACTGTGAGCAGAACATCATCAAAACACAGGGAGATTTTGTGTTCCGAGTAGCCAGAATTCATACCAGAAATGCCAGGGTTCACACAATTTTTTATGGCAAGGGGTTCTTTAACTGCTGCAAAAAGGTTAGAGAGGGTCGCCTTGACTCATGCCATAGAATATTACAAAAGGAGAGGATAAAACAACATTTGCTAAAATTATTGCAGAGTGATTTTTTTTAATAACTTTATTTATAAAGTACCAACACACAATGAATACATACAGCATAGATAGCCAAAAGTAGGCCAAAATAGGTGACAGTGTATACGTCTGGAAGGGGCTGAGTGTCAGACCAAGCCTTTACATACAAGAACGTACAAAAAAGGTAACAAGAAGACAAATAAAGTACACGCTCAATTAGATGGCCTGAACTGTATCAAGGTAATGAAATACAAAACCATTGAATGATATGTTGAAGTGTGAGGTCTATTTTCTGTAGTGTAATGAAGAAGGGAGGGAAAGAGAAGTAAGTGGGGGGGGTAGACCGAGACCAGACATGGGACTCCCGGCAGCCAATGTTCCTCTATTTGAGGAACACAGAATCAACATATAATATCAAATGTACAGGTCATAAGAATGGGGATGAAGCGTCCTGAGGATGAGTCCTGGTGTTATGTGAACTGGAGGGACGATTATATATAAACCAATTGCACCAGATTTGGGAGAATTTGTGGGATTTATTGTTCAGGTATGCCAAGATTTTTTCCATTGATGCCAAGAACCAAATTTTATTTATGAGGTATTGTCTAGATGGGGTGTCTGATTTTTTCCAGTTCTTAGCCACTAGGCATCTGACTGCGTTAAGGATTTGTATGGACAGGTTCTCTGCATGCTTATCAAGAGTCTCTAGTGGAGAACCCAAAAGGAAGGACCAGGGCCATTTAGTGATCTCAATCTGTGTAACTTCACTGAGTAGAGCAGCCACATCATCACAAAACAGAGCAATCTTTGGGCAGGAACACCAGATGTGAAGGAATGATCTCCATTCGCCACATCCCCGCCAACATAGATCAGATGCGGTCCCGTATATTGTAATTAACCTAGTCATGACAAGGTACAAACTAAAATAGATTTTATAAGCATTTTCTTTCACAAGAGAGGAGATAGAGGTCCTCGAGAACCACTTTCTGATTGTTGAACAGGTGTCTTCATCTGGTGGCCTGCCCACATCGGCTTCCCACTTAAGTTCATGAGCTGGGCAGTTGGTCTGTTTGGAGGTGACATGGAGGTTATATACGTTAGAAATAATACCGCTCTGAAGGGGATCTAATGTTTTACCTGAAGGTAAGCAAAAGGGCTGACTGACGGGAAATCAAACTTTTCTTTTAGGGACGTCAGTGGAATATAATGACCAGACTCAAATATATCTCTGATCAACTTGATACCCCTCATGTGCCTGGATTGAAAACGAGAGTGGCATTGCCCTAGTGAGAATGCAGGGTTATTGCAGAGTGATTTTAATACAGGGCTGCTACTGCTGTTAAAAATGTTCCCTAAAAACTTATTAAAGATAAAGAACATAACAAAAATTGCCATAAAATATGAGCAACGGCTTTTTTGTCCAAAAGAAGTGGCGCTTCTGGATGAGGATATTGTGGATAAGCTCAATTGTGCATCTTGTGTTGTTTGATGCCTGGCGGTCTGGGATAAACCCCAACTGGTCCAGGTGGAGAAAAAAACGATTAAGTGGGTGGCTAAAATTGTAGCATAAGTGTTTTGTTTTCAAAATGTTTATTGGTAGATTGTTGAAATATTTTTAAAATCAACATTTAGCAGAGAGATGGGCCTGTAATTGTTGTATAAAGTTGGGTCACGTCCTGGTTTAGGAATGACAACCATTGTTGGCTTTAGTGGTAATGGAGTCGAAGGCTGTCGCCCTTCAAGGATGGCGCTAAAAAGGTAAGTCAATTTTGGGGCTATAATTTTAGTGCAGAGTTTGCACTCATTAGAGAACCTCTAATAGTTGCTTTCAAAGGCTTCCCGTGTTATTCTGATAGCAATGTCTGTTGAGTTAATGTCTAAGTTAATGGATGAATAGTCTCTGATCTCCTGGGCTCCAGATTAAGTTGTATAGATGCCAGCCAAATTGACGTGGTGAATGCTTCAGGAAATCAAGGGGCAAAAAACTCCAGAGTGGTCTATTCAGAAGAAGGGCAATATTCCTGCAGCATCGTTTTTTTGTGTGATTGAAGCTGAGACAAACAGCCCCATTGGAGCTTAGTCTAAATTTCCTAACCCAGACAGAGAGACAGAGAGACTAGGGTCAATTTTGATAGAAGCCAATTAACCTACTAGTATGTTTTTGGAGTGTGGAAGGAAACCGGAGCACCCGGAGGAAACCCACGTAAACACAGGGAGAACATACAAACTCCATACAGATAAGGCCATGGTCATGAGGCAGAAGTGCTAACCACTACGCCATCGTGCTGCCCAATTCAACTTGTCTGATGAGATTAAATACTTTTGGAAAGTATGAAATGTAACTTGGACCTGATTGGGTGCCCTGGCTGACTCAAATGTAACTGCTTTAGACCAGAGGGTGTCTATGAATAAGGTAACGTCCATCTGCGTCAGCTATAGTGTGAAGTAAACGGGAAATGACATTTATGTGAATTAAAGTCGCTATGCTTCTCCTTTTGCAATTTGCAGAGGAAAAGAAGAATTGGGAAAATTGCTTGCCCCTGAGCAAGGTGTGAGAATGCGTTTCCAGCACAAAGACTATGTCTGTTCTCTCCTACAGACCCTCAAGACAACAGAGTGCTTGTTAGGAAAGTTTAAACCATTTACATTGATAGAACATTTAAAGCCATGGCAGTATGAGGATGGAATGTATCTTATATGCTCTGCGTGGGTGACAGCATAGGATGGAGAGGCAGTACACCTTTGAACACATGAAAGAGGAAATAAATAGGAATAAGATCTGGTATTTACAAAGCCATTCATGCACCCTTTAAACTACTTTTTGGAAAAAGTTCCACGTCTCAGACCAGACACAAACCATTACTTATTTTGAATAATTCTATATATAATACGGATAAGAGTGCTGATAGGATCATTTTCATTTAAAATTAACATCACAGTTAACTTATTAGCTTAACTCATCAATTGTTTCTCTACAAGGCAGGCTATGTATTTTTTATTTAGGTGCATAAAGTAAAATTGCCCTGTGAGACTGTTGAAAAGTCACTTTATGCTAGATTGCAGTATTCTATTTCCTGCAATATTTTTTTCACAATTTACATAGCTTCTACTGAAAAACAATTTGATTCTTTATAAATAGGCAAAATTAGCTAAGTAGTTATCTGAGCTGAACACAGTAAGGACTTGCAACTCCTAGCTATGTGCAGTGGGGTATTTATGTATTTAGTATTTATATTGGTATATTCTATTATAGGTATTTAGTTAGTGGGGCATGATGTGACTAAGTAGCATGCTGCATTCTGCTGACTGAGGTGACAATTTAAATTAAGCCCCTCTCATTGTTTTTATCAAAATTACCATGAACGTGTCCAGATATGAGTTGTGTGCACTTTCCAAGGATAAAAATTGTTCAAGTGTTATTCAATCTGCCAACACACTAATGTAGAATTTTGAATTGAGGAAATAGGAATTGTTGCAATAATTCCCTTAATATTGCTCCTCCAAAACACTGCCTGAGACAGCTGTCAGTTTGTCTTATTATTGGTACAACCTTACTGCTGTTGTATGGTGGCATGATGCATCTGGACCTCACTGGCCAAGTGCTATTATGTTAGCTATGTAACTATAGATAGTGGAAACTTGGACTGTATGTGGTAGGCATGGAAATGTATTGCATGTGCAGGACACTGGGCTGTACATTATGGAAAATGGTGTCCCATATGTACAGGAATTAGTTTATAGCAATAAAGCTAATAATTATTTCATCTTTCACTATACCATAAGCACTAATAATATCCTTTTACAGTAGTGCACATCGTAAACATTTACATTTATAGTCTAATACATACCTGCCAACCTTTTGGAACTTCTTTCCGGGAGATCCCAAGCAGATCCCAAGTCATTTTGACAGGAAGATCCCATTTGCTGGATATTTGCCTGCTCTCCCGGGAGTCCGGGAGACCTACCCGGATTTCGGGAGTCTCCCGGACATTCCGGGAGAGTTGGCAAGTATGGTCTAATATATACATTCTTTTCACTATAACACATCAGATATTTATTTTCTTCTCACATAAGGCAAGCTAATATCTTTGTGTTGTCCAAGTACGCTATGTTATGCCCAGTGTGCTCATTTCAACTTTCATTGTTGCAGCTCATTGTCCACTCCACATAACTTTTACCATTCTCTATACTTTGCCATGGTTCACTGTGTGCTGACAAGTATGAACAAGTAATAATAATAATAATTTTATTTATATGACAAGTTTCACCCAGTAGGCACTTTACATTTGCATAATACATATGAAACATGCTGCCCCCCTTTATTGGAATGATCTCCCTCGTTCTATCAGAACATCCTGTAGCCTGTGCAGCTTCAAATGGGTATTAAAAACCCACCAATTGATCTTGCCCCCCCCCCCCCAAGACAATGTAGCATGGGAGGACATGAGACTGGGAATAGCCAAGAGCTCAATATCAGCTAAAATTAACGACATTTCCTACAAAATCTATTATCGCTGGTATTATACTCCCACCCAGCTCCATAGAATGTTTCCCTTCTGCTCTCCGGATTGCTGGCGGGGCTGTGGCCACGGGGGCACTAAGCTCCATATTTATTGGACCTGTCTGGTTAATGCCCCCTTCTGGGACTCGGCCCACGTCTTCTTAAATATACTTTCGAGGCAACCGTGACTAAATATCTGTTATCCTCCCCAAGATCTTGACAAATTCTCCAGGAAACTGACTGCGCACATACTGGCAGCCTCCAAGTCCCTCATAGCCTTGAACTGGAACCCCCCCCCCCTTTCCCCTTCTCTACCTGCCCTTAAAAAGAAGATTTGGCACGTTGCAGCCATTGAGGAAATCACCTATAATCTTCACAATAGAGGTCATGTTTTTAACCAACTTTGGGCCCCTTGGCTCTTCGCAGAACGTAAGTTTCTGTCCGATAGCATTACACGACCCATGTGTCTTCACTTGAGATTGTAAGCTCCTTTGAGTAGGACCCTCTCTCCTCCACTTTTAACTTTGCTCACCAGCTACTCTGCCTACCTCCTTCTTGGGCTTTCTGCCCACTGACTCCACTCCTGCTTTTCTATGCACCTTTCATTGGCTCTTAACCTGATGGCTGCGCTTACACTCTTGGGCACAGGTTTCCAGCTTGTGCTGAACATACCTCACTCACCCTTTCTTATTAGCTGGGTTTTGAGTTACCCGAATTGTAGTGTTACATATTTATACAGCGCTGTGGACATTTTGTGGCATCTTATAAATAAAAATGAATAATAACAATAATGATACAAAATAAACATATAAGATATTAACAAAATACAAAAAAAGAGATCTAAGCATTGGGAGCTTTGAAAGTAGATGTGCATTAATTAAATGCTTGAGTAAACAGGTAAGTCTTGATGTGACTGGATCACTTATAAATAACTTATGGTATAAATTTATTTAAAGGAAATAGCACAGGGAGCTTATTTATATAATTGCAAATGTACTTATTTTTGATATTAAGGGTGTGTTGGTAAAATAGATATCTTTATTTCTGAGACCAGGGGAAGAAATGTGTTTGTTTTATCTTTGCTAGAGGAAATGCATGATTTCTGAGGTCTTTTATGTATCGTGTTGTTGGGAAATGACTTGTTTGGGGTTTTGTACCTTTCTTTGAGAATGTGTATTCTGCGACTGTCTGAAGAAAGGACCCATGTTAGCCTCATGTTAATTAGACCTTTTGCTGTGTGAGGGTCTAGCACCTGAAGGCACAGAAAGGTTTAATTAGACTGCTGCTAGATTTCCTGTGTCCAAAATAAGATGCAGGAAATTACAGCAAGTTTTAGGATATCACAGATAAGTGTAAATATTGTTAGCTTGCATTGCATGTAAATCCATGTTTGAGTAAACAAATTGCATCCTGATTCTAAAAATAGCTCAGACTTCAGTGGGCTGGCTTACCCTTAGAGGCTGTGTTCAAATCTGTATAAAAAGCATTGTCTTGTATTGAAATTTGTTCTTCTAGTTCTATCTGACCTGCTCCCTTGTACCTTCAACCAGGGTGAGCAAATAAACATCACTTGCTTCAAAGACCTGCTTGGAAACTTCTCTATTCCTGTGACCTACAGATTAGACCCAAAATCGAATCCGTTCCTGGCTGTTTCTGAGGTTTGGACCCAGCATCCAGTGGAACCACTCTGCCCGCTACCCAGCAGCTGTGGCCAGTATAATAGACCAGGGGGGATCCATCCAAAGCCAGCAACCCTGATCCATAGGAAGAGGTCAGGAGTACCAGCCCAGGTACACCAGTAACGGGGTACTATCGCAGCATCAGTTACCCAGAAGGAACACGGTTCTGGATGCCAGTAAGTAGTACAGTGGTGGAAGCATTTGTAAGCCCCTCCTACTGCGGCAAGAGGGTGTATTTGGGATAACGAAAGGGAACGGTGGCAAAGTAAGCCCAGCCGATTCCCAGCAGCAACAGACAGGGGGGCATAGGCGGTCCATCCTGTCACACTTGAGTTTGCTTTTAAAGATGTCTATAGTAGGGGCCTCATGTACTGTGCGAGGCAGCGGGTTCCAATGAGGAGCTGTAAAGCTGAAAGCTCAGGGCCAAATGAAGTATAGGAAATTATTGGTACTGTTAGGAGTCCTTCATCTGTGGATGAAAGTGAGGAATGGGTATCTAGGGAATCAGAATTTGCTTCAAGCACCTAATACTCTGATTATGTAGGGCAGAGGTGCTTAATCTCAGTCCTCAAGAGCTATCAACAGTTCATGTTTTCAGGATTTCTTTAATCGTAAGCAGGTGAGCTGATCTATTTGGCTGGGTCAGTAATTATCCCAACAGTTTCTACAGACAGAAAAGCTAAAAGAATGACCCGTTGGTAGCTCTTGAGGACTGGGTTTAAGTGCCTCTGATGTAGGGCATTGAAAGTCAATATGCCAATCCTGAAACTGATTTGCCAACTTACAGGCATGCCCCCAGTGAAGGGAATGGAGAGCAGGTGTTATGTGGGCTGGTTAGTTAACATTCTGGCTGCTGCGTTTTGTACAACCTGATTATAATATGAATGAAAACAAATTTAAAGTTGGCGGATCTGCCCTTCTACGTCAAGATGGATCAACTGTTGTTAAGGTTTTAACAACAAAAGGAGAGCTGATCCCTGTAGCTGTGGTTGAACTGATGTTGGACACTTATGTTACCAGAACCTAGAAATGGAAGACTTTCAGAATAGCCTGTTTTATAAACTCTCATTTCCCAACTCATATCATTTATTGACATGCTTGTTATTAAAAGAGGAGGGCGTATAGCTGATCTACATTGGGCCTCAAGGCAGCAGCGCTGCAGCATAGAGTTAAACTGTACTTATAAAGCAGGAAGTGAAAGTGTCTGCATGTGAGTATGAGATTTCCATACAGCTAGGAACCAACTACTCAATAAGTGGGTGGCAATAGGAGTGTATTTTTATAGCAGTGAAAACAAAAAAGGGGTAGGTTTCAAATTAGTATAGCAATACTCACTACCTATATCAAGGAAGTACATTTGAAAGATGTGACCCACAAGCTACATAAATTCTGTAGGGTGACATCAATTTTTAATAGTATTCACAATTTTAAATAGAATATGGCCTTCTTCATGGAGACTTGGACAGCATTGTTCTATATTACCTGTCGAGAATCACTAAAATACAATAAGTACACATCCCCCATTTTTTATGCTCCTGCTATGTACTGATGTATTGTTATAGCGAGAGTTCATAAATCTGCTTTCAGAGGTGGCTTCAGTACCCACATAATGTGTGAGATACGTCCATTGGTCAGTAGAATATTTTACAGAGTACACAAAATACAAATATCCCCACAAGCACATTTCTTACAGTTTCACTAATCCCACGAAGCTTTTGGGATTTATGTTTTGATTACTGTAACTTTGTCATCCCTATATGTTTGAAAACAATTATATTTGTAATTAGCTCTTCGGTATTTAGGGGTTTATTTAAAAAGCATTGAAGAGCCAAAATGCCAGCGTAAAAGGCTCTATCACCAATTTTTCTTATTTAGCAAAGGGTTAACGCCAGAGAAATCAGAGATTCTTCCTACCTTAACCAATTTAGCAGCCCTTGCCATGGTTCCCATAGACCTCTATGGGTCAGCAGTATTAGGCAATTTATTGGGCTGCAAAAAGCAAAGCTTATCACTGCACAGTAAGCCATGTAAAGATGGGGTTAATTGAACTTAACATGGGATCCAGCTGAAGCCACTCTGGCTTCGCTGGATCCTTATCCATTCAAAGCATTATGCGCATGTGTGGATGTTAGACTCGCATGCGTATAGCACTGCTAGGCTGCCGGTGAAGAGGAAAAAGTCTTCATGGAGCAAGGGGTTATCACAGGGGCATCCAGAGCAGCCCTGGCATGGTAAATAGTGGTGGTACTTCACTGCAAAACGATTGTTACCGCACCCCAATCATAAGTAGACCCCTAAGATAAGTAGAAGTAAAAAATTAACAAGTAGCAAGAAAAATCAGGAATCCCATATTAAACACCCCTGTCTGTGATAAGGTGCCTAGTAACATTGTAAATCCACTTGACTGTATAAGACTGGAAGAATTTCAGAACAATTTTAAATATCCCTTGTACAGCCAGTTATTAATATATTTTACAGAGCAGGAAAACTACAAGTGACATTTTTTTTTATTAACCCCTATACTTTAATAGCATAAGGGGTTGTTGAAGGAACTCTATTCCTGTAAATAATTTCTTTAACAGAGTGCTCTAGCTTTCTTATTATTGGTAGACAGTAAGAGATCCTAAAGGCTTACAATTATGTTGTTTTGTTCATAACAAATTACATTCAGTAGTTAAGTTTTCTACAGAGAGATGAGCTGTATGTACAGTATCACTATCAGGGCTAGATAATTACTCAAAATAAATCTGTAAAGCGCTAACAGCTGGGTGGCTCTGCACATGCTGTTCTGCTACAATTACTGTACACACATTGCTGACAGTCAAGATTGTGAACTGTAAACACACCTATGCCAGCAGCACCAAGTGCCATGAAGGCGTACTCACATGAAGACATGGTAGATGAAGGCCCATCCTCGGGGTCGCTCCAGCACGTTGTACAGATAGTTCTGTAGCCGCCGGTATCTCTTGTGTGACGCGGAGCTTCGTGGTGGTCCCGGGAGCGGAGTACCCAGTAGTCCCAAACGTCTGGGGATGCCGCCCTCTGTCTGTACAGCTGTGAGGGCCACGAACTCCATACCGCTGTCTTGGCCAGAAATTGGGGCCAAGGACAGTGAAGGCACCCGGCCATTGTCTGCCTGGGGCTGTGCCCCCACTGCCATAGTCCCAATGGGGATGCTGGACAGGAGGTCTCAGGTCATCACAAGGGGTGAGGACAGATGATCAGTCCTCCTAGTGAGCGGAGAAGATCTGCCAGTTGAGGTATGTAGAGGTAGTTGCGTTTAAGATGTCTGAAAGCAGGAAAAGTTTAGCTAGGACAAAAAGGAGAAAGCTTTGGATGAAGCTGTCATCGGATTTCGCATTGGATGTGGCGAGGAAAGTTGTGCTGCCATTACAGTAAAAAGTTTACGTCTCTATGGTCCAAAGAGGCTTAGTGCCAGTTTGTATTAAGTGCTCGCAGGCTGCCAGCCGGTGCCCACATCAACACTCACAACATGTTATTCTTTCCTATTAGATCCCCGCTCACTTTCCCTATGTCACACTGTCCCGTGTGCGTTCTCTCCTCTACCAGCCCTCCTCATTACAGAGACGCAGAGACCACCCCCTCTTATTCCACTGAGAAGTCACAGTCACTGCTGCGATCTCTCCAAACCTCAGTCTTCTCTGAATCACTCTCTCTATCTAACGGTCTCTCGAATGTTTCCTTCTCTGCCTGCAGTCAGTTCGTACATGACACCACTATAGTTCACTTTTCTTTGATTTCCTTTTAATTCATCAGAGCCGAGTACACAACCACCCGCCTTCTCACCCTTTCCTCTGGTACCCGCCTTTTTATTAATCGCTGTTTCTTTATTTGCATGTGGTACTATCTATTTGTAGACCACAAATGTCTTACTTCCTCTGTCTTTACTGTTTTTTTTTACTTTTAAAAAAAGCAGCCTGAAAATAAAAGTGGTAGTCACCCATAAGAGTCGCTCCAGGCAGGCAGTGTATACTGGCACATGTCATTCTCCTAGCAGAACCCCGGGCCCCCTAATTCGTTGTGCCTGTAACATTGCCCTTACCACGATGTTACTATAACAATTGGGCGCTAACTTGCTGCATTCTGATACCTTATAATAGTCAGTCACTTTCTATTGCTATGAACACAGCGGAACAGGCAATTATACAGGGTGATTTAAAAGTCGCAGTACACCCTTTTATTTCAAAAACTACAGGAAATTGGGAAACTTGAATACTCCAGTAAGGTATGGGTGACGTGGTCTATCTTTTACGATATGTACCAAACATGGGCGCCATCTTGAAATCGGCCAATCGGTCCAATTCCTGTAGAGTTTTTGAAATAAAAGGGTGTACTGCGACTTTTGAATCACCCTGTATAATAATCGGCCAAGGATGTCTGAGCCAGGCGGGTTTTCCTCTTTTAAATTGCCAGTTAAATATTAACCTTTACGCTCAATCTGAAATGATTTGCGGTGCTAGCTGCCCACGCTGACTTACCTGCATGCTAGTCAGTGGGCAGCTGTCGGTGTCTGCTGATGTGCCGCCAACTGGGCAGGTGGCATGAGTACATATGATCCGAGCTGAGGAGACCCACAGCCACAACAAGGCTTCTGCTCGCCACTGGTGGTGACCATCAGCGTAAACGCTCTATACTGCCACACAAATCTTTAGTCACTTACCATTTATTGTGCTGACTATAAACATTTGGGTCACTATTTGCCAAGCATTTATCTTTATTTTAAGAAATAAGTTAAAAAGATAGAAATACATTATATGCAAGCCCTGCCTACTGCACCGTGTGAAATGCTGGGCACGTGGAGGTATTAGGAGATGCCACTAAAATCTCTTCTTCATTGAGCCTCTAATATTTGCAGGCATCTGGGGCCTGTACTCCCCCTCCCAATTCCTGCTGTTACTTCTGCTCTTTAAATGTGTTTAGTAATGCTAACGGGACATTTACTAACCAGTAGTATTGTTATTCCCTTGATGCCTATAATCTGCACGTCTCTTACTCCTTCCCCCCTCCACCCTGTTTCTTTATTTTTCCTGTTAATCTGTGAGCATATTTTGCTCTTTACCCATTCCTTCCTCTGTATCTTGCATCTGCTTTACTGATTTTTGTGCAGTTAAAAGATGAATTCATGACCCTCCTAACATCTGCTGTATAGATATTGTTTGCCTCTCTAATATCTGTGTGTGTGTGTGTGTGTGTATATATGTGTGTTTGTATGTGTATGTATATACACACACACAAACACAGTACACATGAAAAAAGCACCGATGCATAAGTCTTGGGGCTTGATTCATCTTCGGACATAAGTCGCGTAGCGTGCGGTATCTTGCGTGAAATTGCTCTGCGCATGCTCAGAAATGGACCTTACACCAGTGAACGCAATGACACTTTACAACTTGAAGGGTGGAATGGAGCGGGATGGAACAGACGCATGTAAGCAATGTACAGTAAGGGTATGCCCAGATCAAGCGCGGGTATGTGATTTTTAGCCGTATCCCTTGCACCAGCTACAGGCAGGTATCGGTGCCAACTGATTATGATGACTACACATATGCATGCCAGACCATGTGTTTGCAAGTAAGAGAAAATATAAAAACGCATTTTATATATAGTATGCATTAAGAATATCATAATTTATGTATTTCATGTAAAATAAATTCTGTCTGTCCGCATACAGCAAGTAACGTATAGCCAGAGTGTACTTATACCCATATTCAAAAGGAAACGTTCCTTGAGATCAGCTTGTACTTCAATACAGGTGTACGTGTGTAAAAGTTACTTCCAATTTTTTTAAACGCAAGCTGCATTTACATTGTGTTCCAAGATTAATCAGGCCCTTGATCCTTAAATCAGCGTAATCAGTAAACCAAACCCACATCCAGTTATATAAATTTACAGCTTGCAATATCTGTGAGTTTCAAAAATATATTTAGCAATATAGTGAAAAGGATAGAAGACACCTAAACACCAAGTTCCCACCTAAAGGAATGCACAGCCATAATATTAAAAGGACAATATATACCGGTAGCTAAAGTTTTGTTGTGCACCTACAAACAAATTATAAACAATCACAAAACTCACATAATTTCCTCTCTCTGATCACCACTGTTTGTTTTCTTAAATTTATTGATTTTTTTCAAAATCATTTTCAGTTTGTCTTTAAAGATCATTTCCTAAACTAATTCTTTAGAATGCCATTTGGACAGCCAACTTCTGTAATAATAATAATAGACCAGCCAGTACCATCTTATTCAGCAGATACAAAGCAGATTTGCTTACAATCAATCAAGACAATTTTTCTCCATTACTCTTGTGATCTGCTATAATATATATCCGACAGGATGGACCTCCTATGTTACCCTGTCGTGTTGCTGGGGACCGGCTATGCTTGGACTGCCACCATCCCATTTCTTTATCCCAATTGCGCACCTATAACCGCAGTAGAAGGGACTCTGCTGCCACCACTAGGCTTCTTAGCGGCACCTGGAACCACCTCCTTCAGGGTAGCTCTCGCTGCGAGTGTACCCCCTTGCTGGGAACCTGGGCTGGTACTCCTGACCTCTTTCTTCAGATCAGGGTTGCTGTGGATGGCTCCCTCTGTCCTATCACACTGGCCAGTGCATTGGTACTAGACATTAGATACCAACCTCAGAACAGCCGGCTAATGGACTAGATTGATCTAGGCTGTAGGTCACAGGAATTACAGCAGGTAAGTACTCATAAAAGCAGGATTCTTAAGCAGTGATATTTACTATCTCAAGAAGTCCTTATAAGGACAGTTGCCAACTAGTTTGAGGTACTAGTGATCATCCAGAAGTTAAAGATGTTGGGCAGTGGGAAACCCAGGCCCCTGATCCTAGCTGGTACCGCAAAGTCTGATATATTTCATCCAATGTTTACCCTTAGAATGTAATATTCTCTAAACTTTAAATCTAACAAAATTAACAACAGTCTGTGGTTTCATTTGATGTTCCATTAGTCAGACAGGTTCTAAGATACAGGATGAAAAACTACACAGGATAGAAAGGTAAGACATTGATAGAACATTGTCTTGACAGTTACCTATGAATACAAAAGTAACATTTTCCATATAAAATGTAAGTTAACATAAATTAAATACAAACATCTGTTGGTTTTCCATTTGAAAATTCAATGAAAATTTCTGCTGCATTACACCAGGGCCGTCTTTCCCATTGGGCACGCTGGGCAGGCGCCCGGGGGCCCTGCAGCCCAGGGGGGCCCTCCGGAGGCAGAGAAAAAAAAAACCCTGCTCCGCAATGCACTGCCAGTGCGACGGAGGAGGAGACCAGGGAGGGAGCCGGAGCGCCAGCTGACAGCACAGTAAGTATTTTCTTTTTTTTTGCAGGGTTTTTTTTTTCCTGCCTCCGGGGGGCCCCCTGGGCTGCAGGGCCCATATATATAATCATTTTTTTTTTTTGTATATATAGGGGCCCCGGTGCACTGCTGTGCCCGGGGGCCCAAGAGGTTCTTAAGAGGGCCCTGCATTACACCAAATGGAAATGTAAAGTAATACGAAAAGACAGCTGCAGCTTCATATAATATATCCAATCCACTAATGAAGTAAATACTAGCAGCTGGAAAGGTAAATATGCAATCAGAAGGGGTTAGATAATGCTGCTGATAGTCATCACAATCATCATTTTGTATTGTTTTACTAGTCCCTCCAGCACACACAAGAGATATGTCTCCTAATAAGTGCATCCACAATATTAATATCTAATTATGTCACAATTACATGAACATGCAGTTACTGTACTGTGCCTATGCAACTCTTACTCAAAAAACAAAACAAAAAGAAACATATGTTCAACTCTAAATGAGCTTATTTGTCCATATCATTTTTTCTCCATCACTTTGCATTCGTCTCTCTGTCTTCTTCTGCTATCCCTCTTTATGCTGTTTTCTACCTTCATCTGTGCAATCATTATCTCTACAGGGAGAGTCATTTACTAACAGGAAAAACGCGGATGCTCAGCACATATCTTTGCACAAATGCACTGATTTGTCTTCTGTGCTCATGAAAAGTGTGGCCCATTCCGCATTTCCCAGTGGATCCATTATCAATGGAATCTAATGTCTTAAATAACTCATGACAATATGGAATATTGGTACTGTATGTAGTTATGTTTCTCACTTGTACATTTTAGTGTTAAAGTTACACCAGTTTGTATATGCATATAAGTCAATTTTTCTGTAACATTAACTTAATGGTGCAAAAGATACTGTACAGAATACAAAGGCTGGTGCCTACTGTCCATTACCCCAGAAGATGTGCAAGTTCTGGTTGTTTTGTGCCATTAAAAAGATTCTGTGATGAAAACGCTCTTCTAAATGTGCAGTCTCTACCCCTTGAAGTTCATTAGTATACCTTATCCTGCTAGGCAAAATATAATTTATGTACTTTGATTGAGAATCAGGCATTCAGCTGCGACTAGCACACATTCAGCAAGAAACACCAAATTCGTTCAGCTCCTCCCACTATAGGGTGGAATATTTTGCACATGTCATTGCGAAAGAAGGAAATCAAACATTTAGGCTTTGACCAGTATGCTTTCTGATTTGTACAGAAATAAACCCTGACATATTTCCCTTTCTTTCAAAATAACAATGCAGACTCTCATGTTCCCCATTCCAGGTTTCCAATCTTCTTTTGTGTGCCCTTTGCTTTCTTTTTACTTTATTCGATTTTTTTCCAATATAATTGTACCCTGTTCTTTATTATCTTCATATGTTTCTCTCTCTGTTTTTTTCACTTTACATTCTTGTTCCTTTACCTGTATTTTTCAACCCCTGTTCGCTCTCTTTGTATAACCCCCTCTATGTCATTTTCACCCGTACTCCATCAATATTTATGCTAATGCTCACACTGGTACAGCGCACACTTCTTAGCAGTATTTGTAATAACCCTGTGTGCCTGATATTTTTACCTCTGCACATAAATTGCTGACTCTGTATTCTTTGGCTTAAACACTTTTTCACACAGATGGGAGCCACCAGGCACTCTCTCTCTTTCTCATTTCCCTCTCTTATTTTTCTGTTTGCAAAAGAAAAGCATTTTAATCACTCCCTAGCTATGACACTTTTAGTAAAGCCAACAGGAAAAAAAAAGAAACAAGTCAATTTTATAGGGCCTACTTTGTAAACGTGGTGGGATTCACATTAATCTCTTTGGGAGCCTTTCACAAAAATATATGGTGTGAAAACAATGCACCTTTAACACTGTGGGTCGAAGTCACAATAATTGGTGTTAAAAGTGCCTTTTAATATTGTGCTAAAAGTGAAGGATTTACAGACAATTTCACAAACCCAGCAGACAGCTTTTCTGAATTTGAAGATAGTATTGCCAGGTTTTTAGTAAAATATCCTAGCATTTACTACATGGAGTTAATATAGCAATTGAAGAGGTTGCATTTATGATTTTGAGTGTAACAATTCTAGAAATCACTTTAGACCAGTGGTTCCCAAACTTTTGCAGTTCGCGGCACCCTTAGAGTCTCCAAATTTTTTCAAGGCAACCCTCCAAAATAATTATTGAGCAGTCCTGTTTTAGAAGTAGTTGGGTCAAAAAATTGTAATAAGTATTTAGGTCAGGACAGAAATACTTATTTAGTTGTATACAAAAATGCCCCCTCTGCATCCAGACACACTGCCCTCAGGCACTCTGTCCCCTCTGCATCCAGACACACTGCCCTCTCACACTGCCCCCTCTGCATCCAAACACACTGCCCCCTCTGCATCCAGACACACTGCCCCCCTCCTCTGCCCTCTCACACGCCGTCCCCCTCCTCTGGCCTCTCTCACACGCTGTCCCCTCCTCTGCCCTCTCACGCTGTGTCCCCCTCCACTGCCCCTCTCACGCTGTGTCCCCCTCCACTGCCCCTCTCACGCTGTCCCCCTCCTTTGCCCCGCTGTCCCCTCCTCTGCTCTCTGTCCCCATCCTCTGCCCCGCTGTCACCATCTTCTGGCCAGCAGTCACCATCTTCTGCCCCGCTGTCACCATCCTCTGCCCCGCTGTCCCCATCCTCTGCTCTCTGTCCCCCTTCTATGCCCCGCTGTCCCCATTCTCTGCTCTCTGTCCCCCTTCTCTGCTCTCTGTCCCCATCCTCTGCTCTCTGTCCCCATCCTCTGCTCTCTGTCCCCATCCTCTGCTCTCTGTCCCCCTCCTCTGCTCTCTGTCCCCCTCCTCTGCCCCGCTGTCCCCCTTCTCTGCCCCGCTGTCCCCCTTCTCTGCCCCGCTGTCCCCATTCTCTGCTCTCTGTCCCTTTCACTCTGCCCCGCTATCACCATCCTTTGCTCTGTCCCCCCACCTCTGCCCCGCTGTCCCCATTCTCTGCTCTCTGAACACAGAAACTTACCAATCCGTCGGGCGCCACGATCCAGCAGCCTCCTCTCTCCCGCAGCTTGTTACTGACATCGATATTCAGTGACAGCTGTGGGAGAGAGGAGGCTGCTGGGTCCCGGCGCCCGACGGATTGGTAAGTTTTTGTGTTCTTTTTTTTTTCTTTTATGGCTGGCCCGCGGCACCCCAGTGACAGCGCCGCGGCACCCCAGTGACAGCGCCGCGGCACAGTTTGGGAACCGCCGCTTTAGACTATGTGAATATGGAATCAAGCAAACACTTATTACCCAATAAAAATTAACTCCACTTTTGTGAATTTGGCTTAAAGTGCGCCTAACGAAACATATAAAAAATACGCACGTATGACCTTTCATCCAGCGCTTCTTTTGGAAATTACAACGTATTTAAGCACAGTGGGAACAGGCTATGTAATTCAATGAAGTTGCTATTATCAGAAATTATGAATGAGTAATGTAGCGTTAACATCTGTCCACCGAAAACTGTTAGGAGCAATGAATTTAACTCCTGTTGCTGAACTGCAATTATTCAGTGACCCACAGAAATGGACGTGTTAAAGTGGGAGTAGAGAAACAATTAACAGCAGCAGTTATGACACATTTATAACATTAGAAATACAGAGCTACATCCAAGAAACTATGACATAGATTGTGCATTATGTGCTCTGAGCTTTAAAAGGCTAGGGATCAAATAGGGTTTTAGGACTCAGAGTGTAGGAAAAGGGCAGACTGGGTGGGACAAGCAGCCCTAATCTGTCATTACACACTATGCTTTTCTGGAGCCAGGATTTCCCATACCCACTAAAGCACAGCATTTGTATTTTTAGTTTGTACACTCCACGCAATCTGTAATTTAATGATAAACACATCTTTTGGGCTCAACAAAAACTTGCTGAAATGATCTTAGTTGTGTGTAGTACAGCCTATCAACCATCCAGAAAGAATGCATAATTTGCTGTCACTATATAAATATATCTTAATTAATACATGTAAATGTTGATAAATATATGTTATTAATTAAAAAATGTAAATTGAATCTGAGCCCTTGTATAGTTAAAAAATGTTATGTTTTATTTTTTTCGGTCTGATACTCCAGCATATTTACATTTTATTTAGGCTTTGTATAAGGGGTCTCATTTATTAAGAAAATTAAGGCAAAAAAGGAGTAAATTTTCTCCTGGATAAACCATGTTGCAATGCAAGGGGTGCAAATTAGTTTATTATTTTGCACATATGTTAAAGACAATGTTTTTCATGTAGCACACAAACACGTGATAGTTTTAATTTTTACACTTAAATTTAGTTGATCTAGGACATGCCCTACCCCAACTATAAATCTGTTCCCACATTTTAAATTTACCTCCCCCTCCAATGCAATATGGTTTTGCCAAGGTGCTTTTTTTGCTTTACGTTCCTTAATGAATCAGGCCCAATTGGTTTATCACATCTCTTCTCAGTGCCCAGATTCGCAAACTTGGACCAGTTACTTTAGCCCTGCCCCTTCCATGATCAGGGTTGCCATCAGAAACTGTGGGACCTAGTACAAATTAAGCTGGCAGGGCCCTCTCTCCCCTCTTCACAATACATGCCCACCTCCCTCTTCAAGGTACATGCCCACCTCCCTCTTCATGGTACATGCCCCCTCCTTCACGATACATGCCTTCTCCCTCTTTACACAAATGCCCCGTCTGCACAATACATGCCCTCCTCCGTTTGAACAGTATATTTCCCCCTCTTCACAATACATGCCTCCCTCTGTACAATACATGCCCCCAGTTCACTTAATCTGTTCTTGATGCAATGTGACAGCTCCCAGACCTTGATAGACTGGGAGCGCACCACGCAGTGATGATGTCACCATGTAGGGCACTCCCAGTCGATCAGTGACTGGAAGCCACCACATCGCAGATGGATGCAAAGTCACAGCAGTCAGACTAGGGGACCTGGACAGACAAAGGGCCTGTCTGGGTCCCTAATCTGTTCAGGCCCCTTACTGTTCAGGCCCCTTACAAGGGCACCATTGGACTGCGTGGTTCCACTCTCAGGCCAGGGACAGAACGTCCGCCAAAGTTTGGCATCACTGACCACTCTGCTACTCGCAGGTTCATACGATTGCACATGTAAATAGTACCATCCACTTCCACAATATAGGAGGATGGCGTTACCTTTCCCACACAGGAACCTAGTCTCCAGCAGCCTGTGTGGTTTCCAGGAAGAGGGTTAAGTTCAGGCAGTTCCTCGGCTGAAGAATCGTATCCCAATTTTAAAATCTGCCTCCTCTGCTGTAGTTTCTCTAGAACACCTTGTGTCACACTCGAAGTAATGTGTTGGCAACTGGCAAGGATGTCTTAAGTCTCCTTGACATTAGATACTGCACTGAACTACTCCCCATACTCTTTGTTGGTGTGTTCCTCCAATGTGATATGTCTATATTGTCATTGTCAGCTTTTTCTCATAGATTCTTTACTCTCTTGACAGCCAATTCAGCCTTACCATTTGATTTTGGATGGTGGACACTCCCATTCAGAGGCAAACCGCCAAAGCTGCTAACATGCAAATTGTGGTCCATTGTCTGAAATCACTCAAACAGCCTGGCCGTTATATGCAAATTGTGCCTTACAATGTTTGATAGTCATCTCTGAAGATAGGTCTGGGAGTATTTCAACTTCCCAAAAATCAGAGTAGTGGTCAACTATCAAAAGAAATTTCTTGCCTGCATATGTAAATAAATCCATGCGAACAACCCGCCATGAACTTGTTGGTAGCTAATGTGATATCATTGTTTCTTTCTGTTGTACATGTGCATATTCATTACATGCTGAAGAGTTGCGACAAAGTCTTTGATCTCACTTTGCATGTTGGGCCAGTATCTTTCGCTTGTCTGTAGTGTTATTTGAATCTATGCGTGCTAGCATCTCTGGCCTTAAAGATTTAGTTATAATGACCCTTGGTCCCTTATACAGGATACCATTCTGTACACTGATTTCATCTCTGAATAACCAGTAGTCCCTCACTGCGAGGGGTGTCTGCTGTTTCAAGTCTGGCCACCAAGCCAGTACAATGGACTTCAGCATCCGCAAACTCTGATCATTTATGGAAGCTGCATGATCTGATGTAGTCGCAGATCTGTGACATTCAGATACTTTGCTTGGTAGATCTGTGCAATGTCAGCCTGCACTTTGTGCACTGTTCAAACTGCAGGTTGACACTGGTCGGCTTCGGATTTTCCATTGTTGCGCTGCAGAGAATGTCACTGATGTACATCTCAAGGCCTGGCCGGTAGATTACATTGAGGTTGTAATGTTGCAATGTCAGCATCATGATCTGAAGCCGTTTGGTGCACAAAGGAGAGGCTTCTTAAAGATGGCAATCAACAGCTTGTGATCTGTCTCTGCTGTGATCATTTCCCTGCCATACAAATAATGATGAAAGCGGTGACAAGCATACACAATGCTCTGGCACTCTTTTTCAAACTGTGCATAATTCTGCGTTTAATGCCCTGGAAGCAAATGCTACTTGTTGACTCTCTTGCATCAGGCAACGTCCCCTTCTAGTTTTGCTTGAATCACTTTGTATAGTGACTGGTTTGGTAATATCAAAATACGCCTGTAACCGTAAGACCTTAAAGCAATAATGGATTAGGAAGCCAATCGTTAGGAGCTTATAGACACTCTCCAGCCATGAGACAGGGTCTATGTTGTGAACCTGACATAATTGGCTGATGCAGGTCTGCAGGATCTGATGGATTTTCAATGCTAGATCTGCTCTATAGTCTAACTAAAAATATAGAATGCACTGGGGAGAAGACAGAACAAATATGGTGAATAAAAGAGAGAAAAACATTGGGTTAGATTTACTAAAAGTTCTAAATAGGTAAAGGAGAGATGTCTATAGCAACCAAGCAGCTCCTAGTTATCATTTTCTAGAATGTAGTAGATACATTGTAGCTACAGTCTGATTGGTTGTTATGGACAATACTGCTACCTTGCTTTTTAGAAGGTTTGATACATCTACCCCTTAGGGCCTTATGTAGAGACCAGGGTAATTTACGGCAAAAGCGTAGCTGTAAATTACGTAGTTTAAACGGACTTAATTTACGTAGTATATCGAAATGCACATATCTTAAAAACATGCTACTCTACATAGGATGCAAAATGCATATATTACTGTAATATATGTTTAAAGTGTTTCATACATTAAAAGCGTATCCTACAGTAAGGGTGCTGCAAGCTGGAGAAATAAATATATAATAATTAGAAAACGAGAGGCCCCATCCCCCACAAAAAAAGACAAACCTGCTCTAGTGCTGCCAGCCTAGGCTTGTATTGGCATCAGGGGGAAGAAAGTGTAGGTTCCACTGAAATGACCAAATGCAGCACTAGGATATGCCAGCCAGGCTGGTGACACTATAGCAGGGAAACCAGCAGCATGCTGTCCACCTGTCATAGTACTAATCAGCCTAGTCCGGTCTGCATGTGGCTGAATTCCCTAGGAAGATGAGGCCCACAAATAAAATGCATTTTCTTCCCTAGGACAAACCAGCCCACGCTGATAGCACCAGGGCTATTCCCATTCCCCTCGACAGTGAGTGTGTGTTGATAAGTGAAAAGAAAAAATTAAATCTGCATTTTGTCCGTGGTGCACTATTGGCCCCAGCATGCCCAGGCCATGTTTATGTGGCTGGGTATGCTGGTGTTGGCACTACTACAGACATCAAATTAAAAATAAATTTAGTTGAAAGCACCACACACAACCCTTACTGACCCTCTTTATTTCCTTACCTAAGTTAGAAAGTTGTCACCGTTGGTATTTTCATAAAACAATTCAGTTTTGGCAAAATAAAAAAAAATCCTCATAGCCACCACAAATGATGGTAGTGCAGTAATATTTATATAGGGGGAATTTCCTGCATCCTGACCTCAGAGCATAGAGAAATTCAGCTCTGTTCATAGGGCTGCTTGGTAATATGGCAAAGGAAGGGCTGTATTAACAGCATTATAGACCCCCGGGCAAAGCAGTGTACTGGGGCCTTACCTAAAAAAAACACTCACCCACTTATGTACAATTAGTACGTGTACGTTGTTTTCAAAGTCAAGATATGTATTCACAACAGCAAGATCGCATGTACAGATAACAGCTGATGTTGAGGTGGGTAGTCCACCTAAATGTTTTAATAAAGAGGGTTTTAAGTTTCTGAATAAATCACCCGGAATAATATTCTGAAACGATGGACAAGCCTATTTGGTTGCTATGCTCGTGGGGCCCCTGGGCATCTGCCCAGCATGCCCCGTGCGCTAAGACAACCCTTGGCAAGGGCACCCCATGCTGCAAGTTTCCTGGCTGGCATAATCTAGCGCTGGTTGTGGCAATTTCGGGGGGATCTCCACACTTTTCGACCACCTGATTTTCCCAATATCAGCCTAGGCTGACAGTACTAAGTTTTACTTTTTAGAGGGGTTCCGCTGACATGGACCTTACACCAGAGACGAAGAAGCCACAACAAGTACGCCACCTAGAGATGTAACAGTGGCTTCTTCATTTTGGGCCGCCTAGTCAATAGGGGGGCGCCATACCCGTACGCCTGTAACTACTATACTAACTATTGAAAGAGAGCTGGTGCATCGGCTCTCTCTCACTGCAGCGTCCTGACGTGAAAAAAAGAAGTCAGGACGCTGCAGTGAGAGAGTCAATGCGCCGGCTCTCTTTCAATAGTTAGTATAGTAGTTACGGGCAGCCCAGAACACAGGAGGAGCTGCTTTGACATGAGAAGCCAGCACGGACGCAGGAAGAAGGAGGAGAAAAAAGCTCTAGAGAGCTCAGGTAAGTAAATTACAGTGGGATGGTGAGAAGGGGGAGCTGATGAGAAAGGAGAGCTGGAGACTAGAGGGGGCTGTTGAGAAGGGGGGGCTGTTGAGAAAGGGGGGCTGATGAGAAGGGGGCTGGAGACTAGAGGGAGCTGTTTAGAAGAGGGCGGGCTGATGAGAAGGGGGGGCTGGAGATTAGAGGGCGATGATGAGAAGCGGTGGGCTGATGAGAAGAGGGGGCTGCAGACTAGTAAGGGCTGATGAGAAGGGGGGTTGGAGACTAGAGGGGGATGATGAGAAGAGGGGGCTGATGAGAAAGGGGGACTGGAGACTAGAAGGGGCTAATGAGAAGGAAGGCAGGAGACAAGAGGGGGCTGATAAGAAGAGGAGGCTGGAGATTTCAGAGGGCAGGAGGGTGGAGAGAAGTGAGGATTTTTTATAGTATGATACATACTATAAAAACATAAGTAATATAAAAAATAAATCGGTAAAATATTAATTTGCAATAATAATCTCTATTAAATGTGAGGAAAGTTGTAACCCGTAATTTGGTTGTGGGGCTGGTGGGGAAATAGACATGTGTATTACATGGGAATGTTAATAATTTAATGTCGGGGATAGTGAGGGGTTAAAATCGGTCTGTTTGTTAAATGTAGAAGTTATTAATTTAATGTCTGGGCTGATGGAGGGGTTATGTTTGTTTATTAAATGGGAATGTTATTAAATGTTATTAATTTATTATAGGGGATTGAATGGGGAGAAGGAGACTTAATTTAATGTTGGCTGGTTAGGGGGAAGGAGGCCTAATTATCAAACATGGGTGCTGTTAATTTGATGTCGGGGCTATATGGAGGAAAATAGATATTACACTTAATTGCTATTAATTACATTCTGGAGCTGATTGGGTGAAAGTAGGCCTGTTTATTAAAACAGAAAAAGCTACTGATTTAATGTCTGTCTGGTTGTGGGGAGGGAGGCCTAGATTCTTCACTCACTGCTCAACTTTTCAAAAGGTGAATAATAACTTTCTCTTATCCAAACAGGACCCCAACATTCCAGGATCCAGCCAAGCAGCAATGGAGCATAAGACCAGCAAGCAGAAGACACCGGTGATGCGTAACCACTGAGAGGTAGCATCTACTCCCACAAAGGTATGTTGTGGAGGGAGAGAACCTAGTGGTCAAGTGGTAAACTCGGTGCAGGAGCCTATGCAGTCCGTGCATAGTCAGCAGCATCATGTACTACTTTATATGGCCGTGTCATCCAATGACAGATTATTGTACTACAAGCTGTATATTCTGTCAATGGGTGATGCTGCCAAATCCAGCAGTATGTTATGGTCACTTATGCGTGGACTGCATAGACTGCCTACACCTCGTTTCTCAAATGACAGTGTATAGTGCTCCTCCCCTAGACTACAGGAGCCTTGCACCAACAAATGACTGTGTGAGTGTGATCGCCACAGTATTGATGTTCCCAGGGTGTCAGAATATAATCCATTATAATCAGACAGGTATGTGAAAAAGGGAAGGAACATATATAATAAATAAAATACAATATAAAGGGAGGTTTGTTTTTTGTTGCATTATTTATTTTCATTATTTAAGATTTACATTTATAATAATAAAAGTATCGCTGGATTAAGCAACACTAAAATAACCTCTTTTTTATATTGATAAATATATATTATATAGAGAAAACAACCCTTTTAGGATAGGCCGCTACTTATGGGCCAGTGCTATGTGCTTGCCCCCCGGGCTGAAGTCTGCCAGCCCTCCCCTGAACCCAGGGCAGCCAAAAGGAATTTAGGGCCCTGGTAAAGCAACTTTGTGGGCCCTCCTCCACAGATGAGTAAAAAAAGGTTGTTGGGCCACCCCACAGCAAGTGTGGTGAAAAAGGGGGTCTGGCCACAAAGTGTTGGTGGTGTGGCAAATATTGGGCGTGACTGCGCCTCTTTAGGCATGACATATTATGTATTAAAATGGTGTTGCTCTCACCTACCTGTTATTGTAGCTTTAACAACCTGGTACTGGATTCTTGTATGGATCCTGGAATGTTGGGATCTGTGTGGAAAATGTACAGGTACGTCAAATCTGGAAATGGAAATATGGGCGATAAGTGAACACAGTACTTAACAATGATCACGCAGTATATAATACATTATAATAACACATTACATTTATCACGCCCTTCACAGCATCATCACGCCACGCCCGAGCCACATCACACCAAAAAACAGCAACATCATTTCACCCCCCCCCCCCCCAGCCACATCACGCCACCCCCCATGCTATATCACACAGTGTGAAGTCACACTACCAGCTCCCTCTCTTCCACCCCCAAACCTACCCTGCACGGGTGCATGCACAGCTGCGCCACCCGCAGGATGAGCTAAAAAGTAATTTCAAAAAAATAAAATAAGGCTCAGACAGCTCCCCCCCCTCTCGGCCCCCCAAAACTTACCCTTACTGTACATACCCTCCTCTGTTTCGCTTTCCTGCATGCAGAAAGGCGCAATGGAAAAATAAATCTCAGTCTGCACTCCTTTTTACTGAGCATGCACAGTACAGAAAAGTGAATTTGCACTTTGGTTTCGGACTTACATCTGACTCTACACAAGGCCCTTAATTGGGACTTCAAGTGAATGAATGAATGCATTTTAGAAGTATATCTGTGGTATCTTGGTACAAAATCACATATCTAAGGTTCAAAGTGCTTCAAACATGCCCAAAAAAGTCCATGTTGGTCATACCCTTACCTTTTTTTATATATATATTTGTCACCCAGTAGAAAGTATAAGGTGGATTTTATATATTCAGCAAACTTCAGGTCACAGGGTAGATCCAGTTTTTCATTTAAGTATGGATTCACTAGTTATGCATCTTTATGTAATTTAAAATGGATGTTTAATTAAAGAACCATTGTTCTTCAATCAGTCAGACCCAAATAAGTGTAGAAATATGCAGAACCTGGCAGAAGTAACAAATTTGCAGCCTGGACAAATATTTTCTCTTATCCTCCAATATCCCAAATTTTCCATGGAAAAAAAGAGCATGTAGATAGTTGTAGAAAACAAAAATATATTTTCTTATCCTGAGGAAACCTATGTAAGCCAGTTTAAAGCACTGAAAGCATCATATGGGCACAATTAGTGTGTGCGTTCGCAGTCTAATCACACTGTCACATCGCAGGTATGGTCTGGCTGCATTTTCTGCTAGTTCTGGCCAAGATCAGCAAACATTTCCAAGTGTTCTGTTTTCTTATTTGATGTTCCTTTAAAAGCTAACGAAACCCCAGTTATAACAATTTCTTTAGTTTGATAAATACAAAGTTATTATGGATCCTGGGTTCGAGGATTTACTGAAATCTAGAACAGGCAGCAATTTTGTTCAATACTGTTTTTACCATTTCTTGCTGAGTTTCCCGAAATCCTTGAACTTGTGGTGTCAGCATTCTGTGCAGATCAAGAGTCCTGATATAGCCATCAGCCTGTAAAAGTTGGTACTTGATGCACTAACAAGCATTTTAGCAGTCTGGTTTAAAAAGGAAGATATTATTTGCATAGCCATTTGTAAACCCTATAACTATCTACCTGTGCGAAGTTTCCTTTTCTGCACACACAGCATGTACGTAGCACTGATATCAATTCCTGGGGTATTGCTAAATTCAGGGAATCCCTGCCTTAGTATGAAAAGAGAGGAACCCCCTTATCAAGTAAGGAGATCCCCTTATAAAGTAAGGGAGCATGATTTTTAATATTATTTATTAAATTCAGCACCTCCTATAGCCTTTACTTTGCATGAATGTCGTCTTTATTGTTGTCTTAGATCACTGTATTGTGCCAGCCTATACCTACTGTTCCCAATTAATTAGAAAATTAAGCCCAATGTTACATGTTTGAAATATTTATTTTATGTAAATAATTGAGTATTAACATACAAAATAAAACAAGTTATAAGAAGCAAAGTGCCATCCTAACACCCCAGCGGTTCTAGACCCAGTTAAATGGAGGGGTTACTTTGTTACATTGAAGTATTTTCTAAAATTGATGATGCCAAGGAGGAGACACTTACACAAGATGAATGGTTTGTTTCGAGGCAGAGGAAGAATAGAGATATTTTGTTATACACAACAGACTTCCTGTCAGAAATCCCACTGAAGTACTCAGGTGTAACATTGAATTGCTGGGCCCATAGCAAAACTTGGAAGGGACCCTGTGACCTGCTATGAATTTCCTTTTTTCACTATTCTGGGCATGTCCGGGGGCGGTGGCGAAACTACAGTAAGTGTAAAGGGTGTGACCGCAATGGGATGTGAGGGGGGGGGGCTGGCAAAGCTGGGTTACCCACTTCCCACTCAGAGCTTTCCCTAAGGCCCCACTGTGCATTGGAAGGTCCCCTCTTCTGCTTAAAAGATGGTCACTTTCTGATCTTTTTAGAGTAGAGCAGGGGGCCCAGGCAGCTAGAGTGGCATTGCCAATCCCTACTCTAATTTTGCTAAGGGGGCCCAGCAAAGCATAGTTCGACGGTCGAACTTCGACCCCCTGTCCTGGGTCCATGGCCTACACAATAATACCCTTGGGCTTGGGTTTTCAGTTCTGGTTCAAAAAGCCCATATAGGGCTTCTTTGCAATTGCACCATCCCCACGCATTCTCAGAAGAGCTGAGCAGAGTCCAAAGTAGCAAATGAACCAGCACCACAGGGCCCCCTTTCACCAGCAGGCCCCATAGAAGCTGCATTGGCTTCTCCAGTGGTAGTTCTGACACTGGAAGTAATTGAAACAGAGAACACTCGGCTACATAGCAAATGTAGGCATAAATATTTTCTTTTTCTCATTGTCTCCTATCACACTGAAGGGATTTTTTACTTATTTTTTCAGAAATATCCATTGTTTGTTTTCTTGAGTCCCTTATAACCGACAGACTTAGAACTTGTTTGAGGTTATCAATTATCAGCTACAAAGTATAAGTTGTACATTATCATATGATATTTAAGCACTACACTTGTCCTCAGCAGAAAGGAGACTGCCTGTAGCCTGTTTTTTAACTCTACACAAGTTGGTTCAACCTCAATTGGCCCCTTTCATCAACAGTATGTTTCCGACCACAATGCTGCCGTTAGCAGGATGTTATTTTGGTGCTGCTTCAATCTTGATAAACACATGACTTTGTTATACAAGAGAACCCCATCAGTGTTGATAGACTTATGCTTCTCATGTTGCCTATCTTTTAATTTGCACACGTGATGCAGTGATACTTACCCACCTGCTTTAATCCTTTCAAGTTGTAATATGGTAGGATTTACTGTGTAACTGGTTACATTGGTAGCCATTATTGCAAATCCGACAGCAGGTGAACGACTAGCTAAAAACATCAGTAAGCTCGGGGAAACCCGACTGAAATACAAGAAGAGATCAGACATCCAGAAGGATGAACTGATCACACAGGCACGGCAATCTCTCTGTCTCTTCCATGCTTAGCAGAAACCTCTGGGATTTCCGTGCAAGAAGAAGCCTCAGTCTAAGTTATAACACTCAATGTAGCTCTCCTACAGCACCCCCTAGTGTTAATAAAACCTAAGGCTATGCTGTTAACATATTCTCTAGCAAATACAATTAAATAATTAATAAATGACTTTCAAGAAATGAATACCTCTAAAGTTAAGCAAAATAAAGATAATAAAAGCTTTTAAATATACACATTGTTGTGCCTTATATGCGTAGATGACAGCTTTAATAAAAGCACACATTCTTGGTTTCCCTAGAAATGTTCCAGAATAAATTTAGCCATTTTCTTGGTGCTGTATTGTGTGAATGTATCTAAGGTAAGATTTGTTGTCACACTAGTCTCCGTGCAAAGTCCAAACAATTTATAGGTCACCAGTGATAACACAAACAGCATATGAAAAGTAATTGTATGATTCCCTTTTTTTGTGTTGTAAAATATTGCTCTCATTTATAAACTTATTGTACAATCAGCATAGCCTTTTCTAACAGGTTTGTATTCTAATCATACCTGACATTTGTCCAAATTGGGCTGGACAGTCCTGAATTGGGGATGACTATCCCACCATCGAAATAGCCAGCAGAGTGAGAATCTATGCTGCAAATGACAGTAATGAGGGGCAGTAGGAGAAGAGGGTAGAGGGGGCAATCACAATGCTAAAGAGATGAAGAGTGAGAGGGAGGATAGACAATGTGTTTGAGAAGGGATAGAGGAGTAAGATGAAAGGAGATTGAAAAGGTGGGTATAGAAGGGGATTACTGCAAGGTATGATGTATATTAAAGGTTGGGTGATGTGCAAAATGGAGAGGTGAGCTGTAAAGGGGATCTGGGTTATGTGCTAATTATACATATATATTGGCAATTATAGTGTCTAAAGTGACTCACAGCTATATACTATATTATTGCCGCAATATTGTTTGAGACACAGGGATAACAATTTGGTGGCTTGGGGAAATAAAATTTAATATATATATATACATACACACACATCGATAGGTCTGAGATCCAAGAGTTACTACAGATAAGCTATATCTGTCTTTTATCTGGTACGCATAAACATATCCACGGGGTGTTTTGGTGCTGGGAATTATCCTGAAGCAATATCACACTATTGTTGTTTTACACATGTTTCTTATATATGGTGTGGAGCCTTGGACAGTATCCAGGGGCAATTTGTGAGGACCACAACTTTAATACACCCGATCAAGAATATATCCGGTATGCATATATAATATCATTTTTTATTTTTGGCTATAGTTCCGGAAATACTACACCATTAAGCGCTCTGCTTTCGTTTTTCTCCTAAAATATTTTTCCCGGACCTACCAGCCGGATGATTGCAACACAGCTGCCGCTTGCATGTGAGAAGTTTTTTGGTGCAATATATGAACTACATTGGGACTTGATTTGAACTTGGCGCCCACCTATCTCTATGTACACATTATATATATATATATATATATATATATATATATATGTATCTATACATACATATACACACACACACACACTATATGCATAAAAGTATTTGGCCACACATGTTAATTATTGAATTGAGGTGTTTCAATCAGACCCGTTGCCAGAGGTGTATGAAATCAAGCACCCAGCCATGCAGTCTCCATTTGCAAACATTTGTGATACTAAATGAGTCATTCTGAAGAACTCATTGACTTTAAGCGTGGTGCTGGCGCATGGAATGTAAAAGTCGCTAATGCTCTGCTGATTCAATAGCTGAAGAGTTCCGAACTTCCACTGGCATTAATGTAAGCACTAAAACTGTGCGGCGGGAGCTTGATGGAATGGGTTTCCATGGCCAAGCAGCTGCATGCAAGCCTCACATCACTATACATAAGTGGTGTAAAGGACACCGACACTAAACTGGAGCAGTGGAAACATTCTGCGGAGTGTCGAATTACACTTCTCTGTTTGGCAGCCAGAGCCTGGGTTTGGCCAATGCCGGGGGAACGTTACCTGCCTGACTGCATTATGCCAACTGTGAAGTTTAGTGGAGGAGGAATAATAGTATGGGGCGGTTTTTCAGGGTTAGGGCTAGGCCCCTTATCTCCAGTGAAGGGCAATCTTAATGCTTCAGCCTACTAAGTCATTTTGGACAATACTATGCTTCCAACTTTGTGGCCATAGTTTAGGAAAGGCCCTTTTCTATTCAATCATGACTGTGCCCCGGTGCACAAGGCAAGGTCTACAAGACATGGTTTGATAAGTTCAGTGTGGAAGAACTTGACTGGCCCGCACAAAGCCCTGACCTCAACCCCATCAAACACCTTTGGAATGAACTGGAACAAAGATTGCAAGCCAGGCCTTCTTGTCCAACATCAGTGCCTGATCTCATAAAATGCTCTACAGAGTGAATGGGCCCAGAACAAAGCCCACTTGATCTGTGTGTATTAGGGTTGGGATTAGGGGGCTAAGACGGTTTGCGATTAATTTGGCATAGATCTTTATATCCGAATTAAGTAGGGCAATTGGCCTATAATTTTGACTCAGGGTCGGGTCCTCAGCCGGTTTGGGTATCGTCACTATACGGGTCTCAAGCATCTCTGACGGAAAGTATCCCTGTTGGGTGCCTTCTTTATGCAATTGTTCTAAATAAGGGGTAAGTTCAACCTGAAACATAAATTAAAATGATCTTGCTCAAAAAACTTTCAATTAGAGTCTGCGTCGGCTTGGGGGGTGCAGGTACAATCACACAGGTTGTATAATTTGCTGTAATAAGCCACAAAGGCATTAGCAATGGCATTGGGGTTGGATATTCTAGCTACAGAATTGTCTACCAAATGTTTAATAGGGTTTTGTATACAGATAAAGTATTTTTTATTTAATTATAATTACATCATAAATGACTGATGGCATTCGTATGCTGAAAAAACATAAGGGACCCGTAACGGAAGTAAGATGTAAAAATGCCTTCTTAACAATATTCACTGCTTATACCCGGGACATAGCAGGAGCAAGGTGACGGATCACATGTGCAGACCAACCACGAACCAATACAGTCACAATTCGCTCTCAGAGGCCCTGCTTCTTTCTGACCAGGCTTCCAACTGGTCATACTTTATCTGTACTATTCCTGCGTTATTACACTATGTGGAGTTCCTTCTTTTTTCTTTTATGATATGTGAATCTTGAACACTCCGGTACCCACCCATCTCTTTGAGATCTACTGAAAACTCCGTTGAAGGACTTTACATACGGGAGTTCAAGCTGACATCTCGATCAGGACTGATAGAGGTACATCGATTCGTAACTGGAACACTATCTGGAGTTATGTGTGTTTGACTTTGTCCTAAAAGCTCACAGAGGATAACACTATGCCAGATTGTTAATAGTTGTATCTGTGTTTTATGCCTACTCCGTTCTTACGGAGATTTTAGCCATTTTTTGTTTTAGTGAGGGAGATTGTGGATTCCGATTGTCTGCCTCGATTTTTAGGTTAGATCTATAGCCATTTTTTATGTAATTTATGTATTATTGTTGTTTGACCTACTCTGTTTACTGGCGGGAGATATAGGCTCATAGAGCTATATACTATGCCAGATTTCTAAGAGACTCGTGTCCTATAAATATATTTTTCGTTCACATGAGTTTTTATTGATTTATGTTATAGTGAGGGAGATCGTGGATTTCCACTATCTGTCTCTACCTGCATGATATATGCATAGTTCTGTTTGATTTTATTCATTACCGTTTGTAAACACCAATTGGATGTATTGCCTATTCAGAATTGGTTACATCCTTGTTCAGTGATTGGCTTTATTCAATTATCTAGGGATTTGAATTATTCAGATTATATTAGGTGTTATTTCTTCTCTTTCCCCATTTAATTGGCGCCTGTCAGCAAATTTTTGTGTTTGTTTGTTCTATTGCTAGTAGGTACTGGTGTGACCTATTTTAATTTGCTACAAGCTGCCTCTGATTTTACTATTGTTGTGCCTGTTTCGATTGAGTGTCTATCTACTTGTTAAGTCTTTGGCAAAGCTTGACAAGTCGGAGTTAGAGACCTATTCCGGGATGCCTCTTAATTTAAGGTTGTTTCGTCGGGCGCGATCTTCACTGTCAGCCATTTTGTCTGCCATAGCCAGTTCCTGAGTTTCGAGCTTCTCATGGAAAGAAATAAGATCGTTATAGGATGTCACCAGTTCCTCCACCTTGTCCTCTACATGAGAGGTTCACCGGGCCAGTCCATCATCTGCTTATTAATTTCACGTATAGAGGAACGCATTTCAGACAACGATTTGGCTTGAAAGGAAGCCAACATCAATTGCATTGTTCTGACAGTAATTGGGCTGTCTGGGTCTAATTGTGGAGGTGTTGCGGGGTATGGATATGCAGTAGGTACTGGGGTAGATGCTCCAGCATTTCTTGAGTCTCTATGCTTGCAAACTGCTCCGGAAGATGAAGTAGATTGAGGTTTGAAGAATTGGACTGTTGCCGCTGTCCTGGAGGCCTTGTTTCTCCTTGGGCACATCTTAGCCCACACGTTAGAGATGGCATAGTAAGAAGTCACAAACAAATATCAAGAACTAGAGAGGGTCCGGGAGGCTGGAACGATGATGGGTCCTGTTTGCGTCACAATCAGGCAAGTTATATTCAATTGGGATTCATGAAGGCATGGGTGGGAAATACAAATGTCAGTTAGATATATGACATCTCAGCAAAATGTGTCTTAAGACACTTGGATATTTGTAAGCACAGGTGTGGTAATGCTGTGTGCTTGGGAGGTCTTTATAGTATCTCCATAGTGTATTGCAGAGCGTGTACAATTCTATTTGATAGACCTCAGCGGGGATTAGGCAGACCAGTTGGCTATGTGACTGCTGTACAGCCCTGTTAATAGGAGCACCCAGAGTTCTCACCTCTTATATGGAGAGGGTCCTGGTCAAGAGAGAGTGTCTACCTGCAATCTCCTATAGGTCTCTGTAGGGCTAGATAGATTGGCCTACACTGCATATATCTGCGCTCCACTTAGGTTTAAGCTGGATGGAAGAGGTGTTAGTAAGGGAGTATCCACTTCTGATGTGTAAAGCCCGGAGGTCCAGGTCCCGCAGCCGCAGACGGGAAGCGGCTGGCCAAAAACTGGAAGTGGCTGTCTATGGTCCACTCAATAATTTCGGTCACAATATTGAGTGAAAACCGACAGGCAGGGTGTCCGACAGCAACAGGCAACACAGGGAGGACCAGCCAAGGGGAGCAGAGAGATCAACGAAGTCAAGGGGGTCGCTCCCACGCGACAACCAGATGGAACAACATGTGGGGCAGCAGAGGTGCCTTGGACCGTGGCGACTTCTATACCTAGTGATGCTAGAAAGGCTCATAAAGAAGTCAGGCGACAGGTAAGTCTCAACAAGGTCCCAGAAGGTAATACATTTAGAACCAAAAGGGAGAGCTCTGCACAAGATAAGCTATGATGGCGATCAGGCCACGCCCCAGCGGTTTCCTTCTTAATGTCAATAAAGTCTATTCCAACTTTCTCAATGACAAGAAACATGAGGTCATAGGAACTTTTGTTCAGTATATTGCACCACTTTATACAAAAATCCTTTTTGTGATGGCCAAGTTTAGGTTGATTAGAAATTCTAAACCCTCTAGGTATTAGTTTTTCTTTATAGTACTCTGAGAGTGTGAGCCTATGAAGATGTAACTCCACTCCTCTCTTTTTAAGTCGAAGCAAGTCCTTATATAACTCATCTGGGGTTTCCTTATCAGAGTCATGACTATCCGTATCTGAAAACATCTGTATCCGAAAACAATATCCTGTCTGCATCCGTAGCACCAAATTGTAAAGTAAAACCATTTAACAGCATTCTACCCACATTGTCCTTAAACAGCTGATGGGCAGTAGAGCTTCTGGGCTGTTCATGTTTGGAGGGTGGCTTGGTCAGCAGACTAAAACAGCAGTTCAAAGGAAGTGGGAGATTTGATACAGCCACATAAGTGGAAACAATGCTGTTGAATTCCAGGTATCAAACCTTTATTAAGCCTTCATGGATCAGAGGATTCAGAGTCAGCTGTGTCTGTCACTGACAGACAGTGTGAATAAAGTTCTTTCAGATGCCCCCCTCCGTTTCCAGCATGCATCGCTCCGCATCCTGTGTGAAGAAGCCGAGGAGCAGCCATTGAAAAGAAGAGAAGAGAAAAAAGAAGAAAAAAAGGGGAGAAAAGAGGTTTGAAGAGCCCCCCTGCATCTACTGACCAGACTTCAGGAGAAAAAAAGAGCAAATAAAATCTAATTAATTATTTATTTATTTATTTATTTTTAAAAAAGAGGGTGCCCAAAGTACAATCTAGCAAGTAGGGAGGTAAAAAATGGGTGGGTGGGTAATATGACTTTTTTTGGCAGCTCATGCTCTATATTTGACTTGCAAACTATGGGGTAGAATTTCTACCCCATAGTTTGCAAGTCAAATATAGAGCATGAGGTGGCAATAAAATTGAAATTTTGGGGGGAGGGGGGGGTTGAAATTTTGCCTAGGGCGCCGAGAACCCTAGCACCGGCCCTGTATGTACTGTGATAAAGTATGAAAGACAAAAAGCAGGGAAAAGATAATAAGGTGCACTGAAGCTCTCACTACAAACCTATAAAGAATGTTATGGAACCTGATTAAAATATAACTTTTATTGATGAATTTAAAACCAGCGAGATATGCTACAATATCCTCTATAAAAACAAATGTGTGATTAAAAATGACTAGATGCACTAATAGCCATATAATAGAGTATTGTATGGGGAATAATAAGGTTGTATTGAAGTGCTCAAATATAAATTAGGAACCTTCTAAAATTCCTCCAAGGAGGATTATCTTAAATCTCATCTAATATATGCCAGGGGCTAATATGGAGTAGCAATACAGAAATCTTTCGTAATCTGCAATTGCGCAGAATAAACTGCAGCTATAAATATATACGGGAGGTGTCTTGCTGACTACCTAACATGTGCTCCACTAACTCTGGGTATAATAGAGCAAATCTACTCTATCAAAAAATAAACCCTTTCAAATTAATAAGATTGGTTTAAGCATCCAGCGAGACTTCGACGCATGTTTCACTGTAATTGTTAATTGTGGCAAGCCGAGAAATGCACGGACAGCTATTAAATACTGTCAGTAAGGGATAAAGTGAGTGACGTCAGGAGTTGCCTCCAATTAGAGCGGCGATTAGATATGAAGATTTGCAGAAAAATTAGCCAGTCCGGGAGGAAAGGGCAATCAGAACTCCTCCTCCTGCCTTTTCATTGGTCCACGGAGGTAAGGTTCAGTGTCATGGAAACAATAATAAACAATAAGCAGGACGCTCGTTATATGAAAAGAATGAATGAACTAGGTAAGTTTGAATATGAATCATGACATTTCGCTGATTTAATTAGTAACCATCAGGTATGTTATAAAGATAATAGTGCATAAATGAAAATGCACTTCAAATATCTATTTAATTATTAACTTTAGTCTTATGTATTAGGTTCTAGATTAGTTTTCTTTATTTTTCGTCACTTCGTATATGGATTTATTCCTATTAGTGCATCCAGTTATTTTTAATCACACATTTGTTTTTATAGAGGATATTCTAGCATATCTTACTGGTTTTAAATTCACCAATAAAAGTTATATTTTAATGAGGTTCCATACCATTCTTTATAGGTTCGTAGTGAGAGCTTTAGTGCACCTTATTATCTTTTCCCTGCTTTTTGTTTTTCATACTTTATTATTTCAGTGATAGTTTGCACCCCTTATGGTAAATTATTACAGGATTTTGCCTGTGTGTATATACAATAGTGGGTTGTCGCTCTCCACCAGTAGTGCGATAGGATAATTTTTTCCTCTTTTTTTCTTTTCTGTTACTATGATATATGTACTGTGATAAAACCAGCAGTGTAAGAACTGTGCAGGAGGAGTAAGTAGCTATACCTGCAACTAGAGATGCTCAGGCTCAATTCTCCGAGAACACCCGAACTTCGGCGATCCGAGTATCGAGCCAAACAGACTCTGTACTTTCGCACACTCTCAGAAGTGAAAACGTCATTGTTGCGTCGTCGGATCTCACAAGTTTTGTATTCAATACGTACAAACCTCCACGGCCATCCAGCGCCATTTCACAGAGACACAGAAGGAGTAGCACGGTTCTTGGCAGTCTCTAGGGCAGCGTCATATCTAAAACATAAAGAGGAGGGGTAGCAATTTTCTGAAAAGTCTCCAGTGACAGTCTACTGAGTTTTAGCTTTCACAGAAACAGGAGAGATCCATTGCTAATTGTCATTGCTGAAATAGAAATAAAAGGGCTGTCAGTGTTACTCAAAATCTGCAGTCACATTGTACTGTGTTATTACAGCTCAAATAGAAACAGGAGAGGTCCCAGTGTTGTTGCCAGTCTACAGCCTACATGGCATTGGCAGTTCCATACATCAGGAAGTTATACACATCAGGCAGTTACATACATCAGTCAGTCATACATCTGTGGGCAGCACGGTGGCTTAGTGGTTAGTACTTCTGCCTCACAGCACTGGGGTCATGCGTTTGATTCCTGACCATGGCCTTATCTGTGTGGAATTTGTATGTTCTTCTCGTGCTTGCGTAGGTTTCCCCCTGATGTTTTGTTTCCTCCCACACTCCAAAAACATACTAGTAGGTTAATTGGCTGTTATTAAATTGCCCTTAGTCTCTCTTGGTCTGTGTGACTGTAAGCTCCAATGGGGCAGGGACTGATGTTAATGAGTTCTCTGTACAGCCCTGCAAAATTAGTGGCGGTATAGAAATAAATTGATGATTGCTCCATTACTAATTGTCATTGCTGAAATAGAAATAATAGGGCTGTCAGTGTTCTTCAAAATCTGCAGTCACATTGTACTGTGTTATCAAAATGGATTCACAGCAGTACACAGAAGACCAGGAACACCAAGCAGCTGCCGGCACCTGTGATCTACACCCACAATACCTTCCTCATCAATATCCTCAGTAGCGATCGGAATTAGTCCTGCATCCAAGTTGCTAAGGCTAGATGACTCCTCCACTTGAGCGTGAGTCCCACTGCTGCTGCTGTTGCTCGGGGTGGATCTTCATCCCAGAAGCAGACCAAGAAGAAGACTACTAGTAGTTTACAACAATCAGGGCCGGATTAACCATAGGGCTAACTGGGCTACAGCCCAGGGGCCTATGGCATCCAGGGGGCCCTTGAAAGTGCTCAGCAGCAGTATTGATCGGTCGGGGGGCGGGGGCGCCCCCAGCGCGATCAGTGCTGCGGAGCACTTTCACTGCGGTCCTTCCCCGGCGCGCTGTAGTCTCCTTACTGAGCAGATCTCATGAGTCTCACTCTCACGAGATCTCAGTAAAGAGCGTACAGCGCGCCGGAGAAGGAGGTAAGTGGCGGGGGGGGGGGGCGCGGGCAGCCCGGATCACAGGGGGAGGAGCCCTCACGGGGGAATCAGGGCCTCCTCAGCCCAGGGGCCTCCATTATCTTAATCCAGCCCTGACAACAATTGACTGTTAAACAATCCTTTGCAAGAGGAAGCAAATATGAAAGCTGTCATCCACTCGCAAAGCGGATCACAGACGCCATGGCGACTATGCTAGTATTAGATCTGCGTCCAATATCCACTATTAATGCAGCTGGTTTTAGACAGTTAATTGAGGTCTTGTGTCCCCGTTACCAAATTCCATCATGACACCATTTACTAGAAAAGCTATTCCTCACCTCTACCAGAAGGTTCGTAATAATGTAATTATTGGGCTACAAAATGCTATTCTACCCACTGTACACTTAACCACAGATATGTAGACAAGCGGAACTGGGAAAACTAAAGATTATATGACTGTGACAGGCCACTGGGTTGGTGACTCGCCTTCACCAACAGGAACAGCAGCAGCATGTACCCAAGTACGTCACATTTTTCAGAGGCAGGCTACTATGTGTATCACCAGCTTCATTAAGAGGCATACAGCTAACAATCTGTTACAGAAACGAAGGAATGTTATTGCAACATCGTTTATCCCACTTGGACTCTCCTCAGGATATGTAATTTTTGATAATGCCACCAATATTGTGAGAGCATTACAGCTGGGTGAATTGCATCACATTCCCTGTTTTATCACACCAATCTTCAACCAAAGGGCTAATTTCAACGCTTTACTACGAACTTGCCCCTTCCTCTTCAACCTCTAGGGCCTCTCATGAACTGGCCTGGGAGTGGGACCTTGGTAAGGAGCTCTCGGAGGAGGAATGGTCTGACATTTACGATAATGCCGCGTCTAGTTCCATCTGCGTTAGAATCAAGGAGAACGTCTACAAAGTGCTATACCGATGGTACTATGAGCCTTCGCGTCTATGCAGAATTTTCAATGACTCATCCGGTCGGTGTTGGCGAGGGTGCTCCCAAGAAGGCACATTCCTCCACATATGGTGGTCCTGTCCAAAATTATCAGGCTTCTGGGTTGAGATTAGAGGCCTGCAATTCTTCAGGTGGACATTCCCCTGGAACCCAAATTCTTTCTACTCCCTTTGGGGGCTCCCTCGGCATCCCGACACCAGAACAAACTGATTAGGCACATTGTTTCGGCAGCTACTTGCCAAATAGCGGCAGTCTGGCGTATGCAATCCCCTCCCTCCATGCAGACTCAACGGATGGAGTATATGACCAGCATTATTCGGAACATTTCGAGAGCTTTCACCAAGGTTTGGGATCCATGGCTAGCCTTCTTTCAGGCGTGCCCACCCTTTACATAACCCAGTTCTAATACCTCACCTCTTTCTTGGACTTCTCTCCTTTTACAGTGGATCTAGTCACCTCTTACCTTTCTTCCTTTTCTTTTTCTCTCACTCCTTTCTTTCTCTATACCCTCTCTTTCTTTCTCTGCTCTCTCATTAAAAACTTGGGGTCATTCCCTGCTACTACATTTAAAGGTTGGTTTGACTAAGTGTTTCGCTGGATCTTTGCTGAACAATGATTTGATTACTTTTTGTCTATTTCTTTCAACTGTATTCTTTTTGTCAAACGTCTCTTATTGTTATACTAACCTTGCAAAATAAAACTTTAAAAAAAAAAAAAAAAATATCTGGACATTTCCAGCAGTCAGCAACGGCATGTAGGAGATTTCAGCAGCTACAAGAGCAATTTAATTTGCCCTGCCACCAACTAAGGCAAGAGGTGCTAACAAGGGGGAATTCCACCCTGTATATGCATGTGAGAATAAAGGAACAGCAAAAAGCCATCCACGCTTACTCCACAAGCCATGATCTTGGGAAAAGAGGGGGAATGTATTTTACTTAAGCGCAGTGGAGAATACTTTCTGTGTTGTACAAGGTCCTGAAACCATTCAAAGTAGTCACCTGTAAAGGGAGTTCAGCCACCGCTAGCTTGAGCCAAGTGATTTCCTTAATTAGACTTTTGTAAAAGCAGCTTTATAAATTGAAGGAAGAGATTAAACAAAGCAATTACGCTATGGCAGACTTGTAGATCAAGTACTTTATTTGCGTCACCAGGATCCAAGAGTTATCAAAATCTTGAAATTGGATCACTATATTTTGGCAACTGTGCTCATTGGCGGATCCAGGGGGATGATCTGGGCGATTGTTCCCCCTAGCAGGGGCTTGATGCCGGCAGCTGTACACTATGTGCAGGTCCGTTCGGCAGAGACAGGCAGACAGAAAGAGTACTGCTCGGCTGCTCTGATTGTGTTTAAAACATAATCAGAGTGGCTGGGCAGTATACTTTCCCTGCCTGTCTCTGCCGAACGGACCTGCACATAGTGTGCAGCTGCAGGCAGCCTAACCTGTCAAAAAGGGGACGGGGACTAAATCACCCCCCGTAAAATAAAATTCTAGATCCGTCCCTGACTGTGCTTGACCCTATGTTTAAGTGATATGTCTTCTCTTTGCTTACAACTGACCCAGATCTCAAGAGTTGCAAGGAGCTCCTGGTGAACAAGATGACAGCTCAAGTGTTACGTGACAGGACATGCTGTAACTCCACGTGATCCTACTATCAACATCCACAGGATGGTGGAGTATTATTTTAATGACGGCATAGAAATAAACATGGTAGCTTGGGACTAGTTATGCCATGTGACATATATATATATATATATATATATATATACACACACACACATATACATACACACATTAGTATACCATTTACCTTACCTTGTAAGTATGTTCTGTAAGTGGGTAATATCAATGAAGACCGATACTCCTTTCATTTTAAACAGTATTTTTTAATAAACCGCACTATCACACCCATACTTGCCAACTCTCCCGGAAAGTCCGGGTGACTGACGAAATTCGGGTCAGGCTCCCGCGAGAACTGCATTTCTCCCGCATCCCGGAATTCACCGAAAATGACGCGATTGGCCGTGCGCCGCTCCCTCCCGCCCTCCAGTCACGCCCCTATCCGGGAGTAGGTAAGTATGATCACACCTAGTGAAAACTGCATTGCAATGGTGGTAGCTCTGCAAGCATAGTAAATATTTGAGACGGAATACTTTGCAACTAAGCAATATGTAATTTAAAATCATCTATTGACAAAGCTGGTGAGGGGGCTGTTTAGAATGAGGGCGGTTGGAAAATGGGCAGTTGGTAGTTGGAAGCAGGAGGAATTGGGCATCACAGTGGCCTAGTGGTAAGCACTTCAGCCTCACAGCACTGGGGTCATGAGTTCAATTCCCGACCATGGCCTTATCTGTGTGGAGTTTGTATGTTCTCCCTGTGTTTGCGTGGGTTTCCTCCGGGAGTCCGGTTTCCTCCCACACTCCAAAAAACATACTAGTAGGTTAATTGGCTGCTATCAAAATTGACCCTAGTCTCTCCCTCTCTCCCTCTTTGTGTGTGTGTGTGTGTGTGTGTGTGTATTAGGGAATTTAGACTGTAAGCTCCAATGGGGCAGGGACTGATGTGAATGAGTTCTCTGTACAGCGCTGCGGAATTAGTGGTGCTATATAAATAAATGATGATGATGATGATGGGTGTGTGGAGTGGAGAGTGAGGCAGTAAGGAATAAAACGACAGTTGTGGATAAAGAAAACAAAGTTAAAGTGTATCATATAAAAGAATAGCTGTGTTGAAAAGTAAAATTGTTGACAAGCAGATTGTAGACAGGCGAGTAGCTGAGAGATAATGAAAGAGACACAGGATGTGAGACATATAAAGATATAAGTGCTTCATAAACTCATGATCAGCTAAGTGTTGCATTCATAAAACAGTTGCAGTTAACACAAACCACAAGAAAGACAGATAAATGAGGGAAGTCCATAAATATTTATTAAGATTCAGTTTCTATAAGACCCAATTGATACTTACATGTTTATGGCTATATTCAGTGTAAAATGAAATAACTGTCGTGTAACTAATCTTCTAGACACAGACCTGATTCATTTGTAAGAGACTCAAAAAAAATTAGGGTGCATTGCTGATAATTCTGTCTCGCCAGACACTGTAAAATAGACTAATATTGATATTGAATATTCACCTTTTCCCAGACTACAATGATACATACCAAGAACAGTAACAATTTTAAACTGAACTGAATTGAGAAATTGTTAATTGTGTGGAGGATTTGACGCACTAATTAAAAGAGCAAAACATAATTTAATAGACTAATTGTAATCCATGTAAAATTTCTTATCATACAACAAACCGTGTCAAGCTGGGAGCTTGCAATAACAGTTATATGTTTAACGGTAACATTGGTTATGTGTTTAACCGCATCGAAGAACACCAACACTCAAAGAGTAAAATGTGTTCCTATCCTCCCCCTTCCCTATCACTAATGGAACAAGGCAGGGGTGCCCCCTTTCTCCCCTTATGTTTGTTATGTCCATTGAACCTTTAGCGCATACAATCAGACAGGCTTCTCATTTCCCAGGCATTACTCTTCATTCCTATACACATAAATGATGTCTATTTGCAGATGAAGTGTTCCTGTTTGTCACCAGCCCGGGGGCCTCGCTGTCAGCCTTGAAATGCATTCTGGACGATTACAGTTCGGCCTCATTGTACAAACTGAATATTACTAAATCTGAGGCTCTACCTATTAATATACCGCAATCTTCACTATCATCTTTGCAAAAGAAGTTTCCGTTTGTCTGGGTAAAATACTCTTTGCCATATTTGGGTATACATATCCCCCCTACCTTATTCACAGTGTTTGAAATTAACTTCACTCTAGTTTTTTCGCATCTCGCCTCTCTAACTAAGAACTGGCTTAACTTCGAGGTCTCCTGACTGGGTCACATAGCTGTCTTCAAAATGATGCTACTACCTAAACGAATGCATATTTTTCGCACTATTCCATATATAATACCTAAACGATGAATGGCCCGCTTCATACGCTAATGTCGTCATATGTGTGGCGTCAGAAATTCCCCTTACTCTCCCATAAACGCATGGCCTTATCCAAAAAACGTGGGGGATTGATGCTTCCTAATTTAACTTACTACCAAGAGGCCTGCATATTGAGTCACCTGGGTGATTGGGCGCTCCCGCATACTTCGAAGTCATGGGTGGATTTGGAAAGAGCTTTGTGCCCTAGTTACCCACTGTCAGACCTTCTCTGGGCACCAAGGTCCGCTTGCCCGTCAGCTGTATGCAGGCTGCGGTCCATCTCAGATGCAATGCAAGTGTGGGATAGGATCATTGGGCTGCATGCTAATTTTGCACTCCCATCTCGTAATTTATCTCTTAGGGCAGTATCTCACCTCATCTCAGATTTAAATCTGGTCGTTTGGAAGGATAGAGGAATTTTCTCCCTATCAGACTTGTTTGCCCAAAGCCTCTTCCTTCCTTTCTCTCTCCTACAAGATCGTTATAGTTTGCCATCCTCTGGGACATACAGGTACTTACAAATTAGACATTGGGTTGGAACGGTCTTTAAGACTCCCCATTCCCTCATGTCGCTCCCATCGCCGGTCCTAGATAGACTGACAAAGAGTGGCAGTAGAGGTGGAATAACATTCTGGTACCACTACATTTACTCCCTGATCCCCACAAGCAAAACTCCTGCACAAACCCAATGGGAAATGGATGTGAATCTAACTCTTACCGAGAAACAATGGGAAAAAATCTATGTAACCTCCCACCGTATGTCTAAAAGCATTAATCATACAGAGATGCAGGTCAAACTTATTAACCGACAGTATCTCACTCCAGATCGGTTGCACAGGTTTTGGCCGGATCAATCGAAATTCTGTTGGCGCCAATGTGGCCAAACAGCGGACATCTTCCATGTCTTCTGGACATGTTCGGTGCTTCAGCCGCTGTGGAGTGAAGTATTTGCCTTAATCTCAGCTGTCTTAAAGACCCCTGTTGCTTCAGATTCGGCTTTAGCTTTACTCCATCTTTACCTGACATCCATTCCAAAGCATGATCGGTACATAGGGGGTCACATACTGATAGCCGCTAGAGTGGCAATAGCGCAAAACTGGAAGTCCCATGTTCCCCCAACTATTACTCGAATCATTTCTAAGATACAATATAGCTTTGAGATGGAAACAACAGATACGCCCTATTCCTCATCTGCTTCAGCCCCTATTATGAGATGGTTTAGATGGCATGAATATATCACAGATGGCCCAGGGGCTCCCCAGGATATCTCTGGCTACCCAACGACTCACTCACCAGCGGCCCTCATAGAACTCCCCCAGCCCACTGACCAGCCCCCATCCCCTGGTACTTTCCCCTTAGTGGAGCCTTTTCCGGTCAATCATAGTGAAAGTTAATATGTCTTACTGTTTTCTATATTCCTGAATATATATATTGTTGATACTGTGCGCCTGGTTTAACTGAGTGATTCTCCTCCCCCTGCGTGGGGATTCCATATGTGTGTCCCTTTGTATGTATTTTTATTCTTCCCCTCCCCTTTTTTTTTGTTCTGTATCCCATATACTTTTGTAAAATCTCAATAAAAATATTGATACAAAAAAAAAAAAGAGTAAAATGTCTATATTTTAATTGTATAAGAACATTTATTCAGTGATCTGAAGAAAATTAATGAATTGTTGTATAAGTAGTAATAAGGTAAATTTATGTATGATATTAAACTGATAGTGATTAAGAATTAGTTCGTTTTTATGGATTATATAATAATATATAGAAACAGGATTTTATAGTAGTTTAAGTTTAATTGTAGGTAGACAGAAGTATTATGTCAGGATTCCCAGTATAAAAACCACAGAGAGTGTAAGTGGAACAAAGTGGTTTATTATTTCACAACTTACACAGGTTAAGGGTGCAATAAATGGAAAGGCATAAAATGCAAGTCAGCAGAATATAGCAGTTATCGCAAGGATTACTCAGGAAGTCACAGATGACTAGGATGGTCAATGGTAGCATAGTTCAAAAGAGGCAACGCTGATAAGCCAGAGAAACCACGGGTGTCGGGATACCTGGTTTATTCTGGAGGTACCGGATGAGTCAATAGAGATCTGCTGATCAATTAGCAAAATAGAAATAAACAATTATATCGTCATTCAACGGCATCTTTCGTATAGCCTTAATACATTGTGTACTGTCGGGGGGAACCCTTGTCTTTCCACTTTGGTGAGCTGTATGCAGAACCTAATGCATAGTTATTGGACCAAAAATTGAGTGTTACAGTACAACAGGCAGGTAAATACATAACCATTCTGGTTACACAGATAACCACATGCGTACCACAATAGTGCCTCTTTTGAAGTGCACTTAACTAGAGTCAGATTAATAGGTATGTGCTCATTTGTCATCTCTTAATCATTCATAAATCCCATTTTGAAGTAGGCGGGGATAGAACAACCTCTAGGTCTCCTGCTCATCAGAATTTTTCAGTATTTCCAGGGATGCATGCCAAAAAGACAAGCAGGAAGCCACAGACTAAAACTTAAATTATGGAAGAAGCAGGGTCCCCCACTACCAGAGTAATGATGTGAGGTTCCTGATGTACTGGTGTGGGATGAGCAGGCCCAGTGTTGCCATTTGGCAGAGTTAAGCAGCTGCCTAGGGCAACCGGGCTCTGGGGGCACCACTGGTGTGAGCTTAACTTTCACAGCCCCTGACCGCCGCACAGCTTCAGAGGGGGTGGGGCATGTGATTGCACCCCCCCTTCTGGACACTGCCAATGGTACTGTCCCGCCTCCATTCTCTCTCCCACCCTCCCCCTTCACTGCATGTCAGGCATGAAGTCATCATCACATCTCGACATTGTCAGTGAGGAGCCTGGCAAAGAGGAGCAGCAGAAGCAGTCTGTGTGTCAAGAGAATGGTAAGTGAAGAATTGTATGAGCAGTGTGAATCAAGAGGTGGAATCAGTGTGAAGCAAGGGGGGCAGTGGGGAGCGGTGTGCTAGATGGGGGACTACAGGGGGGGACACTGTGATGAAGGGGGGGTAGTGTGGTAGTGTGCTGGGGATGGGGGACATTGTGATGCAAGGGGGGGCAATAGTGTGACGCACACAGGGCCTGATTAGCCAACAGGCTGCAGCCTGGGGCGCTGGGTCTGGGGGGGCGCAGCGCTGGTAAAAGTAAAAGAAAATTTCCTTCTTTTTTTTTTTCCCCTTTGTGGCCGATTCAACCCGTCCGCCCCCCCCCCCCCCCCCTGAAATTCCTACCTTATGGGGTCCGCTTCTGTGTATGTCCGCTTCTGTGTAGGTTAGCAGGCGGCAGCTGACAGCTTCTGCTTAGCTGTCAGTGCGGCCGCGGTGCGCTGATTAGTGTGATCACGTGAGATGTTAACATCTCACGTGATCACACTAAGCAGACAGATCGCGCCCGCACTGCTAGAAGGAAGGAGCATCGGAGCGTCGCACGGGACAGAAGAGGACCAGTCCGGCAATCTTCAAGGTAAGTCAAAAGCAGGCTGCAGGGGCATTGTTATTATTGTCCATGGGGGGATTAATGACTCAGGGAGGGGGAATAGGCTGCAGGTCATCGTTATTATTGTCCATGGGGGGGATTAATGACTCAGGGAGGGGGAATAGGCTGCAGGGCATCGTTATTATTGTCCATGGGGGGGGGGATTAATGACTCAGGAAGGGGGGACAGGCTGCAGGGCATCGTTATTATTGTCTATGTGGGGGGGATCATGACTCAGGGAGGGGGAATAGGTTGCAGGGGCATCATTTTTATTGTCAATGTGGGGGGGAAATCATGACTCAGGGATGGGGGAATAGGCTGCAGGGGCATCATTATTATTGTCTATGTGAGGGGGGGGAATCATGACTCATGGAGGGGGGAATAGGCTGCAGGGGCATCATTATTATTTTATGTCTATGTTGGGGTGGAAAATAGACTACAGGGGCAACAATATTATTAATCGTCTAGGAGGTGGGGATCATGACTCAGGGGTGGGGGGGATCATGACTCAGGGATGGGGGGGCGATAGGCTGCAGGGGACATCAAAATTATTAATTGGCTAAGGGGATTAATTAGCTGACTGTCAGGGATTGGTAGATATCAGTATATGACTGCAAATAATTTTCATATATTTTATTGCATATATGTGCCTATACTAGGGGGTAGTTTTATTTTGTCCTAATGGAGTGTTGTGTTTGAATCATTCAGGGTTAGTTAACATTTTGCATTATAATAAAATTTTTGCACATTTTCAATACAGGACCCCAAGGTTCCAGAAGACAACTGACAACAACGCTTCAAGAACAAGCAAGAGCGAACATCAGGTAGTCTACGCTGCAAGATCAGGTAAGAGAGAACGGCACAATTTGTCTATCTTTGAATGTGTAATTTTACTGTCGTGACATTTTAATGTGTTTGCAGAGATTCATTAAGGAAAGTAAGTCAAAAAAATGAGTAAATTTTCTCCTGGGCAAAGCCATGTTCCAATGCAAGGGATGCATATTAGTTTATTATTTTGCACATAAGTTAAATACTGGCTGTTTTTTCATGTAGCACACGGATACTTGTTAGCTTTATGTTTACACAGCACTTTAAAGTTGATCTAGGACATGCCCTACCCTAACTATAAACCTGTCCCCACAGTTTAACTTACATCCCCCTCCAATGCAACATGGTTTTGCTGACATGCAAAGTTACAATTTTTTGGGGATTTCCTTTCCTCAATGAATCAGGGCCTGTGTGTTTTTATGTATTAATTAATATTTTACAATTTTTTGCATATATATATATATATAAAAACACACACACACACACGTATGTACACGCACACACACAGTGGTGAAGTGGGCTGATAGGCTGTGGTATTCCATACATCCACTTCTACTGCCTTGATTGTAAAACTGTTCTAAGTTTCCACTTTGAACACTGTGTATAAACATAGACATATTGATATGGGTTGGGGCGAGAGACGCTCGCGCGGGAGAGGGGGGGCGGCAACAGATGTGTTAGCCTGGGGCGGCTGGAACCCTTAATCAGGCCCTGGACGCACAGCATATATAAGTGTGATGCACGGGACATATGTGTGATGAAGGGACATGTTAGGGCCATCTGTTTGGATTACTTGTCATTTCCATTTGGAGAAGATACCCATTGCTGTTAACAAGTGCATTATACATAGGCTTATCGTGTAAAGTTTTTTGTTCCAAAATCTAATGCCTGGATACCTCCCTTCCAGAAATCCTGTGTTCGACCCTGGGCAGCAGTGGAGTCTGGACAGCGTTCTGCATCAAATATCACAGCATCTGGACTGCTGGAGGAAGACATTTTTTTTTTTACAAAAGTCAAGTGTATTATGGTCTTGGAAGTGGGTATTTGATGTGTGCAGGGGGGAAAGGGGGGTTTGAAATTTTGCCTAGGGCGCTGAGAAACTTTGCACTTGCCCTGGGGAGGAGTATGGCATAAGAAGCAACTCTATATAAATGAACGTCTTTGACAGAGCAACAGATTCAGAGTAAAATTGGAAGGACCATTTACTTGCTGGTCAGCTGAACTGAATTGTTAGGGAATCTGGGCCTGCTCCCAGCTCTTATTTTTACCAGTGAGCCAAAAGAGATATGGAGGTAGAGGCAGTGTCGGACTGGGACATGAAGGGCCCACCGGGGGAAATGCAGCGGTAGGGGCCCACTACAATGGGGTGTGGCCAACTGTAAGAGGGGTTGTGGTCAGTCATTAAAGGGGATGGGGTCAGGCCATGGAGGACAACGTATAGCACCTTAGTATGGTCCATAAAGAAAAAGAGGACATTTGCAGTGAGGAGCCGCGAAGGAAAAGACAGAAGAGAAGAAAGAAGTCAATAGGAAAGTAAGTGAAGGGGAGCAAATGCAGCATGGAGGGCACTGTGTGAAACAGGGGAGACAGGGAAAGGGGAGGGATGAATTGAATACAATCAATCATCATCAGCTATTTGTGTGCTGTCCATTCTTTGTGGTTAGTGTTCTCTCCCCTCATAGTGTACACAGAAAACAAATGCTATACTACAGTACTAGAGATCAACCATTCATCATATGAAAACCACAATATAAGGGTATAGACTAAAAATTAATATATCCATGAAGCACTATGGAGACCACAAAATTATTAGCATAAAAATATATGCACATTTAAAATATTACATAAATCTAATTACACTCTAGACACTGGCAAATAAAAACAGGACTCTAAAAAATGATCTACCCACAAAATGTACACTCAATAATAATCCAATGCCACTACAAAGGACAAAAGCAAAACATTAATATTAAAGCATATAGCAGATGCAATCCTATAAGGACCTAACTGTCTGAATGTGTTTTATTCTGATTAAGATATGCTTCTATAGGGAATAGAGTCCCACAATTGATTGAAAACAAATAAACATGGAACATGATATAAACAGTGAATTTGGTTACTAGTTTATTAGGAATCCATTCATTGGTCAGCTGCAATAGGATCCTTTTATAGAGGCACTGAAGACGTATATTGCAATGAAGCCATTCTAATTTATCTCCCTCCCTCCGAGGTCACACAGTGGAGAGCTCTAGAGAAGTTTGCACGATTTATTACTTACTGATTACACGGACTCACACTGCAGTTAGGATGGCAACTTTATGACTACAGGACGCCTGCAACTACAGCAGAAGGAGTAATCTGAGATCTGTGTCACTGTGAAGCATTTCTGCCTCTCTCTGTCTCAGGAGCAGGAAGTGTTCTCACGTGCTGGCTGTAGGCAGGGATTAGTTTGACAGTCTCCGTTTCATATCTAGACTGACCGCAACTCGGTAATTCTCTGCTCTGCCTCACCAACAAAGAGGGCGGGGTTATCAGGCAACAGGGCCTCCCGGGGGATACCCCGGCTCCCCGGCAGGCCAGTCCGACACTGGGTAGAGGGGTGAATATAGCTATACATTGATTGCCAAGTCATGATATCAAAACTTGCCCTGAAAGCCATTACGGTTTTAAATTTCCCCTCAAATAAAACCAAAATAAAGTTACTTAAGAGAGCTTTCAGTCACCACGTGCAACCAATATGGCCTGCATGCATGTCACATCCAGCACTACTATGTCTTCATAACTTGTGACAAAGAGATAATAACAACAATACCACCTGCTCTTAAAATCCCCTTTTAATTAAACCTCACAATCACTATTAGGCCATTACTCTGCCACACACAAGATTATTTTTTTTTAATTGATAGTTTTTATTACCTTTTTTTCAACAATTATACAGATACAATACATAAGATTCACTTAACTAGAAAAAAAGAAGAAAAAAACCCCCAAAATATTGTCAGTTATATTAACCCATGTAAAAACAAAACCCTAATGCTTCAGGAACCACCGCTGCACTACCTCCAATACAGTGCACAGAGGTTCCGGGTCTAGGGAATCTCTCAATTGCGAAAATCTACCCATATCCAAAGTAAAAACTAACCAGTTACACCATTGCATATTCGGAGATCTCACAGAGGTAGAATAAGAAGCATCTAGAGTTTCCATGTCGCAGCTGATTTGCACTTTAGATACTACCTTATGAACAGAAGAAAGTACATCAGACTTTCATGCCTGTGCAATTACGGCCCGCATAGCAATAAAAATATGACCATAAACATATTTATCAAAGGCAGAAATACCAAATGGAAACATCTGTAAAGGGCCACTTCTGGCAACATTGGTATATCCTGTTGAATGACAACTTTAACAAGTGCAAATACTGTGATCCACAAGGTCTGATGTAATGGACAGGTCCAAAACATGTGGAAAATATCCCCAATTTCCCCACACTTACACCTGCAATATTTTGAAACAGGAGGCCACATTTTATGTAATTGGGCCAGAGTTAGATAAAAACCTGTGGAATAATTTAGAAAACATCTCACTATGGTTTAAACATCCTGAAATGTAATAAATACATGAAACAATGAATTCTCATTGAGCTGTAGTATAAAACTGACCCACATCTCTCTCCCATAGCATTTGGGTCCAGGATTTAGGGTGTTCATGAGCTGATATAAGAAACTTATACCAAACTGATATACCCGCTCTATTTTTACCAAAAGTCAATCTGGTCAATAACCAGTGGGGAGTCTTAAACTACAGAGAATAGGAGAGGCCAAGTAATTTTATCCAGTGTCTAAGTTGAAGAAGTTTATAAAAATCTTGTACCCGGGCCAGACCCATAGTGGGCTACCTTGTACTATGTCACAGGGCCACCTAACAAATAGATGGATCCTTCCCAGGTTTAAGAATAGTAATTATCCGTAACTAGCATTTCATATGGAAAGTACCCTGCTCTGTTGCCACATTATATAATTGGTGTTAGTTGGCATTGAGATATAACATAGAATTTAGTAATAAATCCATTGGAGCCAGGTGCTTTGTCCTTCAGCAGAAATTGTTTGCCTCTGTGAATCTCATAGGGAGAACAAGGTACATCTAAGGAAGCAAAAGTATCTGGATCTAAAGTTGGGATATTTAAAGTACTAAAATCCCTCAATATCCCTTTCTTGTGGCTGGGGAGTGACTAGACAGTTTTTAACATCATAAACATTAACAAGGTTTGCATTATCACGTGGGTTTGAAACCCTTTTACCCTTCTTGTTGACAAAATGTTTAGTCCGACCTTGAGTTCTACTACCTCTAATCTTCCTAGCCAGGAACATACTGGCTTTATTTCCCACTACATAAAATTTCTGATTTCGATTGAGTGCACAATGAGTGGACATCATCAAGAATTTTTGTATTTGAGACCTTACGTAACTAAGTTTATTTTCAAGCTATGAGATGACACATTAATCACCTCTAATGAAACAAGTTTCATCTCTAATTCCTGTTGACGTAGTAATTTAGCCCTCTTAAGACGTGCCCCGCTCTGTATAGCTACACCTCGAATGACTGCCTTAAGGGCACACCAGTAATTAAAAACGGATGTGTCTGCTGGGTCATTAATAGAGAAAAACTCCTCTAAAGCATCCATTAGAGCTTTTTAACCTCAGGATGGCTAAGAAAATGAGATAATCTCCATGATCCTGGGGGGACTGGAAAATGTGAAAAATTTCCAAATCCATATTAGTGAATTGTGGTCAGACTACAACCTTGGAAGGATCCGGGCAGATAGTGTGTTTTTGTAGCGATCATTTATATGTCAAAATGAAATCACTAGGTGAACATGAATGATGATCAATCCAAAATTAAGTATAATCCCTTTCGTGTAGAGCAAAAACCCTCCAGGCATTGTAGAGCCAATATTCCACCATCAGTTTAGTAAAGGGTAGAGAGGGACCAACCGCTTCCTTTTTAAATGGGGATACTGAGAAGACAAACAATCCAATATAGGGTCAGCAACGATATTGAAATCACCTAAAACTATTAAACATCCTTGTTTATGTTTATCCATTTCACAAAAGGTGGATTTAAGGAAAGGAATCTGTCTTGAATTAGGTGCATAAAGAGCCACTATAGTAACCAGTGAACCCAGTAATAGGTCCATCAAATGTTAAAAATGCCTGTTTTATCTTCAATTTTATTTTTAAGTGAAAATTAAGTCATACGTTGAACAAAATAGCCACCCCGTGTTTTTTAAAGGGGCCATTAGCTGTGTAACAAACTGGAAATCAATTATCCCTAAATAAAGGGGGGGCACTTGCAGCAAAGTGAGTCTCTTGGACAGCTACTATGCTGATGAAAAGAAGAAAGCCATTTAACGCTTCTTGGGGGAATTCAAGCCCCTAACATTCAAAGTAAGAAATGTAACCATTTAGTCTACCAATCACAGAAATTGCAAAGGAGGTTTTCAATCCCATTTTTCCATAAAAGTCACTCTACTAATACCTTATTGATGTTGATGGAAAACGCAGTCTCAGGTTTCATTCCATAATATCCTATAAATGGTCAATTAGGTTTAGATCTGGTGGATGAGAAGGCTATGGCATTTTAAGAATATCAGTATAATATTTGTCAAACCATTGGGAGACCACATTTGCTTTGAAAATGTGACACCACTTCCATCATGAGATCATAAAAAAATGCTGGAGCATGGGGTGAAGATCTTCACTCAGTGCCATTAAGGAACAATTAGCATTGAATCACTTCTCCCAAACTATGCCAGGAAAATACACCACACAATATTATAGAACTATCAAAACCCTTCACTCTTAGAAACAAGCACTCTCTATACCTTACGTTGGTGCCACATGTGCATTTGTCAAATAAAATGTAACTTTTAGTATTACAGAAGAGCATTTAGGGACAATTTTGGGTTGAGGTGTTTTGAGTTAATTGAAACAAAGCTACATAAATGTCATTGGGAGGAGTCATATGTGATTATAGCAGGGGCAGGCTGGTCTGGGGGACAAGGGGGCATATGCCCCCGGGCCAGACTCATAGTGGGCCAACTGCATTTTTTTCCCTTTAAAATAGGCTGCTGAGTCAAGTTTTGCCCCCAGGCTAAAATTTGCTAACCCTCCCCTGGTTTATAGACTGTATAGGATTAGGCTTTAAGGAGCACTACTGCCTAGGGTGGGCTCTATCCTCATTTTAACATTGGGGATATTTTATTATTATTTAGTAGAGTTGTGGCAGAGGTTGGAAGGGGAGCGGAGGGAGGTTAAGAATTGCAAATAGAATGCAATAGGAAGGGTTAGGAAAAACCAATAGGAATGCAACAGGACAAGGTAAAGGGTCTGGCTTTAGCGGATTACATGGATTTAAAAGGAAGGCAGGTTGCTAGGGACAGTATACTTTGGATATGCAAAATTCCCACCTAACCACAATCAAATAAAATCCAGAGTTGTTTATGCTATAATGCTTACATGTTCAATTTCAGATGGTTTAGAGGAAGATTGAAAAGGACTGCAGGTCAGCAGCCATGGATGGCTCAATTTATGGTCATGGGAATACCCCTTTTCATTTACAGTTACAGCACACAATACTAACCTTGGAGTTCTGTGTAAGGTCAGGGAAAGGGGACTGGGTCCTCAGAGCCTGGGCGCCCGTGGCGTGAAGCATCACCAATGGTTGTGGCTGAAGTTGGGTTTTGCAGTGCTGTTTTTTGCCACCATTTTCAAAATGTTTATTAAATAAAACTGACTTCTTTTTTGACCATCTATGTCTCCATGTAGTTATTGTAAATAACGTTATGGACTGGTGTAAATTTCAGATGGGGGATAAGAGAGGACATCAACCTTAAGAGACTTAAACATTTACACAAGAAGAAAACTAATTAAACAAGATACATTATTTCCCCTACACACAATGCATGTGTGTACTCGCTCACAGTAATTTATTTTCTTAGCCATACACTTGTTTACCAAGCTCTATAAAATGAGAATTGAACTCTTAAATTCCATGCCCATGTGTAAGCAGCCTTGGTGTTGTAGATGTACAACACATCCTAATTGTAGAGCACTACAGAATTTGCTGACGCTATATGAATACATTTTGATGATGAAGGAAGAATAACTGTACTGAATTGTATATATACCTAAAAGTATAACTTCCCTTTAAAATGCTGGTGAACATTCCAAATTACTTCACTGAAAATCTGCAGACAAAATGTTGTAGTGATACATAAAATCATTGTTACAGACTGTAACAGCACTGATATTTCTTTGAAAACTTATAATATAATTGCATTCAAATGCTGTTATCAATTTTAATTAACCATTCTGTTTCTTAATCAATTAACATTTGTCCTTAACCTTATCTATATCTACAAAAGTTCCATTCATTCGTCTCCAGGCTTACATCATTTTTGTCCAACCGATCACTCATGGTTACCTTCCATGAAATATTTTCCTCCATCCCTCTCTCATTCGCCACAAGGATCAGTTTTTGACCAACTATTGTTCTGTTTCTACCACCTGCCTTAGTAAACAGATATTCACATATGGGCTCCAGTATCACTTCTACACAGATAATACCCAGATTTGCGTTTTCCTCCCTAAACTTCCTTTACTCTGCATTAGCCAATATTTCAGATAGTGTCTCAGCCATCTGCTCATGGATGTCTCAAAAGGCATTTAAAGTTAAGCTATACTGATTGTATATATTCCCTTCATCATGTTCACTAAATGATACTAATATCCCTTTAACAGTCAGTGGCACCATTCTATCTACTTCCTAAGTTTACTGTCTGTGTTACCCTGGACTCAGCACTTTCCTTTATTCCTCACCTTGACAAGTCTCCAAGTTATGCTGTTTCTATTTGTACTATATCATCAAAAGTGCCTTTGCGTCACACAAGACACCACCAAGCTCCAGGTTAAATGTCCTTATAATTTCCCACCTTAACTATTGCATCCTCATTCTGTCTGTCTTCCCAATAACAATGCAAAGTCTCTGAATCAATCATAAATGCATGAAAGCAAGATTCATTTACACGTCCTATCCTTCCTCATTTGCTGGCAGCCCCTGCATCAATCCATTCTACTGAGCCGTGCCTACAAGTCCCTCCATATATTTTTCCTCCCTATATTTCCGATCTAACGCATAAAAATTCTTCCAATTGCAGTAGCTGGTTGGCAAATTTTAGCCCAGTAGAGTGAGACTTGGTTCAGCAGTCTATTAGGAACATTTTAAAAAATTTAAAAAATTGCAGAAAGATCAGTGACCTACCCAAGGTAGGCCACTATGGGAGCTGTCTGGTGGGAAGATACCCCCAGCTCAACCAGCACTTGACCACATGCCCTCTGCACTCCCCTAACTACCTTCTAAACGTTTTCTATCATTATCTCATCCCATGCATGGTTGCAAGACTTCCGACACGCAGTTCTATAAAGAACTCATTTAACCTGACCCATTGACCTTTAAAATCTTTAACTGGTCTCTAAAGACTCATTTCTGTGAAGAAATCTTTGTATCGTCCATTATTTAACCACTGTTTTTACAACAATTGCCTTAGAGATGCCATTCACACTTTCCCCACCAATAGCTGCAATTGTTAATTTGCTAAATTATGTATTAAGTGTTTCCCCACACCTCTCAGATCAGATGTAATTATAAGTACATGTTTGTACTATGATCCCTTCAAATTACAACACTGTACATCACACAGTTGCTACACTCTACAAATGTGAAGATCTATTTTATTTAAAAACAACACTTAGCAAAACATCTGTCTAATGGTGGCCAAAAAAACTAATTTTAGTAGCAATAAAAATCAGTCAATAATATTTACACATTACTCATTTTAGTCTGTGGCACACATACTAAAATGATGCTGCCTAATCCAAAAAAATAGTTTAATTGTGTGGTTGTCCATGTTTAAATATGTTGATTTCTATTTACTTTTAACCAAATGTATAATTATTTTTAGTTTTATTATTTGTGGGTGTTGGCATACTGAAGAAAGCATACTGTACTATGCATGTTCAATACACATTATGATTGTTCTTTGCCTATACATATCATTGCATGAAAAGATATTTTACAAATCTAAGTCATAAGGGCATATTCAATTAGCTTTCCGGTTCACGGTAATGCGCGTTACCGCAAAACCGGCGCAGTATTGCCGGTAATACGGTACCGCAATAACGCGGATTTTAGTACGCAACCCTATCACATCCTCCCATTCTCGGTTACAGGAGTTTTTCCGGGCTGCACCTACTTTGTGGAATTCCCTCCCACGCACAGTAAGACTTTCCTCTAGTCTTCAAACCTTCAAGCGTTCACTGAAAACCCACCTCTTCAGACAAGGTTATGATATTCCTCAACCACCATCTTAATTCCCTAGATTACCCTATTACCATCCTCTACACAGCTAACGCAAGACAACAACCCTCTGACCAACATTGCAACACACACAGCCCACTCAATACTTTTACCTTTGCAGTCTGTTTGGTCCATTGTGCAATATGATGTAGCACATGCCCTTGTGTTTCTAACTCCCATTGTCCTATAGATTGTAAGCTTTCGAGCACGGTTCTCTTACCTCTCTGTCTGTATGTATTACCCAGTATTGTCTTATTAATGTTTGTTCCCAAGTGTAAAGCGCTACGGAATTTGCTGGCGCTATATAAATAAATGTTGAAGATGATGATGATGATGATGGGCATGCGAACGAAAATCCACGTTATTGCGGTACCGCGGATTGACTTTGCGGCCTGTTCCGGCGCGATCCCACGAACCGGAAAGCTAATTGAATATGCCCCATAGATTGTAAGTTCAATTGGACAGTGCTTTACTTTCTGTTGCAGATGATTGTATGTAATTTGTATCTTGATCCAAACACTGTGTAATATATTGGGGCTTTATAAATGTAGGTTAATAATATTAATTCTAAATAAATAGATGATGAATTATATCTTTTGATCACAAGTTGTACAAGCATTGCATGTGGGTGCAGCCAAGGGCAGGCTTGGATGGGGGGGCATCTGCCCCCTGGGTCAGTCCCATAGTGGGCTACCTTGGGCTGGGTAACTGGGCCACCTGCTTTTTTTTCCTTTAAAATAAGCTGCTGAGTCTTGCCCCATGGGTTAAAATTTGCAAGCCATTTGGGTACTGCTTAACACTGCCTGCTTTTGCGAGTGTACCAACCTACTGCAGGAAACCAATGGCACTGAAACACAAGTTTGTATTAAGGTTAGGTGGGAGGTTCCATGATTTTAGTCTTGTAGGACAAAGCATTTCTGTAACAAGTCATAAAACATATAATTGGGGATTTAAATTCTAATACCACAACCTGCAATGAAAATTTATCCTAAACATATTCAGATTATTTTCCAAGAATTCTTACCTAGACAGTTTCTGGATAATGTTATCAGTTCTCCTTGTCCACAATTGTCACATGCAAATATTCAAGCAAATGTTAAATCTAAAAAAGATCTATTACACCTCAAAACTTAAACCAATCTGGCTGGTTGACAATTCTGCCACATTATAAAATTAAGTTAATGCGCTGTTACAAACCTCAATGTTTAACAATTTACAACTATAATTATGTTTGTCAAATACAATTTTCCCTTTAACCATGAATAAATTACAGACAAAGAGATGGGTTGCCCTCTTGTGGACACTTCAGGATAGAGAAAACATTCAATACAGGACACACATTAATCTGCTTTTAGACAGCTTGAGCTAGAGCTGTTGCCTCATCTCCTCTTTTGAAAAAAGAGCAGATTCAGTTCTGGCTATAATAATCGGGCTGATGTAGAATTAGCCGCAACTACACCCTAAATCGCAGGTGCAAATTGAGTTCACTTTATAAGCCGCAACTGCGGGCATATGCAAAGCTGAAGCCAAAGCTAAATACGTGCACCAGTAGCATATGCGCCCGGTTTACATCAGGAATACATTACATACACCCTTCTTTAGAACCATTTGCTTTGTTTGCAAGATATGTATTTTCATCAATAGAAATTTAAAAACTTCTCCAATACACTATCATCATCATCATTTATTTATATAGTGCCACTAATTCCGCAGCGCTGTACAGAGAACTCATTCACATCAGTCCCTGCCCCATTGGAGCTTACAGTCTAAATTCCCTAATATAGACACACACTCACACACAGACAGACAGACAGAGAGGGCGACTAGGGTCAATTTTGATAGCAGCCAATTAACCTAGCAGTATGTTTTTGGAGTGTGGGAGGAAACCGGAGCACCCGGAGGAAACCCACGCAAACACAGGGAGAACACACAAACTCCACACATTTACTATGCACTAGTTTGATTTAGAGACATAGTAGTAACCAATGTTGATAAAATAAATAAATAATAAAAATACATTTAAAAACAAATCCCGATAATAAACTGCTTTTCCTATCGAATAAACTAATCACTTATCAATTTAACTGTATTTTTAACAACATTTACTAAAGTTTTATGAGCAATATATTGTATTTATAAACATTTTACCTGTGTTTCCAATTATTTTATTTGTTAAATACGTTTGTGCTATGTCAGATTGATCAAGATAACATTGTCATCTGTAAGGGGAACTCAACAGCTTCAAAGACATCATGGGGCGAGTTATGTCCTGGGATATTGGAGTGGTTTTTGGCACCTAAAGAGTCATCAAGCAATCGTCCTTACAGGGGGCCTTACACAGAGAGAGAGACAGAGGTATATTTACAAAACTGCGGGTTTGAAAAAGTGGATATGTTGCCTATAGCAACCAATCAGATTCTAGCTATCATTTTGTAGTATGTATTAATTAAACAACTAGACTGATTGGAAGCAGGTCTCAATTTATTTGGGCAGGGAAACGACCTTGCGTGCAAACCCGCACGCTTCATTGTCGAACCTCGGAGGGGGGAGTGGGCCTACCAAATATTTCTAAGTACTATATTGCTGCACACCTAACTCAACTAGTACTGTTCCATTCTCCTCTTGGTACGAGGCTATGGGTTGACATAGAAGCTAACCTTATGCACATTCTTTTGCCCTATACCCTTTTATGGATATCGATCAAACACTGACCGCCTCTCTTCTCACTTCCACCTACTACCCATTTTTCACTCCAGATATGGGACTACTGTACCCGAACATTCCACTTGCTAGCGCATCGCGAAGTTATGCTTCCATTATGGAATAATCCAGCTTTCCCCCCTGGACAACAACAATCCTTTTATCAGCTCTGGTCTTCATGTGGATTCAGGTTCTTGAGAGACATAGCCCCTTTAGGTATTTTTCCTGAGTTTGCGGACCTCCAACGTCGACATGGCATCCCACATAACCGTTTTTACCAATACCTACAGCTAAGACACTTATATTATTCAATTCCAGCACTTAAAACAATTTACTATCTTACACCCTTAGAATCCTTCAGCGAAAGCAAATCCCTCCCTACTGGTTTAATCTCGACATTTTACAGCATCCTGGTGGCATTTCGTCAACCCGACAAAAATCGGTATGAGCTTAAGTGGGAGGAAGACCTTGGAGAGGTATTAGAGGTGGAGGAATGGGCTAGGATTAGAGCGCATGTTGCCAATAGCTCTATATGTGTGAAGACTATGGAGAATGCTTACAAATTACTTTATAGATGGTATTTAGTCCCTACTCGCCTAAAAGCCATTTATCCTGATTCCTCTAACTTATGTTGGAGGAACTGCGGGCAAGAGGGCTCTTTCCATCACATATGGTGGTCATGCCCTAAGATGGTGGGATTCTGGCAAAAAGTCCATAGTCTAGTACACAGAGTAACCACGCTACAACTACCCCCTTGTCCTTCCTACACACTCCTACATAGAATTGACCCAGACATTGGCAAACAAACAGCAGCGCTTGTGGGCCATATTCTGAACGCCGCTAAAACTGCAGTGGCAGCAAACTGGAAAAAAACAGAACCCCCCACTCTAACTGAAATCATAAACAGAGTATGGCAGACGTATCAATGTGAACACATCACAAGTATAATAAATGATAAACCCATTAAGTTTCAAAATACTTGGCAACCTTGGCTGGCCGTCTACGGAGCAGTTCAACCAGGGACCAATCAAAATCAGAGTTTAGTTAAATGAAAAGTAAGATATGGTGACCTTGATTGCAAATGGTTTACTGAACGCTTTGCTGGCATCAGGATGCCGGGCTGAGTGTCCTTCCCCCTCTCCCTTCCCCTCTTTTCCTTTCATTCTATTTCTGTCTTTTTCTTTTCAACTTCAATTCATTTGATATGTATCATCATAACAATGTACTTATTAGTTTACTTTTATTAACAAAATGTTTGATTCATAGTCTAACCTGTATGCTGTTGAAACTGTAAAACTGTCAATAAACTAGACTGATTGGTTGCTATAGGCAACATCTCCACTTTTTCAAACCAGCAGTTTAGTAAATATACCCCATGGGCTCTGTGCTTACTATATTTTATATAGGCAAATATAATTCCATTTCCAAAATACCACTTACAATCAATATACATAGGGATTAACCACATTCATAAATAGGATGTTGAAAGGCAACCATACGTCGAATAAAACTGTCTGTGATACAGGGAATGAGAGGAAATTATTATCAGCTCAACTTAAGCACTTGACCTCTCTCTATTTGGTATTTTAGATTACTAAATCCAATACAAATTTACCAATGATGACATTAGGTCTGTGTGACACTCCTCAGAAAAGATATGTTACATTTTAGCATTGGGGATTAAACAGGGAAGATGTAAATTGTTGTTGTAAAGCTTTGTTCCAGCCCTCCCCTGGAGACCAAACCCTGTAGGAAGGGTAAGGTGAAAACGTTTCTTGAAAAAGTCAGACCACTTACAAAATTTTGTCTATTTTCCAACCCAATTTCCATTGGCACAATCAGGATCTCCATAATGGTTATGAGATGAAGTGCACAGATTGGATGGTAAATCTTTTAATTTAGTATGTACGCATGCTGATAAGGACTTTTATTGTTTTCCAGTCGTCCGTAAAATCGTTACAGAGAACACATTGGGCGGAATATTCTGTAGTGTGTATCCAGCCTAAGCCACACTCACTCTTGTTTCAGCTGTGCCCTCTTCCACTTTGAATGTAAGCTCTCTAATGAGCAGGGTCCTCCATACCCTTTTGTCTTCATGTCTGCAATCACAGTGCATCAGGAAAGTATTCACAACACTTCACTTTTTCCACTTTTTATGTTACAGCCTTATTTCAAAATGGAATAAATCTATTCCTTCAAAATTCTACACACAATAACCCATAAAGACAACGTAAAAAAGTTTTGTTTTTTGGGGGGGGGGTTTGTTTTTCTTTAGAGATGTTTGCAAATTTATTAAAATAAGCAAAAAAAAAATGTAAGAAATCACATGTACATAAGTATTCACAGCCTTTGCCATGAAGCTCAACATTGAGCTCAGGTGCATCTTGTTTCCACTGATCATCCTTGATATGATCCTACAGCTTAATTAGAGTCCCCCTTTGGTAAATTCAGTTGATTGGACATGATTTGCAAAGGTACACACATGTCTATATAAGGTCCAACACTTGACAGTGCATGTCACAGCACAAACCAAGCATGAAGTCAAAGGAATTGTCTTCCAAGACAGGATTGTCTCGAGGCACAAATCTGGGGAAGGGTACAGAAAAATATCTGCTTCTTTCAAGGTCCCAATGAGCACAGTGGCCTCCATCATCCATAAATGGAGCGATCGGGGGATTAGGGCCCTAGTCACAGAGGTGACCAAGAACCCGACGGTCACTCTGTCAGAGCTACAGCATTCCTCTGTGAAGAGAGGAGAAACTTCCACAAGGACAACCATCTCTGCTGCAATCCACCAATCAAGCCTGTATGGTAGAGAGGCCAGACGAAAGCCACTCCTTAGTAAAAAGCACATGGCTGGCTGCCTGAAGTTTGCCAAAATGTACCTGAAGGACTCTCAGACCATGAGAAACAAGATTCTCTGGTCTGATGAGACAAAGATCGAACTCTTTGGCGTGAATGCCAGACGTCAAGTTTGGAGGAAACCAGGCACCGCTCATCACCAGGCCAATACCATCCCTACAGTGAAGCATGGTGGTGGCAGCATCATGCTGTGGGGATGTTTTTCAGCGGCAGGAACTGGGAGACTAGTCAGGATAGAGTGAAAGATGAATGCAGCAATGTACAGAGACATCCTGGATGAAAACCTGCTCCAGAGCGCTCTTGACCTCAGACTGGGGTGACGGTTCATCTTTCAGCAGGACAACGACCTAAGCACACACAAGATATCAAAGGATTGGCTTCAGGACAACTCTGTGAATGTCTTTAAGTGGCCCAGCCAGAGCCCAGACTTGAATCTGATTGAACATCTCTGGAGAGATCTGAAAATGTCTGTGCACCAACGCTTCCCATCCAACCTAATGGAGCTTGAGAGGTGCTGCAAAGAGGAATGGGCGAAACTGCCCAAAGATAGGTGTGCCAAGCTTGTGGCATCATATTCAAAAATACTTGAGGCTGTATATGCTGCCAAAGGTGCATCAACAAAGTATTGAGCAAAGGCTGTGAATACCTATGTAGAAAAAAAAAATTATGTTGTCTTTATGAGGTATTGTGTGTAGAATTTTGAAGGTTAAAAGGAGTTTATTCCATTATAGAATAAGGCTGTAACATAAAATGTGGAAAAAGTGAAGCGCTGTGAATACTTCCCGGATGCACTGTATTTTATCTGCCTTGTATGTCCTTGTTTTATGTATGTCCTGTTTTCCTTATGGTATGGGGCTGTAGAGCACTCTGGCGTCTTACAAATTTAAGATAATAATAAATAAAAATAATAATAATACAGGCCTATAAGAGGATGTTAGGGTAATTTACCTTTCCTTTATCAAGTCCCTTCAGATACCTGTGACATAATGCTGGTTAACCAGGAGATCAGTAATCAAGACACAGACATGCAAATGTCAAGATGTATACTGAGCTGAGCTCGTTTATTCTTAGATTACATTTATACTTAAAAAGCCTTTCATCTGGTTATAAGGCAAGCATATGTTTGATATTTTCCTGAGTAACTATAGATTATGTGACAAAGCTAGATAATTATTTCAGTGTCCCCTTTTACGGCTGCTGCTTATCCATTTCCGCAAACGCCAGTACATCCAATTTCACCATCTGTCTTCTCATGGTCTAGGCCTTCACTCAGGGTTCTTGTGATATTTTAGGCTGGAGCTGGTTTTTCCGCTGATTATGCTGAATATATATTTTTTTAAGGCAATAACATTTTTAACTCCTTCACATATCATTACTACCACTTAGTACTCAGGAGCCTAAAAGTCCCTCCACATTTCCCTTCTTTTCATAATATATATAAGGTTAAAAATGTTAAGGCCTGAAATGGTGACATCTAACGCAGTCCAGACTACTTTTGAACAGTCTCTTGTGAGACAGCAAGGGTATTTCACCAGTCAGCCGTGACCGAGTAGAGATATCCTCATTTCTGCCCCTGATTATTCCAAAAGTATATTTTCTTCATGCCTCTGCTGTAATCTCTGTATATCTTTTCTGAACGTGCATAACATATACCAGTTCCATCCTATCAATATGATCAATACCACAGTGATAATGAGTAGTGGGTGTACTAGTAAGTTAAATATACCAGTCATAGATGGAGATGATCCGGTAAATACATCCCACCAATGTTTTTCTAAATCATCCTTCAGTTTGGTGACTAAAGCTTTTGATAAATTACTCTGTAAAACAATATATTACCAGCCATCAATTTTACCTGTGCAGTATCTTTCTGCTGTTTTAGATGTAAGTATTGGAGGGTATATTGAGTCCAATTTATAAATTTAGTAATGTTTTGCTCTGTCCTCAAAGTACAGAGGGCTGATATGTTAGATAACTGTACAAATGCTTTATTCCATTGCATGTTTTTAGTTAAGGGGTTAAAAACTGGAGGCATCCTATCAGCCTGCATATGTACCAGTTTACTCATCTCAGCTCCCGTTTTACTCAATTTTGTATTAATTACCTCCATATCTATTGTGTTCATTATACCTATTCCTGTGCCTGTGGCCCCCAGTAAGGTATAATACCATTCTCTCTTACATTTCTTTTGGTTGCTTACTGGGAACGTGATATTCCATCTAATTACCGTTCTTTGTTGCCTTACCCTCATTGTTAAGCAGGTGGAAGGTATCCTTACAATGGTATTGGTCACCACTTTTGCTGTAATTGTAGAATATAAAATCAAGTTCTCAATTGCAATATAGAATTCCCCAATTGTGTCTTATTGGTGCAGACTATTGTTCTATCCTGGTAACTGGTGGCATTATGGGTCTGATTGTATCCTATTGTGCTGGGTTTATTCCAACAGTGATCTATTTGGGCCTTTGCCTCTGCACCTTCCAACCATCTCAAAAAAAGGTGCCATCATTGTGTCCCGTTTGTGCCTGTCAATTCAAATGTACTGTTAGTTTCTGCTGCCCAAATTACATGAGTTGCAGTATCACCTAGAATTTTGTATACTTACCCACCTTTTATTTTCATACTTATATTATCACATGGCCAGACAAACTCTGATGCTGCTGATATATCGGTCACTGTATCTTCCATTTCCCAACTTCAATTCTCTGAGTAACTTTTAAAACACTCCCATGTTGTTACATTTCTCCCTATGTCCGAGAGATCAGTAACATTCCATCTACATACGGTTGAGTTTGTCTTTTTTAATTCTTCATGTATTTATATTCAGTCCCTGTGCAGTTTGGTATGTCAGCTTGCAACAATCCTAGAGTAGCTGACGTGACTGCAGCTACATAGATCATGAAAAAGGTTATTTCTGATCATAATGCTGTGTCCAGTGTGATGCGTGCAACCAGGAGTCTCAATTCTGGAGTTTCACTAATTTGGGTGTGGTCAACAAGACCTGATACGGACCCTGGAATCTGGGTTCAAAGGTTTTCCTCACGTTTCTTTAAGTATACCCAATCGCAGGTTTCAGCTCCTGTGGCTGTCAGTCTGAATCGGGCTCAGGAAGTGAAGAGAATGCTAGAACATGCAAATAGTTCAAATGGTTAGTTAGACTTTTCATATAGCTAGTTAAATCTCCATATGTTTATGTTGTAATCTCTGTGGATAATAACACTCTGTCTTTGGCAGTGTTCCAAAAAGTATTTCATAAGGAGACAACTTGCTATTCCTATTTGGCACAGTTCTTACACTGAACAAGGCTATGGGCAGGCATTCTGGCCATGTTTTTTTTTATTTCAGCCATTATTTTCTGAATTTTCAGCTTCAATGTCCCATTTAACCTTTCTATTCGCTCACTGGCCTGTGTTCTGTACGGCGTGTGAAAGGCTTGCTGTATGCCTAGATCTGTCATTATGTGTTGCATTATTTCCCCTGTGAACTATGTACCTCTATCTGATTCAATTACCTCAGGGACACCATACATGCACACAATCTCACCAATCAGTTTTTTCGCAGTTGTTTTGCTGTTGTCTTGGCTACGGGCCAAGCCTCCGGCCATTTACTGAAAAGATCTGTACAAACTAGAACACATTTCAGATTTAGGCAGTTGTATATAGTCCATCTGTAGTCTTTGAAAAGGATAAAAGGCTTTTGGAGTTGTACCTTGTGACGTTTTTACCCTTTGTCCTGGATTTGAAGTACCACAGATCCAACAGGCCTGAACATAGTCTGCAGCAGCTTTAATGAATCCTGGAGCTATCCAATGTTGATGGACCATGCTAGTCATCTGTGTTCCTTCGCCAGGTGAGGTTGTCCATGAGCTATCTGTAACATGGGAGGGAACAAAACCTGTGAAAGACAAAGTTTATCATTCAGTTTCCACATACCAGTGCGATCTTCTAATCGCTTCCATCTTTCTTTCTCCAGTGGTCCGGTCTGCGGATGAAACTTTTTTTGGATCAATGTAGTCAGGCATTTCTTTCTTTACTATATATACTTCTCCTTCAGGCTCCCTCTTAGTTGCCTTTCTTGCTTCTGCAAACGTGTTCCCTTTTGTTTCAAAAGTCTCATTCCTTGTATGTGCTTGTATTTTAATTACGGCAACCTTGTGTGGCAATTGCAATGCTCTAAACAAATCAAAATAGACTGACATGCTGTATGTCCTTACCACTAGAGGTCTTGAAATCTCTGCTCTTCCATATTGGACCAAAATCCTGTGTCACTCCCCAAGCATATCTGGAATACGTGTAGATATTGGCAGTGGTTCCCTCTGCATATTCCAATGCCTTGGTGAGTGCTATTAGTTCAGCAGATTGTGTTGACAGTATCGAAGATAGTGGTCCTGAGTCAACTACTTCATTTTCTGTAGTCACCGCATATCCTCTAAATGGTGATCCCTTATCATAATACCTGGAATCATTTACAAAAAGTTCATACACAGCATTAGATAAGGGAGAGTTAGTAACACGTGGAAGAGTCTGCGCTTCCATATCCATAAGAGCGAGGCAATCATGGGAAGAGAAAAAATCATGGTTAATATTTTCACACAGTTCACTGTTATCGCCTTCACTATCACAATGTCTTTCTTCTGACGGCTCTTGTTTTTCACTATTATTCCCTCCTTTTGAATCTTCAGATTCATACATTAGGGGTAACAATGTAGCTGGACTTAATACTGTGCACCGTTTGACTGTGACATGTGAAGCACTTAATAATGCTACCTAGTACTTAGTAAGTCTGGCTGATGAGAAGTGTTTTGTTTTTGCTTGTTGTAATATTTCTACCACAGCATGTGGGACTTGGATTGTTAATGAGTGATCAAGGACAATATCTGTGCTTTTGTCTTTGAGGATTGCAGCAGCTGCTACTGCCCGTATGCATGTTGGTGCGCCTTTAAGTATAGGCTCTAAATTTGCTGAATAGTACGCCAGAGGTCTTTGCTTGTGTCCAAGTTCTTGTGTAAGGACCCCTGCTGCATGCCCCTGGTATTCATGACAAAAAAAGATTATTTGTTATAGTTTGGCAGTACTAGGGCTGGAGAATTCATGATGGCCTGCATAAGATATTGTACTGCGTTTTCAATTTCTTGTGTGGTTGGGTACGGGCCCTCCTTTTTAGTCCTGTTGAATAGTGTCTGCATGTATACTGAGGCTAGTGGAATCCAGTCATTACAGTAGCTAATTAGGCCCTTGCTTATTTTACAGTTTGAGGTGTTTTTACCTGTTGTATCGCTTGTACTCTTTGTAGTGTTAGATATTTAGTGCCATGTGAAATGCAGTGTCCTAAGAAAATTACCTTTTTCTGGAGCTTGGATTTGGACACTCTGCAGTCCTGCTGGGCCAATAAGGTTAGTAGAGAAACAGTTTCTTCTTTACATTGTTGTTCACTATCAGCAGCTATCAATAAGTCATCAACATACTGCAATAGTCGGGTAGTTTCAGGGGATATTGCAGTAACCATCCTTGTAAGACAGTTGACATTGCTTCAGAGAATTCTGAAGGGCTGGTGGCTCCTCCCTGGGACAATCTGGTCCAGCAGTATTGTGTTCCTTCATGCGTAAAAGCCAGCATTTTCTGTGAATTGGTACAGAAAAGAAAGCATTTGCTAAATCTAGAACTGCAAACCACATAGATGTAACAGGAATTTGAATGTGGGTTTGGGACAATGGGTGTGTTCACAACCAGTCTTATTTATTTCTCTGAGATCGTAAATTAACCTGAATTCTGGAGCTCCTCCCTCTTCCTGTTCTCTTTTCTTTACTGGGAACAAAGGTGTGTTAAAAGGTGATCGACATTTCTATACTATACCTTTGCTTTGGTATTCTTGTAATTGTTTTGTGATTGCTATATAAAAACTTTTAACAGTCCCACATCAGTTTTTCCCTTTGACCATATTTTCTTAGGTACATCCTTCAGCCACTGTGGTAGTGGTGCCTCATCTTGAGATGTGTTTTCACTTGATTGTGTCAAAAACACCTGTACTGCTGCTTCTATCTGATTAGATATGTTGTCTGGAAGTTAACTGGTGTATTCCATCCCTTCTGGGGTGTATTTAATGCATGCTCTCATTAACTGTAATATATCTGCACCCAGTAGATTTACAGGACAAGTGTTTGAAGTGAGAACCCTATAGTGACAGGAGTACAGTCTTTGTTTATTTGTAGCTTTACTTTTTTACTTTTCCTAAAGTGAATGGGCTATCCTGCCAACCCTGATGCTTTTACATAATCTGAGGTCACTAATTCTTGTGGTACTTGATCTTGTCTCAATACTGTTTGGCTTGCCCCTGTGTCAATTAGGCAATCCAATTGTTGACCAGTGGGCAATGTAATTTGCACAGTAGTTCCAGGCAGCTTGCCTTCTTCAGGGGTGTTTACAAGAACTGAACAAGGTGTTGACAACGGGAGCCATATCTTCATTGATTACTGCTTATGGTGCCCTGCGGACCGCCGGTTTCTCTTTGCTACTGCCATTTCTTGTAGTTCCTGCAGTCCTTCTTCACGTGACCTGGTAATTTACACCAAATACATCTGCCAGTCATGTCCTCACCTTGATTCCTTTGTCTTGCACTTACTGTTTCTGTTCCTTTGAGCTGTTGCCTTACTTGCCATGTCACTTTTCCCTGTACCAGGTGTACAGTTACCTGAGTCTTTAGGGCCTTCTTTTCCCTTTTTTCTGCTTCCTGGTTGAGGAGGTTAAGGAGGCTTACAACTGGTCCTTCAAGTACCTGTAGCAAAGATGACATTTTCATAGACAATGCCTCAGGTCTGACTGAAAAGAGTTGGCTTCTTACCTCATTCCTTAGACTATTTAAAAACTTTGTTTTCAACATTCTTAGACCATCTGGGGTTTCTGTAGAAAAACCATCATCATTTTGTCTGGTAGTTAATTTATCCAAATACATCCTTACTGAATAATTTTTCTGTGTTATGTCTGGTGCTGCTGGTGCTTTTAACTTTTGTTCATGACACCCCAATTGTACTCTGGCCAGAAATTCAAGACCACTGTTATACGTATTTATTTCTTCTACAGGGGGTGCAGGATGAGTAATAGCCCCCCGTCACCTTCTGGTGTTTTTGCTATTAACCCCATTATTTGAGTCATCACTCCTACCCCAAATAATGGTGTGCATACTTGCTGCAGGTCTATCCAACAGGGATTCCACACTGTCTGTATTCTGATTAAATAGGCAGAAAATGCTGCTGGTCTTTTCCTAGAGTCTGGTGCTTCCTGTATCATTGTATGCATATCAGACTTATACCAGGGTGAATAGGTCTCTTCTGGGTTAGGTAAGTGTCTCCTATTATTAGGACCTTCGGCAGTATCAGTATTAAAATCTGGGTTAGTCATCCTTTGTATTCTGACTGGATACATATTAGTTTGAGCATGTAATACTTGCTTTTCCGATGTTATTCTCCTTCTCACCCCCTGATCTGTTGTTTCTCTTAGTGGACTAGTATTGTGATCCTTCAACCGGCTTACCATCATTGGTATCTTGGAAACATTTCCTTTTTTTCTGCAAGAATTATCTGTACAATGAGGTGCATCAGGTTCTACCGAATTATCACAAGATGGACATTCATCATATTCTTCTGGGACACATTTTCTGCATACCGGACACTGCTAATAATGAAATAAATGATTATCCTGAGAAACAGACTGAGGGTGGATTTGACTTGGGGTTTGTAACGTGATTGGTGAAGTGTTACCTGTGTCCACTGGGGTCACTGAATGAGTTTCTAATTGTGGATGTGTATCCTGTGCTAGGTGTGATGTGTGATCTAGCTGTTGAGATGGAGGTGGTACACCTGGTCTATTGTCGGGCTGCTGTGGTGGAGCTGTAGTATCAACATAAGGTGGTGGCATATCTAACAGACCTGTATCTATATGTGGATCCTCTCTTCTCTTCTTTTCCTTTTTTCATCCTCTACCTCTAATGATACTGTATACCACATGTTAACCACATCTGCATGTCCTTTTCTGCTTATCCATGCTTTATTGGTGTTTTGAAACCTTTTCCACTTTTCTGGATCTAGTGGGAAACCTGCTCTGTCAAATATTTGTTTTATACCTTTTAGGGACTTCTTCCCTTCTCTGTATTCTATTACCTCTGGGTTTTATAGACCCAACAACCTTACTAGCTTGTGCACCCATTATTCAAAGTTGATCAATCTCTAAATATACTGTACTGTTGGGTTGCTTTAACGCATGCACTCTTATAGCAGTTATCTGTATTTTACAGAGAATTATACCACCGTTCAAAAATCTTCTATTCCGGCTGTTAAATACTTGCACACTATACAAATAAATATAGCTAGAGAACAGACAACCAGAACAATCATGCAAATTTCCGTTGTAGCTGTGACCATTTTTGCTTTCTTATTTCATAATCAGCAGGATGTCCTTTTACAATTTCATTACGTAACCCAGGTGATAATTTCTTTATACTGTACAGACAGATAGGCTTCCCCTCAAGGGGTATGTGATTAACTGGCCAATATAGTAACACTTGAGACCAAATATATCCTATATTTTGCTGCAATATATCCTTATTTAAATGCACATTTACCGTACAATAATTTTGCTTTGCATCCACAAAACATCCAAAAACAGTTCTATCCATTACAGCTTCCAGTGTAGGAGCAGTACCACCAGGATGCTTTCTAAGTATAACAGCACAAAAACAGTCTGGACAATAACCAAATGAATTCTTAAAATGCAATCGTGAGTACTTATGACTTATTTCAGATTCAACCATATGCGTAGCGCTTTTATGCTATCAAACAGATATTTGGGTTCAAAGAATCTCTCTTACCAAATACAGATGAACAGCTTTCAGACACCCAACAAGAATACTGGAAAGAGTAAATCAGTGGAAAAATCACAGCTGAATATTACTCACCATACAAATTTAAACTGTCCCGTGATTCTAGTCGATGCTGTAAGCGTTGCTTGTCATCTGTACAGGTTGTCCGAGATTCCGGCTATTCGAGCCCCCACGTAATGTTATGGTAATTTACCTTTCCATTATCAAGTCCCTTCAGATACTTGTGAGATAATGCTGGTTAACCAGGAGATCAGTAATCAAGACACAGACATGCCAATGTCAAGATGTATACTGAGCTGAGCTCGTTTATGCTTAATTACATTAATACTTAAAAAGCCTTTGATCTGGTTATAAGACAAGCATATTATTGATATTTTCCTGAGTAAAGATAGATTATGTGACAAAGCTAGATAATTATTTCTGTGTCCTCCTTTATGGCTTATTCTTATCCATTTCCGCAAATGCCAGTACATCCAATTCCACCATCTGTCTTCTTATGGTCTAGGCCAGGCCTGTCCAACCTGCGGCCCTCCAGGTGTTGTGAAACTACAAGTCCCAGCATGCCCTTCCAGCTATTAGCTGGTTGCCTACCAGCAAAGCACGCTGAGGCTTGTAGTTTCACAACCCCTGGAGGGCCGCAGGTTGGACAGGACTGGTCTAGGCCTTCACCCGGGGTCCTTGTGATATTTTAGGCTGGAGCTGGTTTTTTCGCTGAATATATATTTTTTAAGGCAATAACATTTTTAAATCCTTCACATATCATTATTACCACTTAGTACTCAGGAGCCTAAAGGTCCCTCCACAAGGAACAAGTTGGAGGTGCCAAAAGTATTGATGACATATTCAACAAGGGCTTTTGTGACCCTATGAACACATATAGCTCAGACTTTGGCAAAAGACAGATGTAGAGATGCTGGCTGGACTTTGCAATATACTTTTTCCAGACACTATCTTCTAGATGTTGCAGCAACAGACGATACACAATTTGGAAGGAGGATTCTCCAAGCTGTTGAACAAGAAATATGCTTATGTCCAGGATATCTATTGTTGAGACCGACTATTCCTGTTGAACTCACGCCAAGGTACTGCTTGGTACATCACATCAGGAAGCCATGGATTAGGAAGGGGAAATAAGTAAAATTATACTGATTTTTCCTCAAAATACTCAGCAGACCTAATAATCCCTCCTGTGTTGTAGATGGTTACCTTCTTTCAGAGGCAGCTATGGAAGACAAACTATGGAAGACGTTACATTATATACCTTCCAGGTTGTCAAAGTTTTTTCCTGTCTCTATTCAGCTGAATAAGGGATAACCCATCATTAGGGCAGCCATGGAATATTTAAGGAAAATAACATATTGCAAGTATAATTTGCTTATTGATAGTTATGGCAAAAGAGGAATTTATTAAATAAAACATTTATATACACATTTAAATTTTAAATACAGCCCTCACCATAATATACTGCATACTGCCAGCCACAGTATATATAGAACCCAATGCACATACCAGCCATTTCCCAACAATTGCATGTATGCAGCTTGTTATGATTATAACCTAATCAGGATAATATATTAATGAAATCACGATATATACACGAATATCTGAAGTTTCTTTAGGTAACATGGTTTCCAGCAACTCACTGTGTGAGAAAACAAGGGGTTAATGAATTCTAATGTACTAAACTCCTTGTTTCAGACACCTGCTTTAGGTCACCTGACTGTTTACTTAGAGAGGTCACATAAAGGCTGTCAACCCTTTTGTTTATTGCCCAGTTAAGAGCCCACTGTCAGGTGCTGTGCTAGTACAGTCCCATGATCCTTATGGGCAATATAGTGGATACAAAAAAAATACTTTCCACAATCCCACCATGTATGAGAAGACCACTGTATAAATTTGTAACCACTGGAACTAGCCAGATAAAATGGTCCAATGACATATATAGGACAGGATAAGAAAACTATATGGATAATGTATCCCCCCAAGGAATCAGTCCTCAAGAGCTACCAACAGGTCATGTTCTCAGTATTTGTCTGTAGAAACAGATAGGATATTTACTGACCTAGCCAAATAGATTAACTCACCTATGCATGATTAAAGAAATCCTGAAAAGATGAACTGTTAGTAGGATTGAGTTTGGCACCTCTGCTCTATCAGTATCTTTCAGGTGTATCAAAGGTATGGTATACAATGGTATATACACCACATAACCAAAGGTTGGGAATACTTGAACATCACATCCATATGTGCTTGCTGAACATCTCATTCCAAAACCATAGGCATTAATATGGAATTGGTTCCCCCCCTTTGCTATAACAGCCTCCATTCTTTTCACTAGATTTTGGAACATGGCTGCAGAGATTCGCATCCATTCAACCACAAGAGTATTAGTGAGGTCAGGCACCATCACCATTTATTTATATAGCGCCACTGATTCTGCAGCGCTGTACAGTGAACTCATTCACATCAGTTCCTGTCCCATTTGAGCTTACAGTCTAAATTCTCTAACATACACACACAGTCAGACTAGAGTCAATTTTGATTGCAGCCAATTAACCTATTAGTATGTTTTTGGTGTGTGGGAGGAAACAGGAGCAGCCGCAGGAAACCCAGATAAACATGGGGAGTACATACAAACTCCTCACAGATAAGGGCATGGTCGGGAATCAAACTCATGACCCCAGTGCTGTAAGGCAGAAGTGCTAACCACTTAGCCACCAATGTTGGATGATAAGGCCTTGCACGCAGTCTGTGTTCCAATTCTTCCCAAAGGTGTTCTGTGGGATTGAGGTCAGTAAATTTCTCCCACAAAATGGGGAAATCAATTTTTGATGGACCACGCATTCTAGAGGAGTTATTGTCATGCTGAAACAGGAAAGGGCCATCTCCGAATTTGGGTGCACACAATTCTCTAGAATATATTTATATGCTGTAGCATTAAGATGTAATTTCAGTGGAACTAAGGGGTAAAGGCCAAACAATGAAAAGCAGCCCGATCCATTATTCCTCCTCCATCAAACCCAGTTTCCTCCGTCAGGCTGACAGATGGTGAAATGTGCTTTGTCACTCCAGAGAACCAGTGTCCACTGTTCCAATGCCAAACCAATTCAGTCATTTTCCATTGTACATGGTAATTCGAGGCTTGTGTGCAGCTGTTTGGCCATGGAAACTCAAATAACGATGCTCCTGACTAAATGTTCTTGTGCGGACTGTTGCTTCCAGAGGCAGTGTGGAATGTTGCAATCTGAGGACATATTTTAGCACACTACGCTCTTAAACAGTTGACGGTGCATTTCTGTGACCTACCGATTTGCTGCTGAGCTGCTCTTAGACTTTTTCTACTTCACAACAACAGCATATTTAGTTTACCAGGGCAGCTGTAACAGGACAGACGTTTGATGTACTGACTTGTTGGAGAGGTGGCATCCTATGGCAGATTCATGTTTAAAGTCACTGAGCTCTTCAGTACAACCCATTCTACTGCTGTTTGGCTATGGAAATTGCAAGGCTGTATGCTTGAGTTTATGCACTTGTTAGCAATGGTTGTGGCTGGAAGAGATGTACACATACTTTTGCAACGTAGTGTGCGTCATATTTATCTATTTCTAGGACTGGACAGCCATGCATATTTAACCCCTACACTGCTAAGGCGAGAACATGTACATCAAAAATACTAAGGGCGACTCCTAATCCTGGCACCTACATTCTCAGGGACACCTGTTGAAAGAGAGTAGTCCTCATAAACTGTCTGGTGATCAGTGTGATCACCAGTAAGTAATTACTATACTACAGATCTCTGAGGAAACCACAAATGACAATGGAGAAACGCGTCAGAAATTTATGATTATTTGGAGTTAGAAGCCTTTTGCGCTCATTATTTGTTCTGTGGATTAAGCGAGACAGGTTTGGATTCAGTCATTTGATTTGATTGCTGTGCCCCATAAAGAACAATTACCCGGACTAGAGACATTTGATCTCATTATATACCATCTATTCCCGGGAAGGGAGTGTAACAAGCCGCTGTCCTCTTCTGCTGTGAGATCGGACAATACATCACCCACAAAGCTGGCAAATAGGACGGCTGATTCAGTGAGTACAATCTAAAATAGGAGGCGGTTTGTAGAATGCCAACTCCGGGCGGCCAGTTTATATAAGCATTTCAAGAGGTACTTTCAGTTCCGTAATTATCGTGATTTATTGTTTGTCCATGGGACAGGAGTTCTATAGCGCACAGAAAAAGAATCAATCTGTATCGGTTTGTTATCAAGGTCAAAGTAGTATTTATATATTCATCATCATCTATTTATTAATATAGCGGCAACATATTACGTAGCGCTTTACAATTGGGGACAAACACAGTAAACTAATAGACAAACTGGGTAAAACAGACAAAGGTGAGGCCATGCACTCAAGCTTACAATCTATGGGACAATGAGGTTAAGTCTACATTTTGCATTTCAGCCCAGCCAGACTGAAAAGGTAAAAGTGACTCATAAGCTAAATGATCCTGTCACACATTGTTGGTCAGGGGGTAGTTGTCTTGTGTGAAATTGTATAACGGGTGGTAATAGGGTAATGTAGTGAGGTTCAGAGGGTGGTTGAGGAATATTATAAGCTTGTCTGAAGAGGTGGGTTTTCAGAGAACGCTTGAAAGTTTGTAGACCAGAGGAGAGTCTTATTTTGCGAGGGAGAGAATTCCATAGAGTGGGTGCAACCCGAAAAAAGTCCTGTAACTGGGAATGGGAGGATGTAATGAGGATGGATGAAAGAGACCGATCTTCTGCAGAACGGAGTTACCGAGTTGGGAGATATTTTGAGACAAGAGGAGATGTATGTTGGTGCAACTTTGTAGGTTAGTATGTTTTATATTGGATTCGGTAGAAAACAGGCAACCAGTGTAGAGACACAGAATTATTCAGCAGAGGAATAACAATTTGCAAGGAAAATCAATCTTGCCACTTCGTGCAAAATAGATTGTAGGGGTTTGAGTCTGTTTTGGGGAAGACCAGTAAGAAGGGAATTGCAATAGTCAATGCGGGAGATGAGTGCATGAATTAAGGTTTTTGCAGTGTCTTGTGAGAATTCTGGAAATGTTTGTTAAATGTATGTAACATGATTTAGATATAGAGTCAATGTGGGGAACAAAGGATAGTAGGTGAGTCAAGGATTACACCTAGGCAGCGCGCTTGTGAGGTGGGATTTATGGTCATGTTATCAACAGAGATAGAAATGTCAGGTATGCTCTTGTTGGTGGGTGGGAATATTATTAACTCTGTTTTAGAAAGATTAAGTTTGAGTTGGTGAGAGGACATCCAAGTTAAAATGGCAGAAAGACAGTCAGTTACACGGGACAACACAGATGTCGAGAGATCAGGAGAGGATAAATTTGGGTATCATCCGCATAGAGATGACTGAAATCCAAAAGGAACTTATTAGATTTCCAAGAGAAGCGGTATAGAGAACAGCAGAGGACCTAGCACTGTGCCTTGCGGTACTTCAACTAATAAAGGACGCGGAGCAGAGGCAGCAGCAGAGAAATTAACAGTGAAAGAGCGATTAGAAAGGTAGGATGAGAACAGTGTCTTGAAAAAGTTTAATTTTTGATTGGTCAAGAGGATAAGTGAAAATAGACAGCAACACAGAGAACATCATATGCCAAATACAGTGTGACCACATCCATGAAAGCAATGTGTAAGAAGTATTAACTATGAAAATGCATCACCAACTTTTAAGTTCTAAAGAAAATGTTATAGTAAAATGGGTGGGGACTAGAGGGGAGGGAGGTGCATGACCAATTAAGGAGGAAAGTGACATTTTAGTTGCTCAAAATAGTATTCTTAACAGGGTTCACTAAAAACAAAGTGTACAGAGAACATAGCATCACAAAGTGAAAAGGAAAGTCCTTAGGCTGGGAATCTTACTCACGTGGAGATTATTGGGATAGAAGAGGAAGATGATAAAACACCAGCACTCCGCAAACAGCAAAATGACCCATACTTGGTTAAACATATGGCTTCTATAGTGAAGATAGTAACTTATTTTGTCCATATTCGCTATATGCCAAATTTTTGTTTTTAAAGCTCAAATAAGAACACTGGGCACAACATCTGCCACTTTTTGGCTAGCAGGCATTTTGCTGCCACTAGGATATGTATAGCAAGCCTCAGATTTTAAACCTGAGATACCCATATTATTCCTACATATTTTATTCAAAAGTCTTCTGGAAGAAAAAGGTATAATTTGTGTGGGTACTGCAAAAACAAATTTGGGGATTGGTGTGTACTAAAAAAAAATCTTTAGCAAGGAGAGCAAACAATTTGTCTTCACCATTTTTAAAAATTCCTGTTTTGTTTATAAAGCAGCCTTTTGTCCCTCTGAGTAGATGCAAATACAGAACTACCTAATTCAGTGTATGCTGCTTGTGATTTGAGGAGCATATAGTTACTCCGTGCCCTAGCAAATTAGACTTCAGATCTGATCCCTCTTGTTCTGCCTTCCCATGACAAAACGAGACATGAAATAAATAAACCCTTTGTATGTCCTCTAAATGCATCCCACCTTGCTTCCCGTGGTGCTGCTTTGTCATTTTGTTCCAAAATATTTTAGTATGCAGTCATATTGAATCTGATTTACACATTATGGGCTTCAGGCCCAGGGCTTGTGCCACTTGAAATATGTCTCTCTTAACAATCTTAATAGGACAGAACTTTGTTAAACACCCATAGTCACAATGTGGCAGGTCACAGAAATGTAGTCTTGGAGTGTCTATCAACCCTGCTGGGAACTGTAACGAGTAAGCAAGGATGAAAAAACAGAAAAATTGTTTAAAGCATCTATTCCAAGGGATCTGCCGTGTGGTTAGCCCATGAGTCCAGCTACACAAGAACAGCATATGGAGCTCAAACAACTCTTGTATGTTGTCCATCAACAGTCCTGAGCGGTGAAGGGTACAACATAGTATATTTAATATTCACTACTCAGAGCCTTTTCTTTGCTTCTAATAAAGGTCCATATATACAGATACTGTGTGGTTATTTTTAGTAACTTCCCTTTAATCTCTCGGGCAGGTACCAGATTGATTATTGTGCTCGTGGACAAACGCATCTTTTCTTCAGTATAGAACTAGTTTTTTTTTCTGGAGCCAAAATGCATAGTTTTAATATCTGGTACTGCATGGTTGCTTAAAAAAAATGTTAACACACTATTGATAATTCAACCATCCTTTCCAAATAGTAGAGCCTCTTTCCTGTGACCACTTTCAGTTTTGGATTAGATGCCAGCTGCATAACACATTTATGATAACATTTTCAATTAAACCTACCCTGGTTTTTGTCACTTGATGTTTATATTTCATGTAATTCAGACTCTTGGTGCATCTCGATTAACAGATATTGGAATAGGTTCCAATGACTGCTTTTGGCATTGGGTAAAATAGATTGAAAACCTAAAGCAAACAAAACTCGGAAGCGAGCAGCCTTTACCGAGAACATCTTCTTCATTCCACTGTGTTTCTATGTCTCCGGGCTTATTAATTTGTTTCATGTGCAGTCCTTTGGTCCTGCTAGATTGGGACTTGCTTTGCATTTTAATTGAAACATTATCAATTATATACGCAATTGAACTGTATTTTTTGTGATGGATCCATCTGCACATATAATTGATCCCCATCTAAATAATTTCTGATGGATATGTTAATACAAGGTGAAAAACATTTATCTTAATTATATTTTGTAGTAGCACCCTATTTACAGCATCTTTACTATTTATTAATTCATATGTGAAGGTTGCAACCTCTTGAATTAATGTTTTATTGTATGTCAGTTTAATAAAAATATTTCTATTGCACGTTTTAAACCATTTTCTCTCAATTTATATATGCCTTGGGATATATAGTTTGACGCCTCTCATTTTTTCCAATTACTACTTAAACATTAAATCACATGGGTGACCAAGTTTGGAGTTTCACAAATTTGGAAACACAGGGGCACTTACACCTATGTGCTCGTGTAAGTGTTTTCGAGGACAAGATCAGAAAACATGCGCCCAGGAATAAAACAAAATCAGTGAAAATACAAAGGAATACAATTTGTATCTAAAATGGAACTTTATTGCTGTCTGTGCAGAGATTCCACATGCGTTTAATGCAGACAAGCACAATACTTTAAAAAAAAAAAAAAAAAAAATTACATTTCTCTCTCCTGCTCACATTTACCAAAATGGATCACCGACAAACTGAACAAGAGACCTTTTATACTTTGGGTAGCCAAAAGGGTTAATGAATGGCTTTTCCTTCCTCCAAATCTTAAGGGGCAGGATTGTGGAGAGATAACAAAATGGGATGGGAGACGGGGGAAATTTGGGTGCAAAAAAGAAGCTTGACATGTTCAGTCACTATTACATTTTGTAGAGAAGGCAAACGGGTAAGCCCTTGCAGAACCCCAGATGACATTTAGGATGCATTCACTTGTGTGTTTGTTAACTCAAATTTAGACTGAAGTCTGGGCAGAATAAAGAAAACATTTGTTACAAACATATCATGAAAACAAGTGCAATTGGCTCTTGAAGCTCTTTGTTGCCTGCGGATGACGAAGACCAAGCACAGGCAGTAAAACTATAGGATGTTCTAGCGGAAAACAAAAAGGAGGCTTCCTCTTCCGATTTTTGTTGTGCACAATGTTCATAACCTAAAACCTTTGAAGTGTGCACCAAATATCCTGCAAGGAAAATTGAGTTTCAACTTCATACGATTTGGGACTAATCATGAACGGTTTGTCCCTTTAATACATTGGAGCCAGAAACGCACCAGTGCGTGCAAATGTTTGTGAGTGCCTGTGATCTCCCATTGCCTCCTTCATCCCTTGTCATCTCGTCAGTCTCCAGTGACCTGTGTAGCTTGCCCATCAGCTGCTTGACCAGTGGACTGAATGAACAGGGGCTGTGTAAGGTCTTGTCCTGCTGGCATGGTAACTTGCTGGATCTGATATAATTGCTGGAAAGAGAACAATGACTTTTTTTTAAAAAAAACACACATTTTTTTTAATATACAAGTGAAAGATTAGCTGTCAATTCCCCTCTTATACTGTTACCTGTCCATCAGTGAACTGGCTGAATTGCTGCTGCCCTTGTTGGACATCTGCCTGTGCAATCTATAAAAGAAAAAAGTATCCTTACTGCAAGCCAAAAGTAACAAAAACAAAGAAATAAAAGACAAATACAACTAGTAAAGCACACCAATTGGAAAAAAATATATATAGGAAAAACAATGAAAGCACCAAAATGCTCCGCATCTATAAACACCACCAACCATATGACATCTTGCATTGGTTCTAGCCCTTTTTTTTTAAATACATAAACAAGGGCCCGATTCATTTAGGATCTTAAATTAAGAAACTTCTTATTTCAGTCTCCTGGACAAAACCATGTTACAATGCAATACTGACTGTTTTTTCATGTAGCACACAAATATCAACTTTAAAATTTCAGTGTACAAATAAGCTATCAAGTATTTATGTGCTTGATAGCTTATGTGTATTTAAGCATTCACTGCCAGGTATTAACTGGGGTGATTGATTTGAGTCTGTTGTTTGTGTCAGAATAAAAATATGTTCATTTTACAAACAAGTTATTATAGTGCTTAAAAAAACAACACAAGAAACAAGAATTGTGTGTATATTTGGGATTTCATTTAATAGTTTGTACTAAGAATGTATATTTCTATTCTCATCATAAAATTCAGTAAAAAGCTATTCTTTTCTGAAAGGAAAACTAACATTAGGAAACCTAATGTAAAGTATATTAGAACGAATACAAAAATCTCAGATATTTTATGTATACATACACAATTATAATTTGCACAAGTACCTAATGTTTGTCCAATTTCTTAATGTAGTTGACGTGTATTATTCAAATACATCAGTTACTGTAAGTTACAGATATTAGAAGTCACCTCTGATTACCGTGACCTGTATAAATGTAGTCTGCCTACAGCTAGCTGCAAGATTTTACATGAAAGAAGTCCTTGGCAACTGCTAATATCTATGTAACATTTCCAATAGTGTATTTTCTTTATGTTCCTTAGGAAAACTTGTGTACTATAAAGGAACAACTAACCCCAAAATGGTAAATATCTCCTCAGTGACTTCTAGTACTGTTATAATGTAGCAGACACATTACATAAACCCGTGACATAATGAGCCATTCACAACAAGGCAACCACTGCATACAGAGTTTCAGGTCTTATTCTGTTCATGTTGTCTTAACAGACAAGAACAGAGCCAATTATTCAGCACAAACAGAATAAGGATGGTTTTTCATTGGCATCATGATCCAGGTCCTGCATGGAGGTAAATGTGGCGTCCCACATGAGGGGCTATTCTTACAAAGAGGACAAACATTTCAATCTCTGAAGCTAAATCTTATTGTGTGTGAAACAGACATTATTTTGTACATTCTGGATTTAAATGTATTTTCACCCAGCAAATGAAGCGACAAATTAAAGGCCATCTTGACTACATAACCCCACAGCTTGGAAGAAATAAAATGTAGACTCATTTAAAATAACCTTAACTTATTTTGAGTGACCGGTCCAATCTATCATTAACCATTATTTATATAGCATCATCATACTATGCAGCAATTTACAATGGGGGACAGACACAGTAATAAAGACAAGATATTAACAAGCAGGCAGAGTTATGAGGGCCCTGCTTACAAGCATTCAATCTGTAAAACTAGAGAATTTATACAAATACTGTTGCAATAAAATGTGAATTAGTTCATGCTGCAGAGGTAAACACTAGAGGTGGAAAACCAAAATGATCATATACTCAGTGGATTAGTCACTCTCACATGTTCATCTAAGTTACTGGACCAGGGCGAACCCAAACTTGGGGGAGGTTTAGTAAAGCTCATACATTTCTCATTCTCAGAAGACCCAAGTTCTCCTCCATCCTGTCCAATTTGGTGTAAACAAAAGGTGAACACTGTCACACACACACGACAGGACAAGACGGTGGAGAATGCTGCTTGGCTGAACAGGCAATGTTAAGCAAATCCGTCTTTTCTACAGAGTCTGTGTTCATTACAACAGCAGATGTAAATGAAATGCACTATTTAGCCAAGAGCAAGCCTTGCCTTCTTCGTCACAGAAAACAGTTTGACCCGTTACTTTGGGATGACACAGGAGATGAGTAAAGAAAGAAAAAGTTACCTGTTGTGCATTGGCTGCTAAGGTCTGGATCTGTCCCTGCACAACCTGTGTTCCAGATACAGGTTGGGCAAGACGTATGTACTGCAGCTGCCCTGTGTTAAGCTGAACCTAGAAGCCAAAAAGTATACAGTAAAAACCAAGAAATAACCAAGAGGTTCAGAAAGAAAACAGATTGCTTGAGCAGGCTTGTAAGTTTTAGTGTAGTATGGGAAAAGCTGCACTATTGACCTTTTGACTAGGAAGAAATGAACCCCCCCATCACCACTCATCCAATACCACATATACATAAAACAGGCTTTAGTGTGTACCTGCTGTTTAAAATATTAGTGGATTTCCTTATTCAAGATGCGCTCATTTATACAAATGTATTGTTTATATAGTAATCATGATTTAAGGGTCTAAATATTTATTCTGAGGCAATACAGATTAAGGGGGGTATTCAATTGTTAGTAAACGAAAAAAAACGAGCGCTCAAAAAATCTTAGCGTTAATACGGTAATTACTCGCTGAAATTCCGCGAGTAAACTACCGTATTAACGCTTTTCGCGCGCAATACCACCATATAAACGGTAATATTTTTTGAGCGCTCGTTTTTTTCCGTTAACGCTAACAATTGAATACCCCCCTAAGATTATTTCTCCAAACGTTAGGGAAAACTTCTTGGGCCCAAGTCATTAAGGAGAGCAAAGCCTAAAAAAGGAGTAAGCTTGCACCTTGGCAAAACTATGTTGCATTGGAGGGGAGGTAAATTTAAAATGTGGGGACACATTTATAGTTTCATTGTAAAAATAAAACCATCACGTATTTATGTGCCACATGAAAAAAAACAGCTAGTAATTCCTTATGTGCAAAAAAAGAAACTAATTTACACCCCTTGCATTGTAACACGGTTTGTCCAGGAGCAAACTTACTCCTTCTCTTGGTTTGCTCTCCTTAAGGCCCCTTGTGTACAATATGTGTAGCAATGGCAGATTTTGAAAAAAAACAAATAAAAAAACCAATAAACAAAAAACATCCCTAAATAATAATTAAAATAAAATATTACTAACACCACCTAATCCATTACAGACTAGGAATACAAAATTACAATTAACTAATTTTAACGAACATAAAGCAATGACAACTAGCCAATTTACTATATAACACACCATGGGGGTATTCAATTGTTAGCGAGACGGGTGAAAATCCTGCACTCGAAAAAATATTACCGTTAATACGGTAATTTGCGCGTAAATACCGTTTCAGCTCAGGGAGCTGCGAGCTGAAATTCAGCAAGTAATTACCGTATTAACGGTAATACTTTTCGAGCGCGGGATTTTCACCCGTCTCGCTAACAATTGAATACCCCCCCATGAGTCCCAGTTCTACACTATACTATAAAAATAATTATTTGCTCAGTCATCAGTACATAGCGAAAACTTTGCATAGTGGTTCAAATCAGGACAACTAATGACTACGTGTGTCAGTATTTCATTTGGACACAACTAAAACTAAGACTAAACATAAAAATGAATCTAGCAAAGATGGGACACATCCTGGCACATTTTCCATAACTGTCATTTTCAACCCTAAATTATTCTGACACATCACGTTGAGCACGTGACACAAATATGTCCTGAAACACAAGTTAAGAAATCAAATCCAAGTATGGAGCAGAAAGCGACCTGTGCAGCTGCTTTTGGATAATGTTCCCATTGCCTAGTTTCCAAGGATGAAGTTGTTTTTCCACACTGGTGTATATATAAACCAGTATTTTCATAAGAATGTTATTGTTACATTGCTTGAGAAAGCACCTGTTGACAGGAAATGTTACTATGTCATATTCTGTGACAAGGTTTTACTTTTTCTAAAAGCCATGCTATAATGAATGTTTTTTTTTTTTTTATTTAACATGTCTGTGTTCAATGCACTTACATTTTACAAATGTGAAACTACTGCAGAATAAGGATTTTGATATAGTGATGATAAACTACTTGACGTGCCATAACTATTAATGACTGTATAAAACTGAGGAAGCCACCTTAAGTCCTTTTTGTCTATGGATCTGTCCATGTGCATCTTCGTAGTATACACCTTACCAAATCCATTATTTCCACTTGGGTTAAATTTTATTACGTGATACACATAAATTAGCTATGCAAAGACTGAGTAAAACTGAACAACCCTTCATCTGTAATTAAACTTAAAGAAAAAGCACATAAACTGTAAAAGTAGTCCCTAGTTTATTCTCAAAAGACCACATTCCTATTTCATTTTAAAAGTACTTCCTAGCCCAAAAAAAAACCTAACTCGTCAGTTACTTATATAACCAGGTACTTTGTGACACTGTTAAACAATTTGATAATGGGGTGCAATCCTTTATTATCTATTTTTATCCTAAAAATTTCCGTACCACACAATTGCATTCAATTTAGCATTTCACACCTTATCCACATTTCTTGCCAATGATTTCTTATTTTATTTTGGGAGATGACATTTAAAATGAGATACTAGATAAAATAAAAAAGTGATCAGCCACAACTTTAAAACCACCGACAAGTGAAGTAAATAATATTGATTCTCTCATTACAAAGACACCTGTCAAGTGGTGGGATATATTATGCACTCTGTTCTTGAAGGCGACGCATTGGAAGCAGGAAAAATGGACAAGCGTAAGGAACTGAGCAACTTTGACTAGGGTCAAATTGTGATGGCTAGATCAGAGCATCTTCAAAACGGTCCAATCCAATGAAAGAGCTACTCTAGCACAAACTGCTGGACAAGTTCATGCTAGGCTATGATAGAAAGGTATCAGAGCACACAGTGCATTGCCGCTTGTTGCGTATGGGCCTGAGCAGACCCAGACTGGTCAGAGTGTCCATGCTGACCCCTGGCCACCGCCGAAAGTGCCTACAATGGGCACGTGAGCGCCAGAACTGAACCATGGGGCAATGGAAGAAAGTGGTCTGGTCTGACAAATCCCATTTTCTTTCACGTGAACTTCCGGGTGCATGTGTGCTGTTTACATGGGAAGATGCACTATGAGCAAATGGCAAGCCGGCGGAGGCAGTGTGATGCTCTGGCAATGTTTTGATAGAAAACCTTGGGTCCTGGCATTCATGTGGATGTTACTTTGACACATACCACTTACCTAAACATTGTTGCAGACCAAGTACACCCCTTATAACAATAGCCTCTTTTAGCAGGATAATGCACCCTGCCACAGTGCAACAATTGTTCGGGAATTGTTTGAGGAACATGACAAAGAGTTCAAGTGCTGACCTGGACTCCTAATTCCCCAGGTCTCAATTTGTGGGATGTGCTGGAAAAACAAGTCCGAGCCCTGAATGCCCCACCTTGCAAACTACAACATTTAAAAGCATCTGCTGCTAACTGCTAGCTGTCCGATATCACAGGTCACTTAGAGGTCTTGTGGAGTCCATGACTCGACGAGTCAGAGCTGTGTTGGAGGCACGAGGGGCACCTACACAATATTAGGCAGGTGATTTTAATGTCCTGGCTGAACGGTGTATATTTTTTTTTACTTCACCTATGAGCATAATTTCTATAAACTAGCCTGGAAGGAATCTTCTCTCATTTAAAAATATTTAAGTACTATTGAGAAGAACCAAAAATGGCTTTGTCATGTTGCTACACACAAGGAAAGTTTATCTATGACAAAACTGCAGTTAGTTTGACTTTGTGGTACGCACCGGAATCTGCTGGATTTCTCCTGTGTTCGTTATTATTTGCTGCATAACCTGCATGGTCTGTCCTGTTCCGCTTTGACCTTGCTGATTCTGACCTTGAGGCTGGGCCTGAACAATTTGAACCTGCTGTCCTTCTCCAACTTGCATTGTTACTGGTGCACTCTGAAAAAGAAATAAAAAAAACTGAAGGCCTAAGTACTTCAATCTGACAGATTAGACAGGCTAAAATCCCTGCTGGAGCAAGTAAAGCAGTAACAAGGACACTCAAACATTGTGTCATCATCATGATGTATTTATTCATATAGCGACACTAGTTGCACAGCGCTGTACAGAGAACTCTTTCACTTCATTCCCTGCCCCAAGAGAGCTTACAGTCTAAATTCCCTAACATACACACACACACACACACACACACACACACACACACACACACACACACACACACACACACACACACACACACACCGACTAGGGTCAATTTGATAGCAGCCAATTAACCTACTAGGATGCTTTTGGATTGTGGGAGGAAACCGGAGTGCCCGGAGGAAACTCACGCAAACAAACATGGGGAGAACATACATACTCCATACAGATAAGGTCATGGTTGGGAATCGAACTCATTACCCTAGTGCTGTGATGCAGAAGTGGTAGCCACTAAGCCACCATGTCTATTTTCCCATTTCTATAAATTGATGCACCAGACTTGGGGGGTAATTCAATTAGCCACAAGATTCCATAATAGCCTCACGTGTTGTGTTTATGCACGCAAAGCTGGCAATGAAACTTTGTTCATTAGGAATGAGCAAAAAACATTACCACAACATCACTTGGAAACACAACTGATGAGGCTACTCCAGCACCTCACAGATAATTGAAATGGTCCCTTGAAGACAATGGACAACTTCCACTCCATCTGAGGTTTACCTTCTAGGTCCTTGCTTAGGATCAAAGGTAAAGAGAGATTCGGGAGTGGAAGTGAAATGAAGCATACAAATTTAAAACAAAACACAAAACCATATATTATAATCAAGAATAGCAACATATGGCTGACCTGTCCTTGTTGTGGCTGAGCAATTATAATCTGCCCAGGTTGGAGGGTAGTTGTAGAGGATGTCTGCTGACCAGTTGCCTGACCCTGTACTTGCACAGCTGGTTGCTGAGCCAGGGTAAAATAGTACTGGACGGGTTCTGCTGGGGTGACCGCTTGCCGTACCTCTTCCTAGGCAGACAGAAGAGTACAAATTTGTAAAAACAGACATAAGAGGAGACCAAAAAGCTAAAACACTAATCAGCTTGAGATCTATTAGAAATGCACTCAATTTGATGTCTGAAACATAAGTACTTGCAGCTTTCACCAGACACTTTCACAACATCGTGATTTAGTGCCTCTAAGGAGATCACAGTGAATTTCATAAACAAGGGAACAGTGTCTCATATGTGCCTAAACCTAAAATACATTCATGACTGAAGAGAAAGCATTTCACACACAAGCAAAACACCCCTTAACAATTTGACTGTTCATACTTCAACCACAACCAAACCTCCCAATTCAGAGCATGTCACCTGTGTAGAGATAATTATACTGTAAACATTTATACAGAATTGCATGTGTGGCGTTCAGTTCTGTGCATGATTTTAGATATAACTTTACTAGCGATCAGTGGGAGGCCTATTCAGGACACAATCTGTGTGCTGCTGCCACTTTAACAAATTGTAGGAAGCCTGCCAGATGTTTTCAAACACACACAGAATAGTTTTCATGGAGGTTATTTGACTCAACAGCAGACAATTAAATATTTCAGACTACCATTAACTTAAACACAGAGCCAACACAATGATTGAATGACAAAAAAAAATAATAAGTAACACAAGTGTTTTTAGACACAGAAATAAAACTGTTTTTAGTTCTTTGCTTTTAACCAAGTGGCACAAAATGAAAGAACAATTCATTTTATAGTTCAGGACCCTGAAAGACAGCCTGTTGGCAAAAAAGACTCCCCAGTATTATTTTTTGATTATTTTTAATGGCCCCCAACCAAATATGACAATTTGCCACTGTATAACAATTTATTTGATATTCGGCCGGCAAGTACACAGCTGAAACACATTAGCTCTTACCCTGTACTCTCAAAAAGTATTGCTCTAGATGTTTATTCACATGTGCAAGAACATTATATTGACCAAACCATTAATTCAATAATGTAGGACTATGGAAATCCTCGTAGAATAACTGCTGTTTTTACATATCAGAAGACAAACGGTCTCATCAAGACTAGCCAAGTATTACAACACCAAGTGATATAGTAAATGATTGGTAACATATTATTGCTGGTAAAAATGTAAATAAGTTAAGGGAAAATGTGAATAATATGAAAAGAGAATCTAGCTCACGTTGCAGATCTTGGGTAGCCTGAGGAGGTAAAAATGCAGACCGCGATTACTTTATGATTGTTTATATATGCGCCCATTAGTCTGGGGGTTATTCCATGGCAGAGGGAGTAAACACCCTTCTCCCAGCCATCTCATATTCACAGCTGAGAGTGTAGGATGTTTACAAACACTGCATCAGACATATGAAGAAGTTAACATGTTCCTAGAAAACGTAACATGTTCTGTGTTAGAGAACAAAGATTGTAAACAAACTTGCATCGCACAGCTGGCAAGACACCCAAGTAAAGCTGCAGAAAAATGTAGCTAGTTCTGGGCAGTATGTGCTATAAAAAAAATTACTACAATTGAGACACTTTAGAAGTACACTTCAGCTTTTCCCTGAAATGTGACAGACAGACACACGCCAAAGTAAAATGAATGGAAAATGTAAGTGAATGGATTTGATAGTCCCCCCTACGGCCAGTGTGTGTGTGTGTGTGTGTGTGTGTGTGTGTGTGTGTGTGTCTGTGTGTGTGTGTGTGTGTGTGTGTGTATATATAAAGAGATGTACATGATTTGTATAAAATGATCTGATGTCATAGCGTATATAATGGAGGAATTCTGTGTCCACTAGAAAACCTTGGGTTTTATAAAGAATACACACCCTACTGTAAATTGCAGGTAGTGGAATCCTGTCCTGTATCATCATGGTCCCAGGACTCCATAGTGCAGTCTCATCCCACTATAATTTCCAGCATGGAGTCCATCATCTATAACAAATTGCATGTCTTATAGTGTGGCTTTCTGAAACCCAATCAAAAGCAGATTAGGAATATAGTGAGTTTCTAAAAAGACGAATGTTCTGGTTTGCAAATGTAGCAGTACTGCAACACTCCGGTAAGTTTACCAACATCCTTTTATACCACTGTCTTATTTAAAGATTTGAGCGGCACAAGTGCCAAACAATTTTCAGCTCACAGGCCCTCACATATATAAATATGGAAAACTAGCTTTCATTTCCATCCTGCAACAATGTCCTCAATAAATCTGTAACTCACTGCAGCAAGAAAAAAAATTATGCCAGCCTACTGCTTCAGGTAGCTTGTCTCATCTGAATGATCCCATGTTACCAGGTATGGAGTCACTTGTTACACTGTAGTAGATAACCTAAACAAAGAGTACTTGCCATTAAAGCAATAGAATAAAGTATGGACAAAACTCCTTTTAAAATGTAAAGGAGTAAGGAAATATTAATGCAGTGTCTACACATATGATCTGGGTGTAGCAGCTATCTTGAAGTCGGCCATGTTGGATGCAACTCAATTTTTTTTAAATGGGAAGGTAGTCATGTGACACGTCAAACAGATGCAAAATTTCATAAGAAAATGGTGTTCCTTTGTTTTAACGTAACTTTATTCATTCTCAAGTTTTAACAGTTTTCTTTTGCTGGTAGTGACATTAAGGACAATGGCACCAACACAAACAGATTGTATTGAGATTGTCTTGATATCTGGAGAATGAAGTACACGTGCTATAGAAGAATATTTCAACCAACTTCACCCATATAGGCTACCCACTAGTCACAGTGCAGTTGCCAAACTCCTTGCCAAATTTAAACACCGGATCAGTTGCAGATAAGCCAAGAAATGGACGAGCAGAAACAGTTACAGATGAAGCAACTACTGCTGTGCTGACATCATTTTCAAAGAGCCCACAACCTAGCCATCATCGTCCGTCTCGTGAATGTGAAGCTCGCCGTACGGTAATTTTGAGAATTTTGTCTTCACATAAGTGGTGCCCCTACAGGATTCAAATGTTCCCATGTTTCCAGACTGTCGGGTGGAGTTTGCACACTGGGTAACACATCAATTGAACCCTCATTTTCCACACTAGGTATTGTTTAGCAATGAGGCAAATTTCTTCATCAATGGTGAGGTAACCAAACAAGACCACAGGTACTGGTCAGAGACAAACACTCCCTGGATGGATTTCTGTAGGGTTGTAGCCTTGGCAAAACAGTTACTATGGTGCGGTTTGCGGGGCACCCGTATTGTGTGACCATTCTTCATTGATGAAACATTGACAGCCGCACATTACAAGAGGTTGTTAGATGAAGAGATTTTTCCTTCTTTGTTATCAGAAGATGGGTCATATCCTAATTTCTTCCAGCAAAATGGTGCCCCACCCCATTACGGACTCGTTGTCACAAATTATCTTGACGTGCAGTTTCCCCAAAGGAGGTTTGGCCGTAGAGATCCAGTCAGGTGGCAACCAAGATCCCCAGATTTAACCCCATTTAGATGTCTTTCTGTGGGGTTATCTGAAGGAAGGTGTTTTTGCTGTGAAGAAACGGGATCGCAATCATCTGCAACAACCAAGTGTTGATGCTTGTGCTCAGATTCAGCCAGACATGTTGGTCAAAAGTCATCAAGAAGGGGAAAAAGAAAAAGCTCAACACTGCAACATGGTGGACAGCACTTCGAACATATCCTATAAACATTACGTTAAAACAAAGAACATTGTTGTTTTTCCTATTCTGCATCTGTTTGATATGTCACATAACTACCCCCCCATTTAAAAAAATTTAAAGTTGCATTCAAGGTGGCCACCATAATGACCATATACCCTAAAAAAAAAAAAAAAAAAGATTTTCCACCTCACCCAGATCATGTGTGTAGACACTGGATTAATATTTTTTTACTCAGCTCCGTTTTAAAAGGGTGTTTCCACATTTATGGACCTAATATACTAAACTATACACAAACACACACGCTTTAATACTCTGCTGAGCTAAGTAACTCTGCTCATGTCTTTCAACTGATTGTAATTACCATCATGCACAGCTGCCTGTGCCCTCAAGGGAGAATTGCCCCTCATTCCACAGAATTAAGCTGCTGACGGAATTAAATGGCAACTTTTCATGCATGCTCTATATGTTAACTGGGTGTTACTGCAGTGTACAGCTCTTGAAATGTACATGTAAAGGCAGGTGTCGCAGATTATTTCTGAACAAACTATTCCGTTATGTGATGTGAAAGGGTTACAAAATAGGGCTGTCCAGGGAAACTGACATTCACCTAGTAGGTGAACAGGGTGCTCTTTTCACTTGACCCATGAAACTGAACCTTGTCAGATGAGAGTAGCAGCCAACAGCTGTAAACATCCGACTGAAAGCTCTCCATAATATCACAGCTTCCAGTCAAGGATGTTTACAGCAGATGAAACTGCCCACAGATAAAAGGAGCAAATTTAGTTTAATTATGAATGTCTAAAATCAGGCATGATGTAACTCACAGTACATCAGAATAGAAGCAATCTATTTGGCACAAGAGGTGAGTTAAAGAACATTTGATATGCTCTATTTAGAATAATTCTGACATCATGTTGGGACTTCTTTGACTTCTCTAGTGATGAAAGGTTATCAAACTAGCTATGCCAATTGACTTCTCAAGCTATCAAGACAAACATTTTACATGTGATGCAATGTTATATTTTAGTAAAATAAAATTAACTGTAAAGAAAACCCAACAAATCTCAAAATACTAAATATTGCTCAAAGCACTTCCAAGACATGGTAGGTTCTAAAATATACTATATTATTTGAATGTTTCAGGTTAAGAGCGCTGATCCAATTAGCATTATAGACGTATGTTATGAACAATCTATTGACATAGTCCTTACCAAGGAGTTACCCACTTATGCAAACAACCACCCACCAGACATACATTAAAGAACCTAAGACGAGAACAGAGAGAAGGTGCCATTGATGACCGGGGCATATCTTTGAAAATGTGTTCAGATAGCCATGGTTCACATAAACAAACTTTTCATAAAGGAGTGAGTAATTTACCAAATTAAAAGCAAGATAACGGAGAGGAGAACCAGTGCAAGGAAAATGTCTTTCCAGCTATGAGCCAAAGCTTAATCATAATTTCAGCTAATCAGAATAGACCCCACTTCTCAATTAAATGAGCGGAGACACACCTTACGTGGTATTGAGTTAATCTCTTTTCCCCGCACATAGATTACTCGGCTTACAATCCTATAACAGATTCACTCGCTACCACCTGTAGAAAGCTTACCTGGCGTTTTGGGGGCTTTAATTCGTCCCGGGGAACGATATCAATGAGAAAATCAAATTGGTCAAACTTTGTGATTGCCATGGCAATGTCATTCCTCTAAAGATATAAAGAAAATGAAGTTAGAAATCACATGCTGTTCTGTAACCCCTTTAAGTTGATGGAAAATGATAAACAATATAAAATGAATCATGTGCAATGTCCATCTGTAGCTGCATATATAGACTGATGTTTTAATGTAATATAAAATACTCACACTTCATCCACAAGAGATTTTTATAAGTGGATTCCAAAAACTACATAGCACAAGAAAACAGAGAAAATAGTGCATGCGGTCACACGGATAGCAGTGATACATACAGCACAGAGATGTCTACATCAATCTCTCTACGTGTCGAATAGTCGCTGTCCATTTGATCAGCTTACTTCATTGCATAGAGGTGAAAGGCTGCACTGTTTCCCCTGCGTTCTTCTTCAAAGCAAAAAGAATAAACTATTTTGTGGGAAAATAATAAAATTATAAAAAAGGGATATTAAGTACTTTATTTATATGTGAAAGACTGGACAGTGACATAAAATGAGTGTTTGCTATAGGCATACTTTTGAAAGCAGGAAGTACATTGCATTTCTGTTTGAGGTCTCAACACTTTTAAAGAGACTGCATCATGTTATAATATCATACCCTGATCCAGTTAGTGTTAATTACTATTAACAAACATAAACCTAGGCAAGTACCACACCATGGCCTTACAGTCATGACTGGGACACACTAGTGTTACCAAGGCAGAGCGCCTAAATTGCAATCCAACTAAGAATGTGCAACAAAGTGCCAGATATCCAATTCCACCAATTGTAGTCTGAAGCAACAGAGCATAATTGCAGCCACACATTACATAAGAAGGTGTTCTTCACCTAAAATGATTTCACATTAGACAGCCCTGCAAGTGAGAAACAGTGGGTAAAATGACCTGCAATGTTCTTCTCTTGTTGTCCTCTGTGTGAATCCAGGCACGCAGGGTCAATTCTGTTATGAAAATCTGAGCAGCTTTAGCGAAAAGAACTGGAGCTTCAGCACTGATCATCTACATTGGAAAAAAAGAACATTTTATAGAGGCTCAAATATCTTGAATAAATAAAATCCTTATTTTACTAATATATTTTTACATTTCTAAGCTTTTTAAATCTACCAACATAGAAGCACCACTGATCCAGCTTATGTTTGCATCAAGAAAACTGTCATTTTATAAGAATTGTCTTCATCTTGCCATATTAAAATACCATAATGAGGCAATAGGAAATACAGGAAGAAAGTGCAATATCACAATAAAGAGACTAAGGAGATAATGGTCCATACCTGCTTGTTCTCATATTACATCTCCTTGCGGACATCACTAAATCCAGTAACAACTACCTTACTAAAATTGTGAGGAGTTAGTTGCATCTCATAAGTGAATTCAGGTTCATAGGTAACCATGGATATGTAAAATGCCAGTCACTACATTACTATTGTAGACAAAATAAAGCAAAAAAACTGAGAACTAAACAATATGAGCTATATGGAAGACAACTTAAAGAATATGTCAAAGTATTCATTCTTACGGACCAGTCTCCATTGTCAACTAGCAGAAGGGAGTGCCACGCAAGGGAATCCACGACCCTGAAATACTCACGTTTAGCAACCCAGATCATCTCCCCATGTCAAAGAAACAGAGGAGATGAAATCAGTATTGTATTAATTGAGCCATCACCCCAATTAGAATTAGAATTAGTATTCGACATGAACATGTTTTTATTTTTCCAAATCTGCCATGTTATCGAGTGGAGAGAATCCAATGCAGCACTGCCTGGGGTGATTACTCCTGACTGGCAGGACATTAACAGTTAGTTTGTAAGTAGAAATGTTGATCTATCTAAACATACATGAGCCCAGGGTACAGCAAACATTTATGTTGAGAAGTAAAAGCTCTCACTACTTATGGGATAAAAAAAAAAAAAAACAAGTACAGTTTTTAGTTTCTCTCTAACTGTATTCTAACTAAGCAACAAAACTTACATTTAAAAGGCTGAAGTACTTGTTTAATCACTGTGTGAATACACAGCATAAAAATAAACTTTGGAAACTTGCAATAGAGAATATATCCTAATGCATTTGAATATGGGCAAGGTGGATTTTAATTTCTGAAAACAATGATTTTTTTTATTTTCTACAAAGCTGTACCAAAGTAGACTTTGTGCAATATATGGTATTAATATAGGTAGACAGTGTCTGAGGGGACTGTGATCCATCAGGTTGCAGGCCTTATGAAATGTAATGGGTGGCTATAGCAGACCCCCCCCCCCTCCCACCCCCCAAAAAACCCCCAAAAAACAAATAGATTGTGGAAAAGCAGGAGAAAGCAAGAACGCTAGAAACGCTTCAAAAAAGCACTGGGAACGCCTCAGTGAAATGTAAGACTGAAAAGCTCACCTTAACATCTTCGTCAAGTTTCATGATTTTTTTGATACGAGCCAATGGAAGCTCCTGCACCCTGAAGTCTTTCTGTGTGGAGAACATACACAAGAGCTGTTAAAATGTGACACACAGCTCTATCTACACTCAACAGCTGTTTCATAGAGCCTTAGGCTGGTATTACACAGGAATACTTTACTTTAATGTTGCGCTTTTCCATACTAGAAGAGTGCAACATTCATAAGAGCTTGTTGCCATGGTGGCGAAGTGGAACACTCCTTTTCCTATCATGAGGGCTTATTCTGGGAAACCGTTGCAGGCATAAACGCTGATATAAGGCACGAAATGAGGATAAGATTTTTAATAACGCAGTCACAAAAATCAAATACGAAAACGTATATATTGTTTTTTCTTAAAACCGCATTAACTAGTGCATTCTTATATACAAAACTGCATTTTATACAAAATTTGAGGCTATTGACATTCATTGTATACATATTCACATGTTATAGCGATCTAGGGTTACTGATCTCCCCTGTTAGGGCTGCAGTCATACATTTACAATAAGACAGTTTTA